>NW_027269295.1:1861071-2481428 GCF_023055355.1 Agelaius tricolor
CCTGACTGTGTCTGCCCAGCTGTTTCTCTGCTTCCTTCCCAGTCTCTATCACTTTCTCCCATCTGCTCTCTCTCCCCTCCTGACTGTAGAGCCCATGAGATGTCAAGGAGCAGCCCAGCCATGACAGAAACTAGGTGGGCTGTGCAAATTTGCACAATAGCTTGTGATCAGACAAATTAAAGATCCAAAGACTTCATCACAGATTAATTTTCATGTTGAAGATCAGCTAGTATGGTTGGAAAAAAAGGGCAGTGACTCATAATTTTGTTTCCCACACAAAGAACTGGTGTGCCTGAAAAGCTTGGCTGCTTTTATTTTCCTACCATATTATGCTGATAATTATTATGCTAATGAAAGACATGCTTTTACATTCTTCTTACACTTTTATCAACACTTACTTTTTAATCCGTGACATTTTCATTTTCTAGCCCAAAATTACTTCCCCTCTGTTAGAAAATACATTCAAGAGCCTATCTTTGACCTGGAAACAAGGCATGAAGGTGATTTATTACTCGAGCTCTGCTTCTTTTGAGGTGAGGGGTAGGTACTCCCACAAAGACAACTCTTACTTCTCTGTGGCTTTATTTGCAGTAATTTCATCTCTTGTAACCTGCTCAAGGAAAGACTCAGTTGAAAATAAGATGAGAATGAATCCTCTCCACAAATGTGGGCACGTTTATATGTCTTCCACATAACAATTTAGCCAGACCCGATTCTTTTGGCTGCTGAGGGAACAGTATGAAATTGGTGGGAGACATGATCTCACAGAGGCTTGGTTTTGGTAAATATCACATTTCTAAAGGATCCACTTTCAATTCATCACTTATTATCACTTTTCATCATAAATAATCAGCGAACAATGGCACAATGCTATTCTTCTGAACAATATCCTTTTTGGTTCTCCAGACTGCACAAAATGACTGAATCTCTTAAACACAAAACTATTCCTGAACCATTACAAAAATCACAGAATGGTTTGGGTTGGAAGCTGTTTTAAAACCCATCTTATTTAGCCCCCTGCCATGGCAGGGACACCTTCCACTGTGCCAGGCTGCTCCAAGCCCTGTCCAACCTGGCCTTGGGCACTGCCAAGGATCCAGGGGCAGCCACAGCTGCACGGGGCACCTGTGCCAGGGTTTAACTCCCTCGAAATATCGCAGTGCTGCCCGGGATCGGGATCGGGAACGGGATGGGAATGGGGATCGGGGCCGGGATCGGGGATGGGATGGGGGATAAGGATGCGGATGGGGATCGGGGCCGGGATGGGGATGGGGATGGGAATCGGGGATGAGAATCGGGGCCGGGATCGGGATCGAGATCGGTAGCGGGATTGGGATCGGTAACGGGATGGGGATGGGGATCAGGGCCGGGATGGGGGATAAGGATGGGGATGGGGATCAGGGCCGGGGCCGGGATCGGGATCGGGAGCGGGATCGGGATTGGGGCCGGGATGGGGATGGGAATCGGGGATGAGAATCGGGGCCGGGAACGGGATCGAGATCAGTAGCGGGATCGGGAATCGGGATCGGGGATGGGGATCGGGGCGGGAATTGGGGATCGGAATGGGGAATCGGGATCGAGGCGGGGATTGGGATCGCGGATCGGGATCGGGGCCGTGGCCCGCCCGCGTCCCGCCCTCTGTCCGTCCCTCTGTCCGTCCCTCTGTCCGTCCCCTCTGTCCCGCCCCGGCCATGGCGGCGCGGCTGTGGCGGCTCTGCAACCTCCTCATGGCCGCCTTCTTCGGGCTGGCGGCCGCCGTGCAGGTGAGGCCGGGGCTCCCCTCCCGTCCCCTCCGCTCCCCTCCCGCGGAGCGCGGCCCCGCCGGCCCGGCGGCTGCGGGGTCTCAGTGCGCGCCTCCCGCTGCAGGTGAACGACCCCGACGCGGGGCTGTGGACGGTGAGTCCGGGCCGCCCTTCCCTCCCCTTCCCCTTCGGCACCTCCTGCCCCGAGGTCCCGGCGGCCCCGCTCCGCTAACGCCCGTCCGATCCGGGGCTGCCGGAGGAAACGTCCGGCTCCGAGCTGAGGAGCGGGCAGAGCCGGGAAAGCGATGCCTCTACTGCAGCGACGGCTGGAATCCCAGCGTGCTTCCAGGATCTGCCTTGTTTCAGCCCAGATCTGCCCCTGCAGAGCATCGCTTGCTGTGCAGAGCACCCCGAGCTGCTCCCGCTGCTCCTGCCCCGCTGTGCCCGTGGCCCTGGGCTCGCCTTGGGTCTCCAGCGGGAGCCTCCGAGGGAACGGGGAGCGAGCCCCGCTCCGGTGCCCGTCCTGCCTCGGGCACTCAGCATCCCCTGGGCTGGGCACTGCGGGCGACAGGGACGGTCTGTGTGTGCGACAGGAGCTGCTGGCCGGGCAGGGGCTGCCCTGCGGTGTGTGAGCCCCTCTGACAGCGTTACCAAAGGGGACAAAACGCCTCAGCACGGGTGGAGGGTCCGGGGAGGGTCAGGATTGAGGGAAGGGGCTCTGCAGTGCTTGGTCAGACAGCCAGTGTTCTGTAAGCCAGGAGCAGAGGAACAAGGGCTGGCTGTGGCTGATGGCCCGGGATTTTGGGTGGTGATGGTGAAGATGAGCACTAGCAGTGCCAGGGCATGCTGGAGGCGAGGGACTGGGATCTGCTCTGTGCCTCTGGCAAACTGCAAAGGGGAAAAGTGCTGCTGTGGCTGGGCACTTCTGCTTCCTGAGCTTGCTGAGTTTTAATACCCAGTAGATTTATATCATTAACAGGTTGTCTACTTAGTGCCAGCTGCCCTGACACTGCTTGTCAGCATCAACCCTTCAATAACAGGTATGATACTGGTGTGCAAAACACCCTCTGCTCAAATTTTGCCCTCAAAAGGTTGTGGTTTTGCTTTTTTTTTTCTTTTTTTAAATTGAGGCAGAGATTAAAATCAGCCTGTGTAGAAACACATCCTACTACCTTCTGAGGGCAAAAAACTGCAGGACTTAATTCTACACAAGCTGGTCATTGCTTTAGTGCTGGTGGTGAGGAGAGGAGCCCAGCAGAAAGCCCAGCTGCTGGGGTGGGCCTGCCTTTGCACCCCAGTTCCAGCTTAAAGCCTTCTGGAGCAGAAGCCTGGGAGCATGCTCTGAACCTGGCTCAATTGCTGACCTTAGCAATTGACTTTGTTTCGTTGTAAATCTGTGTTTTTGTTTATCTACCTCGTGCAAAAGCAGCTGAGCTTTGCACAGTGCCATGAAAGTGCTAAAGGTCTTGTTCAGTGCCAGGTATTGCAGCTGCCCCACAGAGCCATGGGCAGGAACATTCAAAGGCTGTGTTTCCAAGGGTGTGTGTTGGGGGAGCTAACAGCAGTTCAGAGGATCATTCAGATTAGATTTGTTTCAAATCTTCAGAACGTAGTTAAGATTTTTGCATTTTAATTCAGTGGAAATAATTTAAAATAAGGCAATTTTATGTACACAAAGTGACTGTATCTGTTCTGGATGAATACTTATGCTGAATAAACTAAAATCACACTTAAAAAAGAAAACCTTCAGGAGTGCATGGTATTGTCACAAATTACACCATTGCAGTCTCTTGGCATTCTGGCCACCTTAAGCATATAAAGTGGCAGCATTCCTATGTTCAGAACTCATGAGGCTTGTGGTTTTGAATATTTTTTGAATATTTCATTGGCTGGTCTATTGAATCTGCATGTTAAACTCATAGTTAGGGTTTTCCTTATGCCTAGATCTGTGGAAAATAAAGATTATAATAGCAAAACTTCTGTGAAACTTCAGGTTTATGTAAATTCACCAAGGGGTATTTGCCATTCAGGTCTGTGGCAGACCCAGATGGGTTTACTTCATTCTTCATGATAGTGGCTGACAGTCTTTTTGTTTTTTCCCCCAGACAATGGTGTTTGGAGGAGCCTCTGTGACCTTCATTCTGCTGGCTGTGTTGTTGGGACCATTGCCTTGGCTTGCTCTTTGTTTGCTTATGCTCAAGGAAACATTTTCCATGAAGAGGAAGGCAGGTAAGCAGTGGGTTTTATGTGCCCCTGCCCAAATCCAGCTCACCAGGCCATCTCCTCCTGGTGTCACCTTCCAAAACTTTATTTCCTGGGCAGTTGCAGTGAAAGCTGTTGGTCCAGAGGAATCAGACCAAAGATGCTCCAAACCAGTGACTGCTTGGGCACAGGGAAGGGAACAGTCATTGCCTCCCTGATTGTGGCAGGTAGTTGGATTTATTTGTCTGGCTTTCAGACACCAGGCCACAAGCACAGTGAAGCAGTTTTGTTCTCTTTTCCTGGAGCTGTGGGAGTGGTAATCAATATTTTAAAAACTCTTGAGGTGATCCCAAATTCACGTTAATCTGGCATGGGCTGCTGAGTCCTCCAAGGTATTGAGGATGAGGGAGAATTTCTCACCTGGACATTCAGGAGTTGTTTAAAAAGTGCTTGTAAAGTACTGAGGTGAAGCCCTGGCAGCTACTTCTGTACCTAATCACAGTCTGGAAAACTGGGATGTTGCTTTGCTCTGTTTCAATGAGAGAAATGTGCCTGCTTTGCCTGTGTTAATTAGAGAAATGTGCTGTGGAATATAAATCCAGCAGTAGAACAAAACATGGAGGCAGGAATTTCTGCAGCTGTTTGGCTGTCATGTCGATTTGTAGATTTGTGGTGTGAAGCAAAGTTGCTTTTTGTAAATACCTTTATAATTATAATCCTAGTAAAATGTATTGAACTTCTCCAAAGGAGCAGCCACTACTGTTTTGGAGGCAAAATTTGTATTGTAGGAACATAAACATCTGTTTGTATTATTTTCTGATCTGTTTTTTGTTTGGCTTTTTAGAGAATTGTTTGGTCTGGTGATTATTACAATATGGATGAGTCTTTGTCGCAGTTCAGCAAAGTAAGTTTTATTTTCTCTTTTTTTAATAATGCATTCCAATGTTCCCATTTAGTGACTAGCTCCTTGAAAACACACAGTTGATTTTGGCAGCTTGTTTTCCTGTTTCATGTCACCCTCTGACCCTTCCAGATGCCCAGGCAGTAGCAGCCTGGAGGATCTTGCACAGATAAAAGCTGGGCCAGGGGGGAATGTAAGGCTACATTAAGCACTTTTTATGGCCTCCTGCCATAATAGGGGCATTTTCCCTTTGCTTAAGGTGCTTTATTTAATTCCAACTAATTTCTGTAGCCTGAGTTGTCTGAAAATTCTTTGTGCCTCTCCAGTAAAAGACTGGTGATAGATCCATAGGGGCCCCATTAAATTGGCCAAAGGCTCTCTGCTCTTTCCAGCTGCAGGCAGATGTGAATGTTCTGTGGTGGCTGTAGCAGTGGCCAAGGACATCCTGGGCTGTCCCAGCCATGGATGAGGGCAGTGCCTGTCCCCTGTGCTGGCATTGCTGAGGCACCTCCAGTCCTGGGGTCAGGTTTGGGACACCTCACTTCAAAAAGGAATCTGAGGGACTGGAAGGGAAGGGAACAGAGTTGGGGAAGGGTCTGGAACACCAGGAGTCACCAAGGGAGCTGGGGTGGCTCAGTCTGGAGAAAAGGAGGCTCAGGGAGGAGCTTTTCAGTCTAAAACTCCCTGACAGGAGGGTGCAGCCAGGTAGGGGTCAGGCTCTGCTCCCAGGGAACAGGGACAGGACCAGAGGAAACAGCCTCAAGCTGTGCCAGGGGAGGTTGAGATTGGATCCTAGGGAAAATTCCTTCACTGAAAGAGAGGTCAGGCATTGGCACAGGCTGCCCAGGGAGGTGGTGGAGTCACCATTCCTTGGAAGTGTTCAAAAAAACCCAGTGGATGTGGCACTGCACCATAGGGTTTAGTGGGTGTGGTGGTATGCAGTCAGAGTTGGACCTGATGATCATGGAGGTCTTTTCCAGTGTTAAAGATTCAGTGATTTGAAGCAGCTCTGTTGGATTTGTTCTTTCAGGAGTCCCCTGGGAGGAGCTCGTTTGGTTGCTGCAGTTGTTGTTGCCCTTTTCCCCTTTGTTTCGTGGCTTTACATTTATGTGAACAAAGACATGCGAGAGTCTTGGCCAACACACTGCAAAACCGTGATTTAATTGGGTGAGGGAAAGTGTGCAGTGACTATGCTGACCTTATTTGCCTTTGCTTTTGGTGCTTAACAAAAGGTGGGTCAGTTTGATAGCACCCAAGAATACCTGGCTGCTTCCAGCAGTGCCAGCTGAGATTTGGTGAAATGTTGAGGAACCCTGTCAAATCTGAGTGGGGAATTTTCCTACAGAAACCGTTCACCTTGCTGCTTCTTACATTTTCCAAGCACCATTGATCTAATGTTTGTTCTGATGGTATATTCAGGATATCACTGTATCCCTGGATCACTCTCCAGTCACCTCATAGTTTGAGAACTGTTCTGTAATGTAAGGGACAAATAAAGCAAATACTGTTTTAATAAATTACTATTTACAGCCATAGAACTTTCAGTAATGTGCCTGGATAATCCATTTCAGACTTGTTGGAAAACTGAGCAGTCTGTATTTCTGTCCTGTGCTAAAATCATACGTAGAATATATCTGAAAAAATTATTTTTGCTACTATCTTTAACTGAAAGTCACTGGTTTTACTGAATAATAAACACTATTTTTTATAAGAAAACTCAATGAAAGCCTCCATATCTTTTATTTTCTGGGAGATGCACATTCGAGCCTGTCACCAGCAGATGTGGGCACTGTCCCAACTCTGCTGCTCACTTATTTTTTCTTGGGAAGCAGGACCCACACAGTAGCCCTGCAGCAGCAAGCATGTCCTACTGTTCATCCTGGGGAAGGAAGCACAGGGGGATAAACTGGACTCAGCCAGGACAGCTCCAGGTGTAACACACAACACCTTTATTGAGATGGGTGTCAGAGCTCACTGTCAGCACTGCTGCAGCTGATCCCAGCTGTGCACACAAGCACAGCCTGAGCATCTGCAGCACAGATGGTCTCCTTAGGCTCAGCTTTCTCTCAGGATTACTTCAGCCTTTTAAAGCAAAGTTGGAAGACTGAATTAGGCTACAGGCTGGATATATTCTGCCAGACATCAGATCTTCATGTAATGTTCACAGAAAATAAATAAATAGAGATGTGGCTGAGCAGGTACAACTCTGCATGCTTTAATGCTCAATGAGAGAACAGCATGAGGGCTTTATTTGGGCAATATTCGTTATATGGTTTGCATCTTTTCACAGTAGCAATCCAGTCTGAGAGAACAGCATGAGGGCTTTATTTGGGCAATATTCGTTATATGGTTTGCATCTTTTCACAGTAGCAATCCAGTCTGAGAGAACAGCATGAGGGCTTTTTTTGAGCAATATTTTTTATATGGTTTGCATCCAGTAAACCATAGCAATACAGTAAATAGTAGCAGTAAATCCAGTCTGGACTGGGTGTTGGAAATCAACACTCTGCCTTCCAGTGTATTAATTTCAATTACTGGCCTTCTCTATTCTCCAAATAGAAGTCAGGTGCTCTCTTACAGAACCATAATTTCTAAAATTCTGTATCCAAGAGAAAAACGCCTGAGCTAAAGCAGTAAGGATCAGCCATGCACAGCTTTCTAAAAGCAAACAGCTGAATCTCCTCCATTTTCATCCGCGTCCTTCCTGCAGAAGAACAATCTCTATTTGCCCGGTATTTCAGAAATGCATAACTCTGTCAGGAATCCTGCCCCTTCCCTTCAACACCATTTTATCTTCATAGACATGGACAGTTCCAAAGGCGTTGCTGTCGGGGGGGGTCTCGATGAGCCCCTCCAGGGTGAGGTGATGGACTCCGTGCAGGTCCTGGCAGTAGGCGCCGTCGTGCAGGTGCCCTGCGAGCACACAGACCACACACCTGTGTCTGTGTATCACTGACAGGGCAGCCTCGTAGTTCCAGGCCAGGCAAACCCCATTGGAAGCACAGGGATGGATGGGCACGTGAGCTGCAGTCCAGAGGAAAAGAAATAAAGAGAGTTAAACTGCGATAAATCTGCCTCATTGCTGGGAAGTTCTGCCATCCCACTGAGTGTGGCATTCTTATTTTCTGAAAAATTCCTTCGTCCAGGATTTGCTCCTGGGAAGCTGAGAAGCCTCAGAGAAAAAGGAAAACAATAATCATCTCATTTGCTTCTCCTGTGTTTTGCTCCTTTGGAATGTTTTTGGATATTCTTTACCAAAGTGGTTGTTTCATTAGTTTCATCTGAATTGTTTTGACTTATTGGCCAATCAGGGCCAAGCTGTGTCAAAACTCTGAAAGGAATCCAGAGTTTTCATTATTATCTTTTTAGCCTTCTGTAAGTATCCTTGCTGTATTCTTTAGTATAGTTTAGTTTAGTATTCTTTTATATAAAATAATCAATTAGCCTTCTGAGAACATGGAGTCAGATTCCTTCCTTCCTCCTGCCACAGGGCACCCTGCAAATACAATACTGAGTACAGAAAGCTCACCCCCAGAGGGAGGTGTGGTTGCTGTTCTGCTCTTTCAGGGCTTCCATCTGTACCTCACCAGACCAACTGCATGTTTTCTGCAGCTAACATACACAGGCTAGATAACTTTTTTCCCCTTGTATTTCCATGGGAGTTGTGCTGGTTAGGCATTAATTGATATTTGGCGAGGAAGGAAGAAGCCACCCACAGAAATGAGTGAGAGGAGCTGCTGAGAGCTTCCTCTGTACACCCCCCATCAAATACAGGGGTTGGAACCAGATTAGCTTTAAGCAGCCTTCCAACACTAACCATTCTGACTGTCTATTTATCCCCCTCCATATCTACATACCCATAACTATAACTTTTTCTTGGTTTTCATCAGAGAACTTGAGGACTTCATCGAACCAGTCCAGCTGGGCTTGGCTAAATCCTCCATTAAATGCTACAAAATGAGGTTCCTTGAGCCCTGCAATGAAGAAGAAGGTTAGGCACAAATGCATACACACCCCCCACGGTTCCTCTATTTGCCTTATGCAAAGCTGCTGATGGTTGGTTTACTCTCAGAACCTTTGGGAATTTTTGCACTTCCTGGGTCAGAACTCCATTCCCCTTGCACAAAGAAGATTATTTGTTAGTGTTTCCGGGAGTTTGGGTCACACTACCCAAACAGCATTTCCGCTGTTGGGTTTCCCCCCGGCATGGGGCAGGGTGGGCACAACTCGTTGCTCTGCACTGGCCGCCTCCCCGGTACTGCGGGGCACAGAGCAGGGCACAGCCCCAGCTGTGGGCTACGGGGGAGCATCTCCTGTGCCCGCACTGGCTGCAGGGAGTGGGCAGCAACGGGGCACATGCTTGGGAGCCCCTGGCATCCCTCTGTCAGCACCGGCAGCCTCGGACAGCGAAGCTTCGGCCGCCCGCGCCCCTGCCAAGCCGGAGGTACCTTCGGGGCTGTTGAGATCATCGTTGTGGTTCTTCTCCCGCAGCACCCGCAGGGACTCCTGGTAGCGGGGGCTGCCGGGGTCCGTGCCCAGGGTGCTGGCGTCGTAGCTGTCGAGCACGACGAGGCGGAGCCGCGGCGCCGGGCTGCAGTGATACGCGTGGCACTCTCTGTCCGGGGGCCCGTCCGAGCCCCCCGCGGGCCGGCTGTACAGCCCGGTGTGCACCAGCCGCGCCCGGCTGAAGTTGTAGAGCTCGTGGTTGCCCCACGCGTGGTGCACGGGCACCGAGAGCTGCCCCAGCACGTCCAGCACCTGCTGCAAGGCGCTCTCGGCCTCGCCGCGCCGGGCGTTCTGCCCGTCGATGCTATCGCCCAGCTGCAGCACGAAGTTTATCGGCGGGCTCTCGCCGGCCCACTCCCGCACCGCCTCCCGCAGCAAGCGCAGGCTGTGCCGGTAGTAGCGCCGCCGGCAGCCGCCGAAGTCGTGCCCGTCCTCCGCGTCGGCGAACTGGATGTCAGCGATGACCCCGAAGGCGAGGCGCGGCGCAGCCTGCATGGCGGCCTCGGGCGGGCCGGAAGGGGCGGCGCGGCCGCCGGGAACATGGCGGGGGCGGCGGGGCTGTGGCGGCTGCGGGCGGGCGCGGGGCTGTGGCCGCTGGCGGGCCCGGCCGTGCGGGGCTGGGCGGTGCTGCCCGCACCCCGCAGCCGCCCGCTCTCACAGCAGCCGCCGGGCCGCGGGCCGCGGGCGGGCGCGCAGAAGCGGGTGAGTGAGGGAGGGAGGGAGGGAGCGCGGGCCGGGCCGCTCCGTGCCCCGGGCAGTCACCAAACTCTTGTCCCCCGCAGCTCGTGTCGTGGAGGTCGCTGGCGGCCACCGTGGTGCTGGGCGGGGGGCTGCTGGCCGGCATGAAGCTGATGAAGCGGCACAAGGAGGAGAGTGAGTGCGGGGTGCGGGAGGAGCGCCGGGCTGTTGGATTGCGCTGTTTGCCTTTTGTACGTTAAGATCGTGTGGGTAGCTAGGGCGGATTGGACCCGAACAGCCCGTCCAGGCACGGATTCTTACACCGGGCGTGTCGCGTTTCGTATTCAGATGAAGCGTCTGTCGTGTTTAGGTGATGCTGGTTTGGCATTCAGATGTACTTTACCTGCCTGGGCATCGTCACTGTACCGCTTTCCACACGGCCTCTTCGTGCCTGGGTTTACGGAAGTGCCGCAGAAAAATTTCAAAAATTAAAAGCCATTCAAGGTTCAGCGTTTTAAAGCTCCTAGACTGGAATAGTTGTGTTTGGCCTGCCTGTGTTTACGGAAGTGCCATAGAAAATTTTCAAGAATTAAAAGTAATTAAAAGTTCAGCGTTTTGAAGTTCCTATTTTTGAATAGTTGTGTTTGGCCGCACGCTGTGCCAGCCTGTGCAGCACAGGCACGGAGCTGGGTGTTGTGGGCTCGCCCGTGAGCTTTGCCCTCTCCTGCAGCAACTGCCCACACATTTCCTTTTTATGCATTTACAGTTGAAAACCGGGATATTGCAGCTTTTAGGGTATTGTTCAGTTTTCAATGGATGCTGGTTTCGCTGTTTCACAGCAGGCCAGGGATCTTGTCTTTATTTTTTCCCTTTTTAAACAAAAATGCAGTTGGGTAACAATGAAAGATAATGTTTCAAAGGAATTTAGTGATAGATTTGATTTTGTCCAAAAGGAACGCTTTCTGGAAGGCACGTGCACGTTGGGTGTCTGCATGACAGGCGTTGGTGGATCTTGACATGACCCTGAGCAGTGTCTGACTCAGCTTGCTTGGGAAGCATTGTGCCTTGTGGCATGGGTGTGTTTGATTCCCACTTGTGTTTTGTAGAACTGGAGAAGGAAAGAAACCGAGGCATTGGGAAGCCACTGCTGGGAGGGCCCTTCTCCCTCGTCAGCCATGAGGGACAGCCCAGGACCAGCAAGGACTACATTGGCCAGTGGGTGCTGATCTACTTTGGCTTCACTCACTGCCCTGACATCTGTCCTGATGAGCTGGAGAAAATGATTGCAGTGGTAGATGAAATTGGTAAGGGAATTCTGGGTCTGGAAGCACAGACGCAGAGAATTGTATCTCATGGCACTTGCTTCCTTCACAAATTACACAAATAAAACTGCACAAAGTGGTCTAGTCACTTGGGGTGGGCTTGGATTGATGTTACATGGCTATGAGCTTGTTTGAAGGAAGATGAGAGATGGTTTTCTAAAATAATTAATAACTGTTAATATCACAGATCGAATTCCATCTTTGCCCAATCTGACCCCACTCTTCATCACCATCGATCCTGAGAGGGACAACCAAGAAGCCATTGCCAGATATGTTAAAGGTATTCCTGCTTTCTTCCTCTGTGCCTCATAGCTTGTAGTGCAGAACACTAAACAAGGAGCCTCTTGAAGGGATTCTTTTCACCAAAATGTGTAAATGTCTTCTTTCTATCTAGAATTTTCTCCAAAGCTGGTGGGATTGACTGGTAGCAAGGCACAGATTGACCAAGTGGCTAAAGCATACCGTGTGTACTACAGCGAAGGGCCCAAGGATGAGGACAACGATTACATAGTGAGTAAAAGCAGCCTTTGCTTACTCAAAGACTGGATAAGAACAGCATGTACATTTTAAAACCGGCTCTTGGATCTTTACTGAAGTCCCATGTGCAGTGGCATGGCGGCCTGTCAGAACAACAATGCCCTCCTACAAGCTCAGCATCTTGCCAAAGTGTGTTCTAAACAAGCCCAAAAATGCAGACAGTAGCACAGGAACTAGCAAGCCTGGCAATGGTTGGATTTCTTTCTGATCTGTAACATATTTGACTGGCTCTTTTCCTATGTGTTCCAAAGCTGCTGTGATTTCTCATTTCTAATGCAGCTAAACTCAGAGCATGGCTGTATTTCAGTCCTGAGCAATCATGGCTTCCAGAGCCAGAACTGTCTTTGCTGAGAAAGATGTTGTCACGGTTAGGTGCAGACAGCACTTGCAGCGTTATTTAAATAAATTTGCAATGGAGTTGATTTTGATAAAAATCCAATTGGAATATCCGGGATGTGCCTGGGTGAGGCTGCTTCAGTGCACCGGCAGGGGGCGCCGCTGGCCCGCATTTCCCACCGCGGGTCCGGATCCCAATCCCGCATTTCCCTGTATCCCACTGCCGGTCCCGATCCCAAATCCCAATCCCGCATTTCCCTGTATCCCACTGCCGGTTTCAATCCCAAATCCCAATCCCTCATTTCCCTGTATCCCACTGCCGGTCCCGATCCCAAATCCCAATCCCGCATTTCCCTGTATCCCACTGCTGGTCCCGATCCCAAATCCCAATCCCTCATTTCCCTGTCTCCCACTGCCGGTCCTGATCCCAAATCCCAATCCCGCATTTCCCTGTCTCCCACTGCCGGTCCCGATCCCAAATCCCAATCCCACATTTCCCTGTATCCCACTGCCAGTCCCCATCCCAATCCCTCATTTCCCTGTATCCCACAGCTGGTCCCGATCCCAAATTCCAATCCTGCATTTCCCTGTAGCCCTGCTCCTGATCCCGCATTTCCCTGTATCCCACTGCTGGTCCCAATCCAATCCTGCATTTCCCTGTATCCCACTGCTGGTCCCAATCCAATCCTGCATTTCCCTGTATCCCACTGCCTGTCCCAATCCAACCCTGCATTTCCCTGTATCCCACTGCCTGCCACGCTCCCGATCCCGCATTTCTCTGTGTCCCCACTGCCTGCCCCGATCCCCATCCCTGATTTCCCCTCTGAGCTGGTGCCCTGTGCTGTTGTGCTCTCTGACCACGCTGTGCTCTCCTGCAGGTGGATCACACAATAATCATGTACCTCCTCGGCCCCGATGGGGACTTTGTGGATTACTATGGCCAGAATAAGAAGAGTGCTGAGATTTCCTCTTCTATTGCTGCACACATGAGAAAATACAGATCCTAAAACAGGTGGTTCTCAAAGATTGCTGTGAATGTCACCTGTGGGTTTGGCTGTGATTGGACACTGGAGTTAAAGCAGAAGCACACAAGTGTAACATCCCATCAAGCAGCTCTCCTTTCTTCCAAATAAGAAAGACAATCAAGTTTCTGCAAATTCCCATTACCAAAAATCTCTACAGAGCCTTCCCCATGGATATCATTTCCAACAAGATCTTGGGTACAGAATAAAATTTGGGACTTCTCTGAAACAATGCTGGGAGCAAAGGATGGAAAGCACTTTTCACTTGGGAGGAATGTGTGTGTTGCTGGGAAAATATTGCTGGTAAAAAAACCCTGCTGGTCTGGTAAGGACAACAGTGACTGCAGGAGGATGACTTGATGCAAAGCCATTACTGGATGGGGCCATGGCGTTCTCAGAGGAGCTCTGCCCTCTGGTTTCTCTGCACTGTTTTGCCTTCTAGGAGAGGCAGCTGCACTGTTAGAAGCAGGGGAGCCTTAAGAGTGCTTCTTTATCCAGGTTAAGAAGGTGAAGAGCACTGAAAGCACCAGCTGCTTCCACGCATGGGACCAGCCCTGGAACAAGCCTGATCGTTTCATCTGAGGGCAGAAATGAAATGTATTTTTCTGGTGGTTTTTCTAGGTGAACACTGTTCACTTATAAGGAAAAGAGAATTGGGATGCAAATAGTTTTTTTCTTCTGGTGCAGATGATGGTGTAGTTGCTCTGCTTGTGCTAGGGGAAGTGGGGAGGGTGAAGGAGGGCTGTGTCCATGCCCAGGGCTGGCAGTCAGATACATTTTATGCAGTGCAGCATTTGAAAATAAAGATTGATTTGTATAGGAAATATATCTTTTTGTTTCCTTAGGTTTGACTAGAATGTCATCAGAACTTTGTATACTGGTCAAACTTCATATTCTTGCTCTGCTTTCCTTTTTTGAAAGCAGTATTCATTTCTAGTCATGCACATCAGGAGCTGAATGTGCTTTTTTAAGCTGAACCTCAGAGAAGGGCCCACAGGAGACGAGGCAGAGCAGTTCTTGGTGTGAGTTCCAGAGGCTCTTGGACTGACACAGGTGTTCCTGCAGGTAGCACTGGGGTTCTCCTGGGTGTGGGGGTTGGAAGAGAGCATTCCCATCCAAGGGAAGGTGCAAAGCCTGTGGAAAATTTCTGCCTTTGCAAAATTGTGAGAACAAGTAAACTTCACCTGTTTCAGAGCAGTGACATCTCATGAATTTTTGCATCTGTTGCATACTTGCTCTTTTCCATGGGCTTTACCTTCAGGCCTGTATTTATTTGATCCCTTGTGATTTGTTTGTGCTTGTGGAGTCCTCAGGGCCCATCTCTGCCCCATCTCTTACCAACCTGTGGCTGTGCCCTGCACAACAGCCTTTGTCTGCCCTTCTCAAGGTCTCTGCTGTCACATCAGGCCTGTATTTTAAATATTGCAGCAGTGTGCTAGGGCCAAGTACCTTTTCTGCACAGAGGACAGTCTGGAAAACCATGATTGTATGAAGCAATGGTAAGTAAAAATAAATCAGTTAGAAGCACCTGCTCAGAAGAAAGAATTGGTGTTACAGCTGAGCCAAGTTAAAGCAGAATTTGGACAAGGCAAACCTCTGTCCTGAGGCTTTGCAAAATCAGCACATGACCTGGGAAGAGTCACCTGTTACTCTGATTTCTCTAAAGCTCATTTGCAGCTGACTCGTACCACAGGGACAAATACAGGATTCCTGGCTTCTCCCAAATGTTTTGGCAGCACTGTTGTGTCCTTTACCTTGTTTTTCTGTGTCCTGAAAGGCAGAACCAGCTGACCCAGGAAGATTATGGCAGACTGGGGGGAGTGTGGCAAAGGCCCAGGAAGGTTTCAGATGGAGTGACATGTCCCTTGCCTCATGGCCATGGGAGCAACTGATGTCCTGCTTTTGTCAGCCTCCCAGTTTGACCTTGCCCATCACTTTCCCCTTGGCTTTTCCAGGAGGGAAACTTTCTTTGGAAGTGAGGAGTTTTATTTTTGTTCTTGTGGTTGGTTGTGGGGTTTTGCTGTTCTTTGACATTTGTTTTTTTTTTCTTTATTTGGTTTATTAAAAAACAAAAAATGTTGTTTAGGGAACTATTAGGATTTCCTTGCCCTGGGGAAGGAAGCAGGGAGCACAGATGTGTTTTCTGTGTGTTTAGGAGGCCCAAGAGTTGTGCTAAGTGCTCCCTGGGAGGAGGCAGAGCTGGTCAAGGAGGGGAAGGGAGTGTGCTGGGGGTGCTTGGAGATGCTCTGTCAGTGAATATTCAGTATTTTTCCAGTCCAGCATTAGAAATGAAGCAAACTGTACTCATACCCAAATTCCCTGTGTGGCCAAGTGCAGTGCCCAGCCCAGGGAGGGAGCTCAGCTCTGGCAGGGAAGGTTTGTGACAGGGCTCCTCTGCTGGGGCTGAGCAGGGCCAGGTGGGTCTCTGGAAGCTGCACCAGGTTTCATTTGGGAAAGCAGATTTGTCAGACCTGGGGCTGTGCGTGGTGAACCTGTGTTCCCCAAGGCCAGCAGGGACCCCTGGGGACCCCAGGGACAGGGGAGGGCAGAGCACAGTCCTGGCAAGGGCCAACCCACAGAGCTTTGCTGTGTGTGCCCACACAGCCCTGGCCTGGCAATAGCAGTGGAAAACAGCATCTCTGAGGGGCTGCTGCCATCCCAGCCTGGGGACCAGTGACAAGATGTCTGAGGAATGAGGATTGGCTCCGTTTGCCTTCCCAAGGAAGGCAGCACATTCCTCATGTGCTGCCAGCATAGCCCATGGAGGAGCTCAGCTGATGAGTGACACTTGAGCCACACGGGTGAAGCTTGGCTGCTTAGGAGTGTTCTCAGCACCAGCACAGGCAGAATCAGGGCCTGAAGAGGTGCAGAGACTGTGACCTTGAACAATTGCAAAAGCCCTGTGTTGTATTTGCAGTCCAGATGATGGAAAGGCTCAGATAAGGAGGACTCTCAGGAGTCTGCAGTCCAACCTCCTGCTGCAGTCACCCCGAGCCTCTTCATCCTTGTTCACAGCCTGAGGAAGAAAGCAAGTCTTCCTCATCTCCAGCTTGGGTCAAGGTTATGTGTGGATGGAAATGCTGTTGCTGTTTCTCCCCTTCTGCAGTGCCTTTGAAGATATCTACATTTTCTGAGCCTTTTCTCACTTGGTCAGACTTGCCTGGTCCCAGCACCAACCTGGCATTCCTAAGATGTGCTTCCATCAGCCCCCAGCCAGGATCTGGGGTGCATGAAGGCTCTCACATGGCCTTCAGTGAAGTGCAGGATGGAGCTGGAGGCTGAGAATTGAGTTGGGCTCTTCACCAGCTCTCTGCAAATCAGTGTGTGTTTTCAGTCAGGTGGAACAAGCACAGAGTGCTGAGGAGCCAGAGCTGGGAGCAGCCTGCCCTGATGCACTGAGGTTGCTGATTGCAACCAAGGCTTTCCAGCCATGCTGCTGAAGCAGGGGATTCACCTGGAGCCTGCAGGAGCTGTGGCTCCAGCAGGGTGAGCTGGGGCTGCCCAGGAGCTCCCCAGCCCTGGGGCAGTGGGTCTGTGCTCAGTGAAGCAGATGTGCTGGTCTGTGCTGCAGGGGGAATGGCCACAGGCCTTACTTTGGATGTGACTGACAAGTCCCTGTTTTACTGGTCTGCTCTTAGGTTTGGTGGCCTAAAAGCAAAGGCAAAAAGCTCATTGCCTCCTAGAGGAGAATTTTAAAGTTTGGTTTGGTTCAATTGGAAACTGATGTTTTTTAAAGGAAGTTATACTGGTGGTGGAGTGTCTAGCCCCTGACTTCTAGCAGTTGTGCATGTTGCTGTGAAGATTTGTGCTGGGGAGACCTGGGCAGGAATGATTGCACCTGTCTCTGTGCAAGAGCCAAGTCATTCCATGTTTTAAGCTGTGTATTACTAGTTTAATAAAGCAGGTTCCTTCTGCGTGCCAGGGAACTTACTCAGCTGCAGCTTACAAAACCTTCTTGTTCTCCCAAAGTTCTTTGTGCAAAAATAGATAGACACCAACCAGTAAATCCACCTTTAATTTGCAGGGGTATATTGAGCTTTGAGTGTGGCCTTTTCTGAATGAAGGGCAGCAATAAAAGCTCCCTGGCAGCCCCAGGATGGGATGAGAGAGCCTTGCAAGGCAATGTGGCTCGTGGTGGCAGCACCCTCGTGACCTTCACCTCAGGCCAGCTCTGTGTGTGCAGTGATGCTGGCAGCACAGAGCAGCAGAGGTACCTGCAGCTGCCATGGGTCATTGCTCAGTGCCACTTGTTTTCCTGCACTCTGCTCCCACCTGGACACCTGAACCAGCAGGAGAAAACCAGGAGAGGCTCTTGCTGCCTGAGGGTTCTCTCTGCTCTGCTTGCACAGCTGGGTGTGGGGATTTAGCCAGCAGTGTGGCCAAGAAGGCCAATGAGAGCTGGGTCTGTAGCAGCCATGGTGTGGCCAGCAGGAGCAGGAGAGTGACCACCCAGTGCTGGGCACTGCTGAGGCACCTGAGTGCTCTGTCCAGCTCTGGGTCCCCCATGACAACGGAGACTGGAGGGGCTGGAGCGTGTCCAGAGAAGGGGATGGAGCTGGGGAAGAGTCTGGGGCACCAGGAGGGGCTGAGGGAGCTGGGCAGGGGCTCAGCCTGGAGCAAAGGAGGCTCAGGGGGGCCCCTGTGGCTCTGCACAGCTCCTGCCAGGAGGGGACAGCCCCAGGTTGGGCTCTGCTCCAGGGAACAGGGACAGGAGCAGAGGGAGCGGCCTCAGGCTGGGCCAGGGCAGGGGCACCAGGAGGGAATTCTTCTCTGAAAGGGTGGTCAAACACTGGCACAGCTGCCCAGGGAGTCCCCATCCCTGGAGGTGTCCAAGGAAAGGCTGGAGGTGGCACTCAGAGCTCTGGGCTGGCTGACAAGGTGGGCATTGGTCAGAAGTGGACTTGATCTTGGAGGTCTTTTCCAACCCCAATGATTGTGTGGGTGAGGTTCAGTCCCTCCAGTCCTCTTGCCTTGAGCATGCCTGGGAGCAGGAAATGTCCTTTCTGAATTCCAGTGGCAATCTGGTGTCAGGACAAAGCCCCAGCCCGCTCACTGGCCTGGTGTGCCTCAGCTTTTTGCTCGCAGCACATCCCCTGTGCTGAGTTCAAAGGGCTGATCACAAGGGATGTGTGCTAAAATAAGCTTTTCCTTCATCCCCCGGGCTTAGGGGGATTCTAGGAATTCATGGTTCATGAGATATGTGGCCGTGGTGTCCATTTTTAGTGACCTTAAATGAAATTAAGGGCAACATGAAACATGTTTTTCAAAACTCCAGGGACAGTGACTCTGCTGCAAGCCCACAGGCTCGGCTCCCCTCGGGCCAACACAAACAGGGTCAGCCCCTGTCCCAAAGGGGTGACATCCCCCGGGCTGTGCCAGCAGCTGCAGGTGCCCCAGGGTGCTCCAGCTCAGAGTGGGGCTGTGGGAGCTGGCAGGAGATGTTTGGGGAGGGTGGAGGGGGCTTCTGGCTTCACACAAGGCTTGTTGGCTTTGTTCTGCTGAGGGAAGGCTGGTCCTGCAGCCTTGGGTGGTGTCCATGCAGGGCAGAGAGCAAACAGGGCTTGCTCAACAGTGACAGATGACCTGAACAGTGAGAATAGCTCGGGGTGGAGGAGACCCTTCCTCTCCTGCACCAGGAGCTCCCTCTGTTCTGCCAAGTGCTGCCCTGCCAGCCATTGCCTGGCTGCTCTGTACCAGCCAAGCAGCGTGTTTGGGACTGGGAGACCTCCATCTAAAGCCCACCTTCCCAGTATCCTTCTGTGGAATTGCAGTCACACATGTCTGAGAACCTCCTTAGCATGGTGTAATGGGGCTTCTGCAGCTCCTCTTGGCAGCAAGGGCAGTGAACGTTGTGGGCAGCCAAAGCTGTATTCAAAGCTTAACTTGTGCAGTGTACTCATGATTTGAATTCATGAACCATCCATCCCTGACCAGATTTGGGTGTTGTTCTTTCTGGTTAGTCTCTAATTTGCCATGTTTGTCACACTGAATTTCAGCCATGGCCTCTCATCCTGTCCTCCCTGAGCCATGCAGTGGTGTAAGCCACAAGAATTGCCATAACTCATCCTGCATGAGCCCTCATCCTCTTTTTCCTTCCCGTGGCCTTGCTCTCCACCCCACACAGAGCTGGTTTGCGTTCCTTCACCACTGTGCAGCTCTGCCCAGGCACTCTGTGAGCAGGAGCAGTGGGGCAGGTCCCTTCTGTGCTATCATTTGTTTGACATTCTGGTGAGAGTGAAGTGCTGGCTGTGGTTGTAACTGGCAGGAGAGCACGTTCCCAGTAAAGGAAACTTCCACCAAAGAAAAGCCTACAAAATCCCAGAGTTACTAAAATTGGGAGAGAAGAGCAGGCCCTTTCTTTACACACTGTATATGGCAAAAAATGAACATGAATTGGTGAGCAGGCGGGAGTGTCGATCCCTTCCTTCCAAATATAGGGATGGGGCCGAACCAGGGGGACTAAGCTGAGCCTATAAAGGCTCAGGGAGAAAGTCCTTGGTGGCTCCTGATGTCCTGGCCAGGCTGTGAGTGACCTGCAGAGGGACAGAAGGCTCCTACCCCAGGTCCTGCTCCCCATGCTTGCAGCCTCACAGGGCTGTAGTTCTGTGGTGGGAATTCTGCTGTAGGTTCCCTGCTGGGCCATTCCTTGGGCAGGGAAGGAGTGGTCTCTGGTGGATTTTGCTGGCCCTCAAAAGGCACAGTTAACTGCAGTGAGAGGTGTTGGGCCTTTGGAGAGGCTGCAGCTCAGTTGAAGTCTGACCTTTGACTCTTTCTCTTTCAGAGATACGAGATGTCAGCTGGTTCCTTCCTGCTTTCTGTTGGCTGATGGTTAAGGTGAGGATTTGAGGCATGAACACTAACAGCTTGCACAGGCTGGCATGAGCTGGCTTTTCCCCTGTGCCCACCATGGGCAGTCCCTGTTTTTCCCCCTCCATGAGCTCCTTTAAGCACATGTCCATTCCTGCCCACTGTGGCTGCTCACCAGAGGATTAGGACAGGTTCCATGTTAACAGAGAGTGGGGGAAGTAATAAATTAAAAACCAGAAGAAAAATAATCTTCAGGGCTTCACTTTTTCTAAGGACTACATGAATCCTTCAGATCTGACCACTTTCCTGGGGAGCCCTCCTCCTCCTTTGGACATTGATCTCCTTTCCTTGGGGCCATGGAGGGTGGTGGCTCTTCTCCACTGCCTCTGTACCCTCCAGCTTGGAAAAGCAAAATACTCCCTCAAGATCTCTCTGCCCTCACCTGAGAGCTGGGAGGGGGCACCTGGGAGCAGCCAGCTGGGGGTGAATGTTCAGCTGCTCTCTGCCCTAAGCAGCACACAGGGCTCCAGGGGTCTCTGTCTTCCAGAGCCATGAGCAGAGACGCTGGCATGGAGATTTTCGGTGAGGCCGCGCCGTACCTGCGCAAATCCGAGAAGGAGAGAATAGAAGCCCAGAACCAACCTTTTGATGCCAAAACCTACTGCTTTGTGGCTGACCCCGAGGTGGAGTACACCAGGGGGAGGATCAAGGCTGCACAGGATGGGAAGATAACTGTTGAGACAGAGGATGGCAGAGTAAGTGCATTCCCTCTGGCCCTTCTCCAGCCCTGCTTAGGGAGCCAGGGCATCTGCTGGGGACAGACTGGGAAAGCACCAGGCCAGCTCAGGCAAGAAATCTGCCCTGCCCTGTCCTCTGACTGGGACCAGCACAGCCTCCACAGGAAAGTATAGCTCTGGATGCTGGGATAAAAGTGTTCATTTGATAATTATTCTTGGTTTGGGCTCTAAAAATCAGGCAATGGTCTAAACCAGGTTGGATCATAGCCTTGCCAGTCTTAACTTAGTTTTTAACACTTTCTCAGCTAACGCTGTCATATCCACTCATAAATTCCTTCCTTTACTGGTAGCTGAGCAGACAGATAACTTTGCAAGTCGCCTTTGCATGTGAAATTGTCAGTGTCACTGGCTGCAGTTTCCCAGAGGAGCAGCCAAGGTGTTAATCTTCCAAAAGGCTGAAATGTCTTAGCAGCTTGTGCCCTGACACCTTTTGTAAGAATAACTGCAACAGCTCAAAGAACAACCATGACCAACATCTTGGCAGTAGGTGCTACCAGGCTTTTAGAAAGCAGTGGCTGAGTTAAGCTGCTGCCAGCTGTGAACATCTGCCACCCCCACAACAAATCCACGCGCTCTGGCAGTGGGACAGGATGGTTCCCCACAGTGTGAGCCCAGCAGACGGTGCTGTTTGGTAGAGACAGAGCCTTTCTTTCACTGGGAATGGCCACAGGCAGGAGTGGAACAAGTCTGTCCCAAGGACGGATTTGCTGTTGATGAGTCCTGTGCTGTTTGTGTCCCAGCTCTCTGGCACTGTCATGGGAGGTTGGCTGGCCAGAAGATGCACCTCAGGTTCTTACAGCCAGGAGCAGCAAAGACCTAAAGTTTATAAGCAGTGATAATGTGTTGAAAGATCTGTTCCAGCCCAAATCATGTCTGTGTGGTCCCAGCAATTCCAGGAAATTGACACCCTGTCAATGTACCCGTGTTGTGGATTTCCTGGCTGACTGCAGTGTTTGCCCTGAAATAGCCATATTTTGCTTAGCACAGTTAAACAGAAAGAAAAAGATGAATTAGAGCAGCCTTAGAGATGTTATTACTTTTCTGTGGTTGTTGAAGGACTGTCAAGAATTGCTGAACCAAGGTTGGCTCTTTTTTCTGGGTTATAGACAGTTGCTGTCAAGCCTGATGATGTGTATGCCATGAACCCACCCAAGTTTGACAGAGTTGAGGACGTGGCCATGCTGACCCACCTGCACGAACCTGCCGTCCTCTACAACCTCAAGGACCGCTACAGCTCCTGGATGATCTATGTAAGTTCCTTCTTCTGGCAAAGGAGGAAGCACAGCTGCAGGAGCTGGACTTCAGTGCCACCCCTGTTTTTTCCCTGCAGACCTACTCGGGTCTCTTCTGCGTCACTGTCAACCCCTACAAGTGGCTGCCGGTGTACAACCCCGAGGTGGTGTTGGCCTACCGAGGCAAGAAGCGCCAGGAGGCCCCTCCACACATCTTCTCCATCTCTGACAACGCCTATCAGTTCATGCTGACTGGTGAGTGGCTCTGTTTTGACCAGACTTGGAGTAAAAAAGTGTGTCAGACCTGCTGCCTCTGCCAAATGCCATTCCATACTGCCATGGCTCAGTCGCCTGGGCCAACCCTTGCAGAGTGCTCGGTCTGTGGGACATTGCAGATTATCTGCTTGGTTTTTATTATCAACCAGCTCCAGACAGTTTTCCCCACCTCCTGGAATATTTTCTTTATTCTTGAAGCACTGTGCTGTTGTGCTTGCACATTATCTGTATTTCTGGTCGAAGTACTAAGCTAAGCAGCCTAAAAGAGAGCCCTGCAAAGGGCAGCTGCACTTGGACAGAACACACTATCTGGGAAGTCCCTGGGCAGCACACCTGCATGGGGCTTCAAGGAACAGCAGGTAGATCCAGAACAGAGCTGATAGAAATATTATCACCAAAACACATTGTTTTAATTTGAGTAAATTCCTGTCCCATATTTAAAAGTATGAAAGGTAAAGAATGGAAAAGACAGAAGCAAAAACAAACAAGGACGAGCAAAGGAGGAGGAGAAAAGACAAAAAGTGAACTATAGGGAGGGACAGAGAGATGGAGAGTAGACCATGCACATTTTCAGTTTTCCCTGCAGAGATTTTGTTTCATTCCCCCAATGGACACCAGGTCACAGCTAGCTGAGAACCAGCACTTTCCCTACAGCTTCTCTGACTCCAGGTATTTTTCCCTCCAACAGATCGTGAAAACCAGTCTATCCTGATCACGTAAGTGCATCTGCCACTTGCCTCCAACAAGAGGTGTGTAGCCACATTTCTCTTCACAGAGAAAAGCAAGGCACAATTCTTCCCAAGAATATTTCTGGGTTTCACATTCTCTGAAGCTCAGAGAAAGGAAAAACAGTTCTTATCATTTGCTGTGCCTGTGTTGTGCTGAAGTAGAATGCAATATGGAGATGATTTACCCACAGTGATGGTGTTTTGTTTCCTTGGCCTATCGGGGCCAGGTGTGTGTGTGTGTGTCAGGACTGTGGGCTAACAGTCACAAGATTCTGTGCAGGGTTGAGTTCTTGGCAGATTCAGTTTAGATGTAATATAATATAGTATAATAATTAATTAGCCTTCTGATAAAGTGATTAATTAGCCTTCAGTGCGGTGCAGTGCAGTTGTGTGCAGGGTTAAAGTTCTTGGCAGATTCAGTTTAGATGTAATGTAATATGGTGTAATATAGTATAGAATAATATAGTATAATAAAGTAATTAATTAGCCTTCTGATAAAGTGATTAATTAGCCTTCAGTGCAGTGCAGTTGTGTGCAGGGTTGAGTGCTTGGCAGATTCAGTTTAGATGTAATGTAATATAATATAATATGGCATAGAATAATATAGTAAAATAAAGTAAATAATTAGCCTTATAAGATGGAGTCCTCCTCACCATTCCTCCCTGCCCTGGGGATCCCTACAAATACTATAGAGGTGGGCAGGTTATTCTTCACTCTGAGCCTTCTTCCTGCAGCGGGGAGTCGGGGGCCGGCAAGACGGTGAACACCAAGCGCGTCATCCAGTACTACGCCACCATCGCCGCCAGCGGGGACACGGCCTCCAAGAAGGAGCCCCTGATGAAGGTGTGAGGAGGAAGGGCTTGGTGAAGGGCAGTTCAGGATGTCATCCCCCTGTGGACGGCACTGGTGACACACGCTTACCTCAGAATGTCTTTTATTAGATTCAGCCACTCTTTGAAGGACAGTAGGACCAGGGGCTGATGCGCAGTTAGGACCACAACAAACACCAGAGCTGCCACTGCCAAGGTGTAGCTTTACCTGGGCTGAAACAGGAAGAATCAGAGGCTCCAGTTTCTTAGCATGGATCAATTTGTCCCTGTGGCTGAGACCTGAGAGCTCTGACTGTGGGAGAAATTCTGAATAAGAGGAAGATGAGTTATTTGTTGTTTACCCCCAGTGCTGGTTCTTGGTGCTGGAGTCGAGAAGGTGCAGCAGTAGCACTGCAGAGCTGAAATGAAGTGCACATGGCTGCACATGTAATCATTCCTTAGAGCCACTTCTTCTTACCACATAGCTTATGGTGTTTTTCAGTAATTATTCAATTATTCCTGCAGGGTTCGCTCAAGGATCAAATCCTCAGTGCCAACCCACTGCTGGAGGCCTTTGGGAATGCCAAGACCGTGAGAAACGACAACTCCTCACGCTTTGTGAGTCACCCTGTGTCTGTCCCTCTGCCCTCCTGTGTTTCTAATGTTCTTTACCTGCTTGTTAGCTGTGACTGAATCCCCCTTTCCCCCCTGCTGCAGGCTGGGAAAAATATTCTTGCTAACCAATTTCTAGGTTTTTATGAAATGCTGATGTGTTAGCAGCTGTTTCGTGCTCACCTTGCTGCAGCAAAGTGTTCCCCTTTATCTATCTTTATCTATGAAAGCTAATCAGGCTGATCTGGTGATGCTGTCACTAAGACTGAAGAGATTAAAACATTCAGAGATTGCTGCACTGACCACCACTTTTGTCTGCTTGCCAGGGTAAATTCATCCGTATCCATTTTGGAACCTCTGGAAAGCTGGCCTCTGGTGACATTGAGACCTGTGAGTAACTGAGGGGGGCTGACAGCCTTGCTAGAACATAAAGAACCTGAAAAATGTCTAAAATGTGAATATAAATTACAGACTTGCTGGAAAAGTCAAGAGTCACTTTCCAGCTGAAAGCTGAGAGAAGCTACCATATCTTCTACCAGATCCTCTCCAATAAGAAGCCTGATCTGCTTGGTAAGGACAGCCACCACCTGGTGACACTGAGTAAAGTCAGCATGGCAAACATTTCCCTCTGTGCGCCAGCTCGGTGACAGAGGGTCCAGTGGCACAATGCCCTGTGTCCCTGCAGAGCAGGGATCAGGTGCTGATTTATGTCCTCAGCATTGCAGCCTCGGCCCTGCCCAGGTTCCCCAAGCTGTACTTGTGTCTCTGCATAACACCAGGGCTTTACTCCACCTCCATTTATCCTCCCTGAGTAAGTTCTAACACAAACTGTGTGCAGGTGAGAAGCAGGGGTGACCAATATACTCTGCCTTGCACCTTGCTATTATCCATGGTGTGGAAATTCCAACTTAGGTGGGCCAGATCCTGTGAATAATCTTCAATAAGAAAGGTAAGCAATTCTGGGTGCAGGATGAGCAGGTACCCTGATCTACAAACCATTCATATGAGCTTTTCATCCCATGGGCAAAGGTCATTTCCTGTTTCTAGTGCAACCCCTCTGACCTTTTCCCCCTTCCCACTGCCACAGCACTCTCTGTCCCTTTGGCCACACACTCATCTTTGGTCCACTCTGCCCATCCTTTCCAGCTCTCCACAGAGCATTTCCCAAGGTGGAGCTCCTGCTCTGTGTGTGTCATGTATGAGGATAAGCACAAATGAGCCTTATCTGAAAGCCTCTTTCTTAAAAGCTGTTTCTGTGGATGGCCTGTGTTCTGTGCCTGCTGAGTGCTCAGCTCTCAGTTCACAATATTAAACTGGAAGGATTGCTCAGCCAGGGAAGGCAGATGAAAGGCTTTGCTCTATCTTTCTGGTCTCAATAGAAAACCAGGAGTTTGGGATGCAAGAGGAAGGAGAGCTTGTGAAACCTTGCTGAGCCATTGTTCCATCTCCCTGCCAGGCTCTGGCTCTCACTCCTGTGTTTGTCTTTCAGAGATGCTCCTTGTCACAGCCAACCCCTATGATTACCCCTTCATCAGCCAAGGGCAGATCTCTGTGGCCAGTATTGATGACCAGGAGGAGCTTCTTGCCACAGATGTGAGTACAGTTGGCAAGAAGAGACTTCTACAGTCTCAGTTGACTCTCACCACTGTTAAACCCAGCTGATCTGTCTGGTGTGCAGGCAGCCATTGACACTTTGGGCTTCAGCCCTGATGAGAGGATGGGGATTTACAAGCTGACAGGGGCCATCCTGCACTATGGGAACATGAAATTCAAGCAGAAACCACGGGAGGAGCAGGCAGAGCCTGATGGCACAGAAGGTAATTCCTCCCTGGCTGGGAGAGGAGTATTTCCAACTGTTTCCATGCCATTTTTCACTGGAAATGGAGAGAGTCTTCCAGGAGAGATGTCACTATTCCTTGATAAGCATAAAAAGGAAGTTTGATTTTCAAGTTACTGCATCAAATAGAGGCACTTTGTGCATCTAGTTTATTCCTGATGACTCTGCTGTAGGACCCAGTGCCTGGGGCACATCACTGTAGTGTTCTCCAGTTCCTGGTTACACATACACACTTGTTCTGCCTGGGTGACATCATGGAGAAGTGGCTTGATGGGGAAAAAGTCTGTGTTGTCCCATCAACAGTGCCCTCCTGGGTTTCACCACATCTGATGGGGCTGCTGTAGCCACTCTGTCATGAGGACCAGTCCTATAAGGCTGTTCAGAAAAGTAAAGGAGAATGTTAGCCAAGATTTGTGGATGGGGTAAAGCCAATCAAGTTGCAAGTTTCAGAGTGAGCTCTGGCTGGTTTCAATGCCCTGTGTGTGTCTGAGCTAAGAAGAAAGTATTTCAAATTATTCTTTTGTTTTCCAGAGGCTGACAAAGCAGCATATCTGATGGGCCTGAACTCTGCAGACCTGCTGAAAGCTCTGTGCTATCCCCGGGTGAAAGTGGGAAATGAATATGTGCTGAAGGGCCAGACAGTGGATCAGGTGAGCATCAAGGAGCAGCAGGGACCATCCTCTCCCTAAGGAAAAGGAATGGTGCAGGTCACTGTCACCATCATATTTTCTGAAAAATCCCTTTGCCAGGATTTCTTCTCCTGAGAAGCTGAGAAGCCTCAGAGTAAAATGAAAACAATAATTATATGATTTGCTTCTCCTGTGTTTTGCTGCTTTGGAATGTGGTTTGGACATTGTTTACCAACTGGTCATTGTTTGCTTGGTTTCATGTGAATTGGTTTGACTTAATGACCAATCACAGTCCAGCTGTGTTGGGGCTCTGGAGAGAGTCACTAGTTTTTCTTTAGCATCTTTTAGCCTTTTGTCTGTATTCTTTCTCTATTCTTTAGTGTAACATAACATAACATAACATAACATAACATAACATAACAATCAGTCTTCTAAGAACATGGAGTCAGATTCATCATTTCCTTCCCTTGTTTGGGGATCCTGAAAATACCACAGGTCACAGCTGTGAATGGTCCATGGGGCCATGAAGGCCTGTTAGTGCAGTGTGTGTGGGCATGGTGAGGGGTGCTTTGTTCTGGGGGTGCACTGGCAGTGCCCTGACACAGGTGTGGGACATCTCCCTGCAGGTGCACCAGGCAGTGAATGCCCTTGCCAAGTCTGTTTATGAGAAACTCTTCCTGTGGATGGTTGTTCGCATCAACCAGCAGCTGGACACGAAGCTGCCAAGACAGCACTTCATTGGGGTCTTGGATATTGCTGGCTTTGAGATCTTTGAGGTTTGCAGTACTCTCAGACTTCTGCCTGTCTCTAAATGCTTTTTTCAGTTTGTTTGTCATCTCTGACCTTTCCTCCTCCTCCTCACCCCAGTGCAGCCCTCAAGCACATCTGTCTGAAGCTGCTTCTTCCTTTGTAGATCCATCACCCACTTTGTAAGAGAAGAGAAAGGGCAGAAGCAGTGCCATGAAGCTGCTTTCTCTCTCTCCCCACAGAGTCTGTATTTATGGACATTAGGGCCACCCAAACATGGCCAATGCAAGCTGCAGCAATCATGTGCTGTGCTGCACAACTTTTCTGTAAGCCTGGACACCTGTGGTATATTCTTTACACTGTTAGCAAAACCTTTTTGGGTCAGTCTGGCTAACCTTGCTATGACATCCCTGTGAAAAAAAATTGATCAGAGGCACTATTAACACTTTAACACTATTAACACACATTCAAATATTAGTTCAACAGCTTTGAGCAGCTGTGCATCAACTTCACCAATGAGAAACTGCAGCAGTTCTTCAACCACCACATGTTCGTGCTGGAGCAGGAGGAGTACAAGAAGGAGGGCATTGAATGGACATTCATTGACTTTGGCATGGACCTGGCTGACTGCATTGAGCTCATAGAAAAGGTGAGTTTCTTAAGCATCTTGTGCAATCACAGAAATTGAATCTGTAGAGGGTTCTTGAGAGTGTTTGCTCTGATTGCCTTCAATACAATCTCTCTTCAATACAATCTTTCAGGTCTCTTCACCTCCTCTGTTTCTTTAAATATTACCCATGTGTGTAATTAATTATCCACTGACTGGGAATGTATCCTGTCTTCTAAAAAGACACTGATTTTAACCTTCCTTTCCTTCCTTCCTCCCTTCCTCCCATCCTGTCCTGTCCTGTCCTTGTGTATTGGTTCCCCTCAGGTTTTCTCTCAGTTAAACTGAAATCCCAGAAAACCTCATGTCTGCTTCCTTTATGTTCCTTCTGAGTTAGAAGTCACTACTGTATTCTGAGAAGTTACTGCACAGTTTTTGCCTGACTTCACTTGTTTTCCACACACTGTCTGGGTAGTTCAAAACTGTATGTTAAAATCTTATGAGTTATTTTAAGTATTTTGCCAGCTCACAAAAAATCTTGCTTACCTGCTCTTCCCAGGATAATTCTCTATAAAATACCTCCAGTACTTCAAATTTAGCATGTCTTTCACTCTGCATTATTATGGAAATATATTATTGAATTGATCTTATTTGAAAACACCATTTTTTTGTTCAGCCCATGGGCATTTTCTCCATCCTGGAAGAGGAGTGCATGTTCCCCAAGGCAACTGACACCTCTTTCAAGAACAAGCTCTATGACCAGCACCTGGGCAAGTCCAGCAGCTTCCAGAAGCCCAAGCCTGCCAAAGGCAAGGCTGAGGCCCACTTCTCCCTGGTGCACTATGCTGGCACAGTGGACTACAACATCACTGGGTGGCTGGAGAAGAACAAGGACCCTCTGAATGAAACTGTCGTGGGGTTGTACCAGAAATCGTCTATGAAAATTTTATGCCATCTTTATGCCAGTTTTGCTTCCATAGATGAAGGTAAGTTTGGAGGATTATGTTTCCAGTTTGGGGTTTCCTACTGCACCTCTCACCTGACGTGGATCAGGGTTGAGTCAGTGCTTGAGTGCTGTGTGTTAAATGCACAATTATAACACTGTCAAAGGGATTTGCAGCAGTTCCTCAGCTGGACTGTCATCTCATTTTCCAGCTGAAGGTGGTGGGAAGAAGAAAGGAGCCAAGAAGAAGGGCTCTTCCTTCCAAACTGTCTCTGTACTCTTTCGGGTAAGTGTGTTCTCTGGCAGAGACTGTCACACCTGGCTCCACAGCCATGCTTTCATTTTAAAACAGGAGGGAAGTTCTTCAGTAGTAGCCATTTACTTTGCTGATGCCTACACAGAATTGTAGAATATTCACTAGGAGAGTAAGGAGAAAGTTCTGAATTTTTGCTGTTCAGCAGAGTCAAATTACTCTGAGAACTGAGACAATATAGAGATTAGAAATGATCTCTGCTTTACAGGAAAATCTGAATAAGCTGATGTCTAACTTACGAACAACTCACCCTCACTTTGTGCGTTGCATCATTCCCAATGAAACAAAGACCCCAGGTAATTCCTAAAACATAGACTAGAAAGAGGCAGAAGGAGCAATGCTAGAACAATCAGTGTGTCCCCATGCTGCTCTGTCACAGGCCTGATGGATCACAAGCTTGTTCTGCACCAGCTGCGATGCAATGGTGTTCTGGAGGGCATTAGGATCTGCAGGAAAGGATTTCCTAACAAGATACCATATGGGGATTTCAAACAAAGGTCAGTAGTAACATTCTTGTGTTTGCATTGAGCCAAACTTATTTGAAAGAAGACTCTTGCTAAACCAGTCCATGATTCAGTTGTTAGGAAAAGACTATTTTAATATTTAACACGCATGGAAAGCAAAAGACATATCTAATAGCATGGTCTGTGTGGGCAGTGCCCACCCAGATGCCTTCCTCAATACTGTATGCCAAAACCTATTTTTAATTCATTCCTGTTAATTTAAATGTTTGGATATTCCTTGCTTTAATTCTCAAATCAGGCACAAGCATATTTTAGCAAAAATACAGAGGGTGGTCTATGCACATTCTGTATTTAACTGCTGCCTAGTAGAGGCTTGAAGAGTGTGGTTTAAATAATTCTAACTATAATGGTTTTGTAAAGAGGAAACTGTGTTAAATCCAATGCTACTTCTTGATGAAATGCTAAGTTTGACTGGCAAATAGAGCTGCAGTAACAGAAGGGACTCCAACAGGAAATCCAAGTTAGTTCCACATGACCCTGTCATTTTGTAGTGGGTTAATATTTCTACATGCTAACATTTCTACAGCATTAGCAGATTCATTTATAGATAAAACCCCACAAGCAAAAAAATCTTATCATGGGAACTGCTGCAAATAAGAGATTTATAAATTCAGGGCAACCCAGCTGGGGTCATCTGCTTGTTGTGTTAGAACAAAGGCAAATGTAGGGTCAGATCTCTAAGAACAAAGCAATCACTCCCCCCTTACAACTCTGTGCAGGGTGTGCTGGAGAGCAGGGCACTGAGAAGGGCTGAAATGGTGTTTTGGGTACTACCTGAAGGCATTGTCCCAGCCATTGATGTGGGAGGGCAGATTTGTGTATCAATGCTGAAAATAGGTATGGAATAATCTCTCAGTGTAGGATTAGGAAGTCCATTTCTGGATCCAAAGTCTAATTCTGGGTTACATGGTTCAGGAGGAATGTGAGAAGCTGGATATGGTCCAGAAAAGCAGTTTCCCTACTCTTAAAATCCATCAATTTTTTAAATTTTCAGCTAACCCAATGAGCTGGACTCCCAGAGTAGTGATAATGACTGTGACACAAATGAGCAGAGTCTCTCAGGTCCAGAGAACAGACTGTGCATGCTCTCAGTCTCAGTGAGGGCTGTAATACATCCTTGGTACCTACTGAACTGACCTGCTCCTGTTTGCTGCTTTCCTTACTGCTTTGCTATTTGAGGCTGGAGGTGTGAGTCAGACTCAGCCTTCCTCTGTATCTTCAAACTGACAGCTGTTCTTGTGGCATCCTGTGCACTAGAATGGCACTGATGGGTGAGCTTTTTCCTTTATTTTATCAGATACCACCTTCTGAATGCCAGTGTCATTCCAGAAGGAAAGTTTGTTGATAGCAGGAAAGCGTGTGAAAAGCTGCTGTCCTCCATTGAGATAGATCATACTCAGTACAAATTCGGACACACTAAGGTAAATGTTTCATTTTGCCATAGGATAAGAAAACATTCATTGCATTGAAATGTAAACCCAGCAAGGAGTGATGTCTGTTCTTTGGCTGCAGGTGTTCTTCAAGACAGGTTTGCTGGGTGTCCTGGAAGAGATGAGAGATGAACGTTTAGGACAGATGATCACACGGACCCAGGCTTTGTGCAGGGGATACCTCCGGAGACTTGAGCTGAAAAAAATGTTTGACCACAGGTGTGTGTCCTCTGCCAGGTCTGGTTGCTCAAAGATGGGCTTTATTTACTGATGGATCACTCTGGTTTCAGGGAGTCCATCCTCTGCATCCAGTACAACATCCGTGCATTCATGAAAGTCAAGCAGTGGCCCTGGATGAAGCTGTACTTCAAGTTTAAACCCCTCTTAAAAAGTGTGGGAACTGAGAAAGAGCTGGCCATGATGAAGGAAGAGTTTGAGAGAACAAAAGAAGAACTGGCCAAATCAGAAGCCACCAGGAGCAAACTGGAAGAAAAAATGGTGGCTCTGGTGCAAGAGAAAAAGGACCTACAGCTGCAAGTACAAACTGTAAGTAAATTAAATAATTTTTGGCTCTTCAGATTACGTCAGTTTTGTTTGAGTGTTCAGTAAAGGGCTGAAAGGAAATTCTGTTATTTCATGTACCAGCCACTTAATAAGCAAGGTGATTTATGCAAGTGTCAGTGCCAATGTGTGATAATGAAACACATTTCTTTTCTCTGTAAAAAGGAAAATGAAAATTTGGCTGATGCTGAAGAAAGATGCGACCAGCTGATCAAACTAAAATTCCAGCTGGAAGCAAGAATAAAGGAGGTAATGGAAAAGCTGGGAGATGATGAGGAGATGAATGCTGATCTGGCAGCCAGAAAGAGGAAACTGGAGGACGAATGCTCTGAGCTGAAGAAAGATATGGATGACCTTGAGTTAACATTGGTCAAGGCTGAAAAGGAAAAGCATGCCACTGAAAACAAGGTGCTTTTTAATTCTGCAATGTTTAATAACAGTAGCTCTGTGGATGTATAGGCTGTAAAGATTCAGTAAACTTGAATGCTTAAGTGTAAGGAGATCTATGGGCCTGGTATTGAACCTGGGCACCTCTGTTGGGCAGGGAAACCAACCCATAAGCATGCAAAATGGTTAATTTTTAATTAAATTGTTAAAATTTAATTAAAATTAAAGTTCAGCGTTTCTTTGTGACTTCTGAAGGGTTGATATATAAGCAGAGAGATTGTAGCGTGTGACCATAAAATGGTCAAAGCCTCTTTGGGAGTCTAAGAGCAAGTTCATTGTGTGTATTCATGGCCTATGTCAGGGCCAAAATTATTAGTGACCTTGAGCTATTTTGCCTTACAATAGGTCAAAAATCTGACTGAAGTAGTGACAGGTTTGGATGAGACTGTTGCAAAGTTAGTCAAGGAGAAGAAGGCCCTGCAAGAAGCCCAGCAACAGGCACTGGATGACCTGCAAATAGAGGAGGAGAAAGTTAATACCCTCACCAAAGCTAGGATCAAGCTGGAGCAGCAAGTGAACCATGTGAGCATGTTCAACACAAGGAGAAGGAGCAGATCCTTCAGTTGTTCCATCAGTCATGTTTATATATGTTTATGTTGCAGGTTGAAGGATCTTTGGAACTCGAAAGAAAAGCGTGTATGGACCTTGAACGAGCAAAGAGAAAGCTTGAGGGAGACTTGAAACTTGCACAGGAAACCATAGTAGATCTGGAGAATGATAAACAACATTTAGATGAAAGATTAAGGAAGTATGAGAAATAAATTAGTACATAATTTATTATTTGGCTTTAACTGGACTTATTTTCTTTTAATAAAATATCTCCTTCACAGGAAAGACTTTCATTTTAACCAGATGCAAAATAAAATTGCGGAACAGCAAAATTCAGGTACTCACTTGCAGAAGAAGATCAGAGAATTGCAGGCAAGAGACTTTACTTCATCATTACTGTTTGCTTGTTTTAAACTGTAGTACCATGAATAATGCTTGTCCACAGTTTGGCATTGGCTCCCTCAGACACAGAGGAAGCTTCCAGCAGCTTCTCATAGAAGCCATCCCTGTATCCCCCCACTACCAAAACCTGGTAGTGGGGGGATACAGAGATGCAAACCCAATACAACAATAGAAAGCTGTGATCTAAAGCTAGAATGAGTTGATCCATAGGTCCTTTCTGTCAGTAAGTCTTTACCTACAACGCCAAAACAGTGAAATTTGAAGGAAGTTTGTTTTGCTTACAGTCTCCAAAACAAGGTTCTTGGCGTTCTACTGTGAAAAATCTGCAATAACCTAAGCACTGAATGATCTCTTCCCTATTTAATTCCTGGTGTGCTATTCCCTCGTTGTCCAGGCTCGTGCTGCAGAGCTGGAAGAGGAGACCATGAGCGAGAAAGCAACACGGACAAAAGCAGAGAAGCGTTGTGCTGAGCTGGCTCGGGAGCTTGAGGAAACCCGGGGGAGCCTTGAAGAGGCTGGAGGAGCCACCACCGCTCAAACAGAGCTCAGCAAGAAGCGTGAGGCAGAGTTCCAGAAGATGCGCCGTGACCTGGAAGAGGCCACGCTGCAGCACGAAGCCACGGCTGCCGCCCTGCGCAAGAAGCACGCGGACAGCACAGCTGAGCTGGGCGAGCAGATCGACAACCTGCAACGCGTGAAGCAGAAGCTGGAGAAGGAGAAGAGTGAGCTGAAGATGGAGATTGATGACTTGGCCAGCAACATAGAGTCTGTCTCCAAAGCAAAGGTACACAAATTATTTTTATTCGGAATTTGATAGCAATGTGGTATTTTTTCTTTAATCTTATATGATTTAATTTTTATCAGCTTGTATCAGAAATGGTTTCTCTAAATCTCATATGTAGAAGTTTGAGTGAATGTACAGTCCCAAGATGTCAACTGCATCTTCTGGACATATTTTCCTGCTAAAAAAAGGCAGGATCAAGGTATTTACTTTTTTTTTTAATGTGCAATTGATATCTAGGCAAATCTGGAGAAGATGTGCCGCACTCTGGAAGACCAGCTGAGCGAATATAAAACAAAGGAGGAGCAGAATCAGCGCATGATTAGCGATCTTAGTGCTCAAAGAGCTCGTCTGCAGACAGAATCTGGTACGGCCCTTCCATCTGTAATTGGGAAATGGGAGAAGCCCATAAATTGCTCTCTTGGCTCTTAAAATTTTGTCTCAATTGCAAACTTTTTCAGGTGAATATGGACGCCAGGTGGAAGAAAAAGATGCTTTAATTTCTCAGCTGTCTAGAGGGAAACAGGCCTTCACCCAGCAGATTGAAGAACTGAAGCGGCAGCTAGAGGAAGAGATAAAGGTGAAGATACTCACATTACATATGAAATAAATATTGGACATAATATTGTTTTTTGTGAATTGTTCAGGGCTTCAAAAGGTGCTCCAATTAAAAGTTCAAACAATCCCCTTAGATGATGCACTCTGAGCCCTTGCAGTGCAGGACTCCCATGTTTTTATGAGGCAGTCAGTTAACCTCTATCTCTTTGGGAGGTTTATCAGTGCATAAGTACCAGTGAGAGAAATTTCCCAGGAAACACCAACTCCTTATCGCCATATTTTTGCCACCAGGCCAAGAACGCCCTGGCCCACGCCCTGCAGTCTGCTCGCCACGACTGTGACTTGCTCCGGGAACAATATGAGGAGGAGCAGGAGGCCAAGGGGGAGCTGCAGCGAGCCCTGTCCAAGGCCAACAGTGAAGTGGCCCAGTGGAGAACCAAATACGAGACGGACGCGATTCAGCGCACGGAGGAGCTCGAGGAGGCCAAGTACAGATGAGATGAGCTGCCCAGATGTATATTGGGCAGAACATAGACCCACTTTTAGTAACCTGACCTAAATTTCTTTTTTTTTGAGTTTGCATATAGTCTTAATTAAAATGAGACACATAGTGTAATGATTTTTTTAATCATATGCTTGTTTTATTTATGTACCTTAAGGAAAAAGCTCTCTCAGCGTCTCCAGGAAGCAGGGCAGCAGGCAGACACACTGAATTCCAAGTGTGCCTCCTTGGAGAAGATGAAGTTTAAGCTGCAGGGGGAAGTGGAAGATCTGACACTGGACATAGAGAGAGCAAACACATCAGCAGCTGCCCTTGACAGGAAACAGCAGAATTTTGATAAGGTCATAAATGAGCACAGTATCTTTTAAGTATCCTCCCAGAAAACCAAACTAACACTCTGTACATCAGTCAGTGCTGAAGTCAAAGTGAATCTAACTAGAGCCTCTAGGGCATGGCAGTAGGAATTTGTCCTGGTTTAAGAGACTGCATTATTTATCTAGTACAAAATGTAGTCAGAGATCAAATAACATTTTCAGTACCAGCAGGAAATGAAGCATGGTAGCCTCTCCTCTGAGGAAAGGCTGACAGAATTGGGATTGTTCAGCCTAGAGAAGAGAAGCTTCAGGGTGAACTAATTGTGGCCTTCCAGTGCCTGAGGGGAGCTACGAGAAAGATGGAGAGAAATTGTTTGCAAGGGCCTGGAGTGACAGGACAAGGGGGAATGTCTTTACACTGACGGAGAGTAGGTTTAGATTGGATATTAGGATTAAATTCTTCCCTGTGAGGGTGGGTAGACCCTGACACAGGCTGCCTAGAGAAGCTGTGGGTACCCCATCCCTGGAAGTGTCCCAAGGCCAGGTTGGAGAGGGCTTGGAGCAACCTGGGATGGTGGAAGGTGTCCCTGCCATGGCAGGGGATTTGGAACTAGGTGATCTTTGATATCCCTTCCAACCCAAAGCGTTCTATGATTCTATGATGTCTTCCAGGTCATGGCAGAATGGAAGGGGAAGTATGAGGAGAGCCAGCTGGAGCGGGAAGCTCTCTCTAAAGAAGCTGGCTCACTGCACACAGAGCTTTTCAAAGTGAAAAATGCCTATGAGGAAACCTTGGATCAGCTCGAGACAATCAAGCGGGAGAACGCCGCTCTCCAGCGTACGTGTTGGGCTCTGTGTCCCATCAGCTTTCACACACCAAGCACAGCAAGGTGTGCTCCACCAGCACACTCATGCCTGCAGGAGGGCACCCAGGGACAGCACTCTGCCCTTCCTGTGCTCTCCATCTTAATGCAGAATATCATTGCCTTACCAAAAGTTGTCAAGCATGTTTGTAAAGTGATTAAGAAAATAAAGCAAATGTCCTGGCTCTCTCATCTGCTGCAGACATTGAGGTGCCATTGCCAGGCAAAGGTAGTGACTGTGGGAGACTGAGCAGCTCATGAGAGTGAGTTTTACAGATGGACTGAACACAATGACAGGACCTGTATTAGACCCTGATGGCCTATCCATAGATATAACACATGCAGGGGCCTTCCAGGCTCTCTGTAAGGAGGGCTGTTAAAACACACCAATGCCCCACTTGGCCTGCATGAGTTGGTTGTGTCTGGTTTTATCTGTACATATTTACAGACACGTGTACCATTGTGTACATATGTACATTTTTATATACATATTTATGTGTGCAAAAGGGGTGCTGACTGCAGCAACAAAGCACAGAGTTCAGCTCCTCTGGTTGATGCCATTCTTCTCTCACAGAGGAAGCAGCTGATCTCACAGAGCAAATTACTGCAAATGGCAAAATGATCAGAGACCTTGAGAAAGCCAAAAAGCAAGCTGAAATAGAAAAAAATGGTCTGCAAACAGCTCTGGAGGAGGCAGAGGTGAGTTAGTTTAAATATTACCATAAATCGTAAAGAGAATGCTGAGCAGCTTTCTGTTCCCTTTTCTGGCAGTAGCTGTGTGCAAGGTTGATTGAAGCAAACTTTAGGAAGTTCTGTGAAATCACGGAGTACCATCTCAATAATCATGTTCTCTAAAATGTTACCTTCATCTTTGTTTTTCCCTTTTCTCTTTTAAAGGCAGCTCTTGAGCATGAAGAAGTCAAAATCCTTGGTGTCAACCAAGAACTGACTCAGATAAAGTCAGAAATCAGCAGAAAGATTGCTGACAAGGATGAGGAGATCAACCAGCTGAAAAAGAACCAAGAAAGGACTGTGGAGACAATGCAGAGTGTTTTGGATGCTGAGATCAGGAGCAGGAATGAAGCCCTGAGGCTGAAGAAGAAGATGGAGGGAGACCTGAATGAAATGGAGATCCAGCTGAGCCATGCCAACCACCAGGCTGCGGAGGCACAGAAACACCTGCACAGCATCCAGGGAGCTCTCAAGGTCTTGCTTTACCTTATGGTTGATTTATTTTTTAAGCACAGTATTCGAGAAATTCATTAGGTCAAAAATGGCTCTTCAAATACAGGACACCCAGATCCATCTGGATGATGCTGTGAGAGCACAGGATGACCTGAAGGAGCAGGTGGCCATGGTGGAGCGCAGAGCAAACCTGCTGCAGGCTGAAGTTGAGGAGCTCCGGGCAGCCCTGGAGCAGACGGAGCGGTCGAGGAAATTGGCTGAGCAGGAGCTTCTGGATGCCACTGAACGTGCACAGCTCCTCCACACCCAGGTAGTTGGCTTTGCTAAGACTGATGTATTATGGGGACCAGAGATTGATGAGGAAGAAGGAATTGATGAGTTGATCTCAATGTGTAGACACTCAAAGCCTCTCTCTCTCTACTTCATAGAACACCAGCCTTTTTAATACAAAGAAGAAGCTTGAGACCGATATGGCACAACTCCAAACAGAGATAGAGGATGTTAATAATGAAGCAAAGAGTGCTGAAGAAAGAGCTAAGAAGGCAATGACAGATGTGAGGATGTTGCTGTGGTTTTCACTTTGAATTTTCAAGGCTTCCAGCAGTGTTGCTGCTGGAGGTTAACGTAAATACTCTTGTCATATGTTGGACAAGGAACCATCTGTGAGCCTGGTTGAAAAGGCTTTCAGTCAGAGGAGGATTAGAGCAACAAGGAACATGTCCTGCTGACAGATGGGGCTGTTGCCATCATAAAGAACTAAACCTTACATTTTGTCAAAAACAAAATAACTTTCTTCAGTGCTGCATGAAAACATAATCCACAAAGAAATCCTGCAGTATTGAAACCAGTAAAGTGGCTAAGGTATCTTAATAGTTATCTTTGAAAAATCCTATTTATCAAATTTTTAAATGAGAATTGTAAATTTCCATTCAAAATTGGTGTTAAATCCTCCCATGCAAGACCTGTGAAGCTCAGCCAGGCAAGAGGACTGGTGTGTCATGGGACCCAATCTGCTAATGATTGTTGATGCAGAGGATTAAACCAAAATCTTAACACTTAGATACATTATGTAGAATTAAAATAAAAAACTTTTTAACTGAGGTGGCAGGAATGGTCAGCAGGACACAGGAGTTAATCCTGTGATGGTGCACAGTATGTGCTGTTCTTTCACATTCTTCCAGTTTCTTGTGTCATCTCCCTTCCAAGGCAGCCAGGATGGCAGAAGAGCTGAAGAAGGAGCAGGACACCAGTGCCCACCTGGAGAGGATGAAGAAGAACCTGGACCAGACAGTGAAGGACCTGCAGCACCGTCTGGAAGAGGCCGAGCAGCTGGCACTGAAGGGAGGGAAGAAGCAGATCCAGAAGCTGGAGGCCAGGGTGGGTACCAGCACAGAAACATCTTTCTTCTCCAAGTCCTGTGTGAGGGCTTAAGCCTATTGTTGATTAATTCACCAGATCCGAGAATTAGAAGCTGAACTGGAGGAAGAACATAAAAAATCCTCAGAGGCTATGAAAAACATCTGCAAATATGAACGGCGTTTCAAAGAGCTCACTTTTCAGGTGGGTAAAAATAGAAAGCAATTCTGATGTTTTGTCTCCCAAGGACGTAAAATTACACGTTCTCTTTTCACAGTGTGAAGAACAAAAGAAGAACATGGTTAGGTTACAAGATCTGGTAGCTCAACTGCAGATGAAAATCAAATCCTACAGAAAACAAGCTGAGGAAGCTGTGAGTCACTAAAGTGAAGCAAATAATTATTTACCAGGACTGCCAGTTTAAAAGTTGGCTCTGTGCCCCAGCATGTTGCCAGATGGTTTTAAATTTTTGTTTTGCAATTTCAGGGTGAACAAGCCAATACTGATCTCTCCAAACTGAGAAATGCACTGCATAAGATAGGTGAGGCCCTGGAAAGGGCAGATATTGCTGAGAGCCAAGTAAATAAACTGAGAGCTAAGGCCAGAGAAGGCTCTGCTACAAAGGTAAGGCTTTCCTGCAGGTGTGCTGTTTGCTCAAGTGAGTCTAGCAGCAGATTTGTGCCTTGTACAGGCATCATTTGGAAAGGACAGCTCTGGAAGGAAGGGGCTTTTAAAGACAAGCTGAGTGGGTTGGGGTTGTTAAGATGGAATAAGCTTAGCAGTGCACGTGTCCTCATTTTGCCGGTGAAACAATGGAATTAATCTTTTCTTCATGCTTCAGCTGTGGATGGTGGCCATCCTGGTGTTATCTGCATATATTTAATTCACACAGTGGTTTTAAGGGTTCCACACATGTCTGCATTGGCTCAGGCTCCACTTGCCCATCCTAGCTGGATGATGCCCTGAGATGGATGATTTTAGGGATCAAAAGACTCATCTTGGCATGTGTAGACTAAACAAAGCCTCTCCTTTCTAGGTGGTGTTAGGAACTGAAAAATGAACTTCCTCTGGGATAACTAGAAATTCCACAAGGTACCTCTCCAGCTGTGGAAGTAATTTTCCCTTTGTTTAAGAACACAAACATTTTCTGTCCCTGCTGCTGTACCAGTGTCAATAAAATAGAGATCTGCAACTTCAAATGCTCCAAATGTGAATGTTTAAATGAGAGTCTCATTTTGTTACTAAGTTAATTATAGTCAAAAGCCTGGCTTTGAGTCTTACTACTTCTATTTCTGTTCTGAGTCTTACTGTTTCACTTTGACCAATTTTATCCTGAATTTAAAACCTGGAGGTTTGACAGGCTTTTTGCTTTTCCAAAGGAGGAATTCTGTTCCAGCTCCTGTAGCCTAGAAGCAGCACATTCTCAGGAGAGCAGCTGCACCTTGTTCTCAGCTGCTCATGACACAGTGCTGTGCTTCAGTCCAAAGCCCTGCTGTGCTCATAGGCCATGTCACTGACCCCAGCCCACCATGTCAAGTGATTGGTTACTCAGTGCAACATGAATTTCTGCTTCCTGAACCTGCTGAAAAACAGTTGTATCTTGTTTAGGAGTAGCTGTGCAAAATCACCAGAAAATTACTAATTGCTAGGCAAGTCTCGTATCCCTTACCAGCCTGTCATTATTCATTCTAGAGTATCCAGGCATTACATGGCATTGTCATGTGATCCTCCCAGCCCTCTTGCCTGCTTTTGGGACAAAGTTTGCTGTTTGCTCTTGCCCCAGTGTAGTGGTTTTGGTTTGCTAATTTGAGATTTCCTGGCCAACACACCAATGAGTGTGGTGGGTTCAGTGCTGTCAAATCACTGAAACTTTCACAAAGCAAGGCCAAGGCACATTTAACAGAAATAAATGAGACATTAAAAATGTGGAATTAAAGAAATTTGCAACAGAAAGAGGATCTTAAACAGAAAGAGGATCTAATGGGAATAAGTTAGCGAGGGAATTTGTGATGAATGGGAATAGGAAAACAGATCTCTGAGACATTTGTGGTGCTGAAGAACCAGTCAGAAATGGAGAGCTTCAGGTGGAAAGAAGTAAATACACTCCTGGATGCAAAGGATTAGTGTTTCAATACTCAATTTCAGCAAGTTGGAGCCTTACAATACTCTCTGGTACCTCTCTCACTCTCATGGGTGTGGTTGAGAATAAAGCAAGGAGGCCCCATGCCCTGAGGCAGGACCTGCCCTGAGCACAGCTGGGCACTGCTGATGGCACTGAGGGCTGGCCCTGCCCCACAGCAAACTCACAGCTCCCTCTGTCCTCTCCTCCTGCACTCCCAGGCCATACCAAACTGCCCCTCAGCCTCCACAAGAGCCATTGCTGGGGGAGAGGACAAGGCTGAAAGGAGCTTTGGAGGAGGCCCATGGCAGGAGGATCAGCCCATCACGTGTCTCCTTTCATGCTCAATGTCAAAAGCCCAAAATAGCCGCAGTCTCCCAAGGCTCCTGTGCGGGGTCGTGCCTGTTTGTGGGGATGATCTGCTTCCACTAATAGCGCCTGAAGACATTCCTGGGCGGGTAGGCTGCCTCCTGTGTGGCACTGCAACGTGCCTGCCCTGGAGGAGCTGGACACGTGTGCTGTGTCCCAAGGCAGCAGCTGCTATTCTTACCCCAGAGAGACTCAGTGCAGCACAGCTCCATGGCCAGCTGAAAGGTTAAACACCAGAATGGGGCCCAGCACCGTGGCCATGGCCATTCTCTGCTGGGATGTGCTGTCCCATGGGCAGCACAGCAGCTGCCCTGGTACTTCCAGCAGTCAGCCAGGGCTCCTTGGGGTGGATGGGGCATTCCTTCTCTGTAAACCAACAAAAATGCAATGCCTGTGAACCCAGAACTCCATCTTCTGCTCTGCTCTGCCCCAGTTCATGAATCCCTTCCCTGGTGAGGAAAGCAGAGGCTCCAGGAACAGCAGCATTGCAGAAAGTCTTGTCCCCTCTCGCAGCCAAGTGGAGCAGGAGCAGCCTGTTGAACTGTTCAGATCAAATAGAACTGGGCCCCAATGCATGAGGCTGAGCAGCTGAACTTGATATATTGTGGCTCTTGTTGCAGAAAAAAAAATTGCTGAGAGTGTGGAAGAGTAACCACAGAACTGAGATGGGCTTGAAACAGTGCTGGGGACTTCAGAAAAGGTCTGGGAGGAGGAAAACAAGATGGATGTGTGCAAGGAAAAGAAATAAGTAATAATACAGTAGAGGATGTGGGGGTGGAAGAAATGACAACTCAGAACAGGTTTGGGGATGAAAGGTCAGGAGAAATCTGAGGGGAACTGCTGGGAAACACTACAATGATAATCTGCAAACGACTAACTCATACCCCACCTCTGAAATTCTTTTTAAAGCCTAATTTTAGTTTTGAAGAAATAATTTTCTGCATTTATTCTGTTGTTTCATTACTGCTGAGAAGGTGTAAGTGCTGTGCAGAGCTGTCTGCACTGCAGAGAACCAATCCTCAGGCAAACCTGGGAACACAGCCTGTCCTGAGGGGGTCAGAGTGAAAATCCAGACCTTCCCAGAGGCCTGAAGAATTCAGGGGAGGAATTCACAGGTGGAGCCTGGAAGCCCCCAATATCCAGACCTCACCTGAGCTCCCCAGGCTGGGCAGGTAGCTAGGGTTGGGGTCCAGCAGCCTCAGGAGCTGCTTTTCTCTCTGGCAAAGTGGATCGGGTGGTGCAGAGTGGTCCTGGTCCAAGTTTTGAGCTGCTGCTGTGCCCCACCCCACAGGGACCTCGCTTGTCACTCTTTTTGAGCCCACCCTGTGGCATATGTTTTATGTAGGATCATCCAAGGAAAAGAACCCTGGATCTGCTCTGCTTTGTACAACTGATTTGTGCTTCAGGAGCAGCAAATTGTATTTTTACTTTGGCACATGAGATGAATGCAGAAAGCAATTAAAGAAATGTTTAGCCTTACCCACAGGGGAATCTGTCTTCCAATATAAAATAATGAAACCCTTAATAAATTTCCTAAGGAAGCAAAAGGAACTTTTCTGCAAGAACAAGTTAGTTCATAAATGTCACTAGAAATGTCTGCTGTGTATCCTGTTGGCAACTTCACTTCAGTGAGTGTCACTCAGAAAATTCTGTGGCAATCCACTGGCTTGTCTTAGCTTGAAAAGCCTAATTTTTAAAGTGAGCAGATTTATAGAAATTCCATACCAGTTTATTTCCATTTACAGCACTGAAATCTGCCCAGAAGTAGGATTTGTGCATCTGTCCCAAATGAGTGCCAACCGAGGAAGACACCACCTCATTGCTGACTTTTTTAGGCTACAGTTGCTGCTTGTGCTAATATTATGCACCTAATCCTAGTTCTCCTTCCCTCCCCCTTTTGCCACTTGCCTTGTTTTGACTTTGTCTTACCCGGAGGCGTCTTAGGCTGCCCACCCCACTCCCCTGCTCTGTAACAGGAGCTCCTCAGCTGCTGTGGTGGGTGACAGAAAGGACATCCTGAATGTCACCTCCTGGGCCAGCTCTTCCGCTGCTGCTTGCTGGGAACATGAGGAGTCTGATTAACAGCACAACTCTGATACTCAAAGGAGGGTTCTCACCCCCAAATGAAAGTTTGCTGCTTTACCTTCCTCCCCACTGCTCTGTGAGCTGGGCTGTACCACTCCTGAGTCTCACCCACTGTCATTGAGAGTGAGAGTAAAAGATTTTAAAATCACAGAAAATTCGGGGAGCTAGAAAGAAAGTTAGGCTTAGTAGGCCCTGGGAAAATGTTAAAGGTAGGCCCTGGGAAATGTTAGACCTGTATTTGCTAGATCGTGTGAAACTGCACCTCTATAGTCAGTATATGATAAATGATATAATTGTTAGATGTGATTAGATATAATTATTGTTTAAAGAATCATGAGAAACTATGTTAGAGGTTTGAGGGGATCACGAGAAATCCATGCTTGGATGAAATAAATGTGTACAATAGAACAATGTAAGTTTAATAATTAATATGTAAGTTATATAACGATAGAATATAAAACATGTTCGGTCCAAACCCATGGTGGAGTCAGATTTGGGTTTGTGTTCCCTGACACCCAGAGCTCTTAATAAAAGCACCTGCATATAAACATTCTGTGATTATATCTTCCTGAACACTAACAAGAGGAACACAACTTGAGAAGCATGGCCAAGCACAGCTGCTTGTCACCATGCCTGTTCGCTGTGTGACATGGCATTAAGAGAGCTGAGAACACATCAAACGTGTATATAAACAATGAACAGATGTATGAAGGTTGTATCTTATGGAATATCTTCCATGGTTTATCAGGGTCTGGGCACCAGTCACCCAGCAAGCTGGTTTGGTTGAAGTAGGGCAGAGTAATCACCAGCAGTGGCCCACCACATGCAGGACTGCCTTCCTTCCACCTTATCTGTAATGTGTGCTCAGAGGAGCAGCACATCCATGTGGAAGAGGTTTTACAGTGACCTCTGTGAGCCAGAAAGAAGTTTGAGAAGAGGATCCATGTTTACCTCTGAAAGAATTTCCTACCAAGGTCATTGACATAGAAACCAAGAAAGAAAGAAGGACAAATAAGAGAAACCTGATCTGTCTATTCCAATTAGCACTTTGTTTATCTTTTCCTGACCAATGAGTAAAGTGTAAACATATGAGTTTTGTAAGAGTGTATAAAAAGCATGCATGCTATAATAAAAACAGTTTGAAGCCTTCTGAAAATGGAGTGTTGCTTTGTATTGCGACTGTCTCAACTACGACACATCCAAACAGATCCTGCTCATTCCCAGTGCCCCCCATGGCACTGAGCACATCTCAATTCCTTGTCGGGCATCAGAGACCCTGGCCACCTAAGGAGGAGCTGCAGTGACCTGTCCCCACACAGAAGGACACACCTCTGTCTGTGTAAAGCACCTGAGCCTGCTCTCCAGGCAGGAGGTTTCCTACTGCAGCAGAGGCTGAGCAGCCCTGAGCTCTCTCCAGCCTCCCAGGGCTCACTAGCAGGGTGTGCAAGGGGATCCCTGTTGAAGAGGATATCTGCTCTATCCCATGACCATTACAGGCTCCAGGTGGGGTACAAATAGATCACTGAGACCTGAGAAGGGCAAAGTCTTCTTAGGCTTCATATAGAGATAGTAGGAATGTGCTTGTGCTTCTGTCTCCTATTACTGGCAGGGACACACAGAACACATTGTGGTTTTCAGTACAGTTTCCCAATTGTAAGTTGTTTTTTCTTCATTGACATGACATTTTTCACCACCTTGAGGTGGTTTGCTCCCTAGAAGGCTTCACCACCTGAGTGGAATGTCATGCAGAGGCTGGGTGTCTGGGGAGAGTGGGATGATGACAAATGTCTTGGGTATGGGAGTCTGCTGTTCCTTTGGACTCACCCAGTACAGCCATTCGGAGAGCCCCACAGATCACAGAAGGGTTTGGGTTGAACAGACCTTTAAATCTCACCTAATCCAATCCTTCTGACATGGGCAGGGACATCATGCTATCTTATTTCCTTCAGTGTCAGAAATAACCCACAGAGGTGATAGTGCTGTATCATACACATATTTCTGAAAAATCATGCCTGGCATGAAAAAAAACCCATTTGAACCACACCCCTAAATTCCTCTTATGGACATGGAGAAATGGTTAGCAGCATGCAGTTAACACTGAGAATATGTCCAGCCTGTGGTAATGAGAAGAATCTCCTGTACTCTGCCTGCCCTGCTGCTCCTCACCTGGTGGAGTTCCTTCCTGCTGTGATGTGATGCATTTTGCTGCCCCAATGAGCTCCACACATCTCTGACTCTGCCTGCAGGCCACTCTGCTCTTCAAGGACTGAAAGCAACAAAAGCCTGCTCTTTCTGCTGAGGACATTTCAGCTGATGTTCATGAGAAGCAGTGTTATGGATTTGGTGCTCTGGAGGGACGTGCTGCGCAAGTGCCATGGAATTAACTGTCTGTTGATTGAATGAAGTGAAATAAAAGATTTCACTGATAGCCATGGCTTCAGCTGCATGGGAGTGGACACCTGGACACATCCCCAGACAGAGGGGATACCTGGAGACTTCCCCAGCCAGAAGGGACACCTTGGAGGGCTGTCTGTCTTAGGGAATCACAGACCATATAGCTTGAGGATAGCTTCCAGGGATAAAGACTACAAAAACCCATTCCTTTTCCTGCTGTTGCCTATACAGCCCATTCTTGTGTTTCCATTTATGAACTTGATGAGTCTGAGCAGGCAGGAGGGGGAGGTTCCCAGTGGCCAACACACAGCACCTGCAGGAACTTCCCCTTGCCCTCCCCAGCCTGGCTAAAAAGTGCCTTCTCACTCCTTATCTCTCAGTTAACTGCTGGGATGGGGGGAACAAAATACACATCTTAGGCCCTGGCAGGGAGGGAGCAGCTGTCTGATTTCTGTCTCAAGAAGGATCTATTTTCAGCACGACTGAATCCTTTCTCCTCCATGGGAATGTGCACCTTGATGACACTGCATTGCTGTGCAGCACAGTCTATCCAGAGATGGCTTCCAGCCTGCCTCCTACCATTTATCTCTGCTGTGCTTTGCTTCTGTGAAGTTCACCCTGAAGAGATGGAAATAGAATGGACAGAATATTAATGATTCCCAGGAAACATTGCATTTTTTTTTTTTTTTTTTTTTTTTTTTTTTTTTTTTTTTTTTTGCTTTGAGGTGCTTGTATTTCTTTCAAAATATTCCTTCCTGGACAGATTTCTCCTTGCTGTACCTGGATAGAGGACACATGGCAAAGTTTCCCCTGAAATAATTTTTTGGGATCTAGAGAGTGAAACTATTGTGAAATTTGAATCATCCATTTCAGATTAGAGACTATGTCTTCGTAAGAAACCACTATACCAGTGTCATATAAATGGTACCCTGGTGAAAGAGAAGAGCTGCATAAATTAAACTAAATCCAAAGCAGATGCTCAGTAGCTTAGACTGCTTTTCAGGGATCCTTATGACAGCTGACCAAACACTTCACTTTCCATGAGCTTTATGTCATATACTACAACACAGAATGTTGGGTTATCTGCCCAACCTTTTTTTTTGCACTTGCTCCTGTCTCATATTCCAGCCTCCACAAATTTAGTGTCTTTCCCCTGTAGATATTGAGAGTTCATATACTACCTGTATTCACAATGCATGCTTTTACAGCTACCATTGCTTTAGCCCTAATTTCCTTCAAAAAGATATTCAAAAACAACAACTCGAAACACTAAAAGAGAAGTTCTTGTTTTCTGTGTTCTTATTTCGTTAATGCAAAAGAGGAAAAAAAGGAAATGGGTATGAATTTAGAGCTTTCAAGTGAAAGTAGTTGATGTTTTAAGATTTTATCTTGTTTTTATAACTTAATCAGCAATACAGATAAACATGGCAGTAAGATTTGAGTCTCTGTGATTCTACAATTGCCATTTAACATTAAGTGTTTTCTGTGTTAAGGACAGTGTGCAGCTCAGTACTGGTGAGGCAAAACCCTGAGGTGAATCTGGGACCCAATGACACACAGCAGATGCAAAGCCCTAAACCTGCAGAGGAACAAGCCCAGGCACCAATAAATGCTGGGTGCTGACCAGGTGAAAAACAACTTTGCAAACAAAGAACCTGGGGGTTCTGGGGGACAGCAAGTTGAACATGAGCCAACAATCTGTCATTTATGTGAAGAAGGTGAATGGTGTCTGCATTGGGAGGAGTGCTGCAGCAGGCAGAGGGAGGTGATCCCTGCCCTTAATTCAGCACTGAGGCCACATGTGGAGTGATGTCCAGTGCTGAGCTCACCAGTACGAGAGATACAGAACTACTGGAGAGGGTCCAGAAAAGGGCCAGTAGGATGAATGAGAGACTGGAGCATCTCTTAAGGGAAGTCTGAAAGAGCAGAGACTGTTCAGCCTGCAGAAGAGAATGATCAGGTGAATTGTATCCATGGATATGAATATCTGGAGGTGCACAGAGGATGGAACCAGGTCCTTTTTATTGTTGCTCAGTGACAAGACAAGAGGCAATGGGCACAATCTGACACACAGATTTTCCCCTGTGAAAATCTGGGAATACTTTTTTCCTGCAAGGGTGACTGAGCACTGGACAAGTTTCCCAGAGCTATTGTGAAATCTCCATCCTTGGAGATATTCAAAAGCCATCTGGATGAAAGAATCTCTTTCATTGCTGTGTTCTACTTCACAACCCTCTTCTGAGATTTGGACCATTGTCAAAAAAGATTTTATTTTCTACCACTGGTCCATGGGGACCTACTGACACTAAATTCAACCCCTAAATCACTGGTGAGTGTCAATAATTGGAGACACCTCAACTCACAGACTGCTTCCCATTCAAACCAGACCTTCCCTCGGCTGCCTGCCCAGAGCTGGCTGGCAGTGTGCCTCACTCCTGCCTCTTGCACAGCTGGGGCCACATCCTGCACAGCACAACAGCAACAACCCAAAGAGCTCTCTGAGTAGAATGGCTTTGTTGTTGGCCACTGGAAAGGCAACATCCCCAAAGTCAGGTGATCTAGCCCAGTACTCTCAGCTAAAATATCACAGAATCATGGCTGTAGGTGGGGTGGGGCATGGGGAAGTGCATTGCCTAACCAGGGCAGGGCCTGACCTGCCCTTCCCATATTTTTCCCATTTTTATTTTTCCCATATTTTTTCTCCTCAGAGTCATCTGCTGACATATCCTCATGCATGCCAAAATGTCTCAGGACATCAATCTTTCCAGTCTCTCACACCTGGTTATAGGAAAAGTCCTGCTTAGGCAGGACTGATGATAAATGATGGAGAGTGGCTGGGCAAATTCTTCACACAGTTCTCTCAGTGGCCTCAGGTGAATCCTGCTTGTGAGTGTCTAAAATCAGCAGGTTGTTGACTAATTCCTCCTGGACTGCAGGGAGTCCATTTTGCTCCTCTACCTGACTAACAGCTTAAGGGGCTGGTTGCCCTGAGGATAACCACTCCTTCTGTTGATGACTGAAGCAAAGAAGGTATTAAGTACTTCAGCCTAAATCTGACAGGACACAAATCAGCTCACACGACTGTGCTCTATCCCTAAAACAAGACCAGTCTCTCTCCAGCACCACCAGTAAATCCCCTTCCTTCCCCCCTCTCCATCAGCATTGTCCAGGCATGCCTGCCACCCCCAGTACTCCTGGTGATTTGGACTAAGTGTGCAAAATATTTGTAATGAACTGGAAGTGCCTGGCTGAGGATGTATCAGGTAGAGAGCATCTGGGACTGCATGCCGACATGATGTGTTTGTGCATACATCCAATTATTTGTGTAGGTATTACTGAAAAGAGGACTTTTCTACCATTTGTAAGTAGGTGTGCTGGTTTCACTTGGAAGGCATTTCAAATCAGTTATTCTTCCCAGGGTTAAGGATAAGTTAAGTTGTCAGATCTTGCTCATTGGCACTAACCTGCAGATCAGGAGTTTCAGCAGGTATAACCCATCACAGGGTGCACAAAAACAGTTTTTAGAGAATCTCCCACTTATTTCCAATCTGAAGTGTGTGCAGAGAGGCACACAGGCACATGCCTCTGTGTGTGTGTGTGTGTGTGTGTGTGTGTGTCCACTCTCCCTGATACCCCTAAAGCTGCCTCACATCTGTCAGAGCCATCAACTTAAAAAGCCCAGGTAGAATCCAGCCTCTCCCTGCTGCAGTGTTTACTGACCACCCTGCTGTGCCTGCCACCCTCCTCACCTCTTCTATATCTGCACTTCTGCTTTCAGGGTTAAACCAACAAAACTGCCAAAAGGTTTTAATAACACTAATTTATCTTTTAACATCCTGTTTTATCTATTGAACTGCTGGGGTAGCTGCAGCACAGACATACCAAGCAATCCATCTCAGGTCGTGCAGTGAGTCGGTGGGAAAGGCAGCAATAAAATCCATAAGTCCTGAATCCAAGTTCTTTAAGTGCTTCGACTAGTCCAGATTCCCTCCTTAACACCCTTGGAAGATTGTTTATAGAAGATGTATTCATATAGCCACTAAGACATCAAAATTTTCTAATTATATCTAGTCATGTCAAATGACAATTATGCCCTTAGTTCAGTTTGCCAGACAATGCTTCACCAAAGAGGGTTTGCCAAAATATTTTTGACCGAAGAAAGAGGAGGCATCTGGAGCATCTGCAGGCGAGATCGTATAAAATGTCCCTGCAACACGTCTGCCCTGGCTCCACAGAAAGCTCCAAGGTAAGGGATGGGGTCTGCAGGCTGCCAGGAAGGGGATGGCAGCCTAATGTGCCACCACATTCCTGCTGCCCCTGGTGCTTCTGTGCAGGAGGGGACTCCATTACAAATCTGTTTTCAAGGCACCTGCATGTTTTCACTCTTGATTTTTGTGCAGCAGCAATTTGGGAATTGTCATTTCTGTTTTACAGCACTGATCAGCTGCCAGTCCACAAGCCACACATCTGGTGTCACGAGAGGTAAGAAGCTGATTTACTAATTCTTAGGGGCAGAGACAGATCCTTTTGGGTGGGGTGTCAGGAGGTTTCACTGGTTCACCCTATATGTAAAGCTGGTGGGATTGCAGTATAAAGTGGTGAGGGTGCCCAAGGCTGTGTTTGAAGCCACTGTGTACTGATGAAAGAGCAGAAAATCCCCATGGGGACATTCTTCACTTCTGCTTAACTGACCTTACATAAATCAAGGAGTGCTGCCTTCCCATCTTTGCTGTGGCAGAAGGAGAATGGGACCAGATAAGCACAGCAGGGAAAAATGCAAACTCCTGTATTCTGCTTAAGAATATATTAATTATTAAATCACCTAACATATAGACCTTCTAACCACCTTTGTAGAGTGCCAGAATTGTCAGCTTTCTTAGATATCCATTTTCTTACTCCAGACAAAAATTATATTTATTACCTAAAGAATAAAGAGGGAATAAATTTTACTAAAGTGCCTAGAGGATTTTCAAGTCAGTTAGCTAAATTTAAATACCATAGAAGTTTAATAAATCAAAACTTTTGAGAATTCTTGTGTTCCTAGATTTTTTCAATAAGTATTTATTTGAGATCTTAATAAAGCCTTGGAAATTCCAGTTTCAATGACTGAATTTTATTTCACCTAAGTCAGAATTTTGGGGCTGAAATTATTTAAGTATTGTAGTGAAGTCTGACAAATGCATAGAGCAAATTAATTGTGGCAGAATATTAAAAGGTCACAAAGTCTGCGCTCTTTTATTTTTTTTTCAGTGGAGAACCTCTTAGGAAAATTTATTAATTACCCTACCATTAAATAGGTAAATATCTCACAGATTCATTGTTTTCCAAGACTGTAGGTCACCTATACTACAGGTTTTCAGTAGTTTTATTTCATTGTTCATCCTTTTTATAATTTCTTCTATTTCCATTCCTAATAGTGATGTCTTAGTGAAACTCTTGTCTTACAGGCACAGTATTATTAAAGCACCAAATCCACAGTTCTGAAAAGGTCATCAATGGATTTTTGAAGACCTAGACTGCATCATGAAAGCCTCTTGTTTTGACATAAAATTAAGTTTCTAGTTATCTCATGTTAAAATACTCTGAATAGGAAGAGACACCAAGGCACAGAATGAAATTTTCCCAAATCTTACATAATAAATAATCAGTGCCATATTTTTTCTCCTCAGATTCATCTGCTGAGATATCCTCAGTAAAGGGCAGCCATGGCCTCTGGAGATGCTGAGATGGCTGTTTTTGGGGAGGCAGCTCCTTACCTCCGAAAATCGGAGAAGGAGAGAATTGCAGCCCAGAACAAACCTTTCGATGCCAAGTCATCAGTCTTTGTGGCTCATCCCAAAGAATCCTTTGTGAAAGGGACAATCACGAGCAGGGAATCGGGAAAAGTCACTGTCAAGACTGAAGGGGGAGAGGTGAGTCAAAAAAAAGGTACAAAAACAACATTTGTTTCCCTCACTGGGTTCTTAGCTGACATATGAGGATCTTTCTGTTTTCTTGGCAGACCCTGACCGTGAAGGATGACCAAGTCTTCTCGATGAACCCTCCCAAGTATGACAAAATCGAGGACATGGCCATGATGACCCACCTGCACGAACCCGCTGTGCTGTACAACCTCAAAGAGCGTTACGCAGCCTGGATGATCTACGTAAGTGGCAGCAGCAGCTTCCTCTGGGCAGCCTCAGCAGCTGCTGGGCCAGCCTCAGGGGGAGCCAAGGTGCTGTGTCCCTTCCTTGCAGACCTACTCGGGTCTCTTCTGCGTCACCGTCAACCCCTACAAGTGGCTGCCGGTGTACAACCCCGAGGTGGTGTTGGCCTACCGAGGCAAGAAGCGCCAGGAGGCCCCTCCACACATCTTCTCCATCTCTGACAACGCCTATCAGTTCATGCTGACTGGTGAGTGCTTGACCTCCCTCAGAGCAATCTAATCAAAAATGCCCTGCTGATCTCACTGGAGCATGTGAGAAGCCAGCTGGAGCCACCAAGAAGCATGACTGTGAACTTGGTCGATTTATTTAGCAAACAATTTCAAGTGAAACTGACATAGGAGCATTCATGAACTTATCATGGTGAATTATTTGTATTTAATTGTACAAAATTCTACACTCTCCTACTGCAGAAATAGTACTTTGCTCAGTTTTCTACATTTTTTTCCCTGACAAGAAAGAAAATGTTATTTTTCTTCTATTTTGAACTTGGGTAGGTACTTTGGTTTCATTTCTTGAGGAAAATTATGGGAAGGGCAAGTGATACACAGCTTGTCTCAGGTCCAGATGCCTTTGACTGTTCAATATATCTATTTGAGCTTATGCTTAATACTACTAGGACATAGAATAGAATTGGGTAGTCTTGGACTTTTTGAAGAATCCCCAACTTTAGTTTGCAGTTTTACTTCTCATTCAGCTTAGCATTACCCAGCTGCTAACACATCTGTCATTGCTCTGCTTTCACAGATCGTGAGAACCAGTCCATCCTGATCACGTAGGTACCCCCCCTGCGCGGGTCCCTGCGGGGCTGCCCGGTGCCAGGGCACCTCCTGCCTGACCACGCACCCTCTGCTTCTCTCTTGGCTTTGGCAGCGGAGAATCCGGGGCCGGGAAGACTGTGAACACAAAGCGTGTCATCCAGTACTTTGCAACAATTGCAGCCAGTGGAGAGAAGAAGAAGGAGGAGAAGTCATCAGGCAAAATGCAGGTGAGTCAGGAAGGACAGACTGAATGCTTGGCATGTCATTGCCCTGTGAACCAAACACAGTCACTGAATAATGATGTCCCTGCAGGGAACGCTTGAGGATCAAATCATCAGCGCCAACCCACTGCTGGAGGCCTTTGGAAACGCCAAGACCGTGAGGAATGACAACTCCTCACGCTTTGTGAGTTCTTGCTTTGCATAAAATCTCTCCCCTTTGTGGCAACACACCTGATGCCTGAACAGTTCTTCATGCAAAGCAGAACACATCCAGGCTGACCTGCTGCTGCTTCTGCTTAACAGGGCAAATTCATCAGAATCCACTTTGGTGCCACAGGCAAACTGGCTTCTGCTGACATTGAAACTTGTAAGAGATTCTCCTGGAATGCTCCCATCCCTTCCCAAATTCCCATCTCCATATACATTCCCACAAGTGTCTAACTCTTTCTACCTCCCTGGACAGATCTGCTGGAGAAGTCCAGAGTCACTTTCCAGCTCAAGGCGGAAAGGAGCTACCACATCTTTTATCAGATCATGTCCAACAAGAAGCCAGAGCTAATTGGTAGGAGGCATCCCTGAGCTTTTGAGAGGAAAATCTCTGAGCATAATTCAACTATTTTACAAGATTAATTAAATTTAACCTATGAACACATTTGTTTTCAGAAATGCTCCTCATCACCACCAACCCATTTGACTACCCTTTTGTGAGTCAAGGTGAGATCACTGTCCCCAGCATTGATGACAAGGAGGAGTTGATGGCAACAGATGTAAGTAATGTACAAGAGGCCAAGGTCAAGAGACACAGGTCATACATCAGATAACATGCAAATATTTCATTGTATTACCAGAGTGCCATTGACATCCTGGGCTTCACTCCAGATGAGAAAACAGCCATCTATAAGCTGACAGGGGCTGTCATGCACTATGGGAACCTGAAATTCAAGCAGAAACCAAGAGAGGAGCAAGCAGAGCCTGAAGGCACTGAAGGTATTATCAAATTCAATAATTAACCCTCTGTAAGCCACTACATATGTGGAAGACAGCAAAAGTTTTTCACTGTTGGACTTCAGATTCCAAGGAAAACAATCATCCAGGAAAAAATAGCTGTCCCTTGTCCTTAGTACATCAAATTCCCTGATTTAAGGATTTACATAACTTATGCTATGAACAATTAATACTTTCAACTGGTCTTCATACTCTTTCAAGTAGTAAGGAGTTATGGATGTTCCTTTAGTCATACCTTTGCTGGAATATGGCTTGCAATTGTGAAACAGCCCAGTGATTCAGTTCTAACATGATAGGGAACCATGTTCCCATGCACCTTCACCTATGAGGTGCTCAGGGAAGTCAGCTGTGAGAGGTGTTATTTAATTCCTTTCCTTTGTTTGCACAGGGCTTACAATCCCTGTCTTCAGCTCTGTGAGCACTGCCTCCTTGTTAAAGGACAAGGTGGGTGGGGAGCACCATTGGTAACAGGATGAAGCCCAATGAGTTTTACTGAATATCAGAAACAAAAGCTCAGAAAAGGCTGTAGGCTGTGGAGCTGGAGGAGAATAGAGATTATTGTCTCTGTGTTCCTCTCTATTTTGTGGTTTTGATCACCTGAATGTAGATCAGTACCTGACTGTTGTCTCTGCAGCTCCTGAGCTGCGTGTGCACTGCACAGATTCAGGCTAGCAAGCTTCAGTTTTCAGTTCTGTGCCAGGAGATTTTTGAAAACTTCATTACTTTCTGCATGCTGCAGTGAGGAATTTCAAACAGAAATATTTTTAAGAAAAGCTCAATATGCGTAATGGCAAGTGTGATGTTACAAAGATTCCCTCTACGAGAGTCTATCAAAAGTTTTCAAAGAACAGAAATCTGAACCATTCAGCCTTTAGGGAATGCTCTAGGATTCAAAGCCTACTGGACATAAAATTCTTCCTTTTCCCTCTGGATTTTCAGTTGCTGACAAGGCTGCCTACCTGATGGGTTTGAACTCAGCTGACATGCTCAAGGCCCTCTGCTACCCCCGAGTCAAGGTGGGGAATGAATACGTGACCAAGGGCCAAACAGCACAGCAGGTAAGAGACATGTTGTAACCTGTAACCATGTGCAGAATGAATATCCTTTTGATTCTCCTCTCTCTTGTATTGTAACTCCAAGTATTTTTTTTTTTTTTTCTGTAGGTGCACAATGCTGTAGGTGCCTTGGCAAAGGCGCTTTATGAGAGAATGTTCCTGTGGATGGTTGTTCGCATCAACGAACAGCTGGACACGAAGCAGCCCAGGCAGTACTTCATTGGTGTCCTGGACATTGCTGGCTTCGAGATCTTTGATGTAAGTAAGATTTGGTAAGAGCTATTTGGGAGTGACAACTGAATGTTATGATCACTTTAGGACACATTTTTAAAAAGAACATAATATTATCATATGATTATTGCTATTTGTCTTTTTTTAAGTAAAAAAGGGCCTTTCAAAGGACTTGTGCTATTTCAAGATGTGAAAATCAAAGGCAAAAAATGGTCCAATCAAAAAAGTTAATTGTTTATATGATCAGGCCCAAGAGAATATAAAAACGTGTAATCACGATAGTCCTAAGCTTGGGTTTTTTCTCCCTGTAACTTGGCCTCATTTTAAACAGGATGTATAATTTATCTTTAAATTTTGTCAATGAAAAAAATTTCCTTGAGGACAATTAATTTGATCCTTTTCTCTTTTTCATAATGTCATTAAACAGACTGAAGAATTGCAGGGGAAATCAAATTAACTGCACTCCTTAATTTTAAAAAAATGAGGTCTTGCAATTATTCCTGCATCTTCAAATATGCATCTTTTTTTATTTTATTTACAGTTCAATAGCTTTGAACAGCTGTGCATCAACTTCACCAATGAGAAACTGCAACAGTTCTTCAACCACCACATGTTTGTGCTGGAGCAGGAGGAGTACAAGAAGGAGGGGATTGAATGGACATTCATTGACTTTGGCATGGACCTGGCTGCCTGCATTGAGCTCATTGAGAAGGTATCCTTCATGTTCAAATCAGTTACATGCATGGAATCTCTGTAATTACTTGGTCTCATTTTCCAAATCTTGGTCTCATTTTCCAAATCTTCTCATTGCCCCATCTACTATGTTCATGTTTCCCTTGTGCTGGGTAGCCAAGAGCTGGAACATCACTCCAGATGTTTCTTCTCAGAGCTGAGTAGAGGGGAAGGATTAACTCCCTTGAGCTGTTAGCAGCATGGTGTAACTGAAGATGATTTGGTGGCTTTGTTGCAATGGCTCATGTTCAACTTGTCCGACACATCTGTGTATGCCCTGATTTTACAGAGCACATTGTCAACACAAAGAAAATTAATTTCTATTTTTTTATGAGTAATTTTGTGTTCAAAAATGTAGGTATCAATGTGATCAATCCCACTTTCTAGAAGAAAATGGAATTAAAAAATAATATTTTCTGATGTGTATCTCAGTCTATGTTCCATTACTGCACCTTGGTGAAGATCATTATTGCCTTGAAAGATAAATATCAATTGGTTTCTTCTTGTGATTTCTCGCAGCCCATGGGCATTTTCTCCATCCTGGAAGAGGAGTGCATGTTCCCTAAGGCAACTGACACCTCTTTCAAGAACAAGCTCTATGACCAGCACCTGGGCAAGTCCAGCAACTTCCAGAAGCCAAAACCTACCAAAGGCAAGGTTGAGGCCCACTTCTCCCTGGTGCACTATGCTGGCACAGTGGACTACAACATCACTGGGTGGCTGGAGAAGAACAAGGACCCTCTGAATGAAACTGTCATTGGGCTGTACCAGAAATCATCTGTGAAGACCCTGGCTTTACTCTTTGCCAACTATGGTGGAGCAGATGCAGGTCAGTTCTTTGAATTCCATGTTTTCTCTGATGTACAGCTTGCAAGAAGGAATCAAAAAAGGCCAACAAAAAAATTCTAAAATCTGTTTTATTTTCAATTTAGCTGAGGCTAGTGCTGGTGGTGGCAAGAAGGGAGGCAAGAAGAAGGGTTCTTCCTTCCAGACTGTCTCAGCTCTTTTTCGGGTACAGTAAAGAATTAATTATTTCCTCCTAAGACAAGGAGTAAACCCACCAATTACTGCAGCTAGTCTTGTTTTGGCTTGGTTCTGTTAAAAGATTCTGAAGTTCTTGGGCCACATTCTGCTAGGAATAAATTCAATCAATCTACTCATACTTCATTTCACTGAATGCACAGTTTTTCCATTTGTTTAAGGCTGGGATTCATCTCAGCACACCCTACAAGATAAATGTATAATCTAGACATTTAAAACTCAGCTTGTTGGTTTTGTCCCTTTTGCTTTCAGTAGGGAAAACACAAAGCTTTTATGTTGTGTGGTCCATATGACCCTGCCTAAATACCTACTGCAGAATGCTTCACACTGCCTTTTAGGGGTACTGCTTTATCTCTCTGGGTGCATCCAATGGAAGATGGATATCTTTTCAAATGAAGGCATTCCACTAGAGTCAGTGAAATGTATCAAAATTGTATATTTAGGAGTACAGTCTGTCTTAAACATTACTCAGATTACTAAATTAATGATAGCAAAGATCTGTGGGAAGTCAGAAAAACTGGTGCAGAGAGCTTGAGTTCAGGGTTCTGCTAATTTTTGTGCAGTATCTCATTTCAGAGGACTTGATGCCTACAGCAGAAATGACATTTGCTAATATCAGTTTTTCTTAATGACTCTCCCAGGAGAATTTAAATAAGCTGATGACCAACCTGAGAAGCACCCACCCCCATTTTGTACGGTGCATCATTCCAAATGAAACTAAAACACCTGGTAAGAGACTTACCTGTACATTGAAGGTTTTCAGTGTTGTGCAGCTCTTCCCCACAGTATTACAGACCATGGCATGTATTTGTGCTCCGCATTGCCAGGTGCCATGGAGCATGAGCTGGTGCTGCACCAGCTGCGCTGTAACGGCGTGCTGGAAGGGATCAGGATCTGCAGGAAGGGATTTCCCAACAGAGTCCTGTATGCAGATTTTAAACAGAGGTCAGACTTCACTCTCTTATTGGATCACCTTACCCATCTTAGATAGCTTTTGAAATCTAACCTTCCCCTCCTGTGCCTAAAGCCTTCTCTAAAGTTTCAGTTTAACAAGCGCTGTTTGTTCTCAATAGTTCTTGAGACTCTTTCTTGCCATGTACCTGCCAGCTGGTCACAACAACAGACCCCTTCATATTCACAGAATCACTTAGGTTGGAAAAGACCCTTAATATTCTGGAGTTCAAAGCAAGTCCTTCCATTTTCTTTCTCAGATACAAAGTATTAAATGCCAGTGCTATCCCAGAGGGACAGTTCATTGACAGCAAGAAGGCTTGTGAGAAACTTCTTGGATCAATTGATATAGACCATACTCAATATAAATTTGGTCACACTAAGGTAAGAGATTGTTTGCTTCAAGTGCTACGTGGTTTTGGTTTGCATGGTTTGATATTGACACTCAGATACTCCAGATAGCACATGAAATGATCCAATAGGGTATAGGAAATATTGTAAAATAAATCAACCAGATTCTTGATTACTCAACTCTGAATAAACTGAAATTCGTGGTATTAGGATGATTTAATTAAGGGTTAATCAAGTTCCTATTTAAGACAAAGTTGTAAAATAAAAGAATCATGAGTGAATAAAAATCAAAGAAAAATGTCTGGGTATTATAGTTCCTCAACTGCAAGCAACCAGAAGCTTGGAGTTATAAAAGAGTGTCTGCCACTACATATATTCTTTGTGGTTTTGCTTTTAACTTCCATAGAGTATGTCATGGGGGGAAGGGTATCAGGCTACTGACACTGCATCTGTTTGCTTGTTCTTACCTAAGGTGTTCTTCAAAGCTGGGCTGGTGGGCCTTTTGGAAGAGATGAGGGATGAGAAGCTGGCACAGCTCATCACCCGCACCCAGGCCAGGTGCAGGGGCTTCCTGGCGAGGGTGGCGTACCAGAAAATGGTGGAGAGAAGGTAGACTTATCTTTAGATCAGGCTCACTGTACTTGGCTTACTGTGTCATCACGGTGTAAAGATTGGATATTAATTCAACTTATCTTTCAGGGAGTCCATCTACTGCATCCAGTACAACATTCGTGCATTCATGAATGTCAAACACTGGCCATGGATGAAGCTGTTCTTCAAGATCAAGCCCTTGCTGAAGAGTGCAGAGTCTGAGAAGGAAATGGCCAACATGAAACAGGAGTTTGAGAAAACCAAGGAGGAGCTTGCAAAGTCTGAAGCAAAGCGGAAGGAGCTGGAAGAGAAAATGGTGAAACTGGTACAGGAGAAAAATGACCTGCAGCTCCAGGTTCAGTCTGTGAGTACCACTAGCAGGCATTCTCCTAATTCTACTGTGACTATCAGGTTGCTATTCCCAAGTACGTTTTCAAACTACATAGAAAATTGATTTACTTCAGTTCAATTGTAGTTCTTTCAGTGGTGCTCTAAAAGGTATAATTAGCTTCTATAAGGACTGTGAGGTATCAGCAGTCAAAATATTACTTAGGTGACACTTTTCTACAGTGTACGCTGAGATATTCTTATATCTTATTCTTATTATGCATTTTGATCCTATGTTTGATATTATGAGATAATATTGGACTCTATACCCTGCACAAAGATATAAATACTCATATCTTCAGGTAGATTGAAAAGGAATTTGCTTGGTTGTAGCTTTTAAAACTGGCTGTTTCAAAAGTTACAATATAAAAATCAATTTTATACTATATGTCATTCTGTTGGAACGTGAATCAAATTTTAAACTACAAAACTGCTATCCAAGACCTAGCACTAGGAAGATTAAGTATCTCAATATGCCCTGAAAAAGCATATCCCTAAAAATGGCATCTCCCTACCAGGAAGCAGATGCTCTGGCTGATGCTGAGGAAAGGTGCGACCAGCTCATCAAAACCAAAATCCAGCTGGAAGCCAAAGTCAAGGAGGTGACTGAAAGAGCAGAGGATGAAGAAGAAATTAATGCTGAGCTGACAGCCAAGAAGAGGAAGCTGGAGGATGAATGTTCAGAGCTGAAGAAAGATATTGATGACCTTGAGCTAACACTGGCCAAGGTGGAGAAGGAAAAACATGCCACTGAAAACAAGGTATGAGGTAGAACCTGTCACTTACACTCTGAAAAATCTTGTCTTAGAAAGTTTTAAGCACCATTTTCTGTCTGTGCTTGCTCCCTTCTTCTCAAAGGTGAAAAACCTTACTGAGGAGATGGCAGCTTTGGATGAGACCATTGTGAAGTTAACAAAGGAGAAGAAAGCCCTCCAAGAGGCCCATCAGCAGACCCTGGATGACCTGCAGGCAGAGGAAGACAAAGTCAATACTCTGACCAAGGCCAAGATCAAGCTGGAACAGCAAGTGGATGATGTAAGCACACAGATCTAGAGCAGGAACAGGACAGGTATGGAGTCCAACGTGGCTGGCAGAGGGCTGATGGTCTTGTTGTGTTTAGCTGGAAGGGTCCCTGGAGCAAGAGAAGAAACTGCGCATGGACCTGGAGAGAGCAAAGAGGAAACTGGAAGGAGACCTGAAGCTGGCCCAGGACAGCATCATGGATTTGGAGAATGATAAGCAGCAGCTGGAAGAGAAACTGAAGAAGTAAGTGTGGTTCTGGGGCACCTGAGTGCTAGGCTGCAGCACTTGTCTTTTTTCTTGGAGTTCTAACATGGTTCACTTGTTCCCAAAGGAAAGACTTTGAAATCAGCCAGATCCAAAGCAAGATCGAGGATGAGCAACTTCTGGGCATGCAATTTCAGAAGAAGATCAAGGAGCTGCAGGCAAGTCTCTGTTCCTTGCCCTGCCTTGCTCAGCTCAGCTCAGGCAGGAGGAGGGCACAGCTGTGAAGGGTCCCTGCTGTTCTGCAGGCCCGCATTGAGGAGCTGGAGGAGGAAATTGAGGCAGAGCGAACCTCTCGCGCTAAAGCAGAGAAGCATCGCGCTGACCTGTCCAGGGAGCTGGAGGAGATCAGCGAGCGCCTGGAAGAAGCAGGAGGGGCCACAGCAGCTCAGGTGGAGATGAACAAGAAGCGTGAGGCAGAGTTCCAGAAGATGCGCCGTGACCTGGAAGAGGCCACGCTGCAGCACGAAGCCACGGCTGCTGCCCTGCGCAAGAAGCACGCGGACAGCACAGCTGAGCTGGGCGAGCAGATCGACAACCTGCAACGCGTGAAGCAGAAGCTGGAGAAGGAGAAGAGTGAGATGAAAATGGAGATTGATGACTTGGCCAGCAACATAGAGTCTGTCTCCAAAGCAAAGGTACACAAATTATTTTTATTCGGAATTTGATAGCAATGTGGTATTTTTTCTTTAATCTTATATGATATCATTTTTATCAGCTTGTATCAGAAATGGTTTCTCCAAATCTCATACGTAGAAGTTTGAGTGAATGTACAGTCCCAAGATGTCAACTGCATCTTCTGGACATATTTTCCTGCTAAAAGAAGGCAGGATCAAGGTATTTACTCTTTTTTTTTAATGTGCAATTGATATCTAGGCAAATCTGGAGAAGATGTGCCGCACTCTGGAAGACCAGCTGAGTGAATATAAAACAAAGGAGGAGCAGAATCAGCGCATGATTAGTGATCTTAGTGCTCAAAGAGCTCGTCTGCAGACAGAATCTGGTACGGCCCTTCCATCTGTAATTGGGAAATGGGAGAAGCCCATAAATTGCTCTCTTGGCTCTTAAAATTTTGTCTCAATTGCAAACTTTTTCAGGTGAATATGGACGCCAGGTGGAAGAAAAAGATGCTTTAATTTCTCAGCTGTCTAGAGGGAAACAGGCCTTCACCCAGCAGATTGAAGAACTGAAGCGGCAGCTAGAGGAAGAGATAAAGGTGAAGATACTCACATTACATATGAAATAAATATTGGACATAATATTGTTTTTTGTGAATTGTTCAGGGCTTCAAAAGGTGTTCCAATTAAAAGTTCAAACCATCCCCTTAGATGATGCACTCCAGGCCCTTGCAGTGCAGGACTCCAATGTTTTTATGAGGCAGTCAGTTAACCTCTATCTCTTTGGGAGGTTTATCAGTGCATAAGTACCAGTGAGAGAAATTTCCCAGGAAACACCAACTCCTTATCGCCATATTTTTACCACCAGGCCAAGAATGCCCTGGCCCACGCCCTGCAGTCCGCTCGCCACGACTGTGACTTGCTCCGGGAACAATATGAGGAGGAGCAGGAGGCCAAGGGGGAGCTGCAGCGAGCCCTGTCCAAGGCCAACAGTGAAGTGGCCCAGTGGAGAACCAAATACGAGACGGACGCGATTCAGCGCACGGAGGAGCTCGAGGAGGCCAAGTACGTGAGAATTGCATGGATGGTTGGCATACACCAATAAGGGAAATTTAAAGAAACCAATGAGATTTTCAAAGGCAAAAGCCTAGCAGAAGGTTTAGGAGTTATATGAAACAGAAAAACACAAGGAAAACAGGCTATGTGACAAAGAATGCAGGAGAAAGGACCTATATGGGATTGTGCAAAGTGCAGAGGGATAGCAAGACTGCAGAGAAGCTGTTGCTGCCCCTTCTTTGGAACTGTTCAAGGCCAGGCTGGACAGGGCTAGGAGCAGCCTGGCCTAGTAGAAGGTGTTCCTGCCCATGGCATGGAGTTAGTGCATTTTTTATCCCCTCCAACACAACAAAAACCATTCTGTGACTCCATGATTCTATGAAGAACTTGGGGAAATAAAACAGGATAAAAATGACTGGTAGAGATAGGCTCTGCAACATATGCAATAGGACCAAATACTAAGAAGTGTCTCAGTGCTCTGGTGAGTTGAAAATCAACATTCACCAACATTTTCAGTTAAGAACTGTACTTACCACTTCCCAGGAAGAAGCTGGCCCAGCGCCTGCAGGATGCAGAGGAGCATGTTGAGGCTGTCAATGCCAAATGTGCCTCCCTGGAAAAGACAAAGCAGAGGCTGCAGAATGAAGTGGAGGACCTGATGATTGACGTGGAGAGATCCAATGCTGCCTGCGCTGCTCTGGATAAGAAGCAGAAGAACTTTGACAAGGTCTTTTGGCCTCCAGCACCAGCACTCCAGGCCAGAGCAGGGCCCCGTGATGGCCACAGCCCTACTCACCCCCCGTTTCTCTTCAGATCCTGGCAGAATGGAAGCAGAAGTATGAGGAAACGCAGGCTGAGCTGGAGGCCTCGCAGAAGGAGTCGCGCTCTCTGAGCACAGAGCTGTTCAAGATGAAGAATGCCTATGAGGAGTCCTTGGACCACCTAGAAACAATGAAGAGGGAGAACAAGAACTTGCAGCGTAAGCCCCTGGCCCTCTGCTCCTCCCTGGCCTTTCTCACTATCAGCCATTCCCACCATTCTTCATGGCTCTGTGCCTGCAGGTCTGCAGAGATGCCTGGCACCTTGGTGGGACAGGCCCTTTTCATTCTGCTCTGTGCCTGACCGTGCCATTGATCTTTGTTCCCACAGAGGAGATTTCTGACCTCACGGAGCAGATTGCTGAGCAAGGAAAGGCGATTCATGAGCTGGAGAAAGTGAAGAAGCAGATTGAGCAGGAGAAATCTGAAATCCAGGCTGCTCTGGAGGAAGCTGAGGTACATGACCATAATCACTGGTGTCTGCAGTAAAGAAATGAGGAAATAGGGCTAACAAGGCCTTGGTTGTCCTCTCTTTTGGCTGGGGAGTGCAGACAGCGGAAATCTCTAGAAATATCCTGTCATTCTCTAAAAAACAAACAGTAGGTTTATCAATGCTATCAATGTTTGTGTCTACTTTTCCAGGCCTCCCTGGAACATGAGGAAGGGAAGATCCTGCGCCTGCAACTTGAGCTCAACCAAGTGAAGGCTGAGATTGACAGGAAGATAGCAGAGAAAGATGAGGAGATTGATCAGATGAAGAGAAACCACCTGCGTGTCGTGGAGTCCTTGCAGAGCAGCCTGGATGCTGAGATCAGGAGCAGGAATGAAGCCCTGAGGCTGAAGAAGAAGATGGAAGGAGACCTGAATGAAATGGAGATCCAGCTGAGCCATGCCAATCGTGTGGCTGCAGAGGCACAAAAGAACTTGAGAAATACACAGGGAGTTCTCAAGGTCCGTTCAGCAAAGCAACAGAAAAGAAAAAATGAGATCCTTGATGTTTATGCCACTCAAGTGCACACTTACACCTACTAATTTCTTTTCTCTTTCTTTCCAGGACACCCAGATCCATCTGGATGATGCTCTCAGGACACAGGATGACCTGAAGGAGCAGGTGGCCATGGTGGAGCGCAGAGCAAACCTGCTGCAGGCTGAAATTGAGGAGCTCCGGGCAGCCCTGGAGCAGACGGAGCGGTCGAGGAAATTGGCTGAGCAGGAGCTTCTGGATGCCACTGAACGTGTGCAGCTCCTCCACACCCAGGTCAGGGCAGGGAGCAAATAGCTCTGTTGACACTGGCCAAACACAGAGGGCTAAAATTTACCAGAGAATCAGCAGTTCTAGAAAGGCCTTACTACTGCTGTCCCCAAGGAGAGGCGTGTTTTGCATCAGTTCCCCAAGCCCATACCTGACATTTTGTAAACCATTGTAACAACAATTCCACAAAAACAGGTGGAAGCTAGAAGGGGAAAGTGTTTGTTCAGGCAGAAGGTTTATTATGGCAGGTTTTAGAATTCAACTCTTGCCATGTTCTTCCCATTGCACAGAACACCAGCCTGATCAACACCAAGAAGAAGCTGGAAACAGACATTGCCCAGATCCAGAGTGAAATGGAGGATACCATCCAGGAAGCCCGCAATGCTGAGGAGAAGGCCAAGAAGGCCATCACAGATGTGAGTTGGACACTCCTGGCATTGCTGATGGTGAATGTAGTCTCCCCAAAATATCTCCAGTCCCAAAATGGCTTTGACCTTTTGCTCTGATCAGGCGGCCATGATGGCAGAAGAGCTGAAGAAGGAGCAGGACACCAGTGCCCACCTGGAGAGGATGAAGAAGAACCTGGACCAGACAGTGAAGGACCTGCAGCTTCGTTTGGATGAGGCCGAGCAACTGGCACTGAAGGGAGGGAAGAAGCAGATCCAGAAGCTGGAGGCCAGGGTGTGTAGGGCTGGGGCTGTGCCTGAGTGAGCGTGTCCCTCCTTGGAGAGACATTGCCAGGGCAGCTGCAGGGCTGGGCTTGTCCTTGCAGGTGCGGGAGCTGGAAGGGGAGGTTGATGCTGAGCAGAAACGCAGCGCTGAAGCCGTGAAGGGTGTGCGCAAGTACGAGCGCAGGGTGAAGGAACTCACCTACCAGGTAAGGCATCCTTGGGCTGATGCACCCTTATTCCATCAATCAAAAGAGATTCTCATGGATGGCAAGGATAAATGCTATATTGTGGTGTGCAGAAAGCAATAATTCACTCTTTGCACTCTGCCAACACTCTAGTCTGAGGAGGACAGGAAGAATATTCTCAGGCTGCAGGATCTGGTGGACAAGCTGCAAATGAAAGTGAAATCCTACAAGAGACAATCTGAGGAGGCCGTAAGTATCTCTCTGATGCTTGGCAAGAATCACTTTCCCAGAGGGTAGTTTGGCCATTGAATGGACAGATATTAGAAATTTAGAAGATGCCAATAGAAATGCTCATCAATTTCACATGCTTTCAAATTCTCTGAAAGGCTCACAAAGTAGACTCACCTTTGAGAATGAAAACAATGAGCCCTTAAGAAGACTACTGAGGAGGGCAAATGCACCTAGCATTTTTTGCATTAGAACCACAAAGCAACCTGTAAGGATTTTTATGAATGATATCAGCAGTACAATATATAAAGAAATTTTGGAATTACCTTATTTTTAGTATTTTTGATAGCAGAAAGGGAAGATGTTGGAAATCCCACCCCAAAACACTTTGCATTCCGCTTTTAGAATATTGCAAGGAACCTTTGCCTGTTTCTGGGCATGCAGCATTCAGGGATGGACTGAGAATCTTACAGCCCCTGAATTTATGATTGTCTGAGCACGGCTTCTTCATTGTGGAAACAGTCCAGCACAGAATAGGGCTTCTGGTTCAGTTAAGGGGATATGTGAGAATGACTCTGAGATCTCATCAATCTCACTGCCAGGCTTTGTACAAGCAGTGGTGGGTGGAGTTTGGAGGTTTGTGACTTTGCCAGGACAAGACCCAGAAGGAATGAAAACCCCAAACTCCTCACTACCGACTCCTTCTCCCTCCCAGGAGCAGCTGTCCAATGTCAACCTGTCCAAGTTCCGCAAGATCCAGCACGAGCTGGAGGAAGCCGAGGAGCGGGCTGACATTGCAGAGTCACAGGTCAACAAGCTCCGAGCCAAGAGCCGCGAGTTCCATAGGAGGATAGAAGAGGAAGAGTGAGGATGTCACCAGGCAGCAAAGTGACCTGAGGGCTGCACAAAATGTGAACCTCTTGGTCACTTTCCTGCTGCCATGAGCCTTAGTACCCACCTCAGTGTCTAGTGAATAAAGACTGTAGTAGATTCTTCTGCATACACACTATGGCCAGTGGTTTTGTTCTTCTTTGGGTTTTCTTCTTCTTTGGGTTTTATCTTCCTTGGGCAATTGCACTGCAGAAGACGTTTCCTTACTTTTCTGCTCTGGGACAAGGGAATAGCTGGTGCCAGTGTTGGATTGAGGATCTTCAAATTAGGGGCTGGCCATTACTGTGCAGACTCCTGAAAATTCCAGCCTGTGCTCTCTCCTGTCTCCAGCAGCTCCTTGTCCAGCTCCTCCCTTCACATCCTCCTGATGCTTCTCCCATTGTCCTTTTAGTACAGCTTCTTCCCCATGGGAGAGTCAAGAGAGGGTGATCCTTTTGCTTTTTCCTTTTCCTACTCTTGTTTGTGATGCTGGTCCACACAAACCCTAAACACCAGTTTAGGTTTTGTTTTTCAACAATCTCAACACTGAAGGGAAGTTGAAACTCATCACTGATATTTGTTTGTTACACCCAAGACAGCAATATCCCAAGGGCTCTCACCTTACCTGGCTCCCAAGTGCAGCCTCACCAGCTCTTGCTGGGAAGTCCAGCCTGATTCCAGTGTCACTAACAAGCATTAATGAGCAGGACCTGTTGGTGTTGTCTGTGGAGAGAAATGGGAGATGGTTCTTTAGGAGCAGACCGCAGCTTTCAACCCCAGACCTTCAGAAAGCTGCTCTTATTGAGAGCAGTCCCACCTGAGGGCATCTCCAAAGATTCAGGTAGGTCTGCATAGAGTCTAGATGGCACATAAAATCTGTGAGTATCTCTGCTGGCTGTAATGGCTGGTACAAGCATTAACCTCAGAGACTCAGGGACAGGTGCACACCCTCAGGCAGGACCTGCCCTGAGCACAGCTGGGCACTGCTGATGGCACTGAGGGCTGGCCCTGTCCCCACAGCAAACTCACAGCTCCCTCTGTCCTCTCCTCCTGCACTTCCAGGCCACACCAAACTGCCCCTCAGCCTCCACAAGAGCCATTGCTGGAGGAGAGGACAAGGCTGAAAGGAGCTTTGGAGGAGGCCCATGGCAGGAGGATCAGCCCATCCTCCTTTCATGCTCAATGTCAAAAGCCCAAAATAGCCGCAGTCTCCCAAGGCTCCTGTGCGGGGTCGTGCCTGTTTGTGGGGATGATCTGCTTCCACTAATAGCGCCTGAAGACATTCCTGGGCGGGTAGGCTGCCTTCTGTGTGGCACTGCAACGTGCCTGCCCTGGAGGAGCTGGACACGTGTGCTGTGTCCCAAGGCAGCAGCTGCTATTCTTACCCCAGAGAGACTCAGTGCAGCACAGCTCCATGGCCAGCTGAAAGGTTAAACACCAGAATGGGCCCTGAGAGTGCTCTCCCTGCTCAGAGCCTGAATCCAGAGTGCTCCCCTTTGGAGCCCAGGCAATGGCCCTGTGCCAGCCCAGTGCCATGGCCATACCCTGCTGGGATGTGCTGTCCCATGGGCACCACAGCAGCTGCCCTGGTACTTCCAGCAGTCAGCCAGGGCTCCTTGGGGTGGATGGGGCTTTTCCTCTCCATTTTGACCAGCAAGTGGCAAGGACAGGCTGGGCTGTAGGTCTGAAAGTGCAGCATTTTACAGCTGCCATCTTGGAGTCCCTGTCTGAGTGAGGATGAAGGCAGAGGCAGGGCTTGCTCTGAGGTCCAGCTGCCATCCATGTCCCTTTGCTCAAGCAGTGATTTCCCAGCCCTCATTTGGGGAAGGATGTAGGGCCGTACTCCAGAGGTCCCTCAAGTGTCCTGGGAGTGTTGCAGCATACCTCACAGTTGAGACAGACACACTACACAGAGTATCATCAATTTCAGATAGCTTCAACCCACACAAAGTAACACCACTTCAGAAGGCTTTAAGCATCTGCCTTTCTTCTTTTTTAGCTCAACCTTTCACACCCCTCATTGCTCATGCACTGCCCCTGTGTGCCCTCTGCTCCCTTGGGTGGTTGCTCAGCACACCTGGGTACTCCATGGCTCATTGCTGTCAGTGCTGCTCACCTGCTGCTCACAGCTGCACCCACTGGGGATGAGGCTGGGCCACAGCCCCACTGCCAGTGACCCCAAACTGTGCCACACACAGCCCAGTGACCCCAAACTGTGCCACACACAGCCCCACTGCCAATGACCGCAAACTGTGCCACACACAGCCCCATCCCAATGACCCCAAACAGTACCTCACACCGAGCCCCAACCCCAATCACCACAAACTGTGTGTCACACACAGCCCCATCCCAATACCCACAAATTCTGTGCCTATGTGGGAGTATCATTGCTGCAGGAGAAGCCCTGGCCGGACTGGTGGCTCTGACATGATGGTTATGGAGACTCAGCCCTGCCTGCACCTGGACTCCTCTGGCCCTCTGGAGAGCTCAGGAAAGCCGTGTCCCAGGCAGGGACAGTCACCATGGGCAATCAGAGGACACTGAGCCCAGGACATCAGCTGGGATGGTGGCTGGGCCTTGCCCCTCAGGCCTTGGCTGTTGCTCTGACAGCACAGGTGGCATCAGCTTTCTCCTCAGCTTGGGCCTGTCACCTGACACTGAAGTTCCTTTAGGATCCTTGGCAGGAAGCCAACAGCATTATTCCTGGTGAGAGGAGCAGGGGGTGCCCGTCCCATGGCCCCATCAGGCTCCTGTCAGTCACAGGGAGCTGCCGGGCAGCAGCTGACCAGGCCTCTGCTCCAGCACCCAGCGCCAGGGGATGGCAGCCTGGAGCCATTGAGGGGACCCTGCTCCGGGCCCTGCTCCTCTGCAGACCAGCAGGGAGATCTCATTTTCTATGGCTTGGCCTTGGTCAGTAGAGGATCACAGTAACATCACCTATGTTCAGGGAACATTTATGAGTTCAGCAAATGAACATTTGAGAAATCAATCAGTTAAAATTCCTCCACGAGCTGTTAAGTACTTAGACACTGCATTCTGCTCAGGGATTCCATAAATACAAATTACTGGAGGTAGGAGAGTTTTGTACAAGTGCCATTCTATGCCGATGATCCTTCCTGAGCATCACTTTCAAAGACAGGAAGTTGGGCTACACAAACCTTTGATCTCACAAGGACATCTTATTTTAGGTTATGACAGAGTTTCCTGCAGGGGTTAATACCATGCTCCTTCATTGTTTCCTTTTCCTTCCCCTTCCTTCCTGCTCTCATAGTTACTTGCTGCTTCAGTTACCTCTTCCTGCCTGCCAGGTTGCCCACCCCACTCACCTGCTGTGTAATTAGAGCTCCTCAGCTGCTTGGCAGGGGATAGAAAGGGCATCCTCAGCGTCACCTCCCTGGATGGGATCTCCTGCCCAGACCTCTTCCGCTGATGTTTCTGTGGGGACAGGAGGAGTGTGAATCGCGGCACACGAGTGGCATGCTCTTGAAACTACCCATCCTCTAATCCCAGATTATGGATTTATTTGCCTCTCATGTTCAGTTATTCAATTTATTTGGCTCTCATGTTCAGCTTAAACTCAGTCCAAGACTTCCAAGAATATCACTCTGTGGGAACCTACTTGGAAACAAATTTATAATTAAAGTTCCCCCTAGGACAGGTGCATTCCCTTCATTTGACATGTAGTGGAGGTAAATCACATTTAGATCTACAGAAATTAATTTCTGACTAGAGCAGAATGGACAGCAAGGCCACCACAGCCCCTCCATGGCCAGCCTGTGACATTCAGCTTATCTTCACAGTTCTTACTTCTAGACACAGAGATTTTGAAAATTTCTTCACATTTGCCATGGTAAAGAATGGGTGGCCTATTCTTCACCTGCAGCTTTTAAGTCTTACCAGTTATGGTCCTCAGCAGTTCTTCCTCAGAAATCATTTATTCTTTCCAACAATTGCCTCAGCCTATTCCTTCAGCCACATTAGAAATGTTAGTTCAATGGCAAATTTCCTAACCAGATGTCACATCAAAATTATAGACTGAGCATGTTCTGCTCGTAACAATGAGCATGTTTCAACATAACATTGAAAGCATGAACCTTAATGGAGCGACACTGAATTGAAAACCAATGTTTTAACATGGAAAATGTGCTCTTACCCTCTCCAGGGCTCAGTGTTCTGTCATATCCCAGCAGAAGTACGGGGGTGAGCAGTGCTCTGACATTTCTGCTTGCCTTCTGCTAACATTCCTGGAAGTTCTCATTTTACACAGAGGGCAGCAGAAAAGCTGCAGCAGCAGGGGCTGAGCATTCCCTGTCAGACTGTCCATGAGAGGCTGCAGAGAAAACTGATCTCTCTAGGCAGGCCCTACCTTAATGACGGCAGGGCCAGCAGCAAACAAAAAATCCTGCAAGGATTTGAGATCCCTTTTGTTTTGGCAGTGGAGGAAAATAATGAGCAAGTCAGTCAGACTCTTTGCTACACCATTGCTCTTTCTAGAAGAGTTGTAAGTATAGTTCTAAGTACATGATTTTTGTATCAGCCTCTGCTGAGAGGTGATAGTGATGTGTTTTTTACCTCAAACCTGCTGTATGTTAATGCCCTGATTCTAGAATTCAAATGTTGCCACTTATTTTGGAGGGATAGTATTCCACTATGTATGAATTACGGAGCGTGACAAGAAAAAAACATTAGACCAGAAAGTGATATTCTAGCAGCTAGGTCTCAAATTGCCATAAATGGTTTTTAAGGCAGAATCAAGGCACTGAATAAAATACTTTTTTTTCTTTTCCTAGAAAAGAAAATGTCTAATTTTCTGATATTGATACTAAGTACTCATTTCCCAATAGATGTGAATTTAGGCAATCTATACTGAAACTATATCCTTTTTTTTGAAAGATTCCTGCAAATCCTAGCTGATAACTAAGGGGAGGACTTGGGAGTATTCTGGACATAATGCCAAACAGTTTAGCAGACACAGGGAAAATAAAAGAGATGAAGGTGATGTGTCAGTATCATAAAGAGACTGCAGAAATAAAAGCAGGAAAATAAATCAGAACAATTGCTCCTCCTGCTGCCCTGTACTCTTCAAAATGTGATGGAGTCATGAGGTCTCCATTTGGGTTGGAAAAGACCTCTAAAATCATTGAGTTTAACATTACTCCAGCACTACCAAGTCTATCACTAAACCATGTCTCTACACATCTTTTAAATCTCTCCAGGGATGGGGAGTCCACCACTGCCCTGGGCAGCCTGTTCCAGGGCTTGACAACCCTTTCAGAGAAGAAGGAGGTGGACTTCCCTAAACAGGATGTCACTTCACTCCCTGGAGGAGGACTCAGCAAATCCAACCACCTGCCCTCTCCACGGCACCCTAAACTCTGCCCAGAGCTTAGAGTAAAGAGAATTCTTTTATCAGGAAGGAAACACCACGGTAATTATATTTCACTCTGCAACAGAATTGGCTAAGTTACAGGAGAAGATAAACAATCACTCCAAAGAAAATGAAATGGAGAATGTTTTAATAATTTTGCTAATGGGGGTAATGAAATAAAGTTTTACAAGGAGGAAGCACATGGTGAAGAGCCCTGGTGTCTTACCCAGAGAGCAGCTTGTTGTGTGAGAAATTTGGAGCTGTTAGAGGGGGAGAATGGGTCTCTATCCCCATTCCAAAACATGCTAAAATTTGCAGGAAGTGTGGCATGCAGTGGGCTTCCAAACAATTCATGAAACCAGAACAGGTGCCCTGTTGGGTTTCTCCCATGTTATTGTTGCTTACTGTAAAGTTTAAGGACTGAGACCAAGAAAGCAAAATATTGGTGCTGCCCTCAAAGAGTGAGTTGAGGGAGGGGTGCTGAATTCATTTGTCCATTGAAGCCATCAGTCTCGCTGCCCTGTAGTTCTCTTGGTTTCCCCATAAACCCTCTTAATGCCATGGGATTACATTGGTTACCTGGCAGTCCTGTGATATACTAGTTGATTCTTAAGTAGGAGCTTTCACTGTGTTTGGAAGCTTCACAAGTTCATCTATGAGTTCCCCATGATTTTTGGACATCTGTATTTGAGGACTGAGAAGGAAAGAAGTTTGCCATGAGACTACTAACCTGATGAGAAGGGTCTGAAATCAGCTTCTTTATGGGAAGAACACTTAAGCTGAGAAATAATAGGTGAATAGCTGCAAATGGGGGAATTTTGCAAGGAAGAGGGGGAATGTGATCAGAATATGGAGGTAATGTAGGACAGTGTGCATCACAGCAGCATAGTCATGGGACAGTATGGACTGTGTAGGCAAAATACACAGGGGAAATGAGAAGGGTTTATGCTTTATATCAAAGTGCTCCTTGCTTGTGCAGTGCTCCACTGTGGGGCTGCAAATATCCTGTCAGAGACAGGAGGAAAATGAGGGATGTTGTGATAGGGTCTGTTATGGGCCACCCAAAAGAGACAAAGTAGTGAAGGGATTTCCACAACTAGTAGAAAGTCAATTCTCCTCTGCCTTAGGGAGGTTTTCAGCCATGTGGACATCTGCTGTGAGGGCAACAGCATCAGGCAAGCTCTGCCAGAAATTCTTAGGCAGTGCTGATGTCAATAGCCCAATGTAAATACTGGACAGGCACCACAGAGTATTGGAAGCAGGAATGAATTTGTGATAAATATAATCCCAGATGGCACCTCAGACTGCAGCAAATATATGACTGGATGAAGGATCCAGCAGAAAGCTGGGGAGATAAGCAACAGAATTAGCACTCTAGACTTTGTAAGACTGGAATTCATTGCATTCCAGGAACTGCTGGTTAGCACACACTTTGCAGCAGCTGTGGAAGAGAAGAGACTGCTCAGGAGAGATGTGCTTTAGAAACACAATAATATTGACTTCTGGGGGCTATTTTAACCCTTCATAGGATGCTACATTACATGTATTGGCATAGATCAATTCTCAAACAGCTTTATTTTCAGCTATGTCCACAGCTGTATTCAAACCAGGTAAGTCAACACTGCTTTTCTTTCACACCCTACTTAGTGATTTCTACAAGCACTCCCTGGCACTGAGTACTAGAACCCAAAATAACATCTGCCCATAATGTATGGAGCAGTTGTATTCTCCTATGGGTGTTACATGAGTTGCTTGAGCAGTGTGGTAGCCCCTTCTTTATTTAAAGTAGGTATTTCTGTCCTGAAAGGACAGCTGCTAAGAAATGAGGAGATACTTGGTGAAGAGCCTGAAGCAGGAAACTTGAGGAACCTGAATTCCCTGAACAGCATGAGCATGGAGAAATTTAAACACAGGACTTCAATGTTGGACATGGCAAGAGCTGGAAGGAATTCAGCTTCCCAGTTTTCATCTCTCCTGAGTGCAGTCTGTTCAGTATGAGTCTAATGTTCAACCAAAAAAGGCAAACAGTGCTATGGTCAGTATATGTTCCTCAGAACTGAATTACTTATGCTGTTTGCAACCAGTATCTCCCTTAGAGTGGGGTGCCTCTCAAAACTCATGAACTCTCAAGTTTGTGAAAAATGGAAGACTGATTTTCAAAAAATTCACCAAAAGCTGATTCACCAGAGCAATATCCTCCAGTCCCTGAGGCTCAGCTCTTGCCCACTGAGAAATTCCAAGATATTTGAAGTGAAAATTTCACTGAACTCAGAGGGAACTTTTAACAGGTGTAACACTTGAACATTTATACACACACCTTTGTCTCTGTGTGCATGTGTGAGTTCATTTAAGCACTCTACAGTAAGTATAGTTTTAATGTTGCTATCTGGGATCTATAATTAAGTCACTGTTGCACTTATAGTAAATCCATTTGAATCACTTTTTGAATGTCAAATTAGTCAATTATAAAGTCCTGCTAAAACACACAAACTGTTGACCAGGTCTGGTATTTAGATTAGATCCAACAGCACCTAGACTGTGTTAGGAGTTTAGAAATCAAGGAGCCCTCTGTGAACCTGATAACTCAACAGGATGATTTTTCTTATGCTTCTTACCCTTACGCTTGGCATCCCCAGCTGTTGTGCAAATCATTCTAAAGGAATTCTTAGATTTTTCTTGATCTTTGCAGCAAGCAATAAAGCAAACCTTGCCACCAAACTTTGTTGTGCTTTTGCAAATTTATATTGAACCCTCTTTCACTAATGCCTTTGATGGTGATACTTTAAGCAACCTTAAGTCATTTGCAACATTTGATTCCTCAACAGTCAGCTCAGGAATCTATTCAAGAGCTCCATGTCAAAGTAGAGTCTCCCATTACTTGGGATCAGGCTCCCAACTAGCTTTGTTTCAAATAATTTAAGCTATTGAGAGTGTCATATACAGAAAACTCAGCTGTAACAGATTTTTACTTCATGCTTTTTAGAAAATACCACAGAAAAGTGGTTCCCAACATTATTTGCTAGTTTTTGACATATTTTCCCTGTTCCTCCCAATGCATATGTTCCTAAAGCATCATAGGCGTTGTCATCACCATTACATGACTGAAAAGTTGTGGTATAAACATACCAAGGAAACTACCATGGGTCAAGGAGCAAATCACTGAGAAAGGCAGCAATAGAACCATGCAAGTTCTCTAAGTGCCTTGAGTAGTCCAGATTCTCTCCTTAACACTCTTGACAAATTATTTATAGATGTATTCACGTAGTCAGTAAGATATAAAAATGTTCTAATTATATCATTCAAATCAAGTGACAATTATGCCCTTAGTTTGACAGACAATGCTTGGCCAAAAAAGGTTTGCCAGAAATGTTTTGACCGAAGAAAGGGGGACCATCTGCATCATCTGCAGATGAGACACTATAAAATCTGCCAGAGACAAGCCTAGCCTGTTTCCACAGAAGGCTTCCAGGTAAGTGCATGCATTTCATGAGCTTGAAGAAAGAGGATCATATCCTTGCAATATCCTGTTTCATTTCTTCTGTCTAACAACCCTTTCCATGAGGGAGTGCCCATGTGAACAAAAATTTTCGGTGTAATTTTGATGCATGCCTGTATTTTCAATCTACAGTATTATATGGAATTCTGTTCAGAAATGAGAAATAATTGCCTTTCCTATTTTACAGGGTTGGCCATATTCCAGGATACAAGCTGTTACCCAAAGGTAATACACTGAATAATTCATTCCTAATCTATATTCTAGGACAGGGCTTTTAAAGAGCTGCACGAATTCTCTTCATAAATCCTCTTATATTCCAGCTGAATTTGCTTAGGCTAGATAGTTGGAAGTAGGGAAGATCTAAAAAATGAAGTAATTTTTTATTCTTAATAGAAAAGGTAATCCTTTCAGCAAGAAAGTACTTGAAGACTCATGGCTGATAATTAAGGACCCAAACAGAGAGTGATTTTTCTATTACTAGATTCTTTTATGAGAAAAACTCAAACCTTGTCAGAGTTCAGGATGACTTACCAAACTGTACTCAATATTCAGATGGTCTGTTTACTGTTACAAGATCTATATGTTGTAGAAGTCTAAGTCTTACTCTGGAGTTCAGACTAGGGTACTTTTAACTTAAAATCAAAGTGGATTTAATTGGTGTTTTCCTAAGAGTTTATTTTGGAGACTAACCAGGAATTTATTTGCTAAAGAGCAAGGAGCAAGGAGCTTTCTCATTGGTATTAATTGTATTATCTTCTTGATGACCATAACATTTTGTTCTTCACAAGGCACCTCTGCTGACAAGCTTTCATTAGAGGACAGCCATGGCCTCTGGAGATGCTGAGATGGCTGTTTTTGGGGAGGCAGCTCCTTACCTCCGAAAATCGGAGAAGGAGAGAATTGCAGCCCAGAACAAACCTTTCGATGCCAAGTCATCAGTCTTTGTGGCTCATCCCAAAGAATCCTTTGTGAAAGGGACAATCACGAGCAGGGAATCGGGAAAAGTCACTGTCAAGACTGAAGGGGGAGAGGTGAGTCAAAAACAAGGTTGAAGGACAAAATTTGATCCCCACTTTGAGGTTTTAGGTGATACATCTGGATCTTTTGTTTTCTTGGCAGACCCTGACCGTGAAGGAAGACCAAGTCTTCTCCATGAACCCTCCCAAGTATGACAAAATCGAGGACATGGCCATGATGACCCACCTGCACGAACCCGCTGTGCTGTACAACCTCAAAGAGCGTTACGCAGCCTGGATGATCTACGTAAGTGGCAGCAGCAGCTTCCTCTGGGCAGCCTCAGGGGCTGCTGGGCCAGCCTCAGGGGAAGCCAAGGTGCTGTGTCCCTTCCTTGCAGACCTACTCGGGTCTCTTCTGCGTCACCGTCAACCCCTACAAGTGGCTGCCGGTGTACAACCCCGAGGTGGTGTTGGCCTACCGAGGCAAGAAGCGCCAGGAGGCCCCTCCACACATCTTCTCCATCTCTGACAACGCCTATCAGTCCATGCTGACTGGTGAGTGCTTGATTTCCTTTGAGCTGCTCTTGAAATTGTCTATCTGTAGAGGGCAATGTAGGGTATTCTCTGGAAATATGGTGCCACATTTAAAAAAAAATTGTGTGTGTGAAATTAATGGAACGTTAATGCACTTAACTGTAATGGTCTGTGAGAGCTGAGTGTCAGTGCTCTCATTAGAATCACTAAAACCTGGACATAACCTAGAGGGTGTAAATTCACTTGAAAGAAATTGCCTATTTTGTGGTCCATTATGCCTATAATGGAATTTTTCATATATGGATGGATTTATGTATGTTAATCTTTAAATTAGTCTCAGATGGATAGTACAGGGTGCAGTTAAATGACACATACCCTATAAATGATGTGCATAATATAAATTTAAATTTTCAAACATCAGTGCTGACAAAGAAAACAGAGAGCTCTACCTTAAAGAGGTATGTAAGCCTCACCTGAGGAACATAATATGCAATTTCATGATGTAGATGATGGCCATGTGATCTAAATTACGTACAGCCTTTAATGATCTCTGAAACTCATGCATTGATCTGTAGCTGCATCTATAAATCAATTGCACTGTATAGTGAAAAGTAAGCTTCATAAAAAAAATGAAGGAAAAAATAAAGCTTTTAGCATTTAAATTGAGCAACTTTAAAAATTTTTTTGCCACTTTTCCCTCTTCCTTTCACCTCTTATTTTCTCTTCGTTATATATGCATTGAAATGAAAGGTGTGCAGGATTTTAGAACTTCTCCTGTTCTTTTCTTAGTCTCTGGGAAATACATTCAGAATGGAAAAATAAAAAATGAATGTTGTCAACATATAATCTCAAGAATGCATAATTTCTGTATATATAGGGATTTAAAAAATAGAGGTGAAAAAGGATGAAAGATGTTGGTCAGATAGTTCTGTAATTAATGATGCCTCCAAATTTTTTTAAGATTATTCTAGAGACTTTTACCTTCAGAAGAATTTACATACAAAACATTTACAACCTCAATTTTTCCTAACCTGTACTTTCCTATTAAAAGAGAAATAAGTAGCTTGATGGAAAGACAGTGTGAGGAAAGGCATAAGATTACTGAAGTTTCTCTGCAGCGATTCCTTTGTATAGAACCAGTTGCTAAAAGCTGCACTACTGCTGACAGCATCAAAAGTACCTACTAGAATTCCCTGGGCACTTTTTGCTATTTTCTTTTCCTGGATCCTGTGGATGCTTCAGTTCTTATTTTTTTCCTAGTTCTTGAATTTCTTATTTGTCTTTTCTTACCTCTGTTTCTTACCTCTGTCTCTTCACAGATCGTGAGAACCAGTCCATCCTGATCACGTAGGTACCCCCCCTGCGCGGGTCCCTGCGGGGCTGCCCGGTGCCAGGGCACCTCCTGCCTGACCACGCACCCTCTGCTTCTCTCTTGGCTTTGGCAGCGGAGAATCCGGGGCTGGGAAGACTGTGAACACAAAGCGTGTCATCCAGTACTTTGCAACAATTGCAGCCAGTGGGGACAAGAAGAAGGAAGAACATGGATCAGGCAAAATGCAGGTAAATTAGTTGATACATGTTGGGATCAATGCTTTCCTTTGTTCTTGACATGATTTTTGGAAAGGATAACTAGCAATAATTATCACCCTGCAGGGAACGCTTGAGGATCAAATCATCAGCGCCAACCCACTGCTGGAGGCCTTTGGAAATGCCAAGACCGTGAGGAACGACAACTCCTCACGCTTTGTGAGTTATTAATTGATACAACTGTCAACACCAATTTGGATATTCTTGCTGTCCAGACTGGTAAAATAAATCTCAATTGACTTTTCTGCTGTTTTCAGGGTAAATTCATCAGAATCCATTTTGGTGCCACAGGCAAACTGGCTTCTGCTGATATTGAAACATGTAAGACCCTTCTGGCCTGATCCCCCTTCCCTCCAGCCTTCCCCACTCCTTGTGTTTGACTGTGTCCTACCTTCCTTGCCAGATCTGCTGGAGAAGTCCAGAGTCACTTTCCAGCTCAAGGCGGAAAGGAGCTACCACATCTTTTATCAGATCATGTCCAACAAGAAGCCAGAGCTAATTGGTAGGAGAAATGACTAACTTTTTTTGAAGGAAGATCACTGAGCAATAGTTCATTGTGTTATCTGGAAACGGAATTAAGCTTGTTTTTCTCCTTCTGTTGCTTTCAGACATGCTTCTCATTACCACCAATCCTTATGATTTCCACTTTGTGAGTCAAGGTGAGATCACGGTCCCCAGCATTGATGATCAGGAGGAGCTGATGGCCACAGATGTGAGTAACTTTATCAAATGATCATCTGGTGGACTTGAGCCCTGGTATATGTACATTGTGTTTCTGTTGCCAGAGTGCCATTGACATCCTGGGCTTCAGTGCCGATGAGAAAACAGCCATCTACAAGCTGACAGGGGCTGTCATGCACTATGGGAACCTCAAGTTCAAGCAGAAACAGCGTGAGGAGCAGGCAGAGCCTGATGGCACAGAAGGTATCACCAGAGTCAGCAACCTTTCCAAAGGAGATTGTCTTCATTACATAAGGATTTAAGCAGATTTCAGGCTTTAAATGTGTAAACTAAGAATAACAGTAGTTGCTCCATGACTAAATGCCAGTTGAGGCATTTATCTCATTTAATGATACCTGTACTTTTTCCTCTGTGACTACTATAGAAGAGATTCAGTGTACATTGACAGTAAGCCAGGAGACTTACATGTCAATTGCTGTAACATTGCTAATCATACTTAAGGTGAAATACACCTTGCAACCTCTGTTGTAGTATGGAGCCTAACAAGACAGAAGGTTGTGCTTTTCTTCACCCTTACCTACTGGAGAGAACTCTGACATGTGTACTTCATTAATCTCTGTCACAGTAGGAACAACAGTCCATATCTCGATCTTTCTGAGTGATAAATCCTCCTGCTATATGTCTAAAAAGTTTGAAGTTCCATACTGACACCTCAAAGAGGATAAAGGCAGTGAGCTCTCTTGAAGAATGTTTGCAGAAACTGAAGCTCAGAAAGAGTTATAGACTCTGAGTCCTGAACACAAAAGAGAAATTAGCTTTGTAGCTTTGACAGATACCGTTGTGCAACCTTGTGGAGAACACTATTGGGACAGTCCAGCATTGACTTTTTAATTTTTTAATATCTGTTCTTCTGTCTTTTCTGGTGATAGTTGCTGACAAGGCTGCCTACCTGATGGGTCTGAACTCAGCAGACCTGCTCAAGGCCCTCTGCTACCCCCGAGTCAAGGTGGGGAATGAATATGTGACCAAGGGCCAAACTGTGCAGCAGGTAGAAAAAACATGGTAATGTGGAGCATGCTGTGATGGTTCCCACTGAGTCTCCTCTGCTGTGTAGAGTAACCTCCAAAGTTTTCTTTATGCTTTAGGTGAACAATTCAGTGGGTGCCCTGGCAAAGGCTGTCTATGAGAAGATGTTCCTGTGGATGGTTGTTCGTATCAACCAGCAGCTGGACACAAAGCAGCCCAGGCAGTACTTCATTGGTGTCCTGGACATTGCTGGCTTCGAGATCTTTGATGTAAGGAGCACAGCTTTCCTAGAATTTTTGTAGAACTATAATTGAGAATTTTGAAATATATTTCATCTCCCTACACTTTCTCGTAGGGCTTTTTGAATCATGTTTTTAATCCTGAAAAAACAAGAGAATAGAAAACGAATCTTCTCACTGCTCTAAATTAAAAACCTCTCTTTTCAAAATAACCTGGAGAGACAGCAAAGGAAAACTACACAGGAAGGGGACTTGTACTTAAAGTATAAGACATAGTGAATTAGGATTGTACAAGAAAACACCTTGGTATTATTGCTGATCCTTGAAAGCGCTGCATGTCTTTTTATGTCTGGCAGTACAACAGCTTTGAGCAGCTGTGCATCAACTTCACCAATGAGAAACTGCAACAGTTCTTCAACCACCACATGTTCGTGCTGGAGCAGGAGGAGTACAAGAAGGAGGGCATTGAGTGGACATTCATTGATTTTGGGATGGACCTGGCTGCCTGCATTGAGCTCATTGAGAAGGTATCCTTCCTGTTCAAGTTTAATATAAATTGGGTGTTCTATGCTTGCCAAGAGAAACAACTAAGAAGCATGTGAGGATATTTTGGCTTCTTCAAATATATACTCTGTGAAAGTGACAACAGGGTAAAAGTGTTTTTGGAGATCACGACTCAGATATAAGGGCTTTTGGTTAGAGAATTCATTGCCAAATTACAGAATGAAGGGAAAGAGGTGGTCATGTTCTCTAAGTACTTAACACTAAACAGGTTTTATGGAGAGAACAGTATTTCACATTGTCATATCTATAATAATTTCATCAGCAAAGGCATTTCCATAATTTTGAATGAAACAGCAACACTGAAAATGTTGAGCCTTAGTTGATTTTCTCTGACTTAAAAGTCACTAGGGGAACAGCTTCTTTTTCTGACTTCAGCAACCTTCCAACCAAGAGATGTCTCCTTTCTAATCTGTTTCACCCTTTTGTCTGTCATAATCTCTCCCAGCCCATGGGCATTTTCTCCATCCTGGAAGAGGAGTGCATGTTCCCCAAGGCAACTGACACCTCTTTCAAGAACAAGCTCTATGACCAGCACCTGGGCAAGTCCAACAATTTCCAGAAGCCCAAGCCTGCCAAAGGCAAGGTTGAGGCCCACTTCTCCCTGGTGCACTATGCTGGCACAGTGGACTACAACATCTCTGGGTGGCTGGAGAAGAACAAGGACCCTCTGAATGAAACTGTCATTGGGCTGTACCAGAAATCATCTGTGAAGACCCTGGCTTTACTCTTTGCCAACTATGGTGGAGCAGATGCAGGTCAGTTTTATGAAAATTGTATTTTTAATGTGGCATACTTGTCAAAGAATTAAAGCCATAATCACTAAACATTTAAAGTTGTTTCATGGTAATTTTAAAATGTTGTTTTTCTTTATTCAATTTGCAGAGGCTGGTGGTGGCAAGAAGGGAGGCAAGAAGAAGGGTTCTTCCTTCCAGACTGTCTCAGCTCTTTTCCGGGTATAGTGCTGTATCTGATATCTCTGAAATGTGCAGAAAGGGGGTAAGCTAATATTAAATTTGAAGGAGCTACTTTATATTACTATAAAGGTGGTAAATTTCTTTGGGAATTCCACATCAGGTTTTCCACGGTCAATTTTAACTTTGCAAATACATCCAAAAAATAGCATTCAGTCTTCAAAATCATGGAAGCCTAATTTGTGGTAGTTTTCTTGATTATTTTTTTTTATTAGCAGATATCATTCAGATATTCATCTTTTTATGTCCTTGAGTCAAACTAGAAATGTAATACTAGTATTCCTGCATTTCTGTTGATGAGTTGAAAATAATTTCCAAGAAGATAGATATCTCATTGTAAAAAAATCCCTATTTCTTAAAACTAAAGTAGATTGACTTCTAAAGGCAGAATGTGAAAAATCTAAGTAATTTATTTTTTGTGAACGTGTGAAATTATATATAAGTTTTCACTGAACTAATAGCAGCACTGTAGTATTTCAGTCTGGTGCTCAGTATCTTCAAATAGAAGAAATTTTTTGGTTTCTGTGGCTTTATGGAAATGCTCAAAACCCAACTTGAGAAGTTTGTAAAATGATTACCTTGGTGCATCAAACACTAGATACAAGGAAACTCACACTGGTAACTGGTTCCTCTAGGAGAATCTGAACAAGCTGATGACCAATCTGCGGAGCACTCACCCCCACTTTGTGCGCTGCATCATCCCCAATGAGACTAAAACACCTGGTAAGAACCCCAAGCTGAAAGATCCTTGCTCTGATACATCCATTCCCCTCTGCACTGCAATCTGTGCCCCTCATTTGTGCTCTGCATTGCCAGGTGCCATGGAGCACGAGCTGGTGCTGCACCAGCTGCGCTGTAACGGCGTGCTGGAAGGGATCAGGATCTGCAGGAAAGGGTTCCCCAGCAGAGTCCTCTATGCTGACTTCAAACAGAGGTAAGAGCTCTGCTCTTGTCAGCATCATTAAAAGCAATGTTGGTTCATTTGTGGGTCCATTTAGGCTGTGCTCTGTTTTCAAAAACTGTTGATGGGGTTTAGAGGCTACTGTGTGTTACTTGGAAAAAAATAACCCTATCTACTTCTGATTCCACAGATACAAGGTGCTTAATGCCAGTGCCATCCCTGAGGGACAGTTCATCGATAGCAAGAAGGCTTCTGAGAAGCTCCTTGGGTCAATCGATGTGGATCACACCCAGTACAAATTTGGACACACCAAGGTACAAAACCCCCCATTCACTGCCTGCCTGGGCTTTGCTCTCTCTACCTGACAGTGATGAGCTGCAACGTTCCCTCTCTCAAGGTGTTCTTCAAAGCTGGGCTGCTGGGGCTCCTGGAGGAGATGAGAGATGAGAAGCTGGCACAGCTCATCACCCGCACCCAGGCCAGGTGCAGGGGCTTCCTGATGAGGGTGGAGTACCAGAGAATGGTGGAGCGCAGGTACACCTTCCTCTTCTTCAGTTAAAGAGTCATTCTGCTTGGGGGGAAGTGTTGACACTCATCAGACAGAGAATGTTCATTGTATATTTTAATTATGCCTCAGGGAGTCCATCTTCTGCATCCAGTACAACATTCGTGCATTCATGAATGTCAAACACTGGCCATGGATGAAGCTGTTCTTCAAGATCAAGCCCTTGCTGAAGAGTGCAGAGTCTGAGAAAGAAATGGCAAACATGAAGCAAGAGTTTGAGAAAACGAAGGAGGAGCTTGCAAAGTCTGAGGCAAAGCGGAAGGAGCTGGAGGAGAAAATGGTGAAACTTGTGCAGGAGAAAAATGACCTGCAGCTCCAAGTACAGGCTGTGAGTTTATCACCTTTATTTTATCACTCAGAAAATAAGTCTATACATTCAGACTGTTCTTTATGAACAGAAGATCAGACTATAGAAGACCAAAAGTTATAAATTTGGGATATTATATGTATCTGAAGGTGAGGAAACAAATTCTAGCAGTGATGTGGTAAGCACTCTGACAGCCAGTGCAAAGATACAGGGAGTCTAAACTAGGATTCAGTGCTCTTGTCTTCAGAGGAAGGAGGCAAATGTAGGTTCTTGACAAGAGGTAAAACAATGAATTAATTTCATGGCAAAAACCAAACCACACTTGAAAGTTGTACTTGTGGATACAGGTGCATGAAAAGCCATCCTCTCTTTGCTTGGTAACTAGCAGTTAAGATCCTTCTGTTGCTGGAGTTGAAGGTCAGGTTCAGCTGCTACACAGTGATAAAAGAGTCAGAGCAGAGAAAGTTCAAAACATAAGAATCCACAAAATTTTTTCTACCCACCAGGAAGCAGATAGCTTGGCTGATGCTGAGGAAAGGTGCGACCAGCTCATCAAAAACAAAATCCAGCTGGAAGCCAAAATTAAGGAGCTGACAGAAAGGGCAGAGGATGAAGAGGAAATTAATGCTGATCTAACAGCCAAAAAGAGGAAGCTGGAGGATGAATGTTCAGAGCTGAAGAAAGATATTGATGACCTTGAGCTAACACTGGCCAAGGTGGAGAAGGAAAAACATGCCACTGAAAACAAGGTATGAGGTAGAACCTGCCACTTGTACTCTGGAAAAACTTGTGTTGTTACAAAGTTTTAAGCACCATTTTCTGTCTGTGCTTGTTCCCTTCTTCTCAAAGGTGAAAAACCTGACTGAGGAGATGGCAGCTCTGGATGAGACCATTGTGAAGCTGACAAAGGAGAAGAAAGCCCTCCAAGAGGCCCATCAGCAGACCCTGGATGACCTGCAGGCAGAGGAAGACAAAGTCAATACTCTGACCAAAGCCAAAAGCAAGCTGGAACAGCAAGTGGATGATGTAAGCACACAGATATAGAGGCAGGAACAGGACAGGTATGGAGTCCAACGTGGCTGGCAGAGGGCTGATGGTCTTGTTGTGTTTAGCTGGAAGGGTCCCTGGAGCAAGAGAAGAAACTGCGCGTGGACCTGGAGAGAGTTAAGAGGAAACTGGAAGGAGACCTGAAGCTGGCCCAGGACAGCATCATGGATTTGGAGAATGATAAGCAGCAGCTGGATGAGAAACTGAAGAAGTAAGTGTGGTTCTGGGGCACCTGAGTGCTGGGCTGCAGCACTTGTCTTGTTTCTTTGAGTTCTAACACAGTTCACTTTTCCCACAGGAAAGATTTTGAAATCAGCCAGATCCAGACCAACATTGAGGATGAACAAGCCCTGGGCGTACAACTTCAGAAGAAGATCAAGGAGCTGCAGGCAAGTCTCTGTTCCTTGCCCTGCCTTGCTCTGGCTCAGCTCAGGCAGGAGGAGGGCACAGCTGTGAAGGGTCCCTGCTGTTCTGCAGGCCCGCATTGAGGAGCTGGAGGAGGAAATTGAGGCAGAGCGAACCTCTCGCGCTAAAGCAGAGAAGCATCGCGCTGACCTGTCCAGGGAGCTGGAGGAGATCAGCGAGCGCCTGGAAGAAGCAGGAGGGGCCACAGCAGCTCAGGTGGAGATGAACAAGAAGCGTGAGGCAGAGTTCCAGAAGATGCGCCGTGACCTGGAAGAGGCCACGCTGCAGCACGAAGCCACGGCTGCCGCCCTGCGCAAGAAGCACGCGGACAGCACAGCTGAGCTGGGCGAGCAGATCGACAACCTGCAACGCGTGAAGCAGAAGCTGGAGAAGGAGAAGAGTGAGCTGAAGATGGAGATTGATGACTTGGCCAGCAACATGGAGTCTGTCTCCAAAGCCAAAGTATGGAGTTTCTGTCATGTTACTGCCCTATTATACACACCCTAATACATGATTTTGATTCTGATTATATTCTGCTATCACATCCAGTTGCATTGTTTTTCACTTTGAGAATAGTATGCTAGAACTTAGTGGTAGTCCTCTTTTTTTATGTGACTTTGATGCACAGGCCAACCTGGAGAAGATGTGCCGCACTCTGGAAGATCAGCTGAGTGAGATTAAGACCAAGGAAGAAGAGCATCAGCGCATGATCAATGACCTCAATGCTCAAAGAGCTCGTCTGCAGACAGAGTCAGGTAATACACCCCTATATCCCCTCAAAATGGAACAACTGTAACCAATGATAATAAGGAAAAAGTTTTATGCTTTACTCAAATTGATCTCTTCTCTGTAATCTGGTATACTGTGCTTAAAAAAATATTGATTTAATATTGATTCTAAATGGCAATCTGTCTGAAACCTTTCTTAGGTGAATATTCACGTCAGGTGGAAGAAAAAGATGGTTTGATATCTCAGTTATCCAGAAGCAAACAGGCATTCACTCAACAGATTGAGGAACTAAAGAGACATTTGGAGGAAGAAATAAAGGTAAAGTTACTTCCTGTAGGGGGTTGATTTGGATTGGGAATCTGTTTACTTTATATTTCCTACTCTCACATAAAATCAGAATGTTAGCTGTATCATTTTAATTTTTGAGCTATCAAACAAGGTGAGAAATCTTACTTCCTCCCTCTGTGGTATGAAAAGCTGAGGAAGACATCCCCCCCGATGTGGATACTGAGACAGGGGAAAAAAATTTTAGGTCTTTAATCAATTTATTATGACATATAAAAAATCTAGAAGGAAAATGCACATCTTAATCTACCTTTTTACAGTGGCAGCTGAAACTTTAGAACATATTTAAAAGGATTCAATGATTCGCAGGTGTATAGCTGTCATTTCGAATTTACCCATCATCTCTCCTGAAAAAACATTCTTGATTCTCAAAACATGGAAGGAATATGCCATTTCTTCTTGGTCTGACATTAAATGTCATAATCCAGGAATTTTCAACAACATTCATCAAGTTAACATTTTACTATCTCACGGGAAATTAATTGTCCCAACCCAATTGTCCCTCAAGGCCAAGAATGCCCTGGCCCACGCCCTGCAGTCCGCTCGCCATGACTGTGACTTGCTCCGGGAACAATATGAGGAGGAGCAGGAGGCCAAGGGGGAGCTGCAGCGAGCCCTGTCCAAGGCCAACAGTGAAGTGGCCCAGTGGAGAACCAAATACGAGACGGACGCGATTCAGCGCACGGAGGAGCTCGAGGAGGCCAAGTGAGTGGTGATAGAAAAAGCAGAAAAATAAGACTGAAAATTCAAAGGTGACATTGCAAGGGAAACATTACTTTATTATGAGAAATAAGTCACAAATCTGATTTGCGGAAGAGCAATAGAAATGAGAAATTTTATCCTATAATATATTTAGTACGATAGTAAAAGCAAAGTCTAAGGACAGTGTATATGTAGCCCTTAGCACTGTGTGACTGCAAACTGCAAATTGATTAGGCACACTTTAATAAAAACAAGCACACACTGATACTCAGTATTAATGTGAGCTGACCTTATGTCTTGTCCTAGGAAGAAGCTGGCCCAGCGCCTGCAGGATGCAGAGGAACAGGTTGAGGCAGTCAATGCCAAATGTGCCTCCCTGGAAAAGACAAAGCAGAGGCTGCAGAATGAAGTGGAGGACCTGATGATTGATGTGGAGAAATCCAATGCTGCCTGTGCTGCTCTGGATAAGAAGCAGAAGAACTTTGACAAGGTCTTTTGGCCTCCAGCACCAGCACTCCTGGCCAGAGCAGGGCCCCGTGATGGCCACAGCCCAACTCACCCCCTGTTTCTCTTCAGATCCTGGCAGAATGGAAGCAGAAGTATGAGGAAACGCAGGCTGAGCTGGAGGCCTCGCAGAAGGAGTCGCGCTCTCTGAGCACGGAGCTGTTCAAGATGAAGAATGCCTATGAGGAGTCCTTGGACCACCTAGAAACAATGAAGAGGGAGAACAAGAACTTGCAGCGTAAGCCCCTGGCCCTCTGCTCCTCCCTGGCCTTTCTCACTATCAGCCATTCCCACCATTCTTCATGGCTCTGTGCCTGCAGGTCTGCAGAGATGCCTGGCACCTTGGTGGGACAGGGCCCTTCCCATTCTGCTCTGTGCCTGACCATGCCATTGATCTTTGTTCCCACAGAGGAGATTTCTGACCTCACAGAGCAGATTGCGGAGGGAGGAAAGGCAATTCATGAGCTGGAGAAAGTGAAGAAGCAGATTGAGCAGGAGAAATCTGAAATCCAGGCTGCTCTGGAGGAAGCTGAGGTATATGACCATAATCACTGGTGTCTGCAGTAAAGAAATGAGGAAATAGGGCTAACAAGGCCTGGGTTGTCCTCTCTTCTGGCTGGGGAGTGCAGACAGCGGAGATCTCTAGAAATATCCTGTCATTCTCTAAAAAACAAACAATGGGTTTATCAATGCTATCAATGTTTGCATCTCCTTTTCCAGGCCTCCCTGGAACATGAGGAGGGGAAGATCCTGCGCTTGCAGCTTGAGCTCAACCAAGTGAAGGCTGAGATTGACAGGAAGATAGCAGAGAAAGATGAGGAGATTGATCAGCTGAAGAGAAACCACCTGCGAGTTGTGGATTCCTTGCAGAGCAGCCTGGATGCTGAGATCAGGAGCAGGAATGAAGCCCTGAGGCTGAAGAAGAAGATGGAAGGAGACCTGAATGAAATGGAGATCCAGCTGAGCCATACCAACCGCCAGGCTGCAGAGGCACAGAAGAATCTGAGGAACACCCAGGCCGTGCTCAAGGTTCAGCAGGGCTTCAGAAAGAGAAAAATGAGATCCCTGATATTTATGCCACTCAAGCGACGGACACCTACTAATTTCTTTTATCTTTCTTTCCAGGACACCCAGATCCATCTGGATGATGCACTTAGGACAAAGGATGACCTGAAGGAGCAGGTGGCCATGGTGGAGCGCAGAGCAAACCTGCTGCAGGCTGAAATTGAGGAGCTCCGGGCAGCCCTGGAGCAGACGGAGCGGTCGAGGAAAGTGGCTGAGCAGGAGCTTCTGGATGCTGCTGAACGTGTGCAGCTCCTCCACACCCAGGTCAGGGCAGGGAGCAAATTGCTCTGTTGACACTGGCCAAACACAGAGGGCTGCAGAGAACCAGCAGTACTAGAAAGGCCTTACAACCCCTCTCCCCAAGGACAGGCGTGTTTTGCATCTCTTCCCCAAGCCCATGCCTCACATTTTGTAAACAACCATTTTAACAATAATTCCAGAGTAAGAATAGGAAGCTGGAAGGGGAAAGTCTTTGTTCAGGCAGAAGGTTTATTATGGCAGGTTTTAGAATTCAAGTCTTGCCATGTTCTTCCCATTGCACAGAACACCAGCTTGATCAACACCAAGAAGAAGCTGGAAACAGACATTGCCCAGATCCAGGGTGAAATGGAGGATACGATCCAGGAAGCCCGCAATGCTGAGGAGAAGGCCAAGAAGGCCATCACAGATGTGAGTTGGGCGCTCCTGGCATTGAATGTATTCTCCCCAGAATATCTCCAGCCCCAAAATGGCTTTGACCCTTTGCTCTGATCAGGCGGCCATGATGGCAGAAGAGCTGAAGAAGGAGCAGGACACCAGTGCCCACCTGGAGAGGATGAAGAAGAACCTGGACCAGACGGTCAAGGACCTGCAGCACCGTCTGGATGAGGCCGAGCAGCTGGCACTGAAGGGAGGGAAGAAGCAGATCCAGAAGCTGGAGGCCAGGGTGTGTAGGGCTGGAGCTGTGCCTGAGTGAGCGTGTCCCTCCTTGGAGAGACATTGCCAGGGCAGCTGCAGGGCTGGGCTTGTCCTTGCAGGTGCGGGAGCTGGAAGGGGAGGTTGATGCTGAGCAGAAGCGCAGCGCTGAAGCCGTGAAGGGTGTGCGCAAGTACGAGCGCAGGGTGAAGGAACTCACCTACCAGGTAAGGCAGGAGCTCTCCTGCTCTCACTGGGCTTTCTCACAGTGAGTCACATTTTGCCCACACCATCCCCATGGGGAATTGTTAACCTCACGTGATGCTGAACCAAGAATTGACTCTCTATTGTGTTTGCCAACTGCTTTAGTCTGAGGAAGACAGGAAGAATGTGCTCAGGCTGCAGGATCTGGTGGACAAGCTGCAATTGAAAGTGAAATCCTACAAGAGACAATCTGAGGAGGCCGTAAGTATCTCTCTGAGTGCTTGGCAAGAACCACTTTCCCAGAGATAGATACAAGAAAGTTGGAAGATGCCACTCATCAGTAATGGAGTTCTAATTCTCTGAAAGGATCATAAATCAGACTTGCCAATGAATCATTAAGACTACCGAGGAGGGCAAATGCACCTAACTTTTTTTGCATTAGAACCACAAAGCAACCTAGAGGGAGTCTTATAACTAATATCAGTAACACAATGTATTAGGAAATTTAGAAAAAAACCTTATTTTTAGAGTTTTTATAGCAGACCGGGAAGGTATTGGAATTCCCCTCCCAAATACCTTTGTGTTATGCTTTTATAATTGTACAAGGAACATTTGCCTGTTTCTAGGCATGCAGCAGTCAGGGATGCCCTGAGATAAGTCCTACAGCCCCTGAATTTAAGACTGCCTGAGCATAGTTTCTTCATTGTGGAAATAGTCCAGCACAGTGTAGGGCTTCTGGTTCAGTTAAGGCAATTTATGAGAGGAGGCCTCTTGTAATCATTGTCTCATAAATTCCTAACCCCACTTAAGGATCTGCAGATGTAATTGAACATTTGCACTAAAAAAATGGGCACATTTCCAGCTGCCCATTTTGCTTCCTTCCCGCATTCCAGAGCAGAATTATTTTTAAATCCCATTATGCTCCTTCTACAAGGGATATTCCTCAAAGGCAAGGATGAGGAGCTATGTGTGAGGATGATGACATGTGAGAAGTGGAAGAAATGGGATGGAGATTTGTTCCTTCCTCTAAGGGAAAAGCTGCATCTCAACAAAGCCAAGGTGCAAGAGGAATGAAGCCCCTGCCCTGGGCTCCTCACCACTGATTCCCTTTCCCCACACAGGAGGAGCTGTCCAATGTCAACCTGTCCAAGTTCCGCAAGATCCAGCACGAGCTGGAGGAGGCCGAGGAGCGGGCTGACATTGCAGAGTCACAGGTCAACAAGCTCCGAGCCAAGAGCCGCGAGTTCCATAGGAGGATAGAAGAGGAAGAGTGAGGATGTCACCAGGCAGCAAAGTGACCTGAGGGCTGCACAAAATGTGAACCTCTTGGTCACTTTCCTGCTGCCATGAGCCTTAGTACCCACCTCAGTGTCTAGTGAATAAAGACTGTAGTAGATTCCTCTGCATACACACTATGGCCAGTGGTTTTGTTCTTTTTTGGGTTTTGTTCTTCTTTGGGTTTTATCTTCCTTGGGCAATTGCACTGCAGAAGACGTTTCCTTACTTTTCTGCTCTGGGACAAGGGAGAAGCTGGTGCCAGTGCTGGATTGAGGATCTGCAAATTAGAGGCTGGCCATTGCTGTGCAGACTCCTGAAAAATCCAGCCTGTGCTCTCTCCTGTCTCCAGCAGCTCTTTGTTTAGCTCCTGCCTTCACATCCTCCTAATGCTTCTCCCATTGTCCTTTCAGCACAGCTTCTTTCCCATGGGAGAGTCAAGAGAGGGTGATCCTTTTGCTTTTTCCTTTTCTTACTCTTGTTTGTGATGCTGGCCCTCATAAACCCTAAACATTAATCTCTCAGAGAGTCATCAGAAGCTGCAGTGCATTTCACTGTGAAGGACTGATAGTTCCTTGACAGAGTCACAAAGAGCACAGTTACAAGACACCAATAGTGTCCCTACATTGTGCCATCTCCCTCACCCTAGATTTCCTCAGCTGCCGCCACCAGCTGCTGCCAGTTTCTCTTGAGCTGGCAAATAGCTGAGCCTGCCTGGGGCAGTGTACTGGAAGGACTGTCAGGATTGTCCCTTAGTGCCCCACTCTCACACACCACATAGCTCCAACAGACCTCTTCAGCACACTGACAGAGAGAACACTCGGCTTCAGAGGATTTCCCCAGAAACCCCAAAGGCCATGGGGCTCTGTGTATACACTGAGTCAAAGAGGTTAGTAAGAGCTGAGGGCTATGAAGTCAATTTGGAAATCCTTTCAGCAATATCAGCTCATGAAGTTTCCCCCACTGTTGTAGCTCTGTCCCTTTCTGAAGCTGTCACAGCCAGTCACCCCATCCCCGTTTTGCAGAAGTCACGTGCACCAGTGAGGAGTCAATGAGCCCTACTGTCACATGAGACACCCGGAGAGTTTTTTGATGACTTGTCCAAAAGCACTGTCCCAAACAACACCTATGGGGAAGGACTGGAAAGTCACTGAAGAAGCAATTCTCTCATTGTGGGTGTGACTGTGTCTGTTCTGACCTATTATATCCTTCTTTAGATTTTTTTGTAAAATCAGCTGCTTTTTCCTCCAGTTTTCTGCCTGTTTCTCTTGTATGCACCCTCTTGTATCTCTCTCACTCTTATGAGTGTGGTTGAGAATAAAGCAGGAGGACCCTTGCCCTGAGCTCAGGGACAGTTGCACGCCCTCAGGCAGGACCTGCCCTGAGCACAGCTGGGCACTGCTGATGGCACTGAGGGCTGACCCTGCCCCCCAGCAAACTCACAGCTCCCTCTGTCCTCTCCTCCTGCACTTCCAGGCCACACCAAACTGCCCCTCAGCCTCCACAAGAGCCATTGCTGGAGGAGAGGACAAGGCTGAAAGGAGCTTTGGAGGAGGCCCATGGCAGGAGGATCAGCCCATCCTCCTTTCATGCTCAATGTCAAAAGCCCAAAATAGCCGCAGTCTCCCAAGGCTCCTGTGCGGGGTCGTGCCTGTTTGTGGGGATGATCTGCTTCCACTAATAGCGCCTGAAGACATTCCTGGGCGGGTAGGCTGCCTTCTGTGTGGCACTGCAACGTGCCTGCCCTGGAGGAGCTGGACACGTGTGCTGTGTCCCAAGGCAGCAGCTGCTATTCTTACCCCAGAGAGACTCAGTGCAGCACAGCTCCATGGCCAGCTGAAAGGTTAAACACCAGAATGGGGCCCAGCACCATGGCAATGGCCCAGCACCATGGCAATCCCTGCTGGGATGTGCTGTCCCATGGGCAGCACAGCAGCTGCCCTGGTACTTCAGACTGACCAGCAGTCAGCCAGGGCTCCTTGGGGTGGATGGGGCTTTTCCTCTCCATTTTGACCAGCAAGTGGCAAGGACAGGCTGGGGTGCAGCTCTGAAAGTGCAGCATTTTACAGCTGCCATCCTGGAGTTCCTGGGTGAGGATGAAGACAGAAGCAGGGCTTGCTCTGAGGTCCAGCTGCCATCCATGTCCCTTTGCACAAGCTGTGCTTTCCCAGCCCTCATTTGGGGAAGGATGTAGGGCCGTACTCCAGAGTATGGCCTACAGTGTCCCAGGAGTATCATTGCTGCAGGAGAAGCCCTGGCCGGACTGGTGGCTCTGACATGATGGTTATGGAGACTCAGCCCTGCCTGCACTGGGACTCCCCTGGCCCTCTGGAGAGCTCAGGAAAGCCGTGTCCCAGGCAGGGACAGTCGCCATGGGCAATCAGAGGACACTGAGCCCAGGACATCAGCTGGGATGGTGGCTGGGCCTTGCCCCTCAGGCCTTGGCTGTTGCTCTGACAGCACAGGTGGCATCAGCTTTCTCCTCAGCTGGGCCTGTCACCTGACACTGAAGTTCCTTTAGGATCCTTGGCAGGAAGCCAACAGCATTATTCCTGGTGAGAGGAGCAGGGGGTGCCTGTCCCATGGCCCCATCAGGCTCCTGTCAGTCACAGGGAGCTGCCGGGCAGCAGCTGACCAGGCCTCTGCTCCAGCACCCAGTGCCAGGGGATGGCAGCCTGGAGCCATCGAGGGGACCCTGCTCTGGGCCCTGCTCCTCTGCAGACCAGCAGGGAGATCTCCCTGAAACCTGGGTGCTTCAAACCTGCTGAAACTGCCTGGCCCATCTCCCTGAAACCTGGGTGCTTCAAACCTGCTGAAACTGCCTGGCCCATCTCCCTGAAACCTGGGTGCTTCAAACCTGCTGAAACTGCCTGGCCCATCTCGTTGAAACCTGGATGCTGAAACTGCCTGGCCTACCTGTTAGGAGCAAATCACAGCAGAGGGGTTAAAATCCAGCCAGGTGGGCCAGTTTCATGTGTTCCCCAAAGAACAGTCGGGATGGGCCAAAGAACAGCTGGAAATGTTTGGGTCATCAATGCTGGAAGAAAAGACCTTGAGCTGATAGAAGCAGGCACTGCTTAGGGCACAGGGCCTCATGTGCACTGGGTACTCTGCCCAGAAAGGAACCATGGAGGTACTTGGGAGTGTGTGCCTAACAAAAGAACAAGACACAGTGTCAGTGGCTCTGCCACCTCTATTGCACACCGTGTGGAGCAGCCCAAGGAGAGCGACTGCAACATTCTCTTGGAAACTGTGATCTGGCTGGACCTTCATAGCGCAGTCACCAGGAGAGGCCTGGGGCTCTGAACACCCTCACTCCTCCTAGGATGAAGTCCAGCTGCCACACATAAGGACTTCCTGGACTCTTAGGCCAGCAGGAGTGACAGAGAAACCTCTTGGCAGCCTAAAGTGCAGATGAGCCATTCCCATGGTCTATCTCTATGGAAACTCAAAGTACACAAATAATCAAGGTATTCTTCCTTGTAAAGCAGATTTGAACATGGCACTGTGAACCCAAACAAACCCACCTGACCTTCACTGTTCAATAAAAAATAATAGCAGGGCTACATTGCAAAGAAGAAATCCTCCTGATCATCTTCTTTGTCTTCCTTTCCTGCCCTGAGGTTTCCTTCTGCAGAGGGGACATATTCCCCTGGGACATGTCAGCAGGACCAGCTTCCCAGGGGACAGGGCTGCTGTGAGAGGTAGGGTCAGTTTCTAGCACACATTGCAAACCCAGGCTATCTCTCCCCTCAGCTGGTAGAGCAGCATGATAGGAGATGCTCAGTGGGGCAGAACAGCAAATGCTGAGGGCCTGGCACCTAGACTGAAATGGGCTTTCAGGGCAAAGGATGGAAGTCCCAAGAGGTCAATGCCAGTCTGAGGTGAGAGCACATTCAATGGGCCCTTAGATCATACCTGTAATGCAAATCAAACTGTGGGGCAACAGAGATTTTCCTCTTTGACACTAAGTATTAATGAGGACATTCTCAAAGACTTCCCATGCAATCACTGCTGATTCCACCATGTCAGAATGTGCAGAAACCAGGTGAGGAAGGGAGACACCCACCCCCAAAGATGCTGTTTCTGTCCCAAAGGGGACGGTTCCATCTGGTAGTCTCTGTGCAGCTGAGGCTGCAGGCACAGAAGTGCCCTCCAGTCATCTCCTTCCTCTTGCTGACAGGGATGAGGTCTTTCCTCTCCTTCTGCCCCAGCATGTGGCAGTGAGTTGCCCACAGCTGCAGGAGGGAGGGGCTCTGGAGGGCCAAGAACAGATAATTGCCCTATTTAGGTGAGCTGTGCTTCATGTCCTTGGCTTGGTGGATTCCTTGTCCTAGGAGGAATCTGTGGCCAGGATGTGACTTTTCCATCATGATAGAGCTACTGAGATGGACACAGCCTGTCCCAGCATGAGTCTGCCAGAGACCTGGGTCTTCAGGGGAAAAAACTCTGGCTTAAAATACCCAGAGCTACCATGGCAGGTAAAGAATACATGAGCATCCTGTGCTGTGATTTCTATTGTCCTTTAGAGCAGGGGTATTCAGTGGCACACTTGGAAACCACATCATGTATCTTCCACAGGAGCTGGCCTTTTGACCACACCCTGACTATCATGACTCCCTGCCCTGATTATCTCACATGGTTGTCACATTGCAGAATTTGTGAAGGTCCTGAGAGATTTCTGGGACAGGGACATCCAAACACTTTGGCAGGGTGAAATGGCATCAGAATTAAAAGTAACTCTGAGAAACTAGAGAAGTTGTCTCAAATCTTCAGAAGTAAATGCAATAAAGAGAAACACTGTTGTGCTGATTAGTCAAAAAGGTTTATGGCTTTTGAATTAGGAAGAAAAGGAAGTGGAGGTTATAACCCATCAAAAGTTAACTTTGGGGGGAAAAGTATATTTTGATATTTCTGAAGATTTCTAGGGAATTTTTTGGTTTGTATTTGTGTTTGTATGTTATTGTGGCAGACCTGGAATGTTTCCATGGTAGGAAAGAATTCACTGAGTTGGGTTGGTAAATAAATGAATAAGAAAAACAGCATTTTTATTTTGGATAATACATTTTGAACAATAAAAATTTTTTAAAATATCAACCACAAATTATAAATACCTTGAAAATATAATATGCTGTACTTGGAAAATTATTATATTCCTTAGGATTCTAAACTCATATCACACTTATTGAATGTTTTATTTTGCAGGGATTTTTCAGGATTCTTACAACTTCCTATAATTTTCAGTCTAAACTAATCATTTCAAACAAGGTGTGCTCTTCCTAAAGCCATCTTTAGATAGATTATTCTAGTCCTACATGTTCTCCTGGGAATTACAGCCCAGCTTATTGAAGATCCATATTACATTGTTAGGACACATATAGAACATCCATGAGAAACCAATGTTTTACTATTCTTAATGTGTATCCTCTCAAAACTGAAAGCAAATTTGGAGAACCCTCTTCTTCCAATGTAAATAATGAATATGGTAATTACCAATACTAAACATCTGGTATCAATACTGCAAACTTTTTCTGCCCTTGAAAATGCCTTGTACAATTTGGGTTTAATGTTCTGATGTCCTTGTTTTATGAAGAAAACTGGTAAACATTTTTTATATAACTGCAACATTCACTTAGAGGAAAAAAAAGGCTAGTTGTGCAAATCTAAGCAAATTTATTTCCATGGTGTAGCCTCTCTCTGCTTCTCTTGCAAGTACAGTCAACAGAGAAACAAGCCAATTAATCAAGCTAATTTTATTTCATATTGCTGTTCTCATTTCTTATCTTTTCATGCCATTGTCCAGCTCCTTTTGCCTTTTCCTTCTCCTTCCATTGCCATCAGAGCCTGTCCACCTCACTCACCTGTTTGGTAACTGAAGATTTTCAGCTACTCTGGCATGTGATGGAAAGGGCATCCTGAATGTCACCTCCTCATCCAGAACATGCTGCTCATGTTTCTCTGACATATGCTGTGAAGATGGGAGGAATTTGAGTAACCATAGAAATCTCACGCACACAGAAAGCAGTTTATCATTAAGTCTAAAAATTCTGTGAGTCAACTGTCACTAATCTCTAGCTGGTTTTGCCCTCCCTCTTCACTTTTCTTTGCAAGACTGACTTTTCCTCAGTGGGCAGACACTTAGGTGTCACCAAGCAAAATAAAGACATTCCTAGGTTTAAAATATACTGTTGAAACTTCAGAAGTCCCACATGTTTTCCCTGCTGTGAGATTAGCTAATAACTGCATCAATCATTGCAGAAATGAGTCTCCAAAGGAAGGATCAGAAGAGCTCAAAGCCATCTCAGTCCATTCCCAGCTACCCTGAGATATAAGGATGTTCTAAGTAGTGCAGGCACAAAGGTCAGCTCTCTCCTGTTCTGTTCTTGCAATGGCCAAGACTAACTGGCCAAAAGTACCTCACCAGGTTAGTTAATCTCTCCTTTGTTAGGCTCATCACTGGTTTTTTTTGCTAGACATAATCCCCAAATCCTTTTCTATCCATCCATTTTAGCACTGCTCATCTGGAATGATAGCTCGAGTCTCTGAAGGGCTCATTTTACCCAGGTAAAAAATTGCCCAGATTAAATATGCAGAAACCAGAGAAAGTACTCAACATATTTAATTTTATTCAACCCAATACCCATCTTTCAATAGAAATTCAATGTAAAATTCATTCTTACCATCTCAAGGGTCCAGTGTTCAGCCACATCTTAGCAAAAGTGTCACAGTGAGAAGCTTGCACCAGAGAATTAATGTTCTGGCATTTCTCCTTGTCTCATGCCAGCATTCCTGAGAGGTCTTACTTTACCCAGGGATCTTCAGTAAGAGGCTACACATTCCTTATCAGTCATTAAGGATCCGCAGGCAAAAAGGTCCCTCCTGGCATGTTTTAAAAATATTAACAGCATAGCTGAGAATAGCATTTGCAAGCTGCAAATCCCATTGCATTTGCAAGCTGCAATTCGCATGGGAAATTTTCCTTCTAGATTAATGTAAAACTAACATGAAGCAGTAAAAATGCTGCACATCTTCCATTTTTTAACAAGAAACCTGGGTGCTTATCTTTGCATTTTGGATCAAGTCAGTATATGAGACAACATATTTTCTTGCATGTTGATAATTTCATTCCTACAGCTAAAGGCTTCTCATTAGATGATAAACTATTCTAGTAACCCTGTCTGTTTTCCAGATCTATGTGATATTAACCTTTCTTTGGCAACAATAAGTATGTATATGTGTTCCAGGTGTAGCACTTGGATTAATTTTGTTTTCTTGGTTCAGTCTACTGAAACTAAGCTATTTCTAAAATGAGAAGGGAGAGAATGAATTAAGAGGATTTCATCACAATTCTTGATTTTAATCTCCAAAGTATGAAACTCCACTTGAGATTTTTTGCCTTTTGAGACTGAAAAAGAAATGTTGAAAAGTGTTAACACATTCAAAAATGAATGATGTTGTAGTGAGTTTGTCTCCTGGATTCCTATAGAAGTGACAGCAGAGCTCAAGCCCTTTCCATTCCAGCAAAACTTCTGCTGCATCAACTTCTCATTTACAATGCACCCACATTACTGCATCTTCTCTCTCCACTGCCTGTCCCTCCTCTCTTTACATCCCCTATCCTACATTACCCCCACTGGTGAGTGCTCTCATTCTTCTCACACTCACCCACCTATCCTCAACATGTCCTTGGAGGCACGTCCCTTGCAGTGAGCCCCTGCCCAGGCACAGGGTGGGACAGGTTCACTGCTCCTCTGCTCTCCCAGCTGTCTGAGCTTAGTTTACATGGGCCATGGTCTGCCAGGGAACCAGCACATCCATGCAGATCCTGCTCATTCCTGGTCCCTCCCATGGCCCTGAGCACTTCCCAGTTCCCAATCAGGGCATCAGGGACCCCAATTACCTGAGGAGGAGCTGCAATGACCTGTCCCCAGGCCCAAGGAGACACAGCTGTTTGTGTAGGACACCTGAGCCTCCTCTCCAGGTCCTCAACCCACAGCAGGAAGTTTCCTACTGGAGCAGAAGCTGAGCATCTCTGAGCTCTGTCCAACCTTCCAGGGCTCAATACCAAGAGTTTGCTTTATCCTGTGAGCTTCATGTTGTTAGGGAAATAAGTAATACATAGAAGTCATGCTTTTAATCTTCATCCAGTGGTGGTAGTAATGACTTATCAAGACCCAATTTCACTCTGCAATGCCTCTTGTTATCCCCCTGAATCTCTACTGCATCTTTCCCATGAAATGTCAAGCCATTCTGTAAGCAGCAAAACCTCACAAGGCCTAGATCAGAGGACATGTCCAGAGGACATCATATAAGTATAATCAGTGTTACATTGGAATCTACTGATGCTTATTGACTTGAATGAATTATCCCCAAAGATACAGTCAGTTGTAAATAAATGTCATAGCAGCCAATCTTCAGGAAAAGTTTCTGGACTCAAAACTCCCCAGTCCCAATCCCAGTGAGGCATGATGCTACCGAACATGTGAAAGTTTCTTTGTGAATCTATAAATGAGTACTTCTTCATCTACTGCCCACTGAATGGATGTCCTACTGGACAAATAAACATCCTGAAGACATGTCTGAAATTTCAGATTGTACTGGGAAACTAGTGAAAAAGTAGAAGCTAATGCAACTGCAAGAGATAGCTGATGAGCATATAAAAATTATAAATCGAACATAATTTCACTGCTGCACCATAGTGCAAGGGGAAATGGGACCTCAGAGTTTATTTTTTACTACAGTGGACTCTGCTGGCTGCCACAGGGCAATCTGTTTATAATAAGATTCAACCTAGACAGGATGAAAAGGCCTTCCTTGCCAAATGTGAGAAGTCAGCAGTGCTCATTTTCAATCAGTTTTTTCAAGATGCATAACAGAATGGATGAGAATTATATGAAGATCTGATCCTTCTTTTCTTAGGTTTATTTTTGGTAATAGGTTCTGATGCCAGAACAAGGACCATGGGGCTTCTTCCACTGAAGAAACTCATTAATAAAACTATTGAAACATGGATAAAAGTAATTAAGAAAATACAACTCTTCCAGGCTGTGAAAAGTTTTCCACACTGAAATGTTACAAACTCTAGTCTCCAGTTTACAATGCAAATCTAAAAATGGTGAGATTTTGCTAGGCCATAGGCTGGAAATCTGCGTATGTACGTACTTTTACTTGTTGCTAAGTATTCTCTCTCTCTCTCTCTGCCTGCTAACACAGAGTCTGAGATAGAAGAAGTCATATCCTAAGGGCTGGCAGACAGTGAGTCAGCTGCTTGATGTCTTTCTCAAGATGGTTCTATTTTCAGCATGCTTCAGTCTCTTCTTCAGGGGAAATGTCAAGCCCTGCAAGACCTTGCCCACCCCACATTGCTGAGCAGGATATTGTGTGTCAAGGGTCTGTGCTCACTCTCCCTCTCCTCTTTTTGAGTGTGCCATGCATGGAGCAGAGTCCAGCCCTGCAGTGACAGCAGCAGAACTGGGACACAGTGGTGGGCAGGATCTATTTAATTTTTCTTTCTGTGTTAAGGCATCACTGCTGCTTTCAGTACAGCCTTTCCTAAGGACTAGCAGCCCAACAGCTGCCTGGCTATGTGTCTCACTCTTGCCTGTTGTAAGGCTGGGTCCACATCTTGCACAGCAAAACAGAAAAAAGTTCTCTGCTGAGTAGACTGGCTTTGTCATTTGCCACTGGGAAAGCAAAGATTTTCAGTTCCAAACGTGAGGGAGAGAATCCCCAGCTGTCACCCTAGGAGAAGCATCAGACATCCCTCACTCTTCTTTCATTGTCTCAAGTAAGAGTTGTCCCATATTTCCTCTGTCTGAATCCTATAAATCATAAATTTCATCCTTTTGCTCAAAGCAAAACACTTCCTTATTTTTACAGACATGGGGATGCTGTGATTTTAGCTGTTAAAATCTTACATGGTACATGTAAAATCCATTATAATTTGCAACTAATTTTTCATTTTAGGGACATGCAGAATGTCTTTTATATCTCATCTTTCAGGGAAACTTAATTTAATATGCTTTAAATATACCTTCATATTTATCATTATAATCTCTTTCTATCCATTGGTATGTATCTCAAGATTCCAGAAATCACCTCAAGTGTTCTATGACATGAGCTGTACTTCAAGAGTTGATATATTGTCCATGAGGGAATGTGAGCTGCAATAGGTTTCTGCTTTTCTATTTTCAATAACATCACCTTGGATTTACTTACAATCAGTTGCAGGTTTTTGCCAGATGGTACAGAAAATCCTTAGCAACTAACCTTTTAATAAAGAGATCAGTCTTGAGAAATACTTTTTTTTTCAGACAGGAAAAAAGCTGTTAGTTCATAATGTGAAAATCAAGTAATATTTCCTTTAGTATATATGAAACTGATTGTCTGACCCCTGGCCTCTCTTACTAAACGGTACTCCTTCAGTTTGCTTTTTGATAGAATACTTTCATGCATTTTTCCATTTGATTTGCAGGGTTTTGACAAGGTTTTTAGAAGAAAAAGTCTCTCTAGTTTCATCATAGTCATGATCTAATAAAGCTCTTGTATTCCAAAGGCCTGGTCTGTACTGCCATTAGAAGTCTAAATATGACAGAGCCAACTCTAGAGAAGAAATCTTAATGAATTTTTAAAATTAAAATTATTAAAATAAGTAATTTGGTTTATAAATTTAGTTAAAATATCCAAGGAAAGTTTTCTTACTGATAACAATGTTCAGAAAAATACCAATATTGGCTTTTGTAGCTTTTCTGTATTCAATGTTTGTTGTGACACTAGATTAAAAGGTTTGCAATTAAGAATTTTGGTCAATAATGGCATTTCACACACACACACTCAAATTCCAATCCTTGTCGAATTATCAATTTTTTCTTTGTCTCTATTGTGTTTCGGTTGCTGACAAGGCAGCGTACCTGATGGTTCTGTAATCAGCAGACCTGCTTTGACCTTGTATTGTCCCTGAGTCAAAGCTGGGAATGAATTAGTGACCAAACCTGTGGATTTTCTTAGGGGAATAAGGACGAACTTCTCTAACAAGGAGATGTGGCTGATAGCCCACATGAAGTGCTTCTCTATCAGTGCAGCACTGTGGGCAACAGACAGAAGGAGCTGGTAGCCACTGCCCAGATGGGCACTATGGCCTGATTGCAAGCACAGAAACTCGTTGGGATGGACTGTGTGATTGACATGTGCTGTGACTGACAGATATAAAATATCTGGAAGGGAGAGTCAAAGAAGGAGAGATGAGGGAGTTGCCCTGATGAGATGCATCCCCAGATCCTGAGGGAACTGGCAGATGAAGTGGTTAAGCCACTATCCATCACACTTGACAAGTCGTGGTTGTCTGATGAAGTTCCACTGACAGAAAAATCCCCGTTTTTAAAAAGGGGCAAAAGAAAGACCCAAGGAACTACAGGCTGGTCAGGTTCACCTCTCTGCATGGCAAGATCATGAAGCAGATCCTTCTGGAAAATATGCTATGGTACATTGGCTGGATGATCACACATGAAGCCACAGTGGTCAATGGCTTGAATTTCAGGTGGAGACCAGTAACAAGTTGTGCCCCCCGGCAGGTTGTTTGAAACCAGCATTATATTTTAACACATTTATCAAGAGCGTGGACACATTTATCAACACATTTATCAACAGTGGGGTTGAGGGCACTGTCAGCAAGTTTGCTGATAACACCAAGCCATGTGCTGCAGTCAACACACTGGAGGGAAGATAGATTCTGGTTGGATACAAGAGTGACATTTCTTAAGAAGATACCAGTGAGACACAGGCCCCAGAATACAGGAGTGCCCATGGAATCATTGGAAGTGTGCAAGATCAGGTTGAATGGGGCTTTGAGCAACCTGATTTAGTCAAAATTCCTACCCACAACAGTGATGTTGCACTAGATGATTCTTTTAAAGTTTCTTCCAACCCAAACCATTCTCTGATTTGTCCTCTAAGTTCTGTATGTCCATGGAAGTCAGAGATTGTGCAGACACAGGACTTCTGATGTTCCCCTGCACTCACAGTTTTACACAGATTGTTTCTGAGCTCCTCCTGTTCAGGGCAGAGGGTATTTCCACCAGCTTGCCCCTGCCCTGCACAGGGAGCCCAGGGCTGAGCTCTGGTTCTGAACTCCAGAAAGCTGCATGATCATCCTTGGAACAAGCTTTTCATGCCCACAACAGTGCTTGATGTTGGATATCTCCTTGGATCATATTTCCTGACCTTGACCTCTGCTCTTCATTGAGCTTTACCCACTGAGCTCTTTTAACAATCAAAATGCCCATGACCAGGAGAAGAGTGTGTTTCAAGGAGCTTCAGTGACAGTGATATTTGTGATGCAATGGAAATGCTGGACTGAGGATGTGTCAGAGTAACACCACAGTCATGCAATAAAAATCTGCCTTCAGTACATGAAGAAACCATTGGAAGCAGTATGGCTCACTGGTCCTACATCCAAATTTTCCAAATGCCACGACTAACTGAACTTCTGTCCTTATGTCTCTAGACAAATTATTTTTAGTCAATACATTCACAGCATTGGTAAGATACAAAACATTTCTAAATATATCTTATTAAATCAAATGACTGTGCCATTAGTTCAGTTTGCCAGACAATGCCTTGCCAAAGAATGTTTGCCAAAAAATGTTTTGACCGAAGAAAGGGGAAGAATGCAGAGCACCTGCCAACAAGACTCTATAAAAGAGTCTTTGCAGTGCTCTGCCCTGTCTACTAGAAAAGTTTCAAGGTAAGTGCACTGGATCTAGCTACTAGGTATTCCCATTATTGCATATTATGCAAATATATTTTTTTCCTTTGAAACTGGTTTCCAACTAAGTTTTTCCTTCTGCATTTAAGGCTATAAAATTTATTCTATCTATATTTTAAAAATTATTTTATACTAGAATAAAAATGTTCCTTTAACATATTTCATATTCTCAAATATGACACTACAATCCATAAAGGCAAAGTAAAATCTATACAGTACCAGAAAGACACAAATAAAAAAAAATTACAAGGTTATTATATATTATTTAAGGATGAAACAATATTTTTCTCTTCTGGGTTTAAACCATTAAACACAAGGAAGGCAACTTTTGGTAGTTTTAGCAATTCTACTAAGTCCTCAATTTTAAATCATTAGAAAAGCTGTCCTTACAAGCAAGGTATAAGTATGATCTATTCATGTTACATTTCTTTTCTTCCACAGGGTTCTCTGCTGATGTGCCTTCAGTAAACTGCAACCATGGCCTCTGCAGATGCTGAGTTAGCTTGTTTTGGGGAGGCAGCTCCTTACCTCCGAAAATCGGAGAAGGAGAGAATTGAGGCTCAGAACAAACCTTTTGATGCCAAGACATCAGTCTTTGTGGCTCATCCCAAAGAATCCTTTGTGAAAGGCAAAATTGAGAGCAGGGAATCAGGCAAAGTCACTGTCAAGACTGAAGCGGGAGAGGTGAGTCAAAAACAAGGCTCAAGGACAACATTTGATCCCCGCTTTGAGCTTTTAAGTGACACATGTGGATCTTTCTGGTTTTTTGGCAGACCCTGACTGTGAAAGAAGATCAAATCTTCTCCATGAACCCTCCCAAGTATGACAAAATCGAGGACATGGCCATGATGACCCACCTGCACGAACCCGCTGTGCTGTACAACCTCAAAGAGCGTTACGCAGCCTGGATGATCTACGTAAGTGGCAGCAGCAGCTTCCTCTGGGCAGCCTCAGCAGCTGCTGGGCCAGCCTCAGGGGAAGCCAAGGTGCTGTGTCCCTTCCTTGCAGACCTACTCGGGTCTCTTCTGCGTCACCGTCAACCCCTACAAGTGGCTGCCGGTGTACAACCCCGAGGTGGTGTTGGCCTACCGAGGCAAGAAGCGCCAGGAGGCCCCTCCACACATCTTCTCCATCTCTGACAACGCCTATCAGTTCATGCTGACTGGTGAGTTTCATGATTTTCTTTAAAATCACTTGGCTGTAAACACTCACAAAGGAGAAAAAGTCTATTGATGGCAAAGTAGTTAATAGTGTTGTGCAGGTGCATTCTCTCTTGTCATTGGAAATGATGAAGACTTTCCTTTGGGTGAAGAGGATCAGGGTTGAGATCATTTAGTCAAACCTGACTTCCACAAGTTCATCCAACTGGGATGCACCTGCAAGTGCTGAGGGAACTGGAGGGCATCATATCTTGGCCTCTCATTCACCTTGGAATGGTCATGGCAGTCAGGAGACATGTGTGAGGACTGGAAGAAAGCAAATGTGACAAATCTTCAAAAAGGGCAACAAAAAGGAAGATCCAAGGAACTACAGGCCTGTTGGCCTCACTTGAGTTTTGGAATGGCTAATCCTGGAGACTATCTCTAAAAACGCAGAATACAAGAATTTGATCAGGAGTAGTCAGCATGGCTTCACAAAAGGGAAATTATGCTTAATTTAACCTGATTTCTTTCTACAATGGGATAACTGCATTGAGATATGAGGGGAGAGCATTGAAAATTGTCTACCTGCATTTCAGCAAGGGTTTTGATGCTGTTTCTCATGATATCCTCATAGGCAAACTCAGGGAGGGAGGGCAGAACAAGTGGATGGTGAGCTGGATTGAAGACTGGTCTGAATGGCAACTCTCAAAGGGCTTGTTCTGGGCCTTCAACTGTTCAACATTTTTAAAAATAATCTGGAAGTGATGAAAATATTTCTGATTTCACTAAATTCTTAAGGTCAGCAAAAATGAAGTCTAATAATGAAGAATTTCAGGGGGACTTTATTACATTAAGTTCCTATTCTGTGAAATTGCAAGAATTTTTTGTGTACAGGAGTGTAAAACAAATGCCACGGGGAAAAAAACATCACTGCCAAGAATTTTTATAAGTATCTTCTAATACTGCTTCAAAATTTTGTCTTAAGTATCATAAATCTACAAAATAAAAAGCTGAAGCCTGGAGATCACTGAGAAAGAATTAGAGACCAAACCAGAAAGCATTACTATATACAAGGGGTATCTTGGCTCCTGGTGTGTCATATGAATTTTCAGACTTCCTTCTTCACAAAAGAATGTAGTAAAGTGGAACAGGTAAAGAGGAAGATGAAAAGGTTTCCCAAAGGTAGGACAGGCTGTGCTGGTAACCCTAGAAGGAAGATTTTTATTACTTTATAAAATTATGCATGGCAAAGATAAGATGAACAAAAAAGACAGAGTACATGATGAAACAAACTCAACACCAGGAACATATTTTTTCCTTCATCATTGAGTGGTTCAAAAATGGAGCATAAAAATGGGACACAAAAATAAGTGAGCATGGGTTAAGAAAGCAGACAAAATTGTGGGAAACAAACTCAGCTCAAGCTATTGAAAAGAGATACATTAATTGTAGTTCTGGACGTACCAAGATTTCAATATTACAGAGAAGACTATGCTGATAAAAGTTCCTACATGTTTATGATGTTCCTGTAATTTTATTTCATCACCAATCAATTGGGAACCAACATAAAAACTATTTAGAGGGTTTTGTGGACTGATCAGGAGTGGTTGTTCCTATATGAGAAGCACATGCTCCAGTTCAATTCAGCTTACTGATAGACCATTTAATCAATCTATTTAATTTAATCTACAATTTAATCTACAAAACTGATCCTTGGTTGAAATCATTTGACATAAACAAAATGAAGAGTATGACATGAAGGGAATATCCAGAAAAAGAACTGCATGTATGCTACGCCAGACACCATTGGAGGGTAGAGATGTCAACTTCCCAGCTGCAGCTGGGAGCATGAGAATATTCAAAATGGGTGAAAGAATACAGGTTTATGAAAGAAATCAGCTGCCAATCGCCATTGAATTAAAAATAATCTCTTCTTTTCTGCCTTGTTCACAGATCGTGAGAACCAGTCCATCCTGATCACGTAGGTACCCCCCTGCGCGGGTCCCTGCAGGGCTGCCCGGTGCCAGGGCACCTCCTGCCTGACCACGCACCCTCTGCTTCTCTCTTGGCTTTGGCAGCGGAGAATCCGGGGCCGGGAAGACTGTGAACACAAAGCGTGTCATCCAGTACTTTGCAACAATTGCAGCCAGTGGAGAGAAGAAAAAGGAAGAATCAGGCAAAATGCAGGTGAGTCAGGAAGGACAGACTGAATGCTTGGCATGTCATTGCCCTGTGAACCAAACACAGTCACTGAATAATGATGTCCCTGCAGGGAACGCTTGAGGATCAAATCATCAGCGCCAACCCACTGCTGGAGGCCTTTGGAAATGCCAAGACTGTGAGGAATGACAACTCCTCACGCTTTGTGAGTTCTTGCTTTGCATAAGATCTCCCCCCCTCATGGCAACACACTTGATGCCTGAGAAGTTCTTCATGCAAAGGAGATGTCAGCAGAACACATCCAGGCTGACCTGCTGCTGCTTCTGCTTCACAGGGCAAATTCATCAGAATCCACTTTGGTGCCACAGGCAAACTGGCTTCTGCTGATATTGAAACTTGTAAGAGATTCTCCTGGAAGGCTCCCATCCCTTCCCAAATTCCCATCTCCATGTACATTCCCACAAGTGTCTAACTCTTTCTACCTCTCTGGGCAGATCTGCTGGAGAAGTCCAGAGTCACTTTCCAGCTCCAGGCGGAAAGGAGCTACCACATCTTTTATCAGATCATGTCCAACAAGAAGCCAGAGCTAATTGGTAGGAAAGAGCATTATGGCTTTTTGGGGTTGATCACTTAGGAACAGCTCCCTCTCTTACCTGTTGGCAAAAGTAAACCTATGCCTTGCCTTTTCCTATTTGCAGACATGCTCCTCATTACCACCAACCCCTATGATTTCCATTATGTGAGTCAAGGAGAGGTCACTGTCCCCAGCATTGATGACCAGGAGGAGCTCATGGCTACAGATGTAAGTAACACAGCAACAAGGTACCTACAGAGCATGCCTTGAGGGTGACATCTCTGACCCACTAAGGACACATTTTTGAATTCATTATTTTGACTGCAGAGTGCCATTGACATCCTGGGCTTCACTCCAGATGAGAAAACAGCCATCTACAAGCTGACAGGGGCTGTCATGCACTATGGGAACCTGAAGTTCAAGCAGAAACAACGAGAGGAGCAGGCAGAGCCTGATGGCACAGAAGGTACCCACAAATTCAGGGGCTGATTTGTGCCCTTCTCTGCCTCCAGAGGCGATATGTTAGCCTCCAGAGGCACACTGCAGTGGCCTGAGTCCCCACATACCACACAGAGAATTCCTTTTTTGCCCCAGTCCCTCTAACTGCAGAGGCGCTTTCCTAGTCATGGGAAGTTCCATTATTCTATCCAATGGTGGCTCCCCAAAATCATACTGCCTGAATGCAGAAACTTCCATTTCAACACAGGATATCTCTCTCTCTCTCTCTCTCTCAAATCTCTAAGCACTAAGACACCCTGATGGGCAATTGTGTTTTTGATGAAATAACTCCTGCAAGCTGTGCTACCCACAAATCCCCTTCCCACAGAGAGAAAATATGCCTTGCCTTACATCCTGCTAGTGGCTTCTGTTGTTCTTCTGGGAAATTCCTGGTTCAAGCTCTTCCTATCCAAGCCATCCTTGTTCCTGCTTTCAAAGACCACCATCAGTAGTTTCCAGAATTTGCATTGCTCCACAGGCCTTCAATATGGAATGAGATAAATGTTCTTCCATTCCTAGAACATGAACAGCAAAGTTGTTCACAACACCTGAAGTATAGAGATTGTCCATGAACAAGTGCTTTTCTCTCCCCCCCCACCTCTAGTGGCTGACAAGGCTGCCTACCTAACTGGCCTCAACTCAGCTGAATTTCTCAAGGCCTTGTGTTACCCCCGAGTCAAGGTTGGGAATGAATTCGTGACCAAAGGTCAAAACGTGACACAGGTAACATCTGACAGTTGAAAATGCACAGCTTGAAGGACTATGTGCGCATTTTTCTTTGCCCCTCAGAGGTAATTCCAATCCTGTCTCCTCCGCTAGGTGAACAATGCTGTCGGTGCCCTGGCCAAGGCAGTGTTTGAGAAGATGTTCCTGTGGATGGTTGTTCGTATCAACCAACAGCTGGACACGAAACAGCCCAGGCAGTACTTCATTGGTGTGCTGGACATTGCTGGCTTTGAGATCTTTGATGTAAGGAGCAAGGGTTTGACACCTTGACAGTGTCAATGGGCAAGGAGGGGTCAGGAGGACACAGGAACACACAGAGGACTAAGGCTCACACAGCTATGAGCCAGAGAGGTGGATGCTCTTGTAAAGGCAGTGGTCTGGCAAGTTCACAGCATGTTTCCTGTTCTGTGAATGCAGTGATGATGCAAGGACTTCTATGTCAGAACACAAACCCCCTCATATTATTGTTCTGAGACCTGGGAAATTCTTGGCTGAGACACTCAGGAGGTTTCTACCATCCAGCAGCTCAGAGAACTGGCACCATGGAGCTACTGAGCTTACCAAAGACTTGCAGCTGAGTAGCACAGTGAAAAAGAATTGTCACTTTTGCTTTGATTTGCAAAGTAATAATGAAAATCTCCTTCCAAGGACATTGAGTGTTAGAGTAGAAACACATGGTGGTAGAGTAGGGTTGGGACTGGTGTTTCAACTTCAAACAGCCTTAGGAGAATGGTGGCAAGGGCCTGTGTGTTTTAGCACACCTTGAGAACCTGTGCACTTTTCCTTGCTTTGGGCAGTTCAACAGCTTTGAGCAGCTGTGCATCAACTTCACCAATGAGAAACTGCAACAGTTCTTCAACCACCACATGTTCGTGCTGGAGCAAGAGGAATACAAGAAGGAGGGGATTGAATGGGAGTTCATTGACTTTGGCATGGACCTGGCTGCCTGCATTGAGCTCATTGAGAAGGTACCTTTCCCTTGCATGATATGATGGCTGTTGGAATTCTGTGATGTTTCTGAGGCACAGTCAAATCCAAAGTCCACAGACAAATTTGAGAAATAAATATCACATCACCTGACCTCCCCAGACTACAACGCCCCTTGTAGCTGTTTTTCCCCATATTTTTCTCTTTATCATTGCTTCCCCAATTCTACTACCAATTCTCATGTGAGCTGGATAGGCATTCCTACCAATTCCATGAAGATAGGCTGCAGGGAGGCAAGGGATGGCCAAAGAAATAAACTCCTTGACTGAGAACAACTCCTGGTAAAACCAGGCTTTCATCCAGGCTGAGATGCTGCCAATAGTACAACAAGACTTTGATGTTCATAGTACAGGGTTCTTGTCATTGTCATAGAGTCACAGATTGGTTTGGGTTGGAAGGGACCATAAAGAACATTTTGTTCCAATCCCCTACCATGGCGGGGGACTCCTTCCACTAGACCAGGCAGGTGAACATCCCATCTAAAGCGACATTGAACATTTCCATTAACCTTCCCCTGTCACTTGTGATTTCTCGCAGCCCATGGGCATTTTCTCCATCCTGGAAGAGGAGTGCATGTTCCCTAAGGCAACTGACACCTCTTTCAAGAACAAGCTCTATGACCAACACCTGGGCAAGTCCAACAATTTCCAGAAGCCCAAGCCTGCCAAAGGCAAGGCTGAGGCCCACTTCTCCCTGGTGCACTATGCTGGCACAGTGGACTACAACATCACTGGGTGGCTGGAGAAGAACAAGGACCCTCTGAATGAAACTGTCATTGGGCTGTACCAGAAATCATCTCTGAAGACCCTGGCTTTACTCTTTGCCAACTATGGTGGAGCAGATGCAGGTGCGTTTTGTAGAAATGTTATTTTTAATATGGCATGGTTTTCTTAGAATTAGAGCTAAACCACAAGGAATATAAAGTGGCTTTATGTTTTGTAGTATCCAGTATTTATTGCCCATAATAAAAAAAATGTTTCTTTTTCTTTTCTGTGACTTGCAGATGCTGGTGGTGGTGGCAAGAAGGGAGGCAAGAAGAAGGGTTCTTCTTTCCAGACTGTCTCAGCTCTCTTCAGGGTAAGAGCAGAATTCATTTCCTCATTTAAATATCTACTTAAATAACATAGGAGTTCAGTGAAATTGCAATCAGAAGACAAGCCTGTAATTCACTAAGACTCTGATTCGTATTTATACAATTTTTACACCATCTTAATTATGCATTTCCTACAGTTCGAGACCCAGAAAGACTAATTTTTTTTATGCACATCAAAGATAGGCATGGGGTTCTTACTAGATTAAACCTGAACTCTTCCTTGTAATCTCACAGGAAAATCTGAACAAGCTGATGACTAACTTGAGAAGCACTCACCCCCATTTTGTACGGTGCATCATCCCAAATGAAACTAAAACACCTGGTAAGGCAAGCCAAGGGGAGGAAAGCTTGAGTAGCAGAAGCTCTTCTCCTGAGTGCCAAACAGCAGGGTAGTCACTAATGCTGGTATTTGTCAGGTGCCATGGAGCACGAGCTGGTGCTGCACCAGCTGCGCTGTAACGGCGTGCTGGAAGGGATCAGGATCTGCAGGAAAGGGTTCCCCAGCAGAGTCCTCTATGCTGACTTCAAACAGAGGTGAGAGCTCTGAACCTTTCTGCCAATGCAGAGCAAACTGAAGAGCCTAATCATCTTAACAATCTCTACATTTTACATTGTCATGTTTTGTTGTGAATTTATGATTTATTTTATGCTGATTGTTAGGAGACATTGGACTCTTAGTTAATGTAATGAATGGTTCTTGCACCCTCACAGTGTCTTCCACATCTTTCACTGTCTTGAAAGAATGCACTCTTATGATATGTTTCATGAACATGATATTATTCAGCTGTTGCTAAGTAGGCAGTGAGGTTCAATCACAGTGATGGTTTCAGAACTGTTGATTTCTTAATGTTCTGCCTTCTCCTACAGATACAGAGTACTTAATGCCAGTGCAATTCCAGAAGGTCAGTTCATGGATAACAAGAAGGCTTCAGAGAAGCTTCTTGGGTCTATTGATGTTGACCACACCCAGTACAGATTTGGGCACACCAAGGTAGAATGAAGTTCTGTATTAAAATACAGTGTGCCCCAGTAACGCACTACCCAACACTTATGTACTACAATTTTGCCTTTCTCAAGGTGTTCTTCAAAGCTGGACTGATAGGTGTGCTAGAGGAGATGAGAGATGAGAAACTGGCAGAGATTATGACCATGATACAAGCCAGGTCCAGAGGCTTTCTGATGAGAGTGGAGTACCAGAGAATGGTGGAGCGGAGGTAGATACTTCTCCCTCATTTGTTATGTTGTAATGGTAGCTGGCTAATTGAGTCAAAATTCACCAAACACAGGATATTCCATAACCATGTGGATTTGTTTTCAGGGACTCCATCTTCTGCATCCAGTACAACGTTCGTGCATTCATGAATGTCAAACACTGGCCATGGATGAAGCTGTTCTTCAAGATCAAGCCCTTGCTGAAGAGTGCAGAGTCTGAGAAGGAAATGGCCAACATGAAACAAGAATTTGAGAAAACCAAGGAAGAGCTTGCAAAGTCTGAGGCAAAGCGGAAGGAGCTGGAAGAGAAAATGGTGGCCCTGGTGCAGGAGAAAAATGACCTGCAGCTCCAAGTGCAGGCTGTGAGTATCACAGTTCATTTTCCTCTGGAAAAAGAATGATGTACTGTCAGAATGCTTCTTGTCCTGCAAAGAGATTCACAGGAATTAATGGGTAGAAGAAAACAGTTTAAATCACACACTCTGAGGCACTCTAATGTTGAGTAGTAAACAGGCACCGGCAGGGGCATGAGACTCCTGGCTGACCCACATGGCACTCCCCATTGCTGTTGTCTGAGGAAAGAGCCACATAGCACCAGACAATGTGTATTGAACAGTGGAGAACTTGGAGCTTGAAGAGAAATAATTTTCAAAGCAGTGTTTCTGTCTAACACTGTAAAAGCAAACCTGAGAATAACCTACTTTTTCTCTAAATTCAATTAGGAAAACGCAATTTGACCAAAGAAAACAAATCTTTCTGCACTGAAGTGTTCTCATAAAGCTTCTATTGCTGAAATACTATAAAGTTAACTAGTCAATTAAGCAGAAGAAGATATTGCATATTTTTTCCATGAGAAAACTACTCCAAGCCATTATTCCTGCTGAAACTAGAAACTGAAATAACACCTATTCCATTCTGCTTGTGAGTGTTATGAGGCATTCTCATAGCTAGTCACCCTGGGAAACATATTTAGGAGGCACAAAAATGTGGAATAAATATTGAATTCCAAATGACAAGGCTTACCAGTAGACACCACTCAAGATCCTTCTATTGCTGATCTTGAAGATCAGGTTCAACTGTTACTCAGTAATAAAAGAGGCAGAGAAGAGAAAGTTCAAAACAGTAGAACCCACAAATTTCTATCTCCCCACCAGGAAGCAGATAGCTTGGCTGATGCTGAGGAAAGGTGTGACCAGCTCATCAAAAACAAAATCCAGCTGGAAGCTAAAATTAAGGAGCTGACAGAAAGGGCTGAAGAAGAAGAGGAAATCAATGCTGAGCTGACAGCCAAGAAGAGGAAGCTGGAGGATGAATGTTCAGAGCTGAAGAAAGATATTGATGACCTTGAGCTAACACTGGCCAAGGTGGAGAAGGAAAAACATGCCACTGAAAACAAGGTATGAGGTAGAACCTGTCACTTGCACTCCAGAAAAGAGCCCTGTGCTATTACAGGACTTCTATAGCTGCTTCCTTTATTTATATTTGCTCCCTTCTTCTCAAAGGTGAAAAACCTGACTGAGGAGATGGCAGGTCTGGATGAGACCATTGCCAAGCTGACAAAAGAGAAGAAAGCCCTCCAAGAGGCCCATCAGCAGACCCTGGATGACCTGCAGGTAGAGGAAGACAAAGTCAACACTCTGACCAAATCCAAGACCAAGCTGGAACAGCAAGTGGATGATGTAAGCACACAGATATAGAGGCAGGAACAGGACAGGTATGGAGTCCAACGTGGCTGGCAGAGCCCTGATGGTCTTGTTGTGTTTAGCTGGAAGGGTCCCTGGAGCAAGAGAAGAAACTGCGCATGGACCTGGAGAGAGCAAAGAGGAAACTGGAAGGAGACCTGAAGCTGGCCCAGGACAGCATCATGGATTTGGAGAATGATAAGCAGCAGCTGGATGAGAAACTGAAGAAGTAAGTGTGGTTCTGGGGCACCTGAGTGCTGGGCTGCAGCACTTATCTTGTTTCTTGGAGCTCTAACACGGTTCACTTGTCCCAAAGGAAAGATTTTGAAATCAGCCAGATCCAGAGCAAGATTGAAGATGAACAAGCCCTGGGCATGCAATTTCAGAAGAAGATCAAGGAGCTGCAGGCAAGTCTCTGTTCCTTGCCCTGCCTTGCTCAGCTCAGCTCAGGCAGGAGGAGGGCACAGCTGTGAAGGGTCCCTGCTGTTCTGCAGGCCCGCATTGAGGAGCTGGAGGAGGAAATTGAGGCAGAGCGAACCTCTCGCGCTAAAGCAGAGAAGCATCGCGCTGACCTGTCCAGGGAGCTGGAGGAGATCAGCGAGCGCCTGGAAGAAGCAGGAGGGGCCACAGCAGCTCAGGTGGAGATGAACAAGAAGCGTGAGGCAGAGTTCCAGAAGATGCGCCGTGACCTGGAAGAGGCCACGCTGCAGCACGAAGCTACGGCTTCTGCCCTGCGCAAGAAGCACGCGGACAGCACAGCTGAGCTGGGCGAGCAGATCGACAACCTGCAACGCGTGAAGCAGAAGCTGGAGAAGGAGAAGAGTGAGCTGAAGATGGAGATTGATGACTTGGCCAGCAACATGGAGTCTGTCTCCAAAGCCAAGGTATGGAGTTGCAGGAGAAAATGCTCACACGAACAAAGTGTGGCACGAAAGCTGCCTCTGACACACACATTCTCAGAAACAAAATCTCCACTGTGACAATAAGGCAGAGTGCAGACCCTCATCTCTTTTCCTTTTCTGTGTTTTCTCTCTAGGCCAATCTGGAGAAGATGTGCCGCACACTGGAAGATCAGCTGAGTGAGCTTAAAACTAAGGATGAGCAGAATCAGCGCATGATCAACGACCTCAATACACAAAGAGCTCGTCTGCAGACAGAGTCAGGTGAGACATCCTCATCCCCAAAGTTCAACAGCAGGACCTCTGTGCCCTGAGAGTACAAGTGGCAGCTGGTATAAGCTCTCCAGACCATTCCAGATTACATGGCTTTACAAGCAGAAGTTGTCATAAGAGGAACAATCTACTTCCTTTTTTTCCTTTCCTATTCCAGGTGAATTTTCCCGCCAGGTGGAGGAGAAAGATGCTCTGATCTCTCAGCTGTCTAGGGGCAAGCAAGGATTTACCCAACAGATTGAGGAACTCAAGAGACATCTAGAGGAAGAAATCAAGGTCTGGAAGTACTCTAGTGTCCACAGCCTACATCACCCCCAAAAGCATCTGCAGAATCATGACTGATGCTAGACTGCTTCAGTGTTCTTTCCCCAAATACACATAGGACTGGAGGGAACAGCACTAATGCACAACGCCTCGCTCTTCCTCTAGAGAGGGAAGGAAGCATGATATTTTAGGTGCTGGAGGAAGTAATGCACAAGGTTTCCATGAAATTGTGATGATCCTCTCTGAGACAGTATTCAGCCACACGTTTAAACAAGTAGCAGATTACTGACCCCGGTGGAGCCATCACTAATGTGTCCTGATGCTCCAGAATATGTCAACAAGGGCTTCACCAGCTCCAAGCTATACATTTGCCCAATTAGAGTTTTATTCCGTTTTCATGTTCAAGTTCACAGTCAAGAGGGATTTAAATATAAGTATTCAGGTTTGCCAAACCCAATGTCCCCACAGGCCAAGAATGCCCTGGCCCACGCCCTGCAGTCCGCTCGCCACGACTGTGACTTGCTCCGGGAACAATATGAGGAGGAGCAGGAGGCCAAGGCAGAGCTGCAGCGAGCCATGTCCAAGGCCAACAGTGAAGTGGCCCAGTGGAGAACCAAATATGAGACGGACGCGATTCAGCGCACGGAGGAGCTCGAGGAGGCCAAGTACGTGGGGAAGCAGAATGGGAAATGATGGGAGAAGACTGAAACTGGTCAAAGGAAATTAGAATGTGTGCGAGTGCACTCAGACAAGGGTCGTATAAAGGCAAGGACATTGTGTATTTGTAAAAAAAATGGGGAAAGAGGGAGGGAGAAAAAAAGAGAGATTGGAAGAGAAAACATAGTCATTAGAAGTGCTAAGGCATGTCTAATCCTCCCCAGGTGACAGGACGCAGAAAAGGATAAATTCTTACATATCTGTGAAAAGTGCTTGGCTAAAAACCCTCAAATTGACAAACCTGCACTCTTATGACATTATAGAACAGACAACATTCCAAGCCCTGACATGCAACTGTGCTTGTATTCTCCCAGGAAGAAGCTGGCCCAGCGCCTGCAGGATGCAGAGGAGCATGTTGAGGCTGTCAATGCCAAATGTGCCTCCCTGGAAAAGACAAAGCAGAGGCTGCAGAATGAAGTGGAGGACCTGATGATTGACGTGGAGCGATCCAATGCTGCCTGCGCTGCTCTGGATAAGAAGCAGAAGAACTTTGACAAGGTCTTTTGGCCTCCAGCACCAGCACTCCTGGCCAGAGCAGGGCCCCGTGATGGCCACAGCCCTACTCACCCCCCATTTCTCTTCAGATCCTGGCAGAATGGAAGCAGAAGTATGAGGAAACGCAGGCTGAGCTGGAGGCCTCGCAGAAGGAGTCGCGCTCTCTGAGCACGGAGCTGTTCAAGATGAAGAATGCCTATGAGGAGTCCCTGGACCACCTGGAAACACTGAAGCGGGAGAACAAGAACTTGCAGCGTAAGTCCCTGGCCCTCTGCTCCTCCCTGGCCTTTCTCACTATCAGCCATTCCCACCATTCTTCATGGCTCTGTGCCTGCAGGTCTGCAGAGATGCCTGGCACCTTGGTGGGACAGGGCCCTTCCCATTCTGCTCTGTGCCTGACCATGCCATTGATCTTTGTTCCCACAGAGGAGATTTCCGACCTCACGGAGCAGATTGCGGAGGGAGGAAAGGCGATTCACGAGCTGGAGAAAGTGAAGAAGCAGATTGAGCAGGAGAAATCTGAACTTCAGGCCTCCCTGGAGGAAGCTGAGGTACAGACAAGGCTAATTAATGATGGCCCTCACCAACAAGAGTATGGGTGTAGTCTTATGGAGAGAGAGCAGGATCCAAGCCTTCCTTTCATGTGGAACTGCATGAAAGATTACTTTGAAAATAAAACATCCTTTGTGGTGAATTGTGCAGGCCTCTCTGGAACATGAAGAGGGGAAGATCCTGCGCTTGCAGCTTGAGCTCAACCAAGTGAAGTCTGAGATTGACAGGAAGATAGCAGAGAAAGATGAGGAGATTGACCAGCTGAAGAGGAACCACCTCAGAATTGTGGAGTCCATGCAGAGCACCTTGGATGCTGAGATCAGGAGCAGGAATGAGGCCCTGAGACTGAAGAAGAAGATGGAAGGAGACCTGAATGAAATGGAGATCCAGCTGAGCCATGCCAACCGCCAGGCAGCAGAGGCACAGAAGAACCTGAGAAACACCCAGGCTGTGCTCAAGGTCCGTTCAGCAGAGCTACAGAAAGAGAAATGAGATCCATGACTTTTTTACTATTGAAGCACCCATTGATGCCTGGTAATTTCCCTTGTCTCTCTTTCCAGGACACTCAGCTGCACTTGGACGATGCTCTCAGGACACAGGATGACCTGAAGGAGCAGGTGGCCATGGTGGAGCGCAGAGCAAACCTGCTGCAGGCTGAAGTTGAGGAGCTCCGGGCAGCCCTGGAGCAGACGGAGCGGTCGAGGAAATTGGCTGAGCAGGAGCTTCTGGATGCCACTGAACGTGCACAGCTCCTCCACACCCAGGTACAATGCTGTTGGAAATTTTTCCCATTCACAAGTGATAACAAAGACTGAAATTGTTATTCATCTTTTAAGTGACTTCTGTGTACACATTTGAAGAAATGTGCTGCAATATGTCCCCTCCATCCAGCCCTCAATATCTGGTTTACTGCTCTGGTGCCAAAGAAGTCTCTTGCACTAAAGACTTTCCTAAACCCTAGCCACATTTTCAGGCCTTGATGTGGAGGCATTTGGTCTGACAGTAGGAATCTTGTCTTTCCTGTTGCACAGAACACCAGCCTGATCAACACCAAGAAGAAGCTGGAAACGGACATTTCCCAGATCCAGAGTGAAATGGAGGATACCATCCAGGAAGCCCGCAATGCTGAGGAGAAGGCCAAGAAGGCCATCACAGATGTGAGTTGGACACTCCTGGCATTGCTGCTGATGAATGTAGTCTCCCCAAAATATCTCCAGTCCCAAAATGGCTTTGACCCTTTGCTCTGATCAGGCGGCCATGATGGCAGAAGAGCTGAAGAAGGAGCAGGACACCAGTGCCCACCTGGAGAGGATGAAGAAGAACCTGGACCAGACAGTGAAGGACCTGCAGCACCGTCTGGAAGAGGCCGAGCAGCTGGCACTGAAGGGAGGGAAGAAGCAGATCCAGAAGCTGGAGGCCAGGGTGTGTAGGGCTGGGGCTGTGCCTGAGTGAGCGTGTCCCTCCTTGGAGAGACATTGCCAGGGCAGCTGCAGGGCTGGGCTTGTCCTTGCAGGTGCGGGAGCTGGAAGGGGAGGTTGATGCTGAGCAGAAGCGCAGCGCTGAAGCCGTGAAGGGTGTGCGCAAGTACGAGCGCAGGGTGAAGGAACTCACCTACCAGGTAAGGCAGGAGCTCTCCTGCTCTCACTGGGGCTTTCTCACAGTGAGTCACATTTTGCCCACACCATCCCCAAGGGCAATTGTTAATCTCATGTGATGCAGAACCAAGAATTGACTCTCTATTGTGTTTGCCAACTGCTTTAGTCTGAGGAAGACAGGAAGAATGTGCTCCGGCTGCAGGATCTGGTGGACAAGCTGCAAATGAAAGTGAAATCCTACAAGAGACAAGCTGAGGAGGCTGTAAGTATCACTCTGAGAATGGGTAAAAATTCCATTAGGGCAGGACACACATTGAATGAGTCTGAATACCAGGAGAGGGATATGAAAGAAACTCCCGAGACACAACATTTTTGGCCATGCTGTTTTGCTATAGTTTCATGAGGCCTTGGTGAGCTCTGGGCACCCTGCATTCAGGGACATTCATTAAGGGAAGTTCTGCAGCCTGTTTCACAGAGGAGGCCAGAGTAAACAAACCCAGGGGCCACTCCCCTGACTGGGGAGTGACTGACAAAGTCCTGAATCTCTGCTACTAATCAGCAGCAGGAGGCTTCCAAAAACTCATACAGAGAAACAATGTGAGAATAAGTACAGAAATTATAAAATCGAAGGGATGAATTTACTCCTCATATGTGACACAGTCCTGGTGAAGCTTGTCCCAGTAGGCTCCTGAAAAGGGGAGGATGAGGAGCTCTGTGTGAGGCTGATGTGTGAGCAGTGGTGGGAGGGGGATGGAGATTTGCAGGCCCATAAGGCTGACTTGCAGCAGGAGTGAAACTCCTGCCCTGGGCTCCTCACCCCTGACTCCCTTTCCCCACACAGGAGGAGCTGTCCAATGTCAACCTGTCCAAGTTCCGCAAGATCCAGCACGAGCTGGAGGAGGCCGAGGAGCGGGCTGACATTGCAGAGTCACAGGTCAACAAGCTCCGAGCCAAGAGCCGTGACATTCATGGCAAGAAGATTGAAGAGGAAGAGTGAGGATGTCAGGCATCAAAGTGACCTGAGGGCTGCACAAAATGTGTACTCTCTGTCACTTCCTTCTTTCTGCAATTTTTGTTTTAACCATTTTAATGTCTAGAGAATAAATCCTATAGATTCGTTTGTGTGCATACCATGAGCAGTGCTTTTCATTTCTTTCTGGTTTTATTGGTAGAATAAGCTTTTCATGGCAGTGCTTATTGTTGGATATCTTGCATCACATTTACTGACCTTGCCCTCTGCTCTTCATTGAGCTTTACCCACTGAGCTCTTTTAATAATCAAAATGCCAATGACCAGGAGAAGAGCATGCTCAGAACTGACACTGTTTAAAGCAGCTCAAGTGACAGTGCCCTGTTTCCTAGAACTTGACCAGTCATTCTCCAGAACTACTGGCAAATTTTCCCTTTCTCAGAGTATTGCCTACAGCAATGCTGCTCCAAACCAGGTAGCACTGTGTTGAGAGCTCTTGTTGCTGGAGCTGTATGAACATGTAAGAGTGCAAGAGATTTGTGATTTGGGAGTACTGGACTGAGGATATGTCAGAGTGCAGAGGAGCCCAGACCAATGCTGCGTGTATGAATGTGGGTAGAGTTGTGTTTGGGCAGAAGGGTTGAGGTTTTTTTGGGGTTGTAGGTAGTGAAGGCCTGACTTGGTTGAGAGCATTGCTTGGTATACATTGACAATAAGCACATAAATATTAGAAACACAGGCCTGAGCTCTTTAAGGCATGTTAGCACTTCATGTTTGTGTGAGATGAAACAGGAAATATCACTGTATAGTTATTGACTGTATGTCTACTGGGGGTTAAAAGTATTTCCTGGTCTAGGTTACTTTTGCCTCTTAGGCTCTCTTAACCCTTAGAAAATCTTTAATAAATTTTGAGAAACACAAAAAAAAATTATATGAATAATTTTCCTATTAATAAATGTGCTTTTTATACATTTCTTCTCTATCAGCTCTGTAACAGAAGCATCAACTTTTTCACAATCTGAAATTACTTGCAAAAAACTGTATAATTTTTTTTTCAGGTGTGAGATATTATGAATAATTTTTTTGTTTGAAACTATGAAGAACTTTCTGTTATATCACTTATGACTGATTATTGCAATAATGAACATTCCTCTAGTATGCACATTTTGAATTTTTTGATTTCTGCAAAATACCAAGTGAGGGTTTATTCACGTACATACTCAATTGCTTTTAGAGCTAAGGAGTCACATTTCACACTGAAGGCACAAACTACACGTCCAAACTTGAAACCGTATTCGACCTTGCTGTCTGTTGGATTCTTCTCTATCTGATATCCCTGGACCACTGCATGACTGGTTTTCCCCTTTTTATTATAATATATAGCGAATCACTGAAAGAGTTTTAATGATAATTTGTCTTTTGTAGAACTGCCTTTTCTAATGATATAAAGGCAAGCTCTAAGTTCATAGGACCACATGTACAATATACATTACATTATTTCCCTTTTACATCTGCAAAAGTACAGAAATGCCAAAGAATCCCATCTGGATCAAAGATTAAGTTACCTGTAAAGATCATAGAAGAGCCAATAAATCATACACCCAAGTTCTTTAAGTGCCTTGACTAGTCCAGATTCCAATATTAATAGCCCTGTCAGACTATTTATAGGAAATGTGTCCACAGGGATGGTAAGATGCGAAACATTTCTAAATATATCAGGTCAAATGACAATTATGCCATTAGTTAAGTTTGCCAGACAATATTTTGCCAAAGATGGTTTGCCAAAATATATTTTGACAGAAGGAAAAGGAAACATCCAAAGCATCTGCATACCAGAGTCTATAAAAGTCTCTTTGGAGTGCTGTGCCCAGTCTTGACAGAAAATTTCGAGGTAAGTGTTTGGCTCCTGTGAACTGCTGGGCAAAACATATACCTTTTTATTCCATTTAACTTCCTATAAGACTTGGATATCCACTTCTGTCATGGACTGACTCTATAAGCAGTAACTGTATTGTAGGTTTGAAGGCAGCATGTTTTCCTTCAAATTATGTATTAGATCTGAATATCTGTGCAACACAAAATGAGGTTTTATGTTTTCAAGTAGCAGTGACCTCTGCCACCAAAATCAATAACAAAATTTAACAACTTTTAAGGAACAGGATGAAATCCAAGAGTTTAACATTTGTGGCAGGGATAACAGGCAATAGTAACATTTTTATCTGTCATAATGCAAGATGAATTATCCATAGCAAGTAATTTTTAGAAAGCCACTACTTGCTATCAGAAAAAAGAACTAATTCAGAGACTTTCAGTAGCATTAAAAAAAAACAAAAACAGAGACTCTGTTATGGGAACAGCCAAATTTGCTAGAGTTAAAAAGTTGAAATAATACTGCTAAACTTCACAACATACTGTACACTTAACTGCTGTTCTGTACATGGTCTCTTAGCTGGATGTCTAAGGATTAATTTTAGAGATCTGTGTAAGTATTTTCAGCCAAGACTGGGAAGTTTAAATCCAACTTTTGTCTTGCTTATACCTACTTTAATATTTCAAAAGATCAAAGTGCAAAAGATCTCCTTCCTTTCACAAAAAGATGTTCATTCACTGACACAACATATCTTGTAGCCTACAGAGGACCCTGCAGACTGTGGCTCCTGAAGAAGTGCAACAATGTCAACTCCAGACGCTGACATGGCCGCCTTTGGCGAGGCGGCTCCTTACCTCCGAAAATCGGAGAAGGAGAGAATTGAGGCCCAGAACAAACCTTTCGATGCCAAGACCTGTGTCTTTGTGGCACATCCAAAGGAGTCCTATGTGAAAGGGAAGATTGAGAGTAAGGATGCAGGGAAGATCACTGTCAAGACTGAAGGTGGAGAGGTGAATAAATTCAAAATGTACAAATAAAATCTAATTTCCACTCTAGGTTCTTAGCTGACATACATACATCTCTCTATTGTGTGGCAGACCCTGACTGTGAAAGAAGATCAAGTCTTCTCCATGAACCCTCCCAAGTATGACAAAATCGAGGACATGGCCATGATGACCCACCTGCACGAACCCGCTGTGCTGTACAACCTCAAAGAGCGTTACGCAGCCTGGATGATCTACGTAAGTGGCAGCAGCAGCTTCCTCTGGGCAGCCTCAGGGGCTGCTGGGCCAGCCTCAGGGGAAGCCAAGGTGCTGTGTCCCTTCCTTGCAGACCTACTCGGGTCTCTTCTGCGTCACCGTCAACCCCTACAAGTGGCTGCCGGTGTACAACCCCGAGGTGGTGTTGGCCTACCGAGGCAAGAAGCGCCAGGAGGCCCCTCCACACATCTTCTCCATCTCTGACAACGCCTATCAGTTCATGCTGACTGGTGAGTTTCATGATTTTCTTTAAAATCACTTGGCTGTAAACGCTCACAAAGGAGAAAAATGTCTTTTTTTGAAACAATAGTTCAGTTTAATGTTGCTGGGAATGTGGATGGTCTGTCATCACTGTAAATAGATTTTTTATTGAACATCATAATTTAGATAAAGTTTATAGAAATCAATGTTAAATTTTCATGTCCAGTGTATTTGGGAGGATATGATTTAATATTGAATATATTGTCAGATTTTCCATTCAAGAAATTTGGATATATTTTAAATCTCTGCTTTTTCTCAGATGAAAGGATTGTTCTTTTAATGATTTGCTATGCAGGACTGAAAATCACTAGGGTGAATTTCTGTAAATAACGCTGTGTATAAATGGAAAGTACATTCAACATTGGAGCCAATGTTTTCTATGGTAGCTTTACAAAAACTCTAGAAGCAGTCTCAGTCAGAAATTGCAGTGAAACGTGCTCAGAAAATTGATAACTTCCTTCCTCTGTCTCAATCAATTTCTTCTTTTCCATTCATTATTATAAATGAAAGAAATACCAAAGAAGGGTAGTGACAATGTTTCTAGCACAGTCTAAATAACTAGAATTTCAGGAAACAGCAGCTTGGTCGGAAATATAGATAACAGTATAATAACATGTATTTTAATTTGTTACAAGAAATTTTCTTCCCTCTTTTGTCCCCAGTTACTGTATTTAAATCTGTAGCATTCAGAGTGTTAAGAAAGTTAATCAGAAGAGAATTTAATGAAAACAAACAATATTAAATTGATGTTTGAGTACTTTGTGTCTTATCAGGGTCAAAGGTGTCATATGTTTAACCTTGCTGACTCCTTCATAAGACATGCAGAAACTTTGTGAGTGTAAACCCAGACTTCTCCACTAAAAGTTAGTTCCCTAATTGATTAGTCTATTCCTGGAGATTTTTCAGTTTTTATAGTGCAAAGGTTTTGTCAATGGAGTCACAATGGGAGCATAGGTTAAAAAAGCAACCAGACAAAATTATGGAAAGCAAACTCAGCTCAAGATATAGCAAAGAGAAATATTGAATCCAATTAAGTAAGTACCAAAAATTGAATATTCTAGATTATGGCAGACTACTCTGGTAAAGGTTACTACATATTTAGAATGTTACTTTGATTTTCTTTAGGCAATAATCAATTGGCCAACAACATAAAAAACATTCAGGAGACTTATTGATTGATCAGGAATGGTTGCTCCCATGTAATAAAGTTTATGAGACGCACATGCTTCAGTTCAATACAGCTTGCTGATAGACAATTTAATCAGTAACTCTACAAAATTGATCATTAGTTGGAATAATTTTTACAAACAAAATGAATAGCATGACATGAAGGGAATTGCCAGAAAAAGAAGTGCAAGTGTGCTATACTTGGCATCATCTCAAGGTCATGACATCAACTTCCCAACTGGATCTAGGAACATTAAATATTGAAAAGGAAGTAGTAGGGGTGAAGGTAGAAAAGTTTATTAATGGAAATAGATGCCCAATCCTAGTGCACCTTCTAAAAGTCACAGGAAGAATTTTATCAATGATATTCATGACACATAATAATAATAATTTATTTTCTGCCTTGTTCACAGATCGTGAGAACCAGTCCATCCTGATCACGTAGGTACCCCCCTGCGCGGGTCCCTGTGGGGCTGCCCGGTGCCAGGGCACCGCCTGCCTGACCACGCACCCTCTGCTTCTCTCTTGGCTTTGGCAGCGGAGAATCCGGGGCCGGGAAGACTGTGAACACAAAGCGTGTCATCCAGTACTTTGCAACAATTGCAGCCAGTGGGGACAAGAAGAAGGAGGAGCAGACCTCAGGCAAAATGCAGGTGAGGTCCCAGGGCTAAAAACCTGCAACAACTCAATTTCTTGATGATCTAGATCATGACAAGAAGACATCTGTTCTAGGGGACACTTGAGGATCAAATCATCAGTGCCAACCCACTGCTGGAGGCCTTTGGAAATGCCAAGACCGTGAGGAATGACAACTCCTCACGCTTTGTGAGTTCTTACTTTGCATAAGATCTTCCCCCCTCATGGCAACACACTTGATGCCTGAGAAGTTCTTCATGCAAAGAAGATGTCAGCAGAACACATCCAGGCTGACCTGCTGCTGCTTCTGCTTCACAGGGCAAATTCATCAGAATCCACTTTGGTGCCACAGGCAAACTGGCTTCTGCTGATATTGAAACTTGTAAGAGATTCTCCTGGAAGGCTCCCATCCCTTCCCAAATTCCCATCTCCATGTACATTCCCACAAGTGTCTAACTCTTTCTACCTCTCTGGGCAGATCTGCTGGAGAAGTCCAGAGTCACTTTCCAGCTCCAGGCGGAAAGGAGCTACCACATCTTTTATCAGATCATGTCCAACAAGAAGCCAGAGCTAATTGGTAGGAAAGAGCATTATGGCTTTTTGGGGTTGATCACTTAGGAACAGCTCCCTCTCTTACCTGTTGGCAAAAGTAAACCTATGCCTTGCCTTTTCCTATTTGCAGACATGCTCCTCATTACCACCAACCCCTATGATTTCCATTATGTGAGTCAAGGAGAGGTCACTGTCCCCAGCATTGATGACCAGGAGGAGCTCATGGCTACAGATGTAAGTAACACAGCAACAAGGTACCTACAGAGCATGCCTTGAGGGTGACATCTCTGACCCACTAAGGACACATTTTTGAATTCATTATTTTGATTGCAGAGTGCCATTGACATCCTGGGCTTCACTGCAGATGAGAAAACAGCCATCTACAAGCTGACAGGGGCTGTCATGCACTATGGGAACCTCAAGTTCAAGCAGAAACAACGAGAGGAGCAGGCAGAGCCTGATGGCACAGAAGGTACCCACAAATTCAGGGGCTGATTTGTGCCCTTCTCTGCCTCCAGAGGTGATATGTTAGCCTCCAGAGGCACACTGCAGTGGCCTGAGTCCCCACATACCATACAGAGAATTCCTTTTTTGCCCCAGTCCCTCTAACTGCAGAGGCGCTTTCCTAGTCATGGGAAGTTCCATTATTCTATCCAATGGTGGCTCCCCAAAATCATACTGCCTGAATGCTGAAACTTCCATTTCAACAAATCCCCTTCCCACAGAGAGAAAATATGCCTTGCCTTACGTCCTGCTACTGGCTTCTGTTGTTCTTCTGGGAAATTCCTGGTTCAAGCTCTTCCTATCCAAGCCATCCTTGTTCCTGCTTTCAAAGACCAGCATCAGTAGTTTCCAGAATTTGCATTGCTCCACAGGCCTTCAATATGGAATGAGATAAATGTTCTTCCATTCCTAGAACATGAACAGCAAAGTTGTTCACAACACCTGAAGTATAGAGATTGTCCATGAACAAGTGCTTTTCTCTCCCCCCCCACCTCTAGTGGCTGACAAGGCTGCCTACCTAACTGGCCTCAACTCAGCTGAATTTCTCAAGGCCTTGTGTTACCCCCGAGTCAAGGTTGGGAATGAATTCGTGACCAAAGGTCAAAACGTGACACAGGTAACATCTGACAGTTGAAAATGCACAGCTTGAAGGACTATGTGCGCATTTTTCTTTGCCCCTCAGAGGTAATTCCAATCCTGTCTCCTCCGCTAGGTGAACAATGCTGTCGGTGCCCTGGCCAAGGCAATGTTTGAGAAGATGTTCCTGTGGATGGTTGTTCGTATCAACCAACAGCTGGACACGAAACAGCCCAGGCAGTACTTCATTGGTGTGCTGGACATTGCTGGCTTTGAGATCTTTGATGTAAGGAGCAAGGGTTTGACACCTTGACAGTGTCAATGGGCAAGGAGGGGTCAGGAGGACACAGGAACACACAGAGGACTAAGGCTCACACAGCTATGAGCCAGAGAGGTGGATGCTCTTGTAAAGGCAGTGGTCTGGCAAGTTCACAGCATGTTTCCTGTTCTGTGAATGCAGTGATGATGCAAGGACTTCTATGTCAGAACACAAACCCCCTCATATTATTGTTCTGAGACCTGGGAAATTCTTGGCTGAGACACTCAGGAGGTTTCTACCATCCAGCAGCTCAGAGAACTGGCACCATGGAGCTACTGAGCTTACCAAAGACTTGCAGCTGAGTAGCACAGTGAAAAAGAATTGTCACTTTTGCTTTGATTTGCAAAGTAATAATGAAAATCTCCTTCCAAGGACATTGAGTGTTAGAGTAGAAACACATGGTGGTAGAGTGGGGTTGGGACTGGTGTTTCAACTTCAAACAGCCTTAGGAGAATGGTGGCAAGGGCCTGTGTGTTTTAGCACACCTTGAGAACCTGTGCACTTTTCCTTGCTTTGGGCAGTTCAACAGCTTTGAGCAGCTGTGCATCAACTTCACCAATGAGAAACTGCAACAGTTCTTCAACCACCACATGTTCGTGCTGGAGCAAGAGGAATACAAGAAGGAGGGGATTGAATGGGAGTTCATTGACTTTGGCATGGACCTGGCTGCCTGCATTGAGCTCATTGAGAAGGTACCTTTCCCTTGCATGATATGATGGCTGTTGGAATTCTGTGATGTTTCTGAGGCACAGTCAAATCCAAAGTCCACAGACAAATTTGAGAAATAAATATCACATCACCTGACCTCCCCAGACTACAACGCCCCTTGTAGCTGTTTTTCCCCATATTTTTCTCTTTATCATTGCTTCCCCAATTCTACTACCAATTCTCATGTGAGCTGGATAGGCATTCCTACCAATTCCATGAAGATAGGCTGCAGGGAGGCAAGGGATGGCCAAAGAAATAAACTCCTTGACTGAGAACAACTCCTGGTAAAACCAGGCTTTCATCCAGGCTGAGATGCTGCCAATAGTACAACAAGACTTTGATGTTCATAGTACAGGGTTCTTGTCATTGTCATAGAGTCACAGATTGGTTTGGGTTGGAAGGGACCATAAAGAACATTTTGTTCCAATCCCCTACCATGGCGGGGGACTCCTTCCACTAGACCAGGCAGGTGAGCATCCCATCTAAAGTGACATTGAACATTTCCATTAACCTTCCCTTGTCACTTGTGATTTCTCCCAGCCCATGGGCATTTTCTCCATCCTGGAAGAGGAGTGCATGTTCCCCAAGGCAACTGACACCTCTTTCAAGAACAAGCTCTATGACCAGCACCTGGGCAAGTCCAACAACTTCCAGAAGCCCAAGCCAGGCAAAGGCAAGGCTGAGGCCCACTTCTCCCTGGTGCACTATGCTGGCACAGTGGACTACAACATCTCTGGCTGGCTGGAGAAGAACAAGGACCCTCTGAATGAAACTGTCATTGGGCTGTACCAGAAATCATCTGTGAAGACCCTGGCTTTACTCTTTGCCAGCTATGGTGGAGCCGATGCAGGTCAGTTTTTTTGTTGAAATTGTATTTTTAATATAGGACAATTTTTTTTAGAATTAAAGCTGTAAACACTAGAATGTAAAGTGGCTTTGTGTTTTGTATTATCCAATATATCTTGTCCATATTATAAAACTTTTTTTATTTTCTTTTTTTTTCAGATGCTGGTGGTGGTGGCAAGAAGGGAGGCAAGAAGAAGGGTTCTTCTTTCCAGACTGTCTCAGCTCTTTTCAGGGTAATTAGAGTATTTAATATCTCCTTAAAGATGGAAAGCCTTTTATTCTGAATCTGAAAGGTCTGTTTGCATTTTGGATATAACTCTTGTCATCCTTTAAAACCCTTCCCTTTCCATCCTTGTAACTTATGCAATATTCCTTTTATAATACCATCTTTGAATATTCCACAAAGATATCTTAAGTTCACCTACTTAGATGGGAGTGAGTAACTTACCAGCTAACTTCCTTAAAATCCTCTCCATAGCATTCAGATAGATTTCCTAGACTTTTTTATGTCTTTAGGCAGATTTTCAGTACTTACTCATAGTAAAATTTGAAAATAATAGATCAAACATAAAAAGCAAAAAGAAATTACTCCAACATTATAGGATTTTAAGACAATGACTGGATTTCAATGTGAAAAAAGAGCAAAGATTAAATTATATCAAATTAATGACTTCTGAGGTCAGTTTTCAGTTGTCTTCAAACTTTGAGACTGAATTACTATTAAAGAGTCATTTTATATGGACCACCCCCTCCATTTAGAAACAACTTACTTAGCTGAAAAATCAGATGCTAGTCATGCTCGATCAGGAGTGTGTCATTTATTTAATATCCCCAACACTATACCACAAGAATTACCAGCTCAAAGGAAAACTGTGAGATGATAGCCCTGTATTTGGATGAGGAGGTCAAGGAAAAGTAATGCTAACCATTATTCTGTAAAAGAACTTCAATACCAAAATTTGGGACCCTTCAGCTTCCAATTTTCCTTTGGGGAGTTCTGCAACTTGTTTTAGAGAAGAAAGGTCTGCATCCTGAAACACCAGTTTGTTACATCCACTGTTAAGATTCTACTGCTTACCCTTAATAATGTAAACTTCATTTCATGATCTCACAGGAGAATTTAAACAAGCTGATGGCTAACTTGAGAAGCACTCACCCCCATTTTGTACGGTGCATCATCCCTAATGAGACTAAAACACCTGGTAAGGCAAGCCAAGGGGAGGAAAGCTTGAGCAGCAGAAGCTCTTCTCCTGAGTGCCAAACAGCAGGGTAGTCACTAATGCTGGTATTTGTCAGGTGCCATGGAGCACGAGCTGGTGCTGCACCAGCTGCGCTGTAACGGCGTGCTGGAAGGGATCAGGATCTGCAGGAAAGGGTTCCCCAGCAGAGTCCTCTATGCTGACTTCAAACAGAGGTGAGAGCTCTGAACCTTTCTGCCAATGCAGAGCAAGCTGAAGAGCCTGATCATCTTATAATATACTGTGAACTTTTTATTTTAAATTGGCACTGATCATACATGTAGATGTTTCACCATCAGTTTATGGTGATGTGGCAGTGCTGAGATCAGGATTGTTTTGTACTTAGAATTACTATTAAAAGCATTTCCCATATCCTCGCCTTAGAGGGTGAGCTGTCTCTAGGCATGAGATTGGTTCAATGGTACAGTCTGAAAAGTTATGGTGGTTGTTTCAACGAATGAGATTTCTTAATGTTCTGTTTTCTCCTACAGATACAGAGTACTTAATGCCAGTGCTATCCCAGAGGGACAGTTCATGGACAACAAGAAAGCTTCAGAGAAGCTCCTTGGGTCCATTGATGTTGACCACACCCAGTACCGATTTGGTCACACCAAGGTAAAAACAAGACCTGTGTTAAAAGTTTGTCCAAACCAGTGAGAGCGGGCTCTGTCAGGGAATCAGGCACAGCACAATAACATAACAGAGCTGCCAGACTAGGGGCTACTACCAGCATGTGCCCAGTCTCACTGTACTCAAGGCAAGTGAAGATGACCCAGGAATGGTAGTCAGACTCAACTGAGAGTCCACACCATCAGTCAAGTCTGTTACAATAAAATGATCTAAGTTGAAGCCATAAAACCTTGTTTTTCAACATTTGTCAGGGTCACATATAGGTAGGCTAAAAAGGCAAGGCCCTAGTCATTAATTCATGGACATAGACACAGAAGTGAGATTGGTCTAACATCAAACCAGGAATTAAAAGGTCATGGTAGAGCTCACCAGTGTCCATGACCAGGTATAGGAGTGGCTGAGGCTGTGGCTGAATTGGAAACCAGTACTCATGACACATGGGTCAGACAAGGACTGAATGCTTAGGGCTGAGATTATGGGAAGTCCTAAGCCCTTGGACAGAGTTTATGGGAGAGGGCCCAAGGTGATACTGATCATGGCCATTAAACTCTTTCAGCAACCTGAATGACTCTGTGCTCTGTTCTATCCTACATCACAATTACATGGTGCAACATTTAATTTCTCAAGGTGTTCTTCAAAGCTGGGTTGCTGGGACTCCTGGAGGAGATGAGAGATGACAAGTTGGCAGAAATCATCACTCGCACACAAGCCAGGTGCAGGGGCTTCCTGATGAGAGTGGAGTATAGGAGAATGGTGGAGAGGAGGTAGATATTTCTCATAATTAGTTGATTTTCATGGAACTTTACTGATGAAGTTTAAATTAAGCACACCATATCCATATAATAACTATGTGAATTTCAATTCAGAGAGTCCATCTTCTGCATCCAGTACAACGTTCGCTCATTCATGAATGTCAAACACTGGCCATGGATGAAGCTGTTCTTCAAGATCAAGCCCTTGCTGAAGAGTGCAGAGTCTGAGAAGGAGATGGCCAACATGAAGGAAGAATTTGAGAAAACAAAGGAGGAGCTTGCAAAGTCTGAAGCAAAGCGGAAGGAGCTGGAAGAGAAAATGGTGGCCCTGGTGCAGGAGAAAAATGACCTGCAGCTCCAAGTGCAGGCTGTGAGTATCACGGTTTATTTTCCTCTGGGAAAAGAATGATGTACTGTCAGAATGCTTCTTGTCCTGCAAAGAGACTCATAGAAAGACCTACTTTTCCTACATACAATAAAGCCTTGATTATTTTCAGAAACATGGATACTTCCTATTAAAACTCAAAAAGGACAAGGGAGTTTCTTAACAACCGATGAAATGATCAGCTAGTTACCACAGAAGATCCTAGACGTGGCCTGGAAAGAAGCCACAGAGGTAGCTGATAGGCTAGAACTTTATTTGCCATGCAGTATATAGAAAAGTGATAAATTTCTTTCTCAAAAAAAGTGTTCTCAAAAATTGAAAAGCCACTAAGTAACAAATATTTTAAGGCTATGTTGAGACAACCAAAGAAAAAGTGAGTAGATACAATTGCCATGAGGGAAAAAAAAAATGTTCCAAGACCTTACTCATGCTGAAATTAGAAATTGAATTAGAATGTTCTGTTCTGTATTAGTGCTTATTGTATGAGGCATTGTCACAGATAACTGCCCTGGGAGACAAATATAGGAGACACAAAAACTTAAGAATAAATATTGATTCGAAATGACAAGGTTTACCAGTAGACATCACTCAAGATCCTTCTATTGCTGATCTTGAAGATCAGGTTCAGCTGCTACTTTTAAACCTACCTACTCTATGATTAAAAAAGGCAGAGCAGAGAATGTTCAAAACAGTAGAACCCACAAATTTCTATCTCCCCACCAGGAAGCAGATAGCTTGGCTGATGCTGAGGAAAGGTGTGACCAGCTCATCAAAAACAAAATCCAGCTGGAAGCCAAAATTAAGGAGCTGACAGAAAGGGCTGAGGATGAAGAAGAAATTAATGCTGAGCTGACAGCCAAGAAGAGGAAGCTGGAGGATGAATGTTCAGAGCTGAAGAAAGATATTGATGACCTTGAGCTAACACTGGCCAAGGTGGAGAAGGAAAAACATGCCACTGAAAACAAGGTATGAGGAAGAAACTGTCACTCGAACTCCAGAAAATGGGATGTGTGTTATCACAGGACTTCTATAGCTGCTTCCTTTATTTATATTTGGTCCCTTCTTCTCAAAGGTGAAAAACCTGACTGAGGAGATGGCAGCTTTGGACGAGACCATTGCCAAGCTGACAAAAGAGAAGAAAGCCCTCCAAGAGGCCCATCAGCAGACCCTGGATGACCTGCAGGTAGAGGAAGACAAAGTCAATACTCTGACCAAAGCCAAGACCAAGCTGGAACAGCAAGTGGATGATGTAAGCACACAGACATAGAGCAGGAACAGGACAGGTATGGAGTCCAACGAGGCTGGCAGAGCCCTGATGGTCTTGTTGTGTTTAGCTGGAAGGGTCCCTGGAGCAAGAGAAGAAACTGCGCATGGACCTGGAGAGAGCAAAGAGGAAACTGGAAGGAGACCTGAAGCTGGCCCAGGACAGCATCATGGATTTGGAGAATGATAAGCAGCAGCTGGATGAGAAACTGAAGAAGTAAGTGTGGTTCTGGGGCACCTGAGTGCTGGGCTGCAGCACTTATCTTTTTTCTTGGAGCTCTAACACTGTTCACTTGTCCCAAAGGAAAGATTTTGAAATCAGCCAGATCCAGAGCAAGATTGAAGATGAACAAGCCCTGGGCATGCAATTTCAGAAGAAGATCAAGGAGCTGCAGGCAAGTCTCTGTTCCTTGCCCTGCCTTGCTCAGGCTCAGCTCAGGCAGGAGGAGGGCACAGCTGTGAAGGGTCCCTGCTGTTCTGCAGGCCCGCATTGAGGAGCTGGAGGAGGAAATTGAGGCAGAGCGAACCTCTCGCGCTAAAGCAGAGAAGCATCGCGCTGACCTGTCCAGGGAGCTGGAGGAGATCAGCGAGCGCCTGGAAGAAGCAGGAGGGGCCACAGCAGCTCAGGTGGAGATGAACAAGAAGCGTGAGGCAGAGTTCCAGAAGATGCGCCGTGACCTGGAAGAGGCCACGCTGCAGCACGAAGCTACGGCTTCTGCCCTGCGCAAGAAGCACGCGGACAGCACAGCTGAGCTGGGCGAGCAGATCGACAACCTGCAACGCGTGAAGCAGAAGCTGGAGAAGGAGAAGAGTGAGCTGAAGATGGAGATTGATGACTTGGCCAGCAACATGGAGTCTGTCTCCAAAGCCAAGGTATGGAGTTGCAGGAGAAAATGCTCACAAGAACAAAGTGTGGCAAAAAACTTGCCTCTGACACACACATTCTCAGAAACAAAATCTCCACTGTGACAATAAGGCAGAGTGCAGACCATCATCTCTTTTCCTTTTCTGTGTTTTCTCTCTAGGCCAATCTGGAGAAGATGTGCCGCACACTGGAAGATCAGCTGAGTGAGCTTAAAACTAAGGATGAGCAGAATCAGCGCATGATCAACGACCTCAATACACAAAGAGCTCGTCTGCAGACAGAGTCAGGTGAGACATCCTCATCCCCAAAGTTCAACAGCAGGACCTCTGTGCCCTGAGAGTACAAGTGGCAGCTGGTATAAGCTCTCCAGACCATTCCAGATTACATGGCTTTACAAGCAGAAGTTGTCATAAGAGGAACAATCTACTTCCTTTTTTTCCTTTCCTATTCCAGGTGAATTTTCCCGCCAGGTGGAGGAGAAAGATGCTCTGATCTCTCAGCTGTCTAGGGGCAAGCAAGGATTTACCCAACAGATTGAGGAACTCAAGAGACATCTAGAGGAAGAAATCAAGGTCTGGAAGTACTCTAGTGTCCACAGCCTACATCACCCCCAAAAGCATCTGCAGAATCCTGACTGATGCTAGACTGCTTCAGTGTTCTTTCCCCAAACACACATAGGACTGGAGGGAACAGCACTAATGCACAACCCATCACTCTACCACAAGGGAGGGAAGGAAGCAGGATGCTGTATGTGTTGGAGGAAGTATTCCACATGAGATTCTTCCATGAGATTCTGAAGATCCTCTAAGACAGGATTCAGCCACACATGTGTGACCATATATACAAACAGCAGATTACTGTCCCAAGAGTCCTAAATGCATCCTGATGCTCCAGAATATGTCAATGAGGGCTTCACCAGCTCCAAGCTATACATTTGCCCAATTAGAGTTTCATTCCGTTTTCATGTTCAAGTTCACAGTCAAGAGGGATTTAAATATAAGTATTCAAGTTTGCCAAACCCAATGTCTCCACAGGCCAAGAATGCCCTGGCCCACGCCCTGCAGTCCGCTCGCCACGACTGTGACTTGCTCCGGGAACAATATGAGGAGGAGCAGGAGGCCAAGGCAGAGCTGCAGCGAGCCCTGTCCAAGGCCAACGGTGAAGTGGCCCAGTGGAGAACGAAATATGAGACGGACGCGATTCAGCGCACGGAGGAGCTCGAGGAGGCCAAGTATGTGGGGAAGCAGAATGGGAAATGACAGGAGAAGACTGAAATTGGTCACGGGAAATTAGAAACTCTGAGAGTGATAAGAATGGCGGGAGTGAAGCAAGAATATACCGTCTTTGTAAAAAACGGGGGGAGAGAGAAAAAAATGCAGATTGGAACTAGAAAACATAGCCTTTAGAAGTGTTAAAACAGGCCTAATCCTCCCAAGGTGATAGGACAAAGCAAAGTATAGATCCTTACATATCTGTGAAAAGTGCACAGTTCAAAACCCTTAAAGTGATCAGCTGACCTCTCTCAAGTACAGAACTGATTCCCTTCCAAGCTCTAACGTGCAACTGTGCTTGTCTCCTCCCAGGAAGAAGCTGGCCCAGCGCCTGCAGGATGCAGAGGAGCATGTTGAGGCTGTCAATGCCAAATGTGCCTCCCTGGAAAAGACAAAGCAGAGGCTGCAGAATGAAGTGGAGGACCTGATGATTGACGTGGAGCGATCCAATGCTGCCTGCGCTGCTCTGGATAAGAAGCAGAAGAACTTTGACAAGGTCTTTTGGCCTCCAGCACCAGCACTCCTGGCCAGAGCAGGGCCCCGTGATGGCCACAGCCCTACTCACCCCCCGTTTCTCTTCAGATCCTGGCAGAATGGAAGCAGAAGTATGAGGAAACGCAGGCTGAGCTGGAGGCCTCGCAGAAGGAGTCGCGCTCTCTGAGCACGGAGCTGTTCAAGATGAAGAATGCCTATGAGGAGTCCTTGGACCACCTGGAAACAATGAAGCGGGAGAACAAGAACTTGCAGCGTAAGCCCCTGGCCCTCTGCTCCTCCCTGGCCTTTCTCACTATCAGCCATTCCCACCATTCTTCATGGCTCTGTGCCTGCAGGTCTGCAGAGATGCCTGGCACCTTGGTGGGACAGGGCCCTTCCCATTCTGCTCTGTGCCTGACCGTGCCATTGATCTTTGTTCCCACAGAGGAGATTTCCGACCTCACGGAGCAGATTGCGGAGGGAGGAAAGGCGATTCATGAGCTGGAGAAAGTGAAAAAGCAGATTGAGCAGGAGAAATCTGAACTTCAAGCCTCCCTGGAGGAAGCTGAGGTACAGACAAGGCTAATTAATGATGGCCCCACCAAGAGTATGGGTGTAGTCTTTTGGAGACAGAGCAGGATCCAAGCCATCCTTTCTTGTGGGACTGCATGAAAGATTACTTTGAAAATAAAGCATCCTTTGTGCTGAATTGGCAGGCCTCCCTGGAACATGAGGAGGGGAAGATCCTGCGCTTGCAGCTTGAGCTCAACCAAGTGAAGTCTGAGATTGACAGGAAGATAGCAGAGAAAGATGAGGAGATTGACCAGCTGAAGAGGAACCACCTGAGAGTCGTGGACTCGATGCAGAGCACTCTGGATGCTGAGATCAGGAGCAGGAATGAGGCCCTGAGACTGAAGAAGAAGATGGAAGGAGACCTGAATGAAATGGAGATCCAGCTGAGCCATGCCAACCGCCAGGCTTCCGAGGCACAGAAGAACCTGAGGAACACCCAGGCTGTGCTCAAGGTCCGTTCAGCAGAGCTTCAGAAAGAGAAATGAGATTGATGACATTTCTGCCATTCAAGCACCCACTGATGCCTGGTAATTTCCCTTGTTTCTCTTTCCAGGACGCTCAGCTGCACTTGGACGATGCTCTCAGGACACAGGATGACCTGAAGGAGCAGGTGGCCATGGTGGAGCGCAGAGCAAACCTGCTGCAGGCTGAAGTTGAGGAGCTCCGGGCAGCCCTGGAGCAGACGGAGCGGTCAAGGAAATTGGCTGAGCAGGAGCTTCTGGATGCCACTGAACGTGCACAGCTCCTCCACACCCAGGTAAGATGCTGTTGGAAATTTTTCCCATTCACAAGTGATAACAAAGACTGAAATTGTTATTCATCTTTTAAGTGACTTCTATGTACACATTTGAAGAAATGTGCTGCAATATGTCCCCTCCATCCAGCCCTCAATATCTGGTTTACTGCTCTGGTGCCAAAGAAGTCTCTTGCACTAAAGACTTTCCTAAACCCTAGCCACATTTTCAGGCCTTGATGTGGAGGCATTTGGTCTGACAGTAGGAATCTTGTCTTTCCTGTTGCACAGAACACCAGCCTGATCAACACCAAGAAGAAGCTGGAAACGGACATTTCCCAGATCCAGAGTGAAATGGAGGATACCATCCAGGAAGCCCGCAATGCTGAGGAGAAGGCCAAGAAGGCCATCACAGATGTGAGTTGGACACTCCTGGCATTGCTGCTGATGAATGTAGTCTCCCCAAAACATCTCCAGTCCCAAAATGGCTTTGACCCTTTGCTCTGATCAGGCGGCCATGATGGCAGAAGAGCTGAAGAAGGAGCAGGACACCAGTGCCCACCTGGAGAGGATGAAGAAGAACCTGGACCAGACAGTGAAGGACCTGCAGCACCGTCTGGAAGAGGCCGAGCAGCTGGCACTGAAGGGGGGGAAGAAACAACTTCAGAAGCTGGAGGCCAGGGTGTGTAGGGCTGGGGCTGTGCCTGAGTGAGCGTGTCCCTCCTTGGAGAGACATTGCCAGGGCAGCTGCAGGGCTGGGCTTGTCCTTGCAGGTGCGGGAGCTGGAAGGGGAGGTTGATGCTGAGCAGAAGCGCAGCGCTGAAGCCGTGAAGGGTGTGCGCAAGTACGAGCGCAGGGTGAAGGAACTCACCTACCAGGTAAGGCAGGAGCTCTCCTGCTCTCACTGGGCTTTCTCACAGTGAGTCACATTTTGCCCATATCATTCCCATGGGGAATTGTTAACCTCATGTGATGCAGAACCAAGAATTGACTCTCTAATCTGTTTACCAACTCTTTAGTCTGAGGAAGACAGGAAGAATGTGCTCAGGCTTCAGGATCTGGTGGACAAGCTGCAAATGAAAGTGAAATCCTACAAGAGACAAGCTGAGGAGGCTGTAAGTATCACTCTGAGAATGGGTAAAAATTCCATTAGGGCAGAACACACATTGAATGAGTCTGAATACCAGGAGAGGGATATGAAAGAAACTCCCGAGACACAACATTTTTGGCCATGCTGTTTTGCTATAGTTTCATGAGGCCTTGGTGAGCTCTGGGCACCCTGCATTCAGGGACATTCATTAAGGGAAGTTCTGCAGCCTGTTTCACAGAGGAGGCCAGAGTAAACAAACCCAGGGGCCACACCCAGTGACTGACAAATTCCTGAATCTCTGCTACTAATCAGCAGGAGAAGGCTTCCTGGTCTTCTTAACCCCATAATTCATACAGACAAGTAGTGTGAGGGTAATTACAGAAATGATAAATCGAAGGGATGAAATAGATTCTCACATGTGACACAGTCCTGGTGAAGCTTGTCCCAGTAGGGTCCTGTGAAAGGGAGGATGAGGAGCTCTTTGTGAGTCTGATTTGCAGCCCCATAAGGCTGGCTTGCAGCAGGATGAAACCGCTGCCCTGGGCTCCTCACCCCTGACTCCCTTTCCCCACACAGGAGGAGCTGTCCAATGTCAACCTGTCCAAGTTCCGCAAGATCCAGCACGAGCTGGAGGAGGCCGAGGAGCGGGCTGACATTGCAGAGTCACAGGTCAACAAGCTCCGAGTGAAGAGCCGTGACATTCATGGCAAGAAGATTGAAGAGGAAGAGTGAGGATGTCACCAGGCAGCAAAGTGACCTGAGGGCTGCACAAAATGTGGACCCTCTCTCACTGTCTTCCAGATTTGATATTTGCAACCATCTCAATACATAGGCAATAAAGAGTAGATTCATTTGCATTCACATCATGTGTAGTTATAATTTGTTTTTGTTTTTTATGTGTGTGGTCTGTATGACCACATAGTTTTGGATACGGTTTTTCCTTGTAAAACCTTTGTGTAGCTTTGTGGTGGTACAGCTTTTTATAATCTAATTTCCCAATGATTATCCCTTCAATAACACTTTAGCCAATGAGCAATGAAAGCTTCTTACTCACATAAATAATCCTGAAATACACAGAGTGAAAGAGAAAAGTTGTTTGTGCTGTTGCCCGTGTTGGTCAAGCGGCTGTTGAGTAAGTCAGAGTGGTGTTCAATAGGAAGAACACATTTCCAATGAAATTATGTTAGTTATTTCAGGCACTAAGGAAGGACAAGGAATTATTCATTAGAAATGTACATTAGAAGGCTTCCATGATACTCAGCAAACAGTGCCATTAAATAATACACCAAATTCAATATTGTTAAATCACAAAATTGTACAGATATGGAAACAAAATGCAGTGCCATTTGTGAAGAAATGGACTCTGGGCTGAGAATCCCCTGTCAGGAGGGAGTTCTGCCACATGTTCTGCATAATTGTGTGAAAATATCAGCTTGTTTCTCATTAGTGGTAGCAGAAGAGAAAATAAGAAGAAACAAGGTCAAGGAGACCAATTACACCCAGGGACTTAGGAAGATAAGTTTTCTAAGATAACCCTGTATAGAAGGAAATGGGAAGAGTGCACGTCTGTAAGAAGATGCACCATTTATTGGAAATGTGTATCAAATACCTTCCCTATCTCAGAAGATAGCCATACATGTTTGAACCCTGCATGTGGACCTGAAATCTTGGGATATATTCATGAAGGTATATGAAATGGTACCAGTAAGTCCCATCAGGGAGATCAGCTTCAGGCTGGAGGCCCAAGGCAGTGTTGGGGACTGGGCAGGAATGTGAGCACCCCACCAGTTTTGTGGAAGTTGAGATGAGGGGTAAGCACTGGCAGGCATTGCGACGAAACTGCCTGTCTGCTCCCTCACAGGTGGAGAGACACTGAACAGACCATGGGTGCAATGAGGCAGTGGCCCACTGTCCCACACTTACCTCTGGCCATTGGTGATGTGAAGAAAGCCCAGACAGCTGAGGCGATGCCCCAGGGTGGGCGATGCCCCTGGTGTAGGGCACAAAGACATCAGCTGGGCTGTGGTCATGCCTTTTGCCTCACCATTTAGGCTGTTGATGTCAGGACAAGGCTCCTTCAGCTTTATTCTCGGCTTCAGGGCCCATCAGGCTCCTGTCAGTCACAGGGAGCTGCCGGGCAGCAGCTGACAAGGCCTCTGCTCCAGCACCCAGTGCCAGGGGATGGCAGCCTGGAGCCATCGAGGGGACCCTGCTCTGGGCCCTGCTCCTCTGCAGACCAGCAGGGAGATCTCCCTGAAACCCGGGTGCTTCAAACCTGCTGAAACTGCTGGGCCCATCTTGTTGAAACCTGGGTGCTTCAAACCTCCAGAAACTGCCTGGCCTGTCTCACTGTAATCTGGGTGCTTCAAAACTCCTGAAACTGCTGGGAGATCTCTCTGAAACCCGGGTGCTTCAAACCTGCTGAAACTGCCTGGTCCATCTCCCTGAAACCTGGGTGCTTCAAACCTGCTGAAACCGCTGGGCCCATCTTGTTGAAACCTGGGTGCTTCAAACCTCCTGAAACTGCCTGGCCCATCTCCCTGAAACCTGGGTGCTTCAAACCTGCTGAAACCGCTGGGCCCATCTTGTTGAAACCTGGGTGCTTCAAACCTCCTGAAACTGCCTGGCCCATCTCCCTGAAACCTGGGTGCTTCAAACCTGCTGAAACCGCTGGGCCCATCTCCCTGAAACCTGGGTGCTTCAAACCTGCTGAAACTGCCTGGCCCATTTCATTGAAACTCAGATGCTGAAAACTTCCTGGCCTACCTGTTAGGAGCAAATCACAGCAGAAGGGTTAAAATCCAGCCAGGTGGGCCAGTTTCATGTGCTCCCCAAAGAACAGTTGGGATGGGCCAAAGAACAGCTTTGGAAGAAAATGCTGGAAGTAAAGACCTTGAGCTGACAGAAGCAGGCACTGCTTAGGGCACAGGGCCTCAGCTGCACTGGGCACTCTGCCCAGAAAGGGAATCACGGAGGTGCTTGGGAGTGTGTGGCTAACAAAAGGACAAGACACAGTGTCAGTGGCCCTGCCACCTCTACTGCACACCCTGTGGAGCAGCCCAAGGAGAGCAACTGCTCTCAGGGTTGTATTTATTAGAAAGTAAGTGGTTGATGTTTCCCTCTTTTTGCAATGTTGAGGCTCATAAGAGGGCAAGACTTCCTGGTGGTTCAGTGTTCCTATGCTACTTTTCTAGTTTTGTTTTCTTATTATAAAGCTAACATTTTATCTGGCCTTAGCTGGACTGGAAGACATGCAATAACAACTACTGAAGATATTTTGGCAGCGTCTCAGGTACCTAGTGAATGACAAGCATGTTTGGAAAGCTCCACGGTCTGCCTGGCTTCTAAGTCACAAATGCTACAATTTCTCATGTATTTTAAACCCAGTAATTAACCAGTCAGTGTTGACAGGTAGGAAGCTTGTTGGAAAGTACATCAGTCAAAGAAGAAAAAAGAAAAATCTTTCAAAATAAATAGGATTCTGGAAGGTAAGGTGTCCTACTTCTAAGTCTTATTGAATAAATTCTGAGTTACTAAGCTAAATGCAGTCATGTTTAGAAACCATTCCCAAAGGTATCAGTGCAGCTGGAGAAGGCATCTAAAGAGCATTTGGGTTATAAAAGATACAAATGTAGTCCAGAAGAGCTCTTTTCTATTTAACAGTAATTCTGAGTTACAGAAACAACTCAAGAACAAATGCTACATTAAATTCTCAAGCTCTTTGTCTTGTTCTAGACATTCTCAAACATTTTGTCACGCTCCTCAAAGAGTCAGAAGTGGAAAGCTTGATAATATAATTACTGAATGCTTAGTAAAATTTCCATCAGAGGAGTTTGGAGGCACCAGGAAGGACAGTGTATATTTATTCTCACTAGAGTATTACTGTTCACTCTCAGATGACTTGCCTTATTAACATAAGCCAAATGGGTCACTGGCTGCCTGTCTGATGGAATTTCTGGCATGAGAGATTCTGTCCATGGAGCTAAATCAACAGGAAAATGCAAGACCAGTTACCTTCCCTCTGATGCACAGAGCTTAAAGAAGGTGCAAAGACTCCTGTTTGAGCTCCTCAGCTACTTCCTGACATCCTCAGCAATCTGACATACTCTGGAAAGGGCACATTTCTGAATGGCTCAGCCACTTACTGCTCCAAAACAAGGCTCAACTGAAAGCAGTTGGGTCCAGCCCAGGAGAAGTGGCAGGTAAAATTAGGATTAAATCCCACATCAGAAAAGTGTTCCTACAGGCTGTCCTCTATAGATGCTCATTCTCTGAGAGCTCTGACCCTGCTGTAGCCCCACAGACAGCCCTTAGGCTTTTCTCCACACACACCCGCTCTTTCACAGGAGATTTTTACAGCTCCACATGGTTTGTTCCTGCTGAACTCTTCATGATTGTCCTCAGTCCTTTTTGTTTTGTCTTCCCCCAGGTTTTGTTTGTATGCCCTTCATAAATCAGTGTCCGTGCTGAGTAAGAATCTGGCGATGACAGAGAATAATGTTTCCTTGGTAAGCATGCCCAAAATATCTTGGTTCCCAGTGTCTTCTTGGCTGGATGTATCCCTGTGGGGCATGAGAATACATTACATACGTTTATGTCTCACTTTTGTGAAATGAAGAAGAATTGTCAGATGATGATGGCTTTGGTACTTTGCCAGCTGCTTTGTTCCATTGGTTATGTTCACAATCCAACCCTGAAACTATTAGCATGGCTAATTGTGTGACTACAGAGGTAAATTTGTTAAAAGAAACTTGTTAAAGAATAACTAAGCTACTGAACAATCTGAAAATGCTCAGCTTTGTTTTGCTCCTTGGGGAATGAAATTACACACTCCTGAAGATTTGCCAAAGTCTAGAGACATTCGTGTGATGCACCTGCTCCTGTCAAAAATGGTGTTGAATTTCTTGTTTGATTTACTAACATGTCATGACTAATGGACTGCTGCTGATCCAGCATGACCTCCTGCTACAGAGCATGAACTGTGCTGTTAAAGACCAGTGTTTGCAGGAAGTCCTTCTCCACTGCACTCTGATGCATACACTTTAAATGTATCAGATTGTATTATTCCTTCTCTCCAGGGTCTTTTTCTGTTCTTTCATTTCCTGACTATTTGATCTAGATGGATCATTTTAATTCTTATCTCTTATGGTTATGCAAAAAGTAGAAAAAATATTTAGGGGCACACTGCTACTCACTATAATGTAGCACTGTGTGTGCAAGGGAACAGGCTGGGACCCTCAGCTGTGGCAGAGAACCTCATGGCCAAAGGAAGAACTGTGTACAGGAAAACATGGCAGGGACTTGATGTTTTCCTGTGGATTGTTGCTGAGATTTACAATTTCCATTGCCACAGAATGGACAAAGTTTTGTCCCCCATCAATGTGGGAACTTGCACAGGGCTAAGGACTGCTGTGCCAGGAAACCAGCCTGTTCATGGGTATTCTCTTGGTGTATTGACCATTACAGAATTATTTTTACCATGCTGGGATCAAAAACAACAACAACAAATCCTAAAAAGATATTTTTTGTTACAATGTTGAAATGATCTGACTCTGTCAGTTTAAATACTTACATAGACAGAGAGTGAAGGGCTGTGATTTGTATGCTGGTCTGCATCTAGGGCAGGGGTTCCCTACTCTGAAATGCAGTGATATTCTTGAATATTTTGCCAGTTATGATAGCCAGCAATTCATAATTGCAGCTAAAAGACAAGGGATACAGCTTGTGTGAGCCTGGGAATTGGTTATCAAGCACCCTCTCCTGAGGACAGTGTTCTGTAAGGATATCAGTGGTTGTCAAATAAGGAAGGAGGAGGCTGTCCTTCCTGCAACCTAGAATGCCTTCCCAAGGTGTCAGATTGAGCCTTAAACCCTTCAGATAAAAATCCAGTTTTAATTGTTTATATTAGTCTTTCTGCAGGGAAACTGTGAATTGTGCAAGGGTATGCAGTCTCTGACATAAGAGCAAAAGCTAACACAACATTTTGCCTCACTGAATTTAGCATCTGACAGCTTAAAATTTCTGAAACAAGTTTGTTGCACTTTTGTAGTCCCTCACATGTAATTTACATTAATGTTCTTCATGTTTTGACTTTCTTGCTGGGAAAAAAAGTTTAATAGAAAAACAGTGTTGTGTTCCAGTGATCAAAACAAATGCCCACATTCTTTTAACCCCTTCATTAGCATTCTAGATGCTGGAACAGAGTGGACACACAGCAAATATGCTGATGATACAGAACTGGGAGGTGTGGCTGATACACCCCATAGCTGTGCTGTTATTCAGAGGCATCTTGACAAGTTGGAGAAAGAGGTTGACATAAGTTCAGTAAATAAAAACTGACAGTTCCATACCTGGGGAGCAATAACCCCATGAACCAGCACCGGTTTGGGGATGACTGGCTGGAAAGCAGAAAAAGACCTGGTAGACACAAAGCCAACAGCATCCTGGCTTTCATGATGAGAAGTGTTCTGAGGTTTTGCAGAAGATTATAGAAACAAGTTCAACCCAGTGAAGTGTTATTGGGCACTAGTGGTAATATTTGGTATCTGGATACCAGTCTGGTGTCCACCAGAGGGACTGAAGGTGATTGGAGACATCCCACAATCTTTCATAACACCGTAATGAAAAAACAGAATGCAAATCCTATAATTTACATGCTGCTCTTGTGGCTTCCCTAAAAATACTTGCATTTAAAGTATAGAAAAGTTTGAAGTCTATGTCTATTGCTGATGGGCAGATAGACTTTGTAACTAACCATAATCCATTTGCTTTTGATGATGTCACAAAAGATATGGAATCTTTCTTAATTGATTGTGGGATTTTTTTAATGTAAAAAAAAATCTGCAAATTGTTAAAATTAAAAATACCAGTTGGCTTTTCTGTTATAAATGGTACATTTGGGCAACACAAAATTCCCACACATTGCACTGTGCTGAACTTCACTGCACACCCTGTAACTTGCAGAGGATTATCGGGATCAAAATGGAATATTAATAGCGGTGAAATGGAAAATTAATTTCTCCTCACTTTGTGATTTGTTGCCATACATGGAGGACAGGCATCATTTTGCAGGGACACACTATTCCTGGAGTCAGGCTGCCTGTCAGCTGGTAAGTGCTGATGTAAAGGTAACTGATCTTGGGAAAAACATGGATCCATAATAGGCATAAATATACACCTCTGAGAGAAAGCTTAAAATAGATGCATCTGATACCGTGTTTTTATTGCAGAGACTTCCAAGTCCATAATAATCTTGATGTGAAAGAGTGACAGGTATATCTTAGAACATAAGAGTTCCATTCCCTTTCCTGTCATCAGAGGTGGATGAACACATCCCTGTTCCACAGAAACTATTTTTCGTGAGCAATTTTATTTCCTTAAGACTAACTAGAGAAAGTGCTTTACTCTGAATAATCTAATGCCCAAAAAAGCCCAGTATTTGATTTGTGACATGTAATTTAAGGCTTGATTCTGGCAATTTTATTCACTTGGGGAATGTTCACCATTTGCCCATGCTGCTGGGCTCTTTCAAAATAAAGAGGAATTAGGAATAAATATTATTTAAGCAGTGATAAGTAGAGGTTTGCAGTCTTTAAAGGCAAATGTATAACTTTAAATGAAAAAGCAAAGATGAATCTCTGGAAAATGTCTGAAGAAAAGATCTACCAGCTTTGGGTATATTCTGTGTTTTTCCAACCAATTTCATGCCTGTTGCTCTGTACCTCAATGACTGTCTCTTTAGGCCATGGGTAACAGATCAATTTGCCAAATCTCTGCTTTTTCCTGGCATTGCAGGAGGGGCAGGCAGGTTGTGTCTGGTGCCTTCACACATCACAAGTGCTTGTGAGCAGAAGCACCCAAAGAAACACCTGAAAACATCAAAGGAAGGGAAATAAGAGGTACTGGTGGTGACTGGGAGGACAGAAAGTATTTAGGACACTCCTGAGAGAATATGTACTCATTGGGTGAGCAGGGTGAGCTATTTTACAAGCAGGTGACTCTTGTAAATACAGATTGAGTGTGACCTTCATGCAAGCAACTGTGCAGCATAGAGCAGTGAGATCATGCTCCTTCTCATGAGGCCAGCCTGACCCCTGAGGTGGCACATCCTATGCAGAAACACTGTGAGTTTTGGGTGGCTTGGAAAACACTTCCAGTCTGTTTCTGTCAAGTTACTGTAAGGATCCATCTGAGAAGAAAGAAATATTTATTTCTGAACAAGGTGGTCATTAGAGTTAGTACTGAGCAGTAAATGCCTTTTCCCACTGCTTGAAAATAGCTTTCCCTTTACTCACCTCTCCACTGCTTTTTGTTTTCTCCTGCCTGCTGGTCCATACTTCATGTCTCTCTCTCCCTCTCTTGTTCCACTCCATCAGAATTATTTAAATGTTCATAAGAATGGATGAACTCTTTTATGATGAGAGACTTGAAAAGATTAGCTTGAATGATGATGGGTCACACTTGCTGAATGATTGAAAAGATAGTCTAGGGAAATGAAATTGATACAAGATGGATTTATTTATATAACTCTGCTGAGGAGAAAAAAAAACAAGGAGAAAAAAAGACTGAAGGAAAATATAAGGAGCAAAATGAATGCAAAGAGTCCATTTGCTAATTCATTTTGAAAATAAGAGGTACATTTCTGATCTAAAACACCTATATATCCATATCTTGAGAATTTTAGAGGTAAACAAATTCTATAGAAATTAAGATCTGGAAGATGCCATAAAATTCTGGTCACTGCAGCACTATATCAGAAAATTTTCTCCATCCCACTTTCTGTTTTCACTATAACTTGGCGATAATTTGTGACCTGATGAGATTGCAGAATTGACTGTAAGTTAGGTTGATTGTTACAGCAGACTGGGGAGGTGATTGTTTCTATCCTCCTTGTTTCCAAATTACATCAGTCTTGCTTTTAATGTAAGGCTAAATCTTCTTTTTTGTTCCAGATGGACTTCCAGGAGTTTCAATGTTCTTCTGCTCAAGAAGTTTTAGCTTTGTCATGGATAGCAAATGAATGACAGGGATATTTATCAAGCTTCTCTATCCAGACAGATGTGTAAAGCACAAACTAGAGTCTTAGACAGACAAATGATATACCAAAATGCCCACTCATGAATAGCAATCTGCAAATCACAAAAATCATTTAACAAAAGCCTTCATGACATGCCAAACATTTCTCACCATTAGGGAGAGAATTGTCTGGGGGAGAACCATGTGCCTAGTAAATACTGAATTTATAACAAGGGCTGGGAATTTTACACTGACTGTTGTGACTCTATATCTGTTCTTCTAAAATGACTGATGGGATGGCCTCTTTCCAGAGTTACTGTTCATCATTATATTACATCACATCTTTTTTTTTTTTTTTCTTTACTTTGCTTCTCTTTGTCTGTGTTCTTAGCAGGAGATTAGTTCTCCCTGTGCTCTCTGGCATGCACCTGCCTTCTCTTCTGGATGAGCTGCTCACTGGAGGTTATACAATACCATGCTAGGAAAGGGCTCATTCATGCCACATTGTACTCCTGACACTAGCAGGGGAATAACATTCTTCCTGCACATGCCACTTTGTTGGCCTGCATCAGAAGAGCCCTGGATGCTCTGCATAAAACAAAATCCAAACTTCCTTGTTATGCAGATAATCCAGTGTCTACTAGCTGTCATGCCATGGGCTCTTCCCAAACAATCCAAGAAGCCATTGCATGTGTGGATTGTTTCCTGGGCATATTAACAAGTCTTTTGCCAGGACTGCTCTGTCAGAACTGCCACATGGACATCTCAGCTGAGGACATGAGGGAGCTGCTGTTCTGGCAAGAACTGCATGAAGCCCAGCACCTTCCTCCGAGCTAAATGCAAGTCACATCAACAGCCCTGTTTCCCTACAGCTTTGAGGAGACCCACACCAGGTGGTTGTTCTGCCATGCCAGGGAACAGAAATTTTCTCTGAGGGGGAAAACTGTCAGATTGACACAAGGTCAGTGATTTTTTCATAGTTCGGAGAAGGTGAGTTACTTCAGCTGCACTGTACTGACTTCCAATACTTCTCTCTGGCCCAGTTCTTCCTTCCTTCTATCCCTGTCCCTCAGGAGATGACGATGCTGTTCTTACCCAGGGCTGACTGAGCCAGGCAGGTTCCAGGATCTCCCACTCCTCCCTGTTCAGTGGGTCTGGGATGACAGCAGAAGAGGATGACAGCACCCCCACTCACTAACCCTTACTCCCAGAACTTCTGGGAAATGCTTGGTTGAGCAGCAGTCGAGGGAGGGCAGGACACGACTAAGCACAGAGCATATTGTGTGAAATCTTCCACAGGAAAATTCAGGAAATTCCCTGACAGCTTTGCTGCATTAGTGCCTACTACAATTTTTGATACTGAAGATGGGGCTGGGGACAGTGGGAGGATAGCACAGAGAAGCTCAGGCAGACATTTTTTAGGGTACCTGTGATGTGCCCATCATATTCCCAAAGGAGCCCTAATGCCACACAGGAGATGTCTGTCCAAGGGAATTCTATGGAAACCAGACAAGGGGGACATTTCTATCACCTCATTCCTCCTGCCAAAAAAGAAAAGGTGTCCTCCCCACCTACATAGGAAATCAGCATTGGAAAATCTGTTTTCCAGGAATTTTTTCAGTACAACAGCCTATAAAAGTTTTCACCCCTTCTGTGCATTCATGAAGAAATTTCTTCTCAAGAAGAGTTCAAGCTCTGCACAACCACTGCAGGATTGACACAGAAAGAAAATATAAGAGTAACATAAACAGTGTGCAGGCAAATGTGGGTGTATTTTCATTTTTCCATTAATTTACATGTCAGTTTCCTGAATTCAGAAGACCCCACATTTTAGCATAATTTATGATGTCCTGGATTGTATAAATCTTGGTGTTCTTTTTATAGGAACAGATTATATACTCTGTGCAGCTGACAGAGACAAATGCCACACTTACTCCCTGGAGAATTCTAATCTCCCCCTCAAATTTTAAGATGTCAGTGAAAAACAATCCCCCTGTTTCTGAAACCCAACCCCAAGGAGCAATGATACTACCATCCATAAAAATAACTGGTCTGGGATCCTTAGGGATGGATCGCTGACAGAATCGTTCGGGCCAAGACAGTGCAGATGTCCACATCATAAATCTGGAAAGGTTACAGTTCATGTGTGGCAGAAAATAGAGGAGAGAATGTTCATGGCCCAAAGAGTACCTCCCCTTTGAGAAGAACCATCCTTTGGAGACCATTTAGTGTCACATATTCCTCAAAACACTTGTAATTAATCTACACAACCTGTCACCACCAATGCAGTGGCTACTGAATGTTTCCACTCATTCAAAAATCTGCCAGACAAATCCATGAGAGGAAAACCAGATGCAGACTCCTGATCCTACACAGAACAAAGACAGCAGGACTGGGATGTACCTGAGCCAGGAGCACTTGAGGAATGGGGTTGTATTAAGGAAAAGCCTCAGCACATCTGCCTGTCTCATCATTCTTGTGCTTTTCAGCCTGAGATGCTATCAAGGCAGAGCCAGTGCCAGGACAGTGCTCTGGGCTGGCCTTTTCCTGTCATGTCTGTCACAAGAAGCCAACAGGCAGCAGCAGGGCAGGGATGTCCCCCTTGCCAAGAGGCCATGGAGAGCCTGGAGCCCAGGTGCTGCTGCTCTGCAGCCAGGACAGCCTCTGTTTGCACAGGCAGAGCCAGACACAGCCACTGCTTGTGCCTCTGGGCAGAGCACACTCCTGGCAGGCAAAGCTCTCTGTGTGTTCATGGAGGGCACAGGAATCTGCTGCAGCCAGGGCCAGCTGGGGCCTCTCCTTGCCTGGGCAAAGCACCTCATGCTATGCCCAGTGATTCTGGCTCCAGGCTGATGTGGGTTTCAAACTTGGCAAGTCAAGTTTGCAAAATGCATGAGACAGAGCCTGGGGAGGCAACGTGCTATAGGATGGATTTGTAAGGATCTGAAGCACCTGAAAGCAAGTGGGTGGCTCACTAGTGCCTCTTGAGTGCTGGCAGAGTTAACTTTAAGTTGAACTCTTCCAAGCTCCTCCCTCAAGGGGGTTTCTTTGCTCCCCCCTGGTCTCACAAGCTCCCCTTTTCCCCCTGAGTCAATAATTTCTGAATGTATAATGCTGGGATAGCACAGAATATTTCAGCAGAAGTGCAACCAGAACTTTATGCAGAGCTCCCTAACAGTTTCCAAAGTACAACACTGGTACACTCCACATCACTGTGCCTGTTTGGGAAACCCACAGAACACATGATTTTTGCTAATGCTCTCAGCTCTTATTTTCAGTCACTCTTTGCTGCTGTGCTCTCATCTTACCTCTGAACAGGGGATTGTTTTACTTACTGCAGTGTTACGCAGCAGTGGATCAAATATTAAGTTACCATCTCAGTTGTCAAGACAGCAACAAACAATCCTGGTTTTCATGTAATAATGCAAATTTTCCAGCAGCCACAGCTAACTTGCTACACCTGTGACTGGCTTTAGATGCAAGGGATTTAATGAGGCGTACGGGCTTCTCCCAGGAGGCTTGTGGTGCTCCCTATTTCTCAGAAGAGTTATTGCAAGAACTCTGCCAATTAAAAAAGTGACATCATACCTCCTGTTGCTCTTTCGCCCTGGGATTTCCTATTAGTTTCTTTAATTAGAGTTTTTTGCTGGCCTTGAGCTAACTGAATACTGATGCCCAATATATATTTTAAGGCCGAAGAACTGGCAAGTTGCTAGTCTAGTATAAAGCACAGGTATTATCTTCTATTCTCCCTTCCCCTTGCCTTTTTAATCCTCCTACATTGCAGATCAGGAAAGATATCTTGACCTGAAATTTTCTCAGCATGACAGGACTACACCTACACCAAACCTTCACCACCTGTAATCCAGACAACCAACTGAGCCAGCAATGGGCACCAGTGCCACTCACACCCGCATGCTGGGGGATGCCTCAGGTAACCTTTCTCCACCTGCAGAGAGTTTGCAATCTCTGTCTCCTCTTCCTCAGTGTGTCTTGTCTCCCTTGGGAGAGCAGCAGCTGGTTAAAGTCAGGACCCTGATAGCTCTGGCAGGTATGGAAACCCTGTGCTCATGGATGTGAAGGGAAGGCCAGCCCGTGACGTGGGGAAAAATATACTTCTTCTTGGATCCTGGCATCTCTGCTGGCTTTCTCCTGCCATCCCCATGAGGTAAGTCTGTGGTTTGTAGCTCTGGCCTGCACTCCACATGCCCTACTGAGGGCTTCATCAAAAACTTTATCTTTCTGTGTGTGATTTTCATTTGCTAGAGGTAACAAGCAGCCAGCAACTGACAGGAAAGGCTCCAGCAGGCAACCCAGTGCCCCCATTTTCAAGCCAAAATTCATCTATTTCTTAGTTTTTTAATGCCCTTTGGATGATGGAGATGCATGATTCCCTTATGCTGACACAATCTTCCCTGAATATTCACAGTACCTCCTATCCCATTTTCTTGGCTACAGGATACAGGAGCCCAGCTGAGAGATTTCTTGTCTGTGACACATCTGCTTTCATACTGTGGCTCTTTTTAAAGGCTTCATTTATTAATACTTTGAGGAAATAGTGTCATATGTAAAGACATGTTTTTGCTCTCTACTTGTTAGAACTTGAATTTCCACCTGGGAAAGGCTTTGGGCTTGGTTGCACCATGAATAATCCCTGCCTTGTCTAGCTGGGACTACAGTAGCTCAAGAACAGTATTGGGTATCCATGGAATCTGTTTTCTTATCCCTTGGCTCCAACTTCCATTAGAGAGGTAAGAGTGTCACTGACACGTTAAACATCGGGACTCTCCATGTTCACTGAGGCACAGGATTGCTACCACAGCTATAAGCAGAAGAAATCTGAATGCAAGGGCAACAAAAAGGAAATCTGAATGAGCTGGGAGTTATACATCCCTGGATGTGCACAAAAGATTGCATTTGCAATGGCTGAGAACAGTCTGAATGCATCTGAATCACCAAAACTGGCCTTTGGAAGGAGAAAAACTCAGTTCACTGCAATAAGCTTTATCTGACAAGCCCTATTCATTCAAAGTTGCAGACAGATTAAATCTCTGTCACTCCAATCCCTTAACGTTATTGACAAATTTGCAAAGGTGCAATCTGTGATTCACTCATAGGGCTTTGATGGAGATTTTGAAAGATAAGACTCCTTGTGAGCCACAGAGGTATTGCTCTCATTAACAACTGCCAGCCAGCTACTAATTAGCTGCTGATTGAACAGTTAAGGCAGTTCAGACAATTTTCAAAGGTTACAACCACCCATTTGTCCAGCCCATCCTCAGCTTCCAAATGAGACATCTGAAAGATATACTGTGAAAACACTTTACACAGCCTCAGGGTGTTCAGCAAGGTATTTCATATCGTGTTATTTCCACCTCTATTTCCTCATCCACACACTCAAGTCAAGTTTCAAGTTTGTGAGCTGAATGGTACCAAGATAAAAACACGGATGGGGGCTCAGGATGGTGTCCCAAAGGATACAGAGTAGTAATGTTGAGATGTCTCCACTTCCCCACTTGACTCAGCTGCCTTGCTGTAATTCCTGCTCCTGAATTCACAGCCAGTCCCAGAACACGGGGCAGGGGAAGCCATGGTTAAGAGCTGGCAAAGAGTGAGGGAGCTGCCCCATCTTCATCTCAAGAAGGATCTATTTTCAGCACAATAAAATCCTCCCTCTTCCATGGGAATGTCAACACTGCAGATCCTTGCTCCCTCCTTGCTACTGTGCAGTAGCTGTAGTCTGAACTCCAGCCTGTAGCTGGAGTCTACCCTCAATCTGCCTCTTCTCTTTTGACTCCCCTGTGTTTTGCATCCAGCTGTAATAGAGCCCAGCCCTGAAGAGATGGAAGCATTGGCAGAAAGTTCATAGAGACACAATCGATTTTAATTCCCTTTTTTCATCAAGGTGTTGTTGCTTCTTCCAGCAGGTCCTTCCTTTCCCAAGAACAGATACTGCTGTTGTTCCTCCAAACTCTTCCACAGTAACACTGCAGCTCCACTAGTAAATTAAACATGTCCAGGAACTTAGGCCAATTGGCATGGAACTGTTTGTGCTTATAGAAGTAAACTATTTCTGTATCAAGCATGGTGAAGCTGAATGCAGACTGTATTGGGAAGGGTCCCAGAAAATGCCAGCTGTCCAGTTATGCCTTTAAATCTGTTTAGGAGATGTGTTGTTGGCACAGGTCAAAAGCTTGACAAGAAATGTGCTGATGATTTATTAGTAGAAGTGATTGGTTTCCCCTGTCTGCAAAGGTTCCCTGCCACAAGGCAGTGTTCTAGGAAAGGCAGCATGAAATGGACTTTTCTCCAGTAGGACAAGGGGTAACAGATTTAAACTGAAAAAGAGTTATATATTAGACATTAGAGAGAAATTCTTCCCTGTGAAGGTGGTAAGGCATAGGTTGTTCAGAGAAGCTGTGGCTGCCCCTGGATCCCTGCAAGTGTCCAAGGCCAGGTTGGAGGGGGCTTGGAGCAGCCTGGGATAGTGGAAGGTGTCCCTGCCCATGGTTCTTTCAGGCTCTTTCCAAATGAATCCATTCTATAATTGATTCTCTAATTTTACTGCAGGAAATAAAAGAAGTGCTATCAGTATTGGTAGTTTCAATGGCACAAAAACTTTGGATATCCGCAGATTTTCCATTGTGTTCTTCTCACATTTATCTCCATCTTTGACCTCTATAAACATAGTCCAAATTACTTTTTATTCCCACTTTTCTTTGAAACTTCAATGTAATGTTTAGTTTATTTGCCTTGATAATATTCATTGAGATTTCTTCTGAAATTCCTAGCCTGTGAACAAAGAGCTGAGATGGAAAAAACCAAAACCAACACACCAGTATTTTGTCAAAGATTAGTTAAGAGCTTTTCAGGTTATTATTTCCATGTTTTAGTTTAACTTTTTCAGCTAAATTACTCTTCAGTATTTCTTACCTGTGCTTCCACTGTCTTTGTGTATTTTCCTAGTTCAAAGCACTGCTGACAGTACTGATTAGGTCCCTGAAAAGCCTTTGCTAACATATAAATCTTCTCTTGGAAGACTTATGCAAATCTGGGCTAATATCATTGGTTGTATCATCTGCCAAACTTCTGATATATATCCAAGTCATTCATGGCACCATGCTATTTTGTTATGATTTTATCAATACATTTTCAAGCAGGATGTGTAAATCACCTACATTTTTCATCTAGATTCTCTTCCTTTATATTTGCTGCTTTTTTAGTCAAAATATCAAAAACTGTCAACATTTTTCAGTGGGCCTGTAGCTCTTTCTTCTAATGAACAAGGCGTTTTACAGCAGTATACTAAAATATCAGCTAAATAATTTTCCCTTTTGTATATTCTTATTTAAGTGAAGGTAGAAGACAACAAATTAAAAAATAAATATTTTAACATATTCATTTTTATTTTTACAGCATACCAAATTTAATGTAAGCAAGGGACTTCCTCTGGAACAGAAAATATAGTGTGAGATGTCACCAGGAGCTGTCAGCTGGGATTTGTTAGATCAAGATGACCAGATTTGTGAGGACTAATGACAGCTCACCAAAACAACTAAGACATTGAAATGTCTTTTTATATTGAAAGTTTTTCTAGTAGTTTGCTATGCTATTATGTGGTAGTTAGAAACACTCAGAGTAATGCCTTTTCCCTCTATCATGCTTAGAGTGAACAGATATTTATGCTACCTGCCCATACCATTTTTTTTCCCCCTGCTCTGTTGAAGCTTATAGGGAACTGATGATGACTTTAGCATCTTTCAATCACACAGTGTCAAATAAGATAAATGTGGACAAATGAATCCAGCTTTTTGTTCCAGCTATTTAATTATGGTGTTACTTTGTTCTGATATTGAAACCATCATTATTTAAATCTCATTCCATAATGAAATACATCTAGTTATAGATTGTTGGAGTTTAATCAGTCCTTGAGTTCATCAGATAGTTGAATGTTTCCTACAAGACACGAGGCTGAAGTCCTCCCAAGCTATTAGTTAAGCTGCCTCTAAATTATCACCTACTTTTGAAAGAAATAGAACTTCCCATTCCTGGCGAGATGCTGGCATTGCAGGAGCATGTTTGCAGCACTGCCACTGGGATGGCACGGTTTCTGTCATATGATACATCTTTGGAACTATGACTCTCCTGGCTACTCAGGTGGACAGAGCATGCCAGAACAACATTAAGATACTTCTAATTCTCCACTCAACTCTGAATTTTCTGAGTTAACTCAAATGTAAGACCACATTCTTCAATACACATAGTACCGTCCCAACTATGCCTGTTAAAAGTTACCTGAAGAATTTCAGTTTTATTAATGTGTCCTGCTAGGATCATCTCTGCTACCTTGGATCCTGGATCTTGTGAAGCAAATACTGCAGCACATGATGTTATTTCCCTCTGTGCTTGTACATGGAAAGAGACTTGAGAGGGACAAGGAAAATGGTTCAGGTATATATCACCCTGCAAAGGGTGGGCAAAGAGCAGCAGACATTGATATCAGAGAGAACACACAAGAAGAAATTAAATTCTCCAGCCATTCCCTGCTGAGTTTCCATTAAGTCCTGACAGCAGTGGGAATCAGCAACTTCTTTTCTCAGCTGTTGCTGTAACCTAAAAAGAGCCCTGAAGGTCACATTGAGAAGACAGGTCAGTGCTGCACTAGATGTGTGGCTTGTGGAAAAGGCAGCAGGACAGTTTCTTTTATGACATATATTTTACCATATTTTAGAGGAGCTCAGAACATAGGCATTTTCCTCAGCTTCCCTGGTAGAGCATAGATAATTCTATTCTTCTCTCTGCACACTGAAAATTACCTGAATTTGTCATTATGCCTGAGTGCATATAAACATCAGCAGATTTAAATTGTTACTACTCTCTCTCTAAATTGATTTCCCTCAATGTGTAGAAATTGTGTGAGGCTCCATAAACTAAACAAAAGTTGTTCATCATTATGTATTTTGATTTTTTTGTAGTCTTTGGACAACATAAAACAATCACATCAGGAAAAAACCTGCCTATAATTTGAATTTGACAACACAATTCACTAAAAAGATCATAAAAATATTCAGAATATTTGAAAAGACAGAAATCCACTGTAACTCTATTTGTAATGATAGAGGGTGTCACCTGAGTTTAGGACTGTGAAATATACTGGCAAAGAGTATGTTGCTTATGCACAGAAAAGTTGTAAAGCAGTAAGAATTAGAGGTGAATATCCATATATACTTACATTTAGATATTGTAGGACTGTTGCATATCATAGTTATGGATATTATATTGAAATGTACACTGTACTGTATTTTTTCCTGAAGTAAAATTGGGAATTTTACATATTGATCATATCTTTCCTTCACCTTTACTGCAATAACTTCAGAAATTCCTTCACAATTTTTTTCTCAAAGAATATATATGGATCTATTCAGCTTTATAGCTGTGGAAAGCTATATAGCAGAATAACATATAATATAGCTACATAACACAGGTGACGGTTGTGTCCTCTGGGAACACTGACCAAACACACTTGGCCTTTGACTAAATAAAACTTGAATGATTTGCAGCTAGAGAAAATGTCATCTGACCACTGAGAGGAGATTAGGGAGCAAGGAAGGAATTCTTTCTCACAGCCTGACTTGCATGTGAGAAGTTACCTTAGGTCCCTGCCTGACAGCACTGCATAAGACAGGCTTGCTACATGCCACTGAGAGCAGGACTTAACAGAAAGGCAACAGCAGCTACTCAGAGAAGACCTCAAGGATAATGGTCAGAACCCCAAAAAACCCAGCCTCCAGTAGTGGCACATTCGTTACTTCTCTGGGAATCCCATCCCTGGGTTCATAATAAAATATTTCTGCCTTATTTCTGCCTTATATCTATCTGAAATCTACATTTTTTCAGCTTAAAACCAGTGAATCTTGTGCTTTAAATTCTTTGCTCTGTCCTTCTTACAAGCCCCCTTTAAGTATTGAAGGGCCTCAAGAAGGTGTCCTTGAACCTCTCTCATCTCCAGGCTGAACAACCCCAAGACTGGACATGGTAATTACTGCTGTGGTTTAGTGAGGGTGGTGGTGCTGTTTGGCCAAAGATTGGATTCTGTGATCTTGGAGGCCTTTTCCAACCATAAGGATTCCATGATTCTGTGAAGTAGCTCAGCTTTTTTTCATAAGAGGGATGTTCCAGTTCTTAGTCCTCCTTTGGAACCACTCTAACTGGTCCAGGACTTTCTTGTGATGGTAACTTCTTTTTCAAGTGATAGAGGAGCCAACATGGAGGAGGGTTGCGTTGGACCTTATCACCAGCAAGCAGGGGCTGGTGGGGAATGTGAAGCTCAAGGTCAGCTTTGACTGCAAGGACCACAAAATGGTGGAGTTAGAGATCCTTGGGGCAGCGAGGAGGGGACACAATAAGCTCAGAGCCCTGCACTCCAGGAGAGCAGACTTTGGACTTTTCAAGAATAACTCAGGAGTGATGCATCCCAGCAAAGAAGAAGTCAGTCAAAAATGCCAGGAGGTGTGCATGGGTGAACAAGGAGCTCCTGGATGAACTCAAATGCAGAAAGACCTACAGAGGGTGGGAGCAGAAACAAGTAGCCTGGGAAGAATATAGAGAAATCATCCAAGCAGACAAAGAGCAGAGGAAAGCTAAGGCTGTGATAGAAATAAATTTGGCCAAGGACATCAAAAGCAACAAGAAAAGCTTCTGTAGGAATGTTGGTGATAAAAGGAAGACAGGAGAATTTGGGCCTTCTCTGTAAGAAATGGGGTCACCTCATTACCTGGGATCTAGAGAAAGCTGAGGTACTCAATGATGATTTTGCCTCTGTGTTAACCAGCAAGTGCTTAAGCCACATCATCCAATTTGCAGAAGGCAAAGTCAGAAAATGGGAGAATGAAGAACCACCCACTGTAGGAGAAGATTGGTTTTGAGACCATTTAAGGAACTTAGAGGTGCACAAGTCCATGGGACCTGATAAGATCCATCCACAGGTCCTGAGGGAACTGGCAGAGGAAATGGCTAAGCCACTATCCATTATACTTAAGTTGTGACTGTCTGGTGAAGTTGCCACTGTAGAAGGGGAAACAAAACCAGAGGTGTTTAATCTCTTTAGCCAAAAGGAGCAGAGGGTTCAGGGGCATCCTCAGCAAGTTTGCCAACAACACCAAACTTCATGTTCCTTATTAAAAGAAGTATGGGTATTCAAATGGCATAGATTTCTACAAGCCCAAATCTTTACCTCAAGATTTCTTTTATTTATGGTACAGATTGACAGGTCAAACTTGGAAAAAAAGATATAAGAAACAACTGAGGTCCTGTCCTGGATGTGGGTACTTTCTGATTAATTAAAACATCATCAAGAAAAGAAAGAAACATCTATTTTTGAGCTGCACTGATCTGCATAGCAGAAATCACAGCACATCTTATAATACTCACCTTAGCAAAATTCATGCACAGGCTTATTATTCTTTCTTGGAGAATCTCCCACTTTTGCAATTTCAAGTGTACAGATTGGTATATCTGCACTAATGTAGGTATGCTCCTTTTCATGTATCAGAAGTGACCTCACATCACACTCTGAGACCTACCCCAGTAGTTCAGCTACACCCCAGCCTGTTATTTCTGTGACAAAATCTTGCCCTGTCTATGACTCTCAGGCACCAGCACTATCACACTGTCACAGAGATTGTTCCTCTGCTTTCAGAATCTTACCAGCACATCTGCCAAATGCTTTTCATAATACTTACTTCCCCTTAGTGGCTTGCCCAATGTATTCCTCCAAGGCATTTCTTACAAGATTCACACCATCACAAGGGAAAGATAAAAGCTGGCATTCCCATTGTACAGCTGGGGTAGCTGCAGCACAGACATACCAAGCAATCCATCCCAGGTCGTGCAGTGAGTCGGTGGGAAAGCCAGCAATAGAATCCATAAGTCCTGAATCCAAGTTCTTTAAGTGCTTCGACTAGTCCAGATTCCCTCCTTAACACCCCTGTCACATTATTTATAGGAGATGTATTCATATAGCCACCAAGACATCAAAATTTTCTAATTATATCTACTCATGTCAAATGACAATTATGCCCTTAGTTCAGTTTGCCAGACAATGCTTAGCCAGAGAGGGTTTGCCAAAATATTTTTGACCGAAGAAAGAGGAGGCATCTGGAGCATCTGCAGGCGAGATCGTATAAAATGTCCCTGCTACACGTCTGCCCTGGCTCCACAGAAAGCTCCAAGGTAAGGGATGGGGTCTGCAGGCTGCCAGGAAGGGGATGGCAGCCTAATGTGCCACCACATTCCTGCTGCCCCTGGTGCTTTTCTGCAGGAGGGGACTCCATTCCAAATCTGTTTTCAAGGCACCTGCATGTTTTCACTCTTGATTTTTGTGCAGCAGCAATTTAGGAATTGCCATTTCTGTTTTACAGCACTGATCAGCTGCCAGTCCACAAGCCACACATCTGGTGTCACGAGAGGTAAGAAGCTGATTTACTAATTCTTAGGGGCAGAGACAGATCCTTTTGGGTGGGGTGTGTGTATGGCTGAGTGAATGGTCACTGCTTCACTGTATATTCTTAAATCCACTGTAGTCAGAGGATAAGGTGGTGGGGTGCTGAAGGTTGGTATGGTTTTCAAGTGAATTATTGAATCACAGAACAGTCCAGGTTGTAAGGGATCTCATAAGGTCATCTGGTCCACTCTTTAAGGAGCTGTGTTTGAAGTCTCTGACTACTCATGGCAGGCCAGAAAATCCCCATGGGGACATTCTTCACTTCTGCTTAACTCACCTAACAGGGAGTGAGGTGCACTGCCTTCCCATCACTGCTGTTGTAGCTGTGCAACTGAACTAAGAATACAGCAGGAAAACTGCAAAATTCAGCATTTTGTCTCAGAATATGCAATGTGATATTTCGTCTGAAATTTGCCATGGAATCACTAAAGCAGTAAGGGCTGTAATATAAGAAATCAAGCTCTGATTGTCACCTCTGTAAAAGGCAATGCTGCCCTTTGTTTTCTGCTCTGCTTGTTTTCTACCTCACAAGAAATGGAAGATGCAGCCTCCCTCTTCTGGAAGTCACTACCTGTTCCTCCAGAGACAAACAAAGAAATATCATGTTATGTTTTCTCATTTTAGTAAAATAAACACAAGATTAAATGTCGTGTAAATATCAGATACCTAACTCAATACAGAAAGAGATATTTAAATGTTTTCCTAAGCTGCCCAGTGTTTGGTTTTGCTTTTTTTTTCCCTCGGGAAAAAAAATTTAAAATCAGGCTTTAAAATTCCTGATTTTTAAATACGTCATTACAGCTTTAAATCTTTGAACTTTGTTTTTCTCTAAAATTCTACTAATTTTTAAAAAACAAAAGAAAGTACTAGAAAAGGAGCTATCTCAGTGTGGTTTGAACAGCACTAATCTTTTAACAGTCATGTTGCAATTTATGCCTGGATTCAAGTAGTCAATAAAATTAGAGAAAATTGTATTATTAATACAATTATAAAAAAGTTCTAAATACTGAAACTGAGTCATTAAGAAGCCAGAGTTTTCAGTGTGCAGTTCAGACAGTGGAGTATGAGCATTCTGATCTTTGTAAAAAACTATAAATTGTGAGAAAAGAGGATTATAATATTTCAAAATTAATTTTCAGAGTGCTTAAGCAGTTGAAAGGATTTTTGAGGTTCTTAATTCCATAGTACAGTGCCTAAATAGTTGAATTCTAAGTATCTATAGATTATTTAAATGTGATTTCAGTAAAGGCCAAATAATCTCCCTAAATATAATTTTGAAGTTTTCCAAAAATATTGAATTACACCAATGCAAAAATTCGCAATTCCTTCCAAAAGGCTACAAGCTGTATTGATATAGTTTCTTCTTCTCCACAACTTCTCTTTTCTTCTCCTAACAAGTGCTTACTTTCTGGCAAATTTGAGTAACATATCTGCTCCTCCACAGTGTTCTCTGCGGACCAGCCCCTCCATAAAGTGCAGCCATGTCTACGGACGCTGAGATGGCTGTTTTTGGGGAGGCGGCTCCTTACCTCCGAAAGTCAGAGAAGGAGAGAATTGCAGCCCAGAACAAACCTTTCGATGCCAAGACATCAGTCTTTGTGGCTCATCCCAAAGAATCCTTTGTGAAAGGGACAATCACGAGCAGGGAATCGGGAAAAGTCACTGTCAAGACTGAAGGGGGAGAGGTGAGTCAAAAACAAGGCTCAAGGACAACATTTGCTTCCCTCACTGGGTTCTTAGCTGACATATGAGGATCTTTCTGTTTTCTTGGCAGACCCTGACCGTGAAGGATGACCAAGTCTTCTCCATGAACCCTCCCAAGTATGACAAAATCGAGGACATGGCCATGATGACCCACCTGCACGAACCCGCTGTGCTGTACAACCTCAAAGAGCGTTACGCAGCCTGGATGATCTACGTAAGTGGCAGCAGCAGCTTCCTCTGGGCAGCCTCAGGGGCTGCTGGGCCAGCCTCAGGGGAAGCCAAGGTGCTGTGTCCCTTCCTTGCAGACCTACTCGGGTCTCTTCTGCGTCACCGTCAACCCCTACAAGTGGCTGCCGGTGTACAACCCCGAGGTGGTGTTGGCCTACCGAGGCAAGAAGCGCCAGGAGGCCCCTCCACACATCTTCTCCATCTCTGACAACGCCTATCAGTTCATGCTGACTGGTGAGTGGCTCTGTCTAGTCCTTAGGGACATTGGACCATTAAATTCTTTTAAGGGATACCCTATCTCAGCAAAGTGAAGAGACTTTTTCAAAGTTTTCTTGGATCTGACATACACATCTGTTGGAGTTTACTATCTTCATAGCATTGTTTCTACTATTTTAAATGAAAGATATCTCTGCACACAGTGATGTGCTTTGCTTGTTTATGTGAAGCTGACATCAGGCAAAACATTAGACTTACCTGACTATGTTTCATTCTTTCTCTGTTGTTTATTGAGTTTTGAGCACTGTGTTTCTGCCTTGTTCACAGATCGTGAGAACCAGTCCATCCTGATCACGTAGGTACCCCCCTGCGTGGGTCCCTGCGGGGCTGCCCGGTGCCAGGGCACCTCCTGCCTGACCACGCACCCTCTGCTTCTCTCTTGGCTTTGGCAGCGGAGAATCCGGGGCCGGGAAGACTGTGAACACAAAGCGTGTCATCCAGTACTTTGCAACAATTGCAGCCAGTGGAGACAAGAAAAAGGAAGAACAAACATCAGGCAAAATGCAGGTAAATTAGTTGATACATGTTGGGATCAATGCTTTCCTTTGTTCTTGACATGATTTTTGGAAAGGATAACTAGCAATAATTATCACCCTGCAGGGAACGCTTGAGGATCAAATCATCAGCGCCAACCCACTGCTGGAGGCCTTTGGAAACGCCAAGACCGTGAGGAATGACAACTCCTCACGCTTTGTGAGTTGCTTAACAAAATAATTCCTGTGACATAGTAAACAGGAGTTATGTCAGTATTCTTTTCTGTTCAGCCATCCTGTTTTCAGAAGTAAAACTGAATTTTCTTACCATGGCTTTGCCACTTATCCTAAAGATCATTCTCCAGATTTCACAACACAAAACATAATTCTGTTTTAAATTAAAATTAAAATGCAAATAATGCCATGTTATGTGGTGTTTCTCCTAGAACATACTGTAATGTTAAAAAATAATTCTGTTTATTTTTACTTACATTTATATTAATTTTCTAAGAGATAGACAAATTGCAGGAAAAAAGGGAATGAGGTTAGGAGAGAAGAAAGAAAGAAAGAAAAAGAAAGATTTTCTAATTGAATATTTGCTGTATTTCAGATTTAATTAATCAGAAGTGAAGTTTTTTATTAGATCACAATTCAGATTTAAGCAGCTCAACTACTTGAATTGATATTTTTGTATCATTAAGGATCCTGCTCTCTGTGTGCAGGATATAGTTAGAATAATTTGTTGAATGAATTTCACACATTCCTTCTCATTTGTTCACTCAGCATACTTTAAATACAGTTTTGCCACTGCTGATTATTTTCATGGTCAAAAATGAAAAAGATAACTTTGTGTTAGTGGTGCAAATACAGAGATTTTAAGAAAATGTCTCTAAGTAGAAAACTTGTGCCAACTTCTTTATTTCAGATATACTTTCTATGTTGTAAATCTTAAAACACTTTTATTCCTTTAAAGGGCAAATTCATCAGAATCCATTTTGGTGCCACAGGAAAACTGGCTTCTGCAGATATTGAAACATGTAAGACACTTCACAGCAGTTCCCAATCCATCCATTCCCCTGTCCATACAACATCATTTATACTGCCTTCCTTGCTTTCTTTCCATCTTCCCTTTTTTTTTTTTCTTTTGCTGTTTCTTCTTGTTTCTAACTAGATTTTCCCTCCAGATCTGCTGGAGAAGTCCAGAGTCACTTTCCAGCTCAAGGCGGAAAGGAGCTACCACATCTTTTATCAGATCATGTCCAACAAGAAGCCGGAGCTAATTGGTAGGAAGAATTACTAACTTGGAGGAAGATTGCTGAGTTTCTGCTCACACTATTACTTGCTTGGCTAAACTAAGCCTACATGATCCATCTTCTTATTTTCAGACATGCTCCTCATCACCACCAACCCATATGACTACCAGTTTGTGAGTCAAGGCGAGATCACTGTCGCCAGCATTAACGACCAGGAGGAGCTGATGGCTACAGATGTAAGTAGCAATTCAGAGTATTGTAACTATTGTCATCTCCCAGGCAAGGCTTTTTATTTTACTGTCCCTATTTCAGAGTGCCATTGACATCCTGGGTTTCAGTGCTGATGAGAAAACAGCCATCTACAAGCTGACAGGGGCTGTCATGCACTATGGGAACCTGAAGTTCAAGCAGAAACAACGAGAGGAGCAGGCAGAGCCTGATGGCACAGAAGGTATCAGCAAAATCTTTGGCCAACCTGCTAGAAATAGAAGTGGAAATAATAAATCAGTGTTTGGAAGATGGAGTAGGAATGTGTTTAGGTGAGATGGTACATAGCTATGAAACTGCCATCCAAAATGCACTCTTTCTTCAATTACTGCTCATCATTATCTGCTCTACCAACTGCATACATATCCAAAAATCTCTCCTGAGCTATCATTCTGAATCAGCATAACTTGCTCATATGCTGAGACCCACTGAGAAAGAAAAGATTTTTTGAAAAAACTCATTTCTGCTTGATACTTAAATAAAATTTATATTTAATTGTATTTAGTTATAGAACTTCTACTTCATAAATCACTTTTTAGGGAAAAAAAACTCATGAATTCCTGGATTAATTTTTCATAAATATATTGTTTCTAGAAGATTCTGTGAAGATTTTTAAAGACAAATATAGCCTTTAGATATCAAACATTCAATGCAAAGATGATTTCAATTGAATAATTATGTCATGGTTCCTCTGAGAGCCAGTAGGCAAAATTTGATAACAAGAAAATTAAATATTGTAGCTGTTTTGTGAAGGGTTCATCACTCAAAGTGCTGCATGTTTTGCTATCCTTAATTTTTCTATCTCCTCGTTCTTGTACTTAGTTGCTGACAAGGCTGCCTACCTGATGGGTCTGAACTCAGCAGACCTGCTCAAGGCCCTCTGCTACCCCCGAGTCAAGGTGGGGAATGAATACGTGACCAAGGGCCAAACTGTGCAGCAGGTAACAACAACCACTTGGTGACTGGGAACCTCTGACTTGAATCACTTACTATTTGCTCTGGAAATTGTATTTCTTCTGCTCCATTCTCCTTTGGTTTAGGTATACAATTCAGTGGGCGCCCTGGCAAAGGCTGTCTATGAGAAGATGTTCCTGTGGATGGTTGTTCGCATCAACGAACAGCTGGACACGAAGCAGCCCAGGCAGTACTTCATTGGTGTGCTGGACATTGCTGGCTTTGAGATCTTTGATGTAAGGATTTCAGGTTTGAGGGCTGCTCTTGAAGGGAAAGATTGTTATATCAGAGTCATATACCTCTGAATGTTTAACATGCTAGTCATTTGTGATTTTATGTAGGAAAAACCCCAAAAAAATTCTGCTGGATTTTCTTTTCCAGCAGAAAACAAAATCCCCAAAAACTCCATCAGTAGAAGCACAGAGTCATGTTGTTTGTGCAGAAGCAGCAAATAGAATTTTATACGTTGTAATATTACAATTGTTTGGGCTTAATGTTAAGGATAAAATAACCCAAAATAATTCCAATAAATTTATAAAAGAGCTTCTGGAGCAGAGCTAGGAGATGCATTGGCAAATATATAATGAGTTAAAGATGTTCAAAATGTTTAAAGAACCAAGGAATAAAAAGGGTTTTCACTTTGGAGACAAGAGCAAGCACTCATCTTGTTTGCTGAATAAAGAAATTATTAATTTTAGGAGATTCACTAAAAAATCTGCTCTGGAAAAAAAGCCCTCATTTTCATTATGTAGGTATTTCTTTCTGGAGCTGCATATAGGTTCTGTTATGGTGAGGTCCTGGTAATACAGTTGTGTTTTAACTGGGGAGATTTATAAAGGCTGGAGGAGAATGATGAAGAACTTGGCATATTGATGAGGGCTGGTTGTTGTGTGTTTTTCCACTGAGCAGTTCAACAGCCTGGAGCAGCTGTGCATCAACTTCACCAATGAGAAACTGCAACAGTTCTTCAACCACCACATGTTCGTGCTGGAGCAGGAGGAGTACAAGAAGGAGGGCATTGAATGGACATTCATTGACTTTGGCATGGACCTGGCTGCCTGCATTGAGCTCATTGAGAAGGTAAGTTTTTAATTCAACATCTCATTGTTTTAAATTTCCAGTGGTTGGATACTTGTATTCAGTTTTAATTGCAGAAATACATCTTGACCTGTACTATTGCTAATTTTGCATTATAGATATTACAAAGTCCACTGAAAACTATAGAAGTAATACTCACACATTCTCTGCATGGAAGGTATCTTGTTTGCTTGGCTAAAGGATATTATCTTCAAAAACACAAGGCAGTTCCTAAAGTAAACTGAAAACATTTTCTTAGGGTTCTGGAATAAAGTTATATGGAAATGGATAACTGATTATCCATACAGTTATCTGTAATGGTTCTGTATGGTTCACAGCAAAGCAAGTACAGTGCCTGACCTCTGAGAGGAAGAAACAGAGATTTCTTGTAGTTCCTTATAATTTAGGGGACTGATTGAAAATTCAAAACCACAAGTAAATATGCCATGGACACATTTGTGAAAAACACTTTAAAATATATCCTTTCTCCTCATGAACTTTACAATGATCTTTGGCATAGAAAACATTCCGAATCATGATGCCAAAGTGTAAATCAAGCAGGTGAATCTTTTAAATTCAATTTTAGAAAGAAATTTTCTACATGGCAAAGTTTGTTTTTCAGTTTCCGGTCTTTTACTACATTCTTTTTGAGACCAAGCCATAATCATATATTCTACAGGCATTCTCTCTTGTTTATTGAACTATCTTCCAGCCTATGGGCATTTTCTCCATCCTGGAAGAGGAGTGCATGTTCCCCAAGGCAACTGACACCTCTTTCAAGAACAAGCTCTATGACCAGCACCTGGGCAAGTCCAACAATTTCCAGAAGCCCAAGCCTGCCAAAGGCAAGGCTGAGGCCCACTTCTCTCTGGTGCACTATGCTGGCACAGTGGACTACAACATCACTGGGTGGCTGGAGAAGAACAAGGACCCTCTGAATGAAACTGTCATTGGGTTGTACCAGAAATCATCTGTGAAGACCCTGGCTTTACTTTTCGCTTCTTATGGTGGAGGAGAAGCAGGTTATTTTTCTAACTTTTCTTTTTCAACAATTAGGATATGTAAAGATACAACAAAAAAGGTTGTATGTTTATATTAAAAAAATTCTTTTTTTTATTTTAAGAGGCTAGTGGCGGTGGTGGTGGCAAGAAGGGAGGCAAGAAGAAGGGCTCTTCTTTCCAGACTGTCTCAGCTCTTTTCCGGGTAAAGTATGGATTCATTTTCTATAAAGTGACATAATGTCGAAACTGAGCTAAATACACTCAGGTTTGTATTCTGGCATTGGTTTTATAAAGAAGCTATACTAAGTATGAAGTGCATTGCATTGTGATTTTCTGTTCAAATTTAGGATTCAGTCTTCATTTCTTTTAAAAGTTTACTCCCATTTTTTGGGAAAAAGTTTTTTTCAGAATCTGTCATGTAACAAAAATATAAATATTTATCCCAAAAGCGCTTCTCTTAAAATATTTGTAGAGTAGTGTTTTACTTCTTCCAAAATAAGGCAAAAAAAATTAATCATTTTTTAATGAGAATATTTTTCAATAAAAAGTCTATATAAGGTTTCATTAAACCAGGGTATCAAATTTGAAAGCTTCTTCTCAGATTTATTATATTAGTTCTTTGGCCTCTAGGTACAAAGTATGGAAAAGTAAATTTCCTTCATCTAAACTACTATGCATGATCCCACAGGAGAATCTGAACAAGCTGATGACCAATCTGCGGAGCACTCACCCCCACTTTGTGCGCTGCATCATCCCCAATGAGACTAAAACACCTGGTAAGAACCCCAAGCTGAAAGATCCTTGCTCTGCTACATCCATTCCCCTCTGCACTGCAATCTGTGCCCCTCATTTGTGCTCTGCATTGCCAGGTGCCATGGAGCACGAGCTGGTGCTGCACCAGCTGCGCTGTAACGGCGTGCTGGAAGGGATCAGGATCTGCAGGAAAGGGTTCCCCAGCAGAGTCCTCTATGCTGACTTCAAACAGAGGTAAGAGCTAGGAAATGAAGAGATAAGTCAGGTGTCCTCACCAATGTCTCTCCATCACACAACTGAGCTTTGCCAGGGTCTTTAAGTATGGAGAGATGAAATTCCAACTTCCTCAGCCTGGTTCTGCTGCAAACACTGCTCTTGCTTTCAGTGAAGAGAACTTTCTTATGACTGGACATTGTCTTCCTCCTGTTTCCTCCAATTCCACAGATACAAGGTGCTTAATGCCAGTGCCATCCCTGAGGGACAGTTCATCGATAGCAAGAAGGCTTCTGAGAAGCTTCTTAGTTCAATCGATGTGGATCACACCCAGTACAAATTTGGACACACCAAGGTACAAAACCCCCCATTCACTGCCTGCCTGGGCTTTGCTCTGCCTGACAGTGATGAGCTGCAATGTTCCCTCTCTCAAGGTGTTCTTCAAAGCTGGGCTGATAGGGATCCTGGAGGAGATGAGAGATGAGAAGCTGGCACAGCTCATCACCCGCACCCAGGCCAGGTGCAGAGGCTACCTGGCGAGGGTGGAGTACCAGAGAATGGTGGAGCGCAGGTACACCTTCCTCTTCTTCAGTTAAAGTCATTTTGCTCATGGAAAAGTGTTGACACTTGTCAGACTGAAAATATTCATTGTACGTTTTAATTATGCCTCAGGGAGTCCATCTTCTGCATCCAGTACAACATTCGTGCATTCATGAATGTCAAACACTGGCCATGGATGAAGCTGTTCTTCAAGATCAAGCCCTTGCTGAAGAGTGCAGAGTCTGAGAAGGAAATGGCCAACATGAAGGAAGAATTTGAGAAAACCAAGGAGGAGCTTGCAAAATCTGAGGCAAAGCGGAAGGAGCTTGAAGAGAAAATGGCCTCTCTAATGAAGGAGAAAAATGACCTGCAGCTCCAAGTGCAGGCTGTAAGTAACATTTTTCTATACTTTTATAAGAAAAGTAAATACGATCTAACTTTCCTTTCCTAATACAGTACTCTCAAATTATATACTAAGCCTTCTAAAATACTTTAAGCATAATACCATGTAACTAAAGGCCACATTCTTTCTCCACTCAATCTTACTATTGCGAGCTGTAATTTAAAAAGTATGAGTTTTTAGTCTTCATACCTGCCTGTGTCCATGTGAGTTCATAAAGCCATATGAGAGACATTATGTGAGACATAAAGCCTTATTGTAGTCACTGTAGTTTATCTAGTGGAGCAGAGACAGTAGCTTGACTGACCTACTACTCTGCCTTAACTCAGTTGTCAAAATGAAGAGCTGATTACCATTTCTTATAGCAGATGTCACCTCAACTCCTGCACCTACTACTCCCAGAAAACAGATACCCATTACAATTTACAACACAAGCATCATCTCCATATGTGTGTCTCCAATGTCTTTTGGCCTTCCAGAAGCATAAAAAATATTTTGGCAATACCCTAGAGCTGAAATGTCTGTTTCAGGGAATGATGACTCTCATTCTATTGTCCACTGACACCATTGGCTGAGTATAAACCTACTAATTGGAGTTTCAAATATTTCCTTGGAGGTAGAGTTATTTACATTTCTCAACACTTCCACATAAATATGAGTTTAGTACAAAGACACAATCACTTTCTAAAGTAGAAAAGGAAAACATCAGTTAAATCTAAGTGACTTTCTGATATACCCAAAATAAATAGGTTGAAATGAAATATAGCTAAACAGAGCTGTATTAGAGATGCAAAAAGGTCCAACAAGAAAAGTAACTAAAACATTTTCCTAGATTTGTAGTTTCCAAGGTAATTGCACACTCTGTTTTTTCCCCAAAAGTAATTTGAAAGACTTGCCAATTCACATAGGTTCCTTCAGTACTAAATAACATTTCCTGCATATTCCCACCAGGAAGCTGATGCTTTGGCTGATGCGGAGGAAAGGTGTGACCAGCTCATCAAAACAAAAATCCAGCTGGAAGCCAAAGTCAAGGAAGTGACTGAAAGGGCTGAGGATGAAGAAGAAATTAATGCTGAGCTAACAGCCAAGAAGAGGAAGCTGGAGGATGAATGTTCAGAGCTGAAGAAAGATATTGATGACCTTGAGCTAACACTGGCCAAGGTGGAGAAGGAAAAACATGCCACTGAAAACAAGGTACACACATTGGCAGTCACATAAAGGGTCATGAAATTACAGACTCAGAGTAAAAGGCAACTTACCAAAAGACATGCTGAGCTTGTCTTGAGCTATGCGTCTCTGAGAATCCAAAAGATAAATGAAACATAAAAGCAGTGAACCTGTTTTCTTCCAAATTTTAAAGCATGCTTATATTTGTAGGTGAAAAACCTGACTGAGGAGATGGCAGCTCTGGATGAGACCATTGCCAAGCTGACAAAAGAGAAGAAAGCCCTCCAAGAGGCCCATCAGCAGACCCTGGATGACCTTCAGGCAGAGGAAGACAAAGTCAATACTCTGACCAAGGCCAAGATCAAGCTGGAACAGCAAGTGGATGATGTAAGCACAGACATAGAGCAGGAACAGGACAGGTATGGAGTCCAACGTGGCTGGCAGAGTCCTGATGGTCTTGTTGTGTTTAGCTGGAAGGGTCCCTGGAGCAAGAGAAGAAACTGCGCATGGACCTGGAGAGAGCAAAGAGGAAACTGGAAGGAGACCTGAAGCTGGCCCAGGACAGCATCATGGATTTGGAGAATGATAAGCAGCAGCTGGATGAGAAACTGAAGAAGTAAGTGTGGTTCTGGGGCACCTGAGTGCTGGGCTGCAGCACTTGTCTTGTTTCTTGGAGCTCTAATACGATTCACTTGTCCCAAAGGAAAGATTTTGAAATCAGCCAGATCCAGGGCAAGATCGAGGATGAACAAGCCCTGGGCATGCAACTTCAGAAGAAGATCAAGGAGCTGCAGGCAAGTCTCTGTTCCTTGCCCTGCCTTGCTCTGGCTCAGCTCAGGCAGGAGGAGGGCACAGCTGTGAAGGGTCCCTGCTGTTCTGCAGGCCCGCATTGAGGAGCTGGAGGAGGAAATTGAGGCAGAGCGAACCTCTCGCGCTAAAGCAGAGAAGCATCGCGCTGACCTGTCCAGGGAGCTGGAGGAGATCAGCGAGCGCCTGGAAGAAGCAGGAGGGGCCACAGCAGCTCAGGTGGAGATGAACAAGAAGCGTGAGGCAGAGTTCCAGAAGATGCGCCGTGACCTGGAAGAGGCCACGCTGCAGCACGAAGCCACGGCTGCCGCCCTGCGCAAGAAGCACGCGGACAGCACAGCTGAGCTGGGCGAGCAGATCGACAACCTGCAACGCGTGAAGCAGAAGCTGGAGAAGGAGAAGAGTGAGATGAAAATGGAGATTGATGACTTGGCCAGCAACATGGAGTCTGTCTCCAAAGCCAAGGTATGGAAAAATATGAAAAAAAACTGGAATATAAATAATGTTGAAGTATATCCGTTAAAATTATGGACAGATGACCATCTAACTTATGTCTCTGTATGGATCTTGTTTCTAACCTTCTAACTCCAAGGAACAGTATACAACTTGAAAGTCTGTTCACTTTTATCTGGTTAGAATGCTGCTGTTCATAAATAAGAAGGCATCCAGATACTAATCTTCTTTCATTCTCTGTGATCTCCACAGGCCAACCTGGAGAAGATGTGCCGCACTCTGGAAGATCAGCTGAGTGAGATTAAGTCCAAGGAAGAAGAGCATCAGCGCATGATCAATGACCTCAATGCTCAAAGAGCTCGTCTGCAGACAGAAGCTGGTTAGAGAGACTCCAATATGTTTTGGCATAACTCCTAAACCAGCTTGTTTGGGTCATGAGTGACAATTAGAATATCTTCTTATTTGTATGCTTCCCCAGGTGAATTTTCACGCCAGGTAGATGAGAAAGATGCTCTGATTTCTCAGCTGTCAAGAGGCAAACAGGCTTTCACCCAACAGATTGAGGAACTGAAGAGGCATCTAGAGGAGGAAATTAAGGTTATTCCTGATTTTTTACCACTGGCTACTGGGAACACGTGTAGCTTCACACTGCCTAGTGGGGACAGGATCTGCTTAGCACAAGCCAAAAGGCCTCCTGGGGGAAGGCTTTTGTTTCTGCAATAAGTTTGATTAATCGATTTTGTCACCAGTCCTACATCTGTTCTTCATTGCAAACATTCCTCCAGCAGTCGTGTTTGTAGTGTGAAGTTAATTCATTGGAAGAGATTTCACGAGATATTACCACTTCTTGACACAACCCCACTCTCCATCTAGGCCAAGAATGCCCTGGCCCACGCCCTGCAGTCCGCTCGCCACGACTGTGACTTGCTCCGGGAACAATATGAAGAGGAGCAGGAGGCCAAGGCAGAGCTGCAGCGAGCCCTGTCCAAGGCCAACAGTGAAGTGGCCCAGTGGAGAACCAAATACGAGACGGACGCGATTCAGCGCACGGAGGAGCTCGAGGAGGCCAAGTACGTGGGGAAGCAGAATGGGAAATGACAGGAGAAGACTGAAATTGGTCACGGGAAATTGGAATCTCTGAGAGTGGGTTAAGATAAGAATGGGATGAAGGCAAGAATATAGATTTGTAAAAAAAAAAGGACAGAGAGGAAGGCAGAGAAAAAGTGGAGATAGGAAGGGAAAATATAGGCTTTACGTCTAGAAGTGCTAAGACAGGCCTAATAGGTGATCGGACACAGCAAAGTACAGATCCTTACATATCTGTGAAAAGTGCGCAGTTCAAAACCCTTAAAGTGATCAGCTGACCTCTCATGACAATATAGAACTGATTCCCTTCCAAGCTCTAACATGCAAATGTGCTTGTCTCCTCCCAGGAAGAAGCTGGCCCAGCGCCTGCAGGATGCAGAGGAGCATGTTGAGGCAGTCAATGCCAAATGTGCCTCCCTGGAAAAGACAAAGCAGAGGCTGCAGAATGAAGTGGAAGACCTGATGATTGATGTGGAGAGATCCAACGCTGCCTGTGCTGCTCTGGATAAGAAGCAGAAGAACTTTGACAAGGTCTTTTGGCCTCCAGCACCAGCACTCCTGGCCAGAACATGGCCCTGTGATGGCCACAGCCCTACTCACCCCCCGTTTCTCTTCAGATCCTGGCAGAATGGAAGCAGAAGTATGAGGAAACGCAGGCTGAGCTGGAGGCCTCGCAGAAGGAGTCGCGCTCTCTGAGCACAGAGCTGTTCAAGATGAAGAATGCCTATGAGGAGTCCTTGGACCACCTGGAAACAATGAAGCGGGAGAACAAGAACTTGCAGCGTAAGTCCCTGGCCCTCTGCTCCTCCCTGGCCTTTCTCACAAGCTTGTCTACCTGCCACACTTTACAGCTCTGGGCCTGTAGGGTTAAGATCTTGCCTGGCACCTTGATGCACCAGAGCCTTTCTCCATTCTGCTCTCTGCCTGACCATGGCGCTTTTTTCCCTTCCTTGCAGAGGAAATTTCCGACCTCACGGAGCAGATTGCTGAGCAAGGAAAGGCAATTCATGAGCTGGAGAAAGTGAAGAAGCAGATTGAGCAGGAGAAATCTGAAATCCAGGCGGCTCTGGAGGAAGCTGAGGTACATGACAACAACCACTGGCATCTGCATTAAATAAATGAGGAAATAGGACTGAAAAGGCCTGGAACAGAGTTACACTCTGTTCTGGCTGAGGAACAGCTGAGATTTCTGAAAACATTTTTGATTTTATAAATATTTGTGTCCACTTTTCTAGGCCTCCCTGGAACATGAGGAGGGGAAGATCCTGCGCCTGCAGCTTGAGCTCAACCAGGTGAAAGCTGAGATTGACAGGAAGATAGCAGAGAAAGATGAGGAGATTGACCAGATGAAGAGGAACCACCTCAGAATTGTGGAGTCCATGCAGAGCACTCTGGATGCTGAGATCAGGAGCAGGAATGAAGCCCTGAGACTGAAGAAGAAGATGGAGGGAGACCTGAATGAAATGGAGATCCAGCTGAGCCATGCCAATCGTGTGGCTGCAGAGGCACAGAAGAATCTGAGAAACACCCAGGCAGTGCTGAAGGTATGTTACACTAAGAATGTGCACTTTGGGTTTTTCTTTCCAATACTGGCTTTGCTGCAGTCCTCTAGATACATTCTAGTTCTTTAATAACTCTCCTTAACTGAAGAGCCCAGAACTGGATGCAGTACTCCATGTGAGGCCACACAAAACAGGAATTCAGCTCTAGTTCTGCCTTGGCTTTCGTAATCCTATCCCCACACATCCTGGCAGCATCTCTATATTCTTCCAAAGACATTTGCTGCTTGTTCTACCACCAACGCATTTCCTTTTTACACTTCAGTTTGACCTGAAGGTCCTTGCTCAGCCATGCTGATCTGCCTGTCTTGCCTGATTGCTTACACATGTGAATTGAGAGCTCCTGCACTCCAGAAAAAACATTCTTAACTTGGTTTTTGCTTCTTTATTCTTGAGAGGAGTTTCTCAATGGGTTTTAACCCAGGAATTCCTTGAGAAACTCAAATCCATTCTCCTAAAATTCGGGGACTTGACCTTACTCTTCAGCTGCCCCAGATTCTCATGAATCAGCCTCCAGCTGACTTTTCTAAGATACTGTGCATAGACGCACAATAATCCACAATAATATAATAAATATATTCCCATAATTATATATATTATACTACCATAATCATTGTGAGACTGGTGGCAATTGCCATTGTGCGACAATGCTGTGTCATCTTATAATTTCTCTTGATTCTTCACTTTATAATTTCTCTTTATTCACTACAGGACACCCAGATACACTTGGATGATGCTCTCAGGACTCAGGATGACCTGAAGGAGCAGGTGGCCATGGTGGAGCGCAGAGCAAACCTGCTGCAGGCTGAAATTGAGGAGCTCCGGGCAGCCCTGGAGCAGACGGAGCGGTCGAGGAAATTGGCTGAGCAGGAGCTTCTGGATGCAAGTGAGAGAGTTCAGCTCCTCCACACTCAGGTTAGATTCAAAATCTCATGGGCAATTTTCTTCCTTTATAGATTTTCTTCTGTGTAAATTCCTAAATCAACTCTTTTAATAAAGTAGTTTATCTGAACCAGAATTATTACATTTGTACAAAGAAATGGATTACAGCAAAATGAGTAGGATTGCAAGAGCAGTCAGAAGAGCTGCTTCAAATTTCAGTAATTCTCTGCTATCTAGCTGTGTATGACCTGACAAAATACATCAGGAAGATATCAGATATTTATCAGATATTTATCAGATATATATCTGATATCAGATATTTAGAGGATAACTTTACATTGAAATGGTGAATTTCTTAAGTAATTTTTTTTTTGGAAATAACTGCACATAATTTTATTGTTCAACAGAACACCAGCTTGATCAACACCAAGAAGAAGCTGGAAACAGACATTGCCCAGATCCAGAGTGAAATGGAGGATACCATCCAGGAAGCCCGCAATGCTGAGGAGAAGGCCAAGAAGGCCATCACAGATGTGAGTTGGGTGCTCCTGGCATTGCTGATGGTGAATGTAGTCTCCCCAGAATATCTCCAGCCCCAAAATGGCTTTGACCCTTTGTTCTGATCAGGCGGCCATGATGGCAGAAGAGCTGAAGAAGGAGCAGGACACCAGTGCCCACCTGGAGAGGATGAAGAAGAACCTGGACCAGACAGTGAAGGACCTGCAGCACCGTCTGGAAGAGGCTGAGCAGCTGGCACTGAAGGGAGGGAAGAAGCAGATCCAGAAGCTGGAGGCCAGGGTGTGTAGGGCTGGGGCTGTGCCTGAGTGAGCGTGTCCCTCCTTGGAGAGACATTGTCAGGGCAGCTGCAGGGCTGGGCTTGTCCTTGCAGGTGCGGGAGCTGGAAGGGGAGGTTGATGCTGAGCAGAAGCGCAGCGCTGAAGCCGTGAAGGGTGTGCGCAAGTACGAGCGCAGGGTGAAGGAACTCACCTACCAGGTAAGGCAGGAGCTCTCCTGCTCTCACTGGGGCTTTCTCACAGTGTCACATTTTGCCCACACCATCCCCATGGGGAATTGTTAACCTCACGTGATGCTGAACCAAGAATTGATTGTCCATTTGCCAAACATTTTAGTCTGAGGAAGACAGGAAGAATATTCTCAGGCTGCAGGATCTGGTGGACAAGCTGCAAATGAAAGTGAAATCCTACAAGAGACAAGCTGAGGAGGCTGTAAGTATTGCTTGGAGAAAGGGTAAAGGCCACATTCCATCGTGACAGGACACACCTTGAGTGAGTCTGAATACCAGGAGAGAGATATGAAAGAAACTCCTGAGACACAAGTGTCTTGGCCATGCTGCTTTACTATTGTGTCCAGAGGCCTTGGTGAGCCCTGGGCCCCCTGCATTTAGGGACATTCATTAAAGGAAATTCTGCAGCCTGTTTCACAGAGGAGGCCAGAGTAAACAAACCCAGGGGCCACACCCAGTGACTGACAAATTCCTGAATCTCTGCTACTAATCAGCAGCAGGAGGCTTCCTGGTCTTCCCAACCCAGTAAATTGCACTGACAATTGGGCAGAAAGTAGTGTGAGATTAAGTACAGAAATGATAAATTGAAGGGGTGAAATTGATTCTCACATGTGACACAGTCCTGGTGGAGCTTGTCCCAGTAGGCTCCTGAAAAGGGGAGGATGAGGAGCTCTGTGTGAGGCTGATGTGTGAGCACTGGTGGGAGGGGGATGGAGATTTGCAGGCCCATAAGGCTGACTTGCAGCAGGAGTGAAACCCCTGCCCTGGGCTCCTCATCCCTGACTCCCTCTCCCCACACAGGAGGAGCTGTCCAATGTCAACCTGTCCAAGTTCCGCAAGATCCAGCACGAGCTGGAGGAGGCCGAGGAGCGGGCTGACATTGCAGAGTCACAGGTCAACAAGCTCCGAGCCAAGAGCCGTGAGATTCATGGCAAGAAAATAGGAGAGGAAGAGTGAGGATGTCATGAGGCATCAGAGTGACCTGAGTGCTGCACAAAATGTGAGCCCTCTGTCCTTCTTCAAGTGTTCATAACCATGTCTATATGTAGAGAATAAAGAACGTAGATTTCGTTGTGTACACAGCAGAATCCGTGCTTTTGGTCAATTCAATTCTGCAGTTACACAAGTTTGGGGCATTTTCAAATGAAATATTTATTTCACTTTAAGCCTTGCATAACAGTGCAGCTTTACTTATCCCATCTCCTGTATTTCTCCACTCTGTCTTACTCCCATTACCAAGGTGGCAATAAGACTAATTTAATTTCCATACTGGGAGAGGATCAGAACAAAGGCAGGACGAGCACCTTTTCTGTGCTGGCATAGAAAAAATTTGTTTTCCTTTGTGCACCGTGCTTCTACATGGGTACAGTACTCGAGGTTCTCATTGATGGTCCCAATATCACTTGGGCAAGTGGTATTTAGAGGGAAGTTTCCCCAAGGGAAAACGTCTGTAGTCCCAAAAGCATCTGTATGTCTCTGAGTCCTTATGGAGGAGCTTAGGCAAGGACTGATGTGTGCCTTCGAACAAGGCAAGTGAAGGCCAGTAACTCTAGAGAGTGGCTTGATACTGAAGAAATTCAAAGATCATACAACCTTGTTAATAATTTCACAAATATGGTGTTAACAATAAGTCTCAAAGAAAAACAAATAATGTATTATTTGGATGAGAAGATATTGCAGTGCCTTACTTCCTCTGTGAGGCAGAATAGCCAATACTAATATGTTCCAGTTGTAAATTAAATTGAACTTAATGAACAGCTTGGTAGAAGTGTGAACAAGAGGATAAACCCCAAGCAGTGTAAAATGTAGAGCCACCAGAACAAGTGGGAACAGCTGCACTACTGTATAGTGTTTCCAGTACTGAAATGTATGAGTTTTTGTACTCAGGAATAATTAAGAGTAATGTACAAATACAAAAAGCTAAAAGAGCTGGTTTTCATCATGCAAGGTAAGTCTTCAAGTGAAAATAATACTGAGAACATTACAACTTGAAAGGAATCATAAAATCTAACAATTTACAGAGGCAAAAATTCACAGACAGTGAAGACAAATTGTATCCTACCTGCCTGACTCTTGCAGCACTGGAGTGGAATGTAGATACCAACTGTATTTCGGCTGAACAGAAAAGAAACAAAACATCTACATAAGGTGTACTGGTCTGAAGTCTTAAATGACAGGCTGTTTCCTGCAAGGCAAGAAGCAGTATTTAAAATAGGGAACCCCACTTGTAGCAGTACTGGACTCAGGCACATTGCACTGCTGCCAAGGGCAGATTCTACATGAAGATACCATTTTCCATTTTACCATTGTAAACCAGACTTGGCTCTATCACGCTACAGGAGCATTTGTGGGTCCCTCAAGGTTCCTGGCTAGGTCTACACGTCTTTTTTTAGGGGGAGTGCTTCAAGGAGCAGTGAAACTGTTGGGGAAAGGCGCTGAAGATGTTGGAAAGCAGATGATGAGAAAAAAGCAGTATTGAAGCCTTTTGCACTGCACCACAGCAGTCAGTGTTCAGGACTGGGAGGTCCTCCTCCTCCCAAATACACTGAGATTTACACCCAAGGAATCCTCCCATTTTATAACTAAATATGGATGTAGTCTTCAAGCCAGCAGTTAAATATATTTAAGGAAAAGATGACACTCTGTGTTGACTCTTGTGTCACTGTGAAAACTTCATCAGTGCCATATCTGGGCAACAAAGAAGGGAAATGACTCCTCTGCTTTTCCCTTCCCATAATATGCTCCTAAGAGAGAGGTGGTATCATTTTTCCAGACAAATCCTTACCTGCCACACCTTGAAAGAAAGCAGGAGAATTTCTTTGTTCTAACGAACAACTTTCTTTAAACAAATAAACCAACAAACCCCAAAAACGTAATTCAAAAATCGATGTGTTACAACTGTGGCGCAGTGAAAACATGAAGAACTATTTCCAGCTCCATCTGTACCTCTTTAGAGCTGCTGACAGAGTAGTAAATACCACAACAACTTTGGGGACCATATTTCAATGCCAAAACTCCCTGTTCCCTTTGGACAATATTACATGCACCTTCCAAAACAAACAAGCTGCTCTGACTGTGGAAGAATCAGGATGCACTTGAAGCACCTGAGACTCTTGGGGCTCCACTCTCACCTGTATTTGTTACTATTTTGGCCTGAGGATTTGCTACTAATGCTCAGCTGATGAAAGGTAACATTGCAGGTCCCCAAGGAGACAACACCGGGGTTCAGAATTTACACTGCACAGGTGGGAGAGAAATCACACAATTGCACTATGCTGAGCTGGCCTTGCTACCAGGCAGCCTAGAAAGCAGGGCTGGAGAGCTCTTTGCTGGAATAAGAGAGGAATATTAAAGGGATGAATAAGGAAAACCAATTTCTCCTCACTTTTGATTTGCTGCCTTGGCTGGAGGACAAGCAGTCATTTTGCATCAACACACTATTTCTGGAGTCAGGCTGCTTGTGATATAAAATGTGCTGATGCACAGGTAACTGATCTAGGAAGAAACATGGGCCCATAAGTGGTCTGAAGAAACATGGGCCCATAAGTGGCCTAAAGAAACGAGTCCCAGAGGAATTTTAAAATAGATGCAGCTGATGAGCTCCACTAGAGTTGCTGCCCCATGGGGAATATAGAGTGCTGTGACCTTCAAGAGCTTGGGCATGGACAACTGTGTCCCCTTGGCACCAAAGCATCAGCACTTTAAAGGCACTAAGACATTATATGTGAGTCTTACTTCATCATCCTTTCTTTTTCTTTTCTCAGTACAAGCTGGACTTTTTTTCTTTCTAATACTGAACTTTGAACACTGATTTTTGTCATTTCTGCTTCACCTTCCAACATCTCTGACATTTCCAGGCACTGATCTTCCTCCCATTGGCTTATCAGTCCTTCCACTCTGCTCATCTTCTCTGTAATTGAAGCTCCAGTGTGTGAGAAAAAATGTATCCCCTACATCACTCTGATATTATTTAGAACACTGCTCAGATGTCATCTTCTCATGTTTGCTGGTAGAAGGAGAATGATTAGCTAACTGTGATGCAATTTCAAGAACTGTTTATCCTGACATTCCAGGTCACAGTTTTTACCTTCCTCTGCTCAGTGAAATGACACCTTCCTCTTACCTGCAGATAATCTGCCACTGCAGTTTTTCAGGAAGCCACTTGGAGTCCCCACTGAAAAAGGATGGCATCACCTTTACAAACATGTAAATCACAACAGTCCCTACCAGGAAAAGCAACACTGATTTCCATGAAATGCAGCAAGTCACAAGCATAGGAACAACTAAGACTAGAGGAAAAGGACTTGAAAAGAGCAAAGACACCAATTCATACAAATTAACAAACAGAAAAAAACCAGCCTCACTCCCCTCTCCCTGCTCCAAAAAATCTCCACCTAAACAGCTGCCCCCAACCCCAGATTTCACCAGCAGCATTACCCAGGGCCTTATGCTCTACTTCCCTGGATTTTAGCTCTCATCTCTCATAGCCCATGCAGTGAACATCCTGAACTGCTTTCCATCCCAAAGGATGCATTCAAGTCTGTCATTACTTATGAAAATTAACAACTTTCTTCTAGATCGGTCTGTGTTTCTTACTATTTATTTTTCATTCCATGCACCAGCCTGGATTAGGGATGCCTTATAGACCTCCAAACCATGTTTCTTTGCTGGGCAACTCATCACAGCAGCCACAGTATGACACACAAACAGCCTGCAAGAAATACACTTTACTTTAGTCTGATCTGATTCTTCCTGGTTTTTATATACAAAGTATGTCCTTACCATTGCAATGGTCCAGTGCTCAGCTAGGTCTTAGTAGAAGAGTAGGGATGAGAAGTTTTGCTCCAGCAGATCAGAGCATCAGCATTTGTTTTCAGCATGTGCTAATGCTCCTGGGAGCTCTCGTTTTACCCAGAGGCAGCAGAAATGCTGCTGCAGCAGTGTGAATATTCCCTGCCAGACAGTTAATCAGGGTCCACAGGGTGCACTGATGCCTCCAGCACAGCCAGTTCATATGACAGCATGGCTGACTACAGCACTGGCAAGCTGCAGATCCCATGGTGAAGGTTTTTGAATATAATATCTGGTGAATCAGATAATTTGAAGGAGTAAATGTGAATAGCAGTATTTTTGTCTGTGTCATCTGTGAGGTTATTGGAAAGCTCAGGGAAAAAATGGAGAAGCTGGTGAATTTCTGGGACAAAAGTCCATCGGGGCCATGAGGCTCCTGCAAGTCCTTCTGACAATGTGGGGACTGTGGGGAGAAAGGTGGGGAGAACATTCTTCATCTTCCTTCAGGACACATCCACACTAAACACCTTAATCCTTCCAGCACACATCCCCTCACTTGCACATGGATGGTTCTCCCTCTGGCAAGGCAAAGCAAGGCTCAGACACTTGTAGTGAAAGCCCTCTATCAAAAACATAAGTAAACTTTTGTGATAACAAAGGCAGTTCCTTTCTGCTGCCTGCTTGTAGGTAAAGAAGCTGAAGTTTACCTATATCCCCTATTCTATCTGGAGGCTATTGTGGTTCAAATTTATGACAGAGTGACTAAATGATCCAGAATGGTGAGGCTGGGGAAGATTCTCCCACCAGTCAAGCCAGCCCTGAATGCCTCTGTGAATCATGAGACTCCAGTGTTCAGCCCACTGAAAGCTCATTCTGGAGGGGCTGCCATGGAGTGCTCCTGTGGCCATAGCAGAGACCAGACAATATTGAACATTTGGTGGGACCAGATGACAAGCTGGGGAGAAATTCTCTTCTCCTGGGACCATACCTGCTCAGTTCCCCTTCAGGAGGGATTTCCAGACCTGCCTTCATACACCATGCACACACCATGTATGGACTAGAGTAAGGACTAGGAATGACAAAGTCTGGGGAAAGAATGACTGTCCAAAGGGCTGTTACCTTCTGCAAGACCTGCTACAGGAAAAATGGAAGAAAGGCAGTTTGTCCAAAGCAGGCCAAGAGAGATTAACCTGTCATCTTCTACAGATGAGAGTGTCCAGGCAAAGAGCTGTGGCATTCCTGATCTAGCTGGATCAGAACAGCCAGGATCTGGAAAAATCCAGCAGGAAAACCTCTGTAAAGCTGGAAACCAGGCAGGCACTGAGCACTGGGAGATAGGGAAAGGAGCACTTCCCACCAGACAGCCAATCTGCCAGCTGGTGCCCTTCAGCCAGCAGGGCTGCAGGGGCCTTTGCTGCTCAAAATAATCTGGCAGTGTCTGAGACAACAAGTGAATGACAAATGTATTTGGCAAGGTCCTCTGGCTGACCTGGCTGGAAGGCACCAACCTCCCTATTTCTTTTCTGTATTAGCCACACGTGTTACTTGCTCAGTGCTGACAGGGAGGAAGTTTGATGGAAAGAAAATAAATCAAAATAAAAGGGGGAGAAACCAATCCGAATGGTGGGGTTGCGGTCAAAGTGTCCAGCTCAGTATGTCCTCAGAGAAATATTGGTAGCATCTTTGGCACAGGGGAGCCCAATTTGCTATTTGGGACATTTCCCAGACCAATTGAAGACAACAGGCTGTCATAGGGCAAACCACAGAAAAGTGTTCTTTCCTGAGTGAAAAGAAGATGTGTTTGCACACAGAGCTGACCCTCAGGTGGCAGTGCAGGTAGCAGGAGAGGTGGGAGGGCATTTGGTTCAGGGTAGGACAAGGCGTGTGCAGACCCTGCTGCCACACGGCCTCAGACACCCCTGAGGCTGAGCCACTGCCAGGACAATGCTCTGGGCTGGCCTGTAGGTCCTGGCAGGTCTGCCCCCCCTAAAAGCAAGTGGGTGGCTCACTGGTGCCCCTTGGGTGCTGGCCAGGGGCAGAGGGAGGACGAGTTCTGAAGGAAGAACATGAGGCTGGCACATTTTGGAGAGGAAAGAAGCCGTAGGAGTGGCACTGATGGCAGGCCTGAAACACCATCAGCTGCCTTTGGGCTTTTTGAGGGGCCAGCAAAGTTCCATATGAGAAAAAGGAGCAAATAGGGTGGCAGAAATGGTGGCAGCTGGGCAGACATGGTGACCCTGAAGTACATTGTCTCAGGTCTGGAGCAGAGCAAAGGTTTGCTGCATTTTGCTGCATTGGGTGAGTTGAAGCTCAAGAATGTCTTGCCCTTACAGTAGACTTGGCTGATACTGTACAGGGTATTTCTGTATCACCAGGGTCTTACCCCATGCCAGTAGAGTGTTAGCTCATGAACTCAGCATTATCTTGCCTCTTGATGAAGACTTACAGCACTTCTGTGACTTGCTCTGATTGTTGGAACCCTGGATGCTGAGACTTCTAAAGTTTCTGTGCTGAAAGGCACAGACCCACAGGAGAGCACTGCAATTGACCTGAGGCTGTGGAGAAGGCTTCCAAAATTGGTTGAGAGCACTGGGATTGCAGGTGTGTAGTTGGTTAGAAGTGTGTAATATCACAGGGTGGAAAACTCAGAGTTTGGGGTTTTAGAATATAGTAATGAATGTGAAGGAAGATGGAGGTTTTAGGGTGAAGGCAGGTTGTTCTTCTTTACCTTCTTCTTCCTTCTTCTTTGCCTTCTTCCTTCTTCTTCATGGGTTTAGGTGATGTTTTGTAATTGGGCAGAAAAGTCTGCATTTTGGTCTTCAAGGGATCAGTTATTGGGTTAAAAGGGAAAATAATCTAGGTGTCATTTCTTAATTGTATAGTTTAGTCTTAAAAGACCTTGTATCAAGAGATTGTTGGCCATCTTGTGCCTTGCTAAGAAAAGGCTGCAGAACTCATGGTTGTGAGGCTGTTTCACTGATAAGAAATTATAAACACCTGAGTCCCAACATGAACTACTGTCTCAATGAACTACTCGTGCCTTCAATCCTGACCTTGAGAAATCAACATCTGATGATCTGAACTCTCTCCCAGCCATTATTTCTAACAAGCTCTCATCTCACCTTAGAATTTATATAGAATATAAATTTATTATAAATTTCTATTATTTTGATATATAATATATATACAATTTATTATTTAATTTATATAATAAATTTATATACAATTTATATTTACCCCATTGTCATACAGCTTATATGGATCCAACATCAAGTTATGATCTCTGCTCTCATTTTAGCCTTCAGTACACACCTACTTCAGGAAAATCAGAATTTTGCTTCTAGGAAGTGATTTGTGCCATATTTATGCCAGCATACTTTACAGGCATGGTGATTATTAACATTCCACTTCCCAGGAAATATAAAAAAATGCCTACTCAGACTGCAGTTACATTTACATCCAATCGACCCAATTTTTACATGCTGTCATTTCAAGCTGGAGGCAATGTGCCACTGCCCGTGAGTCCAAATTTCTTAACATTAACTTGTTCCAATTATTTTTTTGCAAATAGAACCTCAGTGTTGAATTCTCTGAGTCTGTAATGTTTACATTTATGAGAAATTCCATTCATTTTTTGCACTAAAATAATTACTATTTTTCATCTTATCTGTAACCTTGTTGTCTGAGGATTTTTCTGTCATTGAGAGCAGGAAGCTCACTTATAGCTCTTCAACAGCAATACCTGCTCTGGTTTTTTTGTTCTTTCTTTTTTCTTTTTTTTTTTTTTTAATTTTTATTTCAGACATGCCTGTATGCCTCAGACTTGGATAAATAATGGAACTTGCTATGGGATACATTAGGTTTTGCACCAAAGTGATGTGCATATCCCTCTGGTGCACAACTACTTGATGCCAGGCAAAGGACAAATTCATAGTATAAAAATTAGGTTTAGGCGTAAAATACATCAAGACATTGTTGCTGACTCAGAAAATCTTTACGGAACACTTCAGAGAGGCTGTGGAAGCATTCTCAGCAGGATCATTACATGCATGTTACATTTACATATTCTCACTGGGAACCCTCTCTTGGCAAGTGTCAGAGGAAGGAGCTATGAAGATCTGGATACAGATATTGTTATTTATTAAAGAAACTCCCCTGTCCAAGACGAGTTGGACCAGGTTCTGTCGTTCTGCAATCTTCTTCTCATCAAGAGCCTGTCTTCAGGATGCCTGAATCCCCTTTCCTCCATGGAGAATATCAGCACTGCAGTGCTTTGCCCAAGCTGCATTTCTGGGCAGAACAGACTGTTCCCATAGACATCCTTCATTCTGCCCTGTCTCGTTCAGCTTGGCTGTGTTTTGCTTCCGGCACCAATAGAATCCAGCCCTGCAGAGATTTATGGATACAGAATAATATGAATAAAGAGTAATATGTAATAATCTGACTAAGGTAAGCCATGCAGACAACAGTGAAATCCACGTATCATGTCCAAGATCCGTAAGTAGAGAGCTCTGTGAAAGGACAACTGTCATCAGAGATATGATGTCCTCAGAATAAGTTGAAGTATGCATTCAAATGTCACTATGCTCGCCCAGGGAATGGTTTTCCCTTGCTCCCTTAGCTCAGACTCATGGAGCATCCATGGCCTTACAGTTATTAGTGCTTACCTTCATTCCTCTAGTCATCATTAGCTGTATTTCCCCCCTTAGGAATTTCCTCGTATTATTTATAGGCGATTTATTCACATAGCTAGGAAGACACAAAAATTTTCTAATTATATCTAGTAACATCACTTTCCAGTTTTCAGTACATTCGGTTTGCCAGACAATGCTTTGCCAAAAACAAGGTTTGCCAGAAATGCTTTGCCCAAAGACAGAGGATGCATCTGCAGCATGCGCTGACCGGACCTTATAAAAGAGTCCTTGGATCTGGGCTGCTCTGTCTGCAGAGGAAATTCATGGTAAGTGCACGTCTGTGGTGGGCAGAAAGGGACATTCCCTCTCCAGCCCTGCTGTCCTGATGTATGTCCATGTACCTGGAAGGATTTGATATTTGTATCATAAAGCATGTTGGTATTTTCACTTTGTGACCTGTCTGTGGAATTGTGTGCAGCAATAATGAGAGATCTCATGGTTCTGCTTTACAGCACTGATCACCTCCCAGACTGCAAGGCATCTTCTCATAGCATAAGAGGTAAGAGCCACATTTGCTTGCATTTAAGGGACAGAGAAAGGTGGAAGATTTCTGTAGAACAGATTTCTTCATGATGACAAATCACTGTAAAATTCTGTAGGCAATTGCTGTATGTGTTCCTGGCCAGTGCTCTGCTATAACTAATAAAGCATGCTGATGGTTGGGCAGGCTGCTCACAGCTAGCAAATTTTCATAAGTGGCTGTGCTAGAACACACAGCCACTGTGTAATGCCAGGAAATGCTTCTTGGGGATTCCTTATGTTTAATTATGGAACACTGAGGTAAATGATCTATTCTGGCATGAAGTCCAGACAGACAGACAGAGGTAGCCAACAGAACAGAATGTTGCAGTCTTACAGACTTGAAATTGTAATTATTGCTGCATATGAAACTGGCCAATAAATGTTATGAAAATGCTTTCCAAATGATACTCCAGGATTATAATCTGCATGTACACCTCCTACTAGTAAACCTGATAAAAATGCAAAAATAGCTATCGAACTAACCAAACAAGGAATCCAGTGGAGATCTTTCAAAATAAGTAGGAAAAAATGATGTATGAGAAGAGGCTGCAATGGTGAGATTTGTCTACCCTGGGATGAAATTAAAAAGTGGTTATCTTATTGTTATCTTTAACAAAAAGAAGATGCTTATATCATAGAAAGAGGCAGACTTCTCAGATGGGCAGAGTGAAAGGCTGAGGGATAAAAAACACAGGTTTCAGCCACAGAAATTTCGATTAGGCAATAAAGAGGGGAAATAAATAAACATCAGGGGCATCAGACATTAAACTGGGATGCAAAAGCACTAAGAAATATCTGTTCTTTGACATAATAAAAACTTCTTGGAAAAAGCTGTGGGAACCTGCTTCCAATATTTGCCCTGGTTGCACAGGAAGTTGAAGCAAAGAACTACTCAAGATTCTTCCCAAATCACACTTTCTATTATGCTCTTAGGGTCTATCAATCAAGTGTGTGACAAGGAAAAATATAGACTCATTTGGGCAAAATATCTGCTCCTCCACAGTGTTCTCTGCGGACCAGCCCCTCCATAAAGTGCAGCCATGTCTTCGGACGCTGAGATGGCCATCTTTGGGGAGGCGGCTCCTTACCTCCGAAAGTCAGAGAAGGAGAGAATTGCAGCCCAGAACAAACCTTTTGATGCCAAGACATCAGTCTTCGTGGTACATGCAAAGGAATCCTTTGTGAAAGGGACAATCACGGGCAGGGAATCAGGCAAAGTCACTGTCAAGACTGAAGGGGGAGAGGTGAGTCAAAAACAAGGCCGAAGGAAAACATTATCTGAACACTGAGCTTTTCAGAGACACATGGGGATCTTTTGTTTCCTTGACAGACCCTGACTGTGAAAGAAGATCAAATCTTCTCGATGAACCCTCCCAAGTATGACAAAATCGAGGACATGGCCATGATGACCCACCTGCACGAACCCGCTGTGCTGTACAACCTCAAAGAGCGTTACGCAGCCTGGATGATCTACGTAAGTGGCAGCAGCAGCTTCCTCTGGGCAGCCTCAGCAGCTGCTGGGCCAGCCTCAGGGGAAGCCAAGGTGCTGTGTCCCTTCCTTGCAGACCTACTCGGGTCTCTTCTGCGTCACCGTCAACCCCTACAAGTGGCTGCCGGTGTACAACCCCGAGGTGGTGTTGGCCTACCGAGGCAAGAAGCGCCAGGAGGCCCCTCCACACATCTTCTCCATCTCTGACAACGCCTATCAGTTCATGCTGACTGGTGAGTGGCTCTGTCTAGTCCTTAGGGACATTGGATCATTAAATTCTCTGAAGGGATTCTCTGTCTTAGCAAAGTGAAGAGACTTTTTCAAATCTTTCTTGGATCTGACATACACATCTGTTGGAGTTTACTATCTTCATAGCATTGTTTCTACTATTTTAAATGAAAGATATCTCTGCACTCAGTGATGTGCTTTGGAGGTTTGCTTCTTTAAGTGAAGCTGACATCAGGCAAAACATTAGACTTACCTGATTATGTTTCATTCTTTCTCTGTTGGTTATTGAATTTTGAGCACTGTGTTTCTGCCTTGTTCACAGATCGTGAGAACCAGTCCATCCTGATCACGTAGGTACCCCCCCTGCGTGGGTCCCTGCGGGGCTGCCTGGTGCCAGGGCACCTCCTGCCTGACCACGCACCCTCTGCTTCTCTCTTGGCTTTGGCAGCGGAGAATCCGGGGCCGGGAAGACTGTGAACACAAAGCGTGTCATCCAGTACTTTGCAACAATTGCAGCCAGTGGGGACAAGAAGAAGGAGGAGAAGTCATCAGGCAAAATGCAGGTGAGTCAGGAAGGACAGACTGAATGCTTGGCATGTCATTGCCCTGCCAACCAAACACAGTCACTGAATAATGATGTCCCTGCAGGGAACGCTTGAGGATCAAATCATCAGCGCCAACCCACTGCTGGAGGCCTTTGGAAACGCCAAGACCGTGAGGAACGACAACTCCTCACGCTTTGTGAGTTCTTGCTTTGCATAAGATCTCCCCCCCTCATGGCAACACACTTGATGCCTGAGCAGTTCTTCATGCAAAGGAGATGTCAGCAGAACACATCCAGGCTGACCTGCTGCTGCTTCTGCTTCACAGGGCAAATTCATCAGAATCCACTTTGGTGCCACAGGCAAACTGGCTTCTGCTGACATTGAAACTTGTAAGAGATTCTCCTGGAATTCTGTCATCCCTTCCCAAATTCCCATCTCCATGGACATTCCCACAAGTGTCTAACTCTTTCTACCTCCCTGGGCAGATCTGCTGGAGAAGTCCAGAGTCACTTTCCAGCTCAAGGCGGAAAGGAGCTACCACATCTTTTATCAGATCATGTCCAACAAGAAGCCAGAGCTAATTGGTATGAAGTATTATGAATTTTTTGATAAAATCTGAATGTGCTAAATATTTATGATCATTCTCACACCCAGATACATCCTATTCCTCTTTACAGACATGCTCCTCATCACCACCAACCCATATGACTACCAGTTTGTGAGTCAAGGCGAGGTCACTGTCCCCAGCATTAACGACCAGGAGGAGCTGATGGCTACGGATGTAAGTGTCGCAGAGCATATTGGTGTGGTGAAATTTCCTTGTAATGGCCTGGAGATTTATTTGAGTGATTCTGTGCCATTCTGTGCCCAGAGTGCCATTGAAATCCTGGGCTTCACTGCTGATGAGAGAACAGCCATCTACAAGCTGACAGGGGCTGTCATGCACTATGGGAACCTGAAGTTCAAGCAAAAACAACGAGAGGAGCAGGCAGAGCCTGATGGCACCGAAGGTATTGAAGCCTTGTAGAACTCCTAATAACAGATATGGATAGGTAGAAGTTGGCAATCATGTATTTTCCTTCTGTTTACTATCACAAATGCATAAATCTCAGCTTCCAGACTATTCATGCTTCTAAACTTCCCTTCAAGATATCACAAAATTTCAGTGCTGAGACCAACGGCTACATCTTAGAGGATATCCACTTTCAATTATCACTTCTCCCCTGTTTCTTCCTCCCTCTCTCTTCGTGATCAGTTGCTGACAAGGCTGCCTACCTGATGGGTCTGAACTCAGCAGACCTGCTCAAGGCCCTCTGCTACCCCCGAGTCAAGGTGGGGAATGAATACGTGACCAAGGGCCAAACTGTGCAGCAGGTAACAACAACCACTTGGTGACTGGGAACCTCTGACTTGATTTACTCTCTCCCTTTGGGCACTATTTTCCTTCTGCTGCATTCTCCTTTGGTTTAGGTATACAATTCAGTGGGTGCCCTGGCAAAGGCTGTCTATGAGAAGATGTTCCTGTGGATGGTTGTTCGCATCAACGAACAGCTGGACACGAAGCAGCCCAGGCAGTACTTCATTGGTGTGCTGGACATTGCTGGCTTTGAGATCTTTGATGTAAGGATTTCAGGTTTGAGGGCTGCTCTTGAAGGGAAAGATTGTTATATCAGAGTCATATTCCTCTGAATGTTTAACATGCTAGTCATTTGTGATTTTATGTAGGAAAAAACCCAGTCATTTTCTTTTCTAGCAGAAAACAAAGTCCTCAAAAACTCCATCAGTACAAGCAAAGAGTCACGTTGTTTGTGCAGAAGCAACAAATAGAATTTTTTGCATTGTAATATTACAGCTGTTTGGGCTTAATGTTAAGGATTAAATAACCCAAAATAATTCCAATAAATTTATAAAAGAGCTTCTGGAGCAGAGCTAGGAGATGCATTGGCAAATATATAAGGAGGTAAAGATGTTCAAAATGTTTAAAGAACCAAGAAACCAAAAGTTATTTTTTTAATCAGAGATATCAAGGGCTTTCAGTTGCCGACAAGAGCAAGCACTCATCTTGTTTGCTGAATAAAAAAATGCCAAAGTGTTTTATTAATCTTAGGATATTCAATAAAAAATCTGCTCCAAAAAAATTCCCTCATTTTCATTAAGTAGGTATTTCTTTCTGGAGCTGCATATAGGTTCTTCTGTTATGGTGTGGTCCTGATAATACAGTTATGATTTATCTGGAGAGATTTATACAGGGTGAAAAATGATGAAGAATATTGCGCATTGATGAGGGTTGCTTGTTGGGATTTTTTCCTCTGAGCAGTTCAACAGCCTGGAGCAGCTGTGCATCAACTTCACCAATGAGAAACTGCAACAGTTCTTCAACCACCACATGTTCGTGCTGGAGCAGGAGGAGTACAAGAAGGAGGGCATTGAATGGACATTCATTGACTTTGGCATGGACCTGGCTGCCTGCATTGAGCTCATTGAGAAGGTATTTCTGTAATTCACAGTGTGAGGAATTTTCAGAAATGCATTCATTTTATGTATTTTTTAAATGCAGCTTGAAATGGTAAATATGATACTGCAGATAGATCAGTTTGTATTATTTTAGATTTATTGAACAGAGCAATCCCTGAGAGCAGTAATATTGTTCCACTCAGGAAGTTATTTCATCTCTGAGTCTTTCTACCTTTTCACCTTGTCCTCCCTCCTTCCTTGTAATTTCTCCCAGCCCATGGGCATTTTCTCCATCCTGGAAGAGGAGTGCATGTTCCCCAAGGCAACTGACACCTCTTTCAAGAACAAGCTCTATGACCAGCACCTGGGCAAGTCCAACAATTTCCAGAAGCCCAAGCCAGGCAAAGGAAAGGTTGAGGCCCACTTCTCTCTGGTGCACTATGCTGGCACAGTGGACTACAACATCAATGGGTGGCTGGAGAAGAACAAGGACCCTCTGAATGAAACTGTCATTGGGTTGTACCAGAAATCATCTGTGAAGACCCTGGCTTTACTCTTTGCCTCTGCTGGAGGAGAGGCAGGTCAGTTCTCTGCAATTCATCTCTTTGATGCATGGTGGTTGGTCCCCAAAGCAACAGATGTCTCATTATCTTTACTTTATCAGAGGCTAGTGGTGGTGGTGGTGGTGGCAAGAAGGGAGGCAAGAAGAAGGGTTCTTCTTTCCAGACCGTCTCAGCTCTTTTCCGGGTATGTAAACACCTTTTCTTTTCATATATGCAGAGAATTATTCTGTATTTTTAGCTGGCTCAGACAAGGAAAAAAAAGCAAAAAACCCTCCAACAATCAACCAACCAACCAACCAACCAACCAACGAAAAAATATTTTAATAATAACTTGTCTTTAGACTGCTATTGGAAAAAAAATCCTATGGAATGAAAAATAGCACTGTAAAACCCTAAACTTACACTTAATATAAACATAAAATTGTTTCATAAAACTTGTGCACTTTTTAGCCTTCATTAGTTTGAGGGTAAGTTTTTTTTTATCCTACAAGGTGAGGTTTAATGCTGGGAATCAGAAGGAACAGAGCAGTTTGCTGAGGCCTGCTCAGCTGACAATTTTCAGCCCGTTGATCTATCTTTCATGTTAAATTCAAGGAATGCAATGGGTTATTTTTTCCATGTTTCTTGTAAACCCACACTAAATCATGATCCCACAGGAAAATCTGAACAAGCTGATGACCAATCTGCGGAGCACTCACCCCCACTTTGTGCGCTGCATCATCCCCAATGAGACTAAAACACCTGGTAAGAACCACAAGCTGAAAGATCCTTGCTCTCCTACATCCATTCCCCTCTGCACTGCAATCTGTGCCCCTCATTTGTGCTCTGCATTGCCAGGTGCCATGGAGCACGAGCTGGTGCTGCACCAGCTGCGCTGTAACGGCGTGCTGGAAGGGATCAGGATCTGCAGGAAAGGGTTCCCCAGCAGAGTCCTCTATGCTGACTTCAAACAGAGGTAAGAGCTAGGAAATGAAGAGATAAGTCAGGTGTCCTCACCAATGTCTCTCCATCACACAACTGAGCTTTGCCAGGGTCTTTAAGTATGGAGAGATGAAATTCCAACTTCCTCAGCCTGGTTCTGCTGCAAACACTGCTCTTGCTTTCAGTGAAGAGAACTTTCTTATGACTGAACATTGTCTTCCTCCTGTTTCCTCCAATTCCACAGATACAAGGTGCTTAATGCCAGTGCCATCCCTGAGGGACAGTTCATCGATAGCAAGAAGGCTTCTGAGAAGCTTCTTAGTTCAATCGATGTGGATCACACCCAGTACAAATTTGGACACACCAAGGTACAAAACCCCCCATTCACTGCCTGCCTGGGCTTTGCTCTCTCTACCTGACAGTGATGAGCTGCAATGTTCCCTCTCTCAAGGTGTTCTTCAAAGCTGGGCTGATAGGGATCCTGGAGGAGATGAGGGATGAGAAGCTGGCACAGCTCATCACCCGCACCCAGGCCATGTGTAGGGGCTACCTGGCGAGGGTGGAGTACCAGAGAAGGGTAGAGTGCAGGTACACCTTCCTCTTCTTCAGTTAAAGTCATTTTGCTCATGGAAAAGTGTTGACACTTGTCAGACTGAGAATATTCATTGTACATTTTAATTATGCCTCAGGGAGTCCATCTTCTGTATTCAGTTCAACATTCGCTCATTCATGAATGTCAAACACTGGTCATGGATGAAGCTGTTCTTCAAGATCAAGCCCTTGCTGAAGAGTGCAGAGTCTGAGAAGGAAATGGCCAACATGAAGGAAGAATTTGAGAAAACCAAGGAGGAGCTTGCAAAATCTGAGGCAAAGCGGAAGGAGATTGAAGAGAAAATGGCATCTCTAATGAAGGAGAAAAATGACCTGCAGCTCCAAGTGCAATCTGTAAGTATCGTTAGTGTGTTTGTTCAAGGTATCCTCACAGCACATAACTCTCCTGTTACACATTGTCTGAGAAAATATTTTGCTATGAATAATGCAAAGTAGAATTCAGACCACTGAATTTCACCATTACAATAGGAGGTTCTAGCTTGGGAATGATTTTGAAGCATGTATGCACATTGGTCTTTTTCTCCAGGCTCACAATATAACATCCAGTGTAGTCACTGGAGGTTGAGAATTTAGTTAGCAGCGTCTGTGGAGCAATTAATTTGACAACTTTCTCTGGTTTCAGTCAGTTGCCCAAAGACCTCTATGCCATTTTTTATGATATGTGTTATGTCACTTGTCTTTCTGCAATCATTTTCCAGGAGGACACAAAAAGCCTCTTCATTCTTTCCTAACCCAATGTGTACCTCCTAAGTCCATTGGGAGATCAAGGCATTGGTCAATATTTAAACATTACCTTCTGTATTTAAATGTTTGCTATACAGATTCAAAATAAACTCAGGTTCAAATTGAAACCTCTGATTGCACCTAGACTATATATCAACTTATCTTACTCAAAGAAAATTATTTCAAAGTCAGTCTTGCCAAGAAAAGCTTATAAAAAATAAAGAAAAAAGTCCCTACACATTTATATACAGTACTTGACTTCCAGTGAAAGTAATCTAAACTCTTGAAAATAAAAGTACCACTGGATATTTTCATCTTATGCCTAAGAAAAATAGGAGGGAATAAGTGATGAGAGCAAAACAATGAGACAGAATAAAAACCTACTCTGATTTAAAAGAGTCTGTGAAAAAAAAACTCCCTAGAAAAAAACAAAAAAGAATAATTCCATGTTTCTTTTCCTCAGTGAGAAATACCATTTCTCTATTCACCTTTTGCAAACAGTTGTGATTATTAAACAAATGAATGTTTCTCTACTAGGAAGCAGATGCTTTGGCAGATGCAGAGGAAAGGTGTGACCAGCTCATCAAAACCAAAATCCAGCTGGAAGCCAAAATTAAGGAAGTGACTGAAAGGGCAGAGGAGGAAGAGGAAATTAATGCTGAGTTGACAGCCAAGAAGAGGAAACTGGAGGATGAATGTTCAGAGCTGAAGAAAGATATTGATGACCTTGAGCTAACACTGGCCAAGGTGGAGAAGGAAAAACATGCCACTGAAAACAAGGTATGAGGTAGAACCTGTCACTCACACTCTAGAAAAGAGCCCTGTGCTATTACAGGACTTCTATAGCTGCTTCCTTTATTTATATTTGGTCCCTTCTTCTCAAAGGTGAAAAACCTGACTGAGGAGATGGCAGCTCTGGACGAGACCATTGCCAAGCTGACAAAAGAGAAGAAAGCCCTCCAAGAGGCCCATCAGCAGACCCTGGATGACCTGCAGGCAGAGGAAGACAAAGTCAATACTCTGACCAAGGCCAAGATCAAGCTGGAACAGCAAGTGGATGATGTAAGCACACAGACATAGAGCAGGAACAGGACAGGTATGGAGTCCAACGTGGCTGGCAGAGCCCTGATGGTCTTGTTGTGTTTAGCTGGAAGGGTCCCTGGAGCAAGAGAAGAAACTGCGCATGGACCTGGAGAGAGCAAAGAGGAAACTGGAAGGAGACCTGAAGCTGGCCCAGGACAGTATCATGGATTTGGAGAATGATAAGCAGCAGCTGGATGAAAAACTGAAGAAGTAAGTGTGGTTCTGGGGCACCTGAGTGCTGGGCTGCAGCACTTATCTTGTTTCTTGGAGCTCTAACATGGTTCACTTGTCCCAAAGGAAAGATTTTGAAATCAGCCAGATCCAGAGTAAAACCGAGGATGAACAGGCCCTGGGCATGCAATTTCAGAAGAAGATCAAGGAGCTGCAGGCAAGTCTCTGTTCCTTGCCCTGCCTTGCTCAGCTCAGCTCAGGCAGGAGGAGGGCACAGCTGTGAAGGGTCCCTGCTGTTCTGCAGGCCCGCATTGAGGAGCTGGAGGAGGAAATTGAGGCAGAGCGAACCTCTCGCGCTAAAGCAGAGAAGCATCGCGCTGACCTGTCCAGGGAGCTGGAGGAGATCAGCGAGCGCCTGGAAGAAGCAGGAGGGGCCACAGCAGCTCAGATTGATATGAACAAGAAGCGTGAGGCAGAGTTCCAGAAGATGCGCCGTGACCTGGAAGAGGCCACGCTGCAGCACGAAGCCACGGCTTCTGCCCTGCGCAAGAAGCACGCGGACAGCACAGCTGAGCTGGGCGAGCAGATCGACAACCTGCAACGCGTGAAGCAGAAGCTGGAGAAGGAGAAGAGTGAGCTGAAGATGGAGATTGATGACTTGGCCAGCAACATGGAGTCTGTCTCCAAAGCCAAGGTACACAATTATAGGTTCATTGACCCTGTAGAACACAAGACAATCCTTCCTCCTTGCCTTCTTTAATGGATGGGTGGTTAAATCATCCCTTTCCACCTGCATAAACACAGACTAACCTGGAGAAGATGTGCCGCACTCTGGAAGATCAGCTGAGTGAGATTAAGTCCAAGGAAGAAGAGCATCAGCGCGTGATCAATGACCTCAATGCTCAAAGAGCTCGTCTGCAGACAGAGTCAGGTGAGACACCCTCATCTACATGTGCAGGTCAATAATGTCTCAGGGTTATTAATTATTTATTAATATATTAATATATTAATTATATAATTTCAGCATGGATTAAAAACTATCTGGTTTTCGATCTCCAAATGTTTTTAGCATTAACATGAATGGCTTTAAAACTGTTGTGTATCTGCAAATTTTCTCAGGTGAATATTCATGTCAGGTGGAAGAGAAGGATGCTTTGGTTTCTCAGCTGTCAAGAGGCAAACAGGCTTTCACCCAGCAGATTGAGGAACTCAAGAGGCATCTGGAGGAAGAGATAAAGGTGATTCCTTCTCTCAGAGGTGCTCCAAACACTTATGTGACTACTGTACTATATGACGAGACAGGGAAAAAAATCTCATGTAATTTGGTGCAAGGCATCTCATGCAAACTTTTACCTCCAGGTTATCCACTATTCCTTTTATTCAGTCCCAACTTGTTTCCTCATTGATTGCATAGTTGTCTATTTGCATAGAATCATGATCCAGTGTCCCATTAATATTCAGTCAGATTTCCTGGGATCTTTAGGCTCCATGATGCAATACCCTTGTTGCTGCAGGCCAAGAGTTCCCTGGCCCACGCCCTTCAGTCCGCTCGCCACGACTGTGACTTGCTCCGGGAACAATATGAGGAGGAGCAGGAGGCCAAGGGGGAGCTGCAGCGAGCCCTGTCCAAGGCCAACAGTGAAGTGGCCCAGTGGAGAACCAAATACGAGACGGACGCGATTCAGCGCACAGAGGAGCTGGAGGAGGCCAAGTACGTGGGGAAAGTGAGGAAGACTAGCAGAGATTAAGACCAGAAATGCCTGGAGACCACTGTGACATTATTGGGAAGACATCAGTGTTCTGCTTGGGGTTGGGGCAAAAGGAGAATAGCAAATAAATTCTATACTGCATGTGGTGTGGAGAAAAAATCACAGACAAACCTGTAGAAGACAGGGACTGGCAGAGAGACGGGGAAAAGCTCATCAACCACATGCCCCAACTTTCCCTTTTCTCTTAAACCATGAGATATGTTTAACACAGGAAGAAGCTGGCCCAGCGCCTGCAGGATGCAGAGGAACATGTTGAGGCTGTCAATGCCAAATGTGCCTCCCTGGAAAAGACAAAGCAGAGGCTGCAGAATGAAGTGGAGGACCTGATGATTGAAGTGGAGAGATCCAATGCTGCCTGTGCTGCTCTGGATAAGAAGCAGAAGAGCTTTGACAAGGTCTTTTGGCCTCCAGCACCAGCACTCCTGGCCAGAGCAGGGCCCCGTGATGGCCACAGCCCTACTCACCCCCCGTTTCTCTTCAGATCCTGGCAGAATGGAAGCAGAAGTATGAGGAAACGCAGGCTGAGCTGGAGGCCTCGCAGAAGGAGTCGCGCTCTCTGAGCACGGAGCTGTTCAAGATGAAGAATGCCTATGAGGAGTCCCTGGACCACCTGGAAAAAATGAAGCGGGAGAACAAGAACTTGCAGCGTAAGTCCCTGGCCCTCTGCTCCTCCCTGGCCTTTCTCACAAGCTTGTCTACCTGCCACACTTAACAGCTCTGGGCCTGCTGGGATAAGATCTTGCCCGGCACCTTGATGCACCAGAGCCTTTCTCCATTCAGCTCTCTGCCTGACCATGGCGCTTTTCTCCCTTCCTTTCAGAGGAGATTTCCGACCTCACGGAGCAGATTGCGGAGGGAGGAAAGGCAATTCATGAGCTGGAGAAAGTGAAGAAGCAGATTGAGCAGGAGAAATCTGAACTGCAAGCCTCCCTGGAGGAAGCTGAGGTAAAGCCTTCTGTCGTTACCTGATTAGTTGCAACACAGCTCGGCAACTTCAGGTAACATTGAAATAATTCTATGCTCTGAGAATAGAACAGAGGCATAGGAAGCAGCTTTTCTTCACACCAGTAAAATCTTTGAAAACCACAGGTATGCTTTTTATTTTTTCTTTCAATCACAGACCTGTGATATACATTATTCTTTGCGAAAACAATTCATGCAAAGTTGTTGATGTTGCTATTTTGTATAGTTAACTGGATTTTATACTTTTTTGAGGCCTCCCTGGAACATGAGGAGGGGAAGATCCTGCGCCTGCAGCTTGAGCTCAACCAAGTGAAGGCTGAGATTGACAGGAAGGTAGCAGAGAAAGATGAGGAGATTGATCAGATGAAGAGAAACCACCTCAGAATTGTGGAGTCCATGCAGAGCACCCTGGATGCTGAGATCAGGAGCAGGAATGAAGCCCTGAGGCTGAAGAAGAAGATGGAGGGAGACCTGAATGAAATGGAGATCCAGCTGAGCCATGCCAATCGCTTGGCTGCAGAAGCACAGAAGAACCTGAGGAACACCCAGGCTGTGCTCAAGGTATGGCAATACAGACCAGGTGCTCATGGGTTCTTTTCACAGATGCAAATATTTCTCTTCTACTGTTCTATCTTTTCCATATTAATATGGAAATGGAAAAAAAGAAAATAGGAAGGATATGCCTCCCAATCTCTCTTTTCTCTCTTTCCAGGACACCCAGATACACTTGGATGATGCTCTCAGGACACAGGATGACCTGAAGGAGCAGGTGGCCATGGTGGAGCGCAGAGCAAACCTGCTGCAGGCTGAAATTGAGGAGCTCCGGGCAGCCCTGGAGCAGACGGAGCGGTCGAGGAAATTGGCTGAGCAGGAGCTTCTGGATGCAAGTGAGAGAGTTCAGCTCCTCCACACTCAGGTAAATTCTAGAATTGAACACATATAACACCTACAGTATTTAGAGAATTTAAGGTAACAATAGGTCTGTTTTCCTTTTTTAATTGAAATACAACATATTGTCTTTGGCAGTCTACCATTGCCATTTATCAGTTATTTGTATTCTTCATAAGAAACTGTAACAAAACCATAATTAAAACCAGGTAATTTGATTTTTCTAAGAATCGTGTCAAGCACCTGAAAAAAAAAAAAGGTTTTTCCCTTCAACAGAACACCAGCCTGATCAATACCAAGAAGAAGCTGGAAACAGACATTTCCCAGATCCAGGGTGAAATGGAGGATTCCATCCAGGAAGCCCGCAATGCTGAGGAGAAGGCCAAGAAGGCCATCACAGATGTGAGTTGGAAATTCCTGGCATTGCTGCTGATGTATGTACTCTCCCCAGAATATCTCCAGTCCCAAAATGGCTTTGACCCTTTGTTCTGATCAGGCGGCCATGATGGCAGAAGAGCTGAAGAAGGAGCAGGACACCAGTGCCCACCTGGAGAGGATGAAGAAGAACCTGGACCAGACAGTGAAGGACCTGCAGCACCGTCTGGAAGAGGCCGAGCAGCTGGCACTGAAGGGAGGGAAGAAGCAGATCCAGAAGCTGGAGGCCAGGGTGTGTAGGGCTGGGGCTGTGCCTGAGTGAGCGTGTCCCTCCTTGGAGAGACATTGCCAGGGCAGCTGCAGGGCTGGGCTTGTCCTTGCAGGTGCGGGAGCTGGAAGGGGAGGTTGATGCTGAGCAGAAGCGCAGCGCTGAAGCCGTGAAGGGTGTGCGCAAGTACGAGCGCAGGGTGAAGGAACTCACCTACCAGGTAAGGCATCCTTGGGCTGATGCACCCTTATTCCACCAATCAAAAGAGATCCTCATGGGTGGCAAGGATAAATGCTATATTGTGGTGTGCAGAAAGCAATAATTCACTCTTTCCACTCTGCCAACACTCTAGTCTGAGGAGGACAGGAAGAATATTCTTAGGCTGCAGGATCTGGTGGACAAGCTGCAAATGAAAGTGAAATCCTACAAGAGACAAGCTGAGGAAGCTGTGAGTATTGCTCAGGGAAATAAAAAGCATTGCTTCCTCTGAGTGTCACACAGGTGTCCAGGAGAGGAATGTCAGAAGTTTTGAAAATGTCAAAAATCATCTGGTGAGGAGGGGAACTGTGTCATCAAGATATACTCCCCCAGCACATGAACACTAAACAAGTGGGAGAATAAGTACAGAAATGACAAATTGAAATTATGAAATAGCTCCTCACATGGAGTAAGGACACCAGGATACCATCCTGATGAAGCTTGTCCCAGTAGGGTCCTGAAAAGGGGAGGATGAGGAGCTCTGTGTGAGGCTGATGTGTGAGCAGTGACGGGAGGGTGGTGGAGATTTGCAGCCCCACAAGGCTGACTTGCAGCAGGAGTGAAAGCCCTGCTCTGTGTTCCTGAGCCCGGATTTCCTCTGCTGTCACAGGAGGAGCTGTCCAATGTCAACCTGTCCAAGTTCCGCAAGATCCAGCACGAGCTGGAGGAGGCCGAGGAGCGGGCTGACATTGCAGAGTCACAGGTCAACAAGCTCCGAGTGAAGAGCCGTGAGTTTCACAGCAAGAAAATAGCAGAGGAAGAGTGAGAATTGCAGGAGGCAGCAAAGTGACACAAGGGCTGCACAAAATGTGAGCCCCTTGTCACTTCTTTCTGCAACAAGGCTTTATATATTAGTCAATGTCTAAAGACAAAGACCGTAGATTCCTTTGCATGAAAAGCAGTAGCTACATTTTAGTTCTGCAGTTATTTGGGTGTTGACTGTGTTCTAACAATTAATAGTCAGGAGTAAACTCCTGAGTTTTCTGGAGTAAGATTCAGAAACTCCAGTATTCCAACTACAGTAAGAGTAATTGGCATGAAAGCAAACAAAAAGTTTTAATCTTTACTGCAGTGTTTCCTAGAAATGGAATTGTGATTTAAAGTTAGAATAAATAAATATTAAATAAATAGTGCTTTTTAGGATGAGAAATTTTAAGCCTGTGTTTTACAAATTTACAAGCATACATATCAAAAAGAAACTGCTTTTATTTTTGAACACTGGAACTGAGAGCAACTCTGTTAACACGGCACCATAAAGAAATCTCCAAGTCTTGCACCATGAGAATACAGAGAAGCTCTTAACATGGTGTTTCCACTCTGCCAAACAGTGCTTCCTTTCTTCCTTTTGCAGCAGTGCATGAGCTGTGTTGTATAAGGAAACTGGAAACTGGATGGGAAAAAGTAGCTGCTAGACCCTGTTTTTTGTTTATTCATCCCACATGGGGTAACACTGCAGAATATAATGCATGAGCAGGACAAAAATGAGGAAAAGCTGACCATGAGGAAGAGCAAGGCAGCAAGGATGTTTCTCATTCCCAGCCATTCTCATTCAGTGCCCAGTGCAGGCTGAGCAGGTGGTGAGTCTGGAGAGCACAGGTACCTCCAACCCTGAAGCAAAGAGATCAGTGCCCACTGGGACATCACACTGCCAGTGAGATTGGAGCCTCCTTTGTCTGGAATAGGTGTTTAGAGGCAACCTGCACAGCAAGAGGCAGCTGAACACACCATTCAGCAGACCCTGGCACATCAGGAAGCTGCCGAGGGAAGATTCTATAAGCAGATGTGGGGAACAGTAAATGAGACTTGGCTTTGACTACAGGGACACTTACAGGTCTCTCAAGGTCCCTGCTATCTCTACACCTCTCCATTTACAGGGAGTACTCCAAAGAGTACTCCAAAGAGCTGTGAAATGCCTGGGGAAGGCAGCTGGAGGTACTGCACAGCCTTTTGCACTGACCACAGCACTCAGTGTGTTTGCAGCAACAGCGTTCAGAACTGGGAGGTCCTCCTCCTCCCAAACACACTGAGGTTTACACCCATAGAATCCTTCCATGTTGCAACCAAATAAGGAAGTAGTTGGCTAGGCAGCAGCTAAATATATTTCAGGAAAAGATGATGCCCTGGCTTGACTCTTATGTCACTGTAAGTGATGCTCTTCAGAGACATCATCTCTAGGTGCGAAGCTGTGAAAACTTCATCAGTGCCAGCGATATCTGGGCAACAAGGAAAAGAAACCTTGGGTACCTTTATAGACCTGCTGACAGAGTAGTAAATACCACAACAGCTTTGGGGACTATATTTCAATGCCAAAGCTCCCTGTTCCCTTTGGACAATATTACAAGCACCCTCCAAAACAAACAAGCTGCTCTGACTGTGGAAGAATCAGGATGCACATGAAGCACCTGAGACTCTTGGGGCTCCTCTCTCTCTCACCTGTAAGAAATTCTGGCCTGAGGATTTGTTACTAATGCTCAGCTGATGAAAGGTAACATTGCAGGTCCCTAAGGAAACAACACCTGGGGCCAGAATTTACACTGCACAGGTGGGAGAGAAATCACACACATTGAACAGTGCTGAGCTGGCCTTGCCACCAGGCAGCCTGGACAGCAGGGCTGGAGACTTGTTGGAATCAGAGAGGAATATTAAAGGGATGAGTAAGGAAAACCAATTTCTCCTCACTTTTGATTTGCTGCCTTGGCTGGAGGACAAGCAGTCATTTTGCATCAACACACTATTTCTGGAGTCAGGCTGCTTGTGATATAAAATGTGCTGATGCACAGGTAACTGATCTAGGAAGAAACATGGGCCCATAAGTGGTCTGAAGAAAGAAGTCTCAGAGAAGGTTTAAAATAGATGCAGCTGATGAGTTCCACTAGAGCTGCTGCCCCATGTGGACTTTGGAGTTCTCTGACTTTAAACAGCTTGGGCATGGACAACTGTGTCCCCTGGGCACAAAAGCATCAGCACTTTTGGAGGCCCTAAGACAATATATGTGAGTCTTACTTCATCATCCTTTCTTTTTCTTTTCTCAGTACAAGCTGGACTTTTTTTCTTTCTAATACTGAACTTTGAACACTGATTTCTGTCATTTCTGCTTCACTTTCCAACATCTCTGACATTTCCAGGCACTGATCTTCCTCCCATTGGCTTATCAGTCCTTCCACTCTGCTCATCTTCTCTGTAATTGAAGCTCCAGTGTGTGGGGAAAATGTATCCCCTACATCACTCTGATATTATTTAGAACACTGCTCAGATGTCATCTTCTCATGTTTGCTGGTAGAAGGAGAATGATTAGCTAACTGTGATGCAATTTCAAGAGCTGTTTATCCTGACATTCCAGGTCACAGTTTTTACCTTCCTCTGCTCAGTGAAATGACACCTTCCTCTTACCTGCAGATAATCTGCCACTGCAGTTTTTCAGGAAGCCACTTGGAGTCCCCACTGAAAAAGGATGGCATCACCTTTACAAACATGTAAATCACAACAGTCCCTACCAGGAAAAGCAACCCTGATTTCCATGAAATGCAGCAAGTCACAAGCATAGGAACAACTAAGACTAGAGGAAAAGGACTTGAAAAGAGCAAAGACACCAATTCATACAAATTAACAAACAGAAAAAAAAAAACAGCCTCACTCCCCTCTCCCTGCTCCAAAAAATCTCCACCTAAACAGCTGCCCCCAACCCCAGATTTCACCAGCAGCATTACCTAGGGCCTTATGCTCTACTTCCCTGGATTTTAGCTCTCATCTCTCATAGCCCATGCAGTGAACATCCTGAACTGCTTTCCATCCCAAAGGATGCATTCAAGTCTGTCATTACTTATGAAAATTAATAACTTTCTTCTAGGTCAGTTCATGTTTCTTACTATTTTTTTTTTTCATTCCCTGCACCAGCATGGATTAGGGATGCCTAATAGATCTCCAAACCATGTTTCTTTGCTGGGCAACTCATCACAGCAGCCACAGTATGACACACAAACAGCCTGCAAGAAATACACTTTACTTTAGTCTGATCTGATTCTTCCCGGTTTTTATATACAAAGTATGTCCTTACCATTGCAATGGTCCAGTGCTCAGCTAGGTCTTAGTAGAAGAGTAGGGATGAGAAGTTTTGCTCCAGCAGATCAGAGCATCAGCATTTGTTTTCAGCATGTGCTAATGCTCCTGGGAGCTCTCGTTTTACCCAGAGGCAGCAGAAATGCTGCTGCAGCAGTGTGAATATTCCCTGCCAGACAGTTAATCAGGGTCCACAGGGTGCACTGATGCCTCCAGCACACCCAGTTCATATGACAGCATGGCTGACTGCAGCACTGGCAAGCTGCAGATCCCATGGTGGAGGTTTTTGAATAAAATATCTGGTGTATCAGATAATTTGAAGGAGTAAATGTAAATAGCCGTAGGTTTGTCTGTGTTACCTGTGAGGTTTTTGGAAAGCTCAGGAAAAAAATGGAGAAGCTGGTGAATTTCTGGGACAAAAGTCCATCAGGGGCCATGAGGCTCCCGCAGGTCCTTCTGACAATGTGGGGGCTGTGGGGAGCAAGGTGGGGGGAACATTCTTCATCTTCCTTCAGGACACATCCACACTAAACACCTTAATCCTTCCAGCACACATCCCCTCACTTGCACATGGATGGTTCTCCCTCTGGCAAGGCAAAGCAAGGCTCAGACACTTGTAGTGAAAGCCCTCTATCAAAAACATAAGTCAACTTTTGTGATAACAAAGGCAGTTCCTTTCTGCTGCCTGCTTGTAGGTAAAGAAGCTGAAGTTTACCTATATCCCCTATTCTATCTGGAGGCTATTGTGGTTCAAATTTATGACAGACTGACTAAATGATCCAGAATGGTGAGGCTGGGGAAGATTCTCCCACCAGTCAAGCCAGCCCTGAATGCCTCTGTGAATCATGAGACTCCAGTGTTCAGCCCACTGAAAGCTCATTCTGGAGGGGCTGCCATGGAGTGCTCCTGTGGCCATAGCAGAGACCAGACAATATTGAACATTTGGTGGGACCAGATGACAAGCTGGGGAGAAATTCTCTTCTCCTGGGACCATACCTGCTCGTTCCCCTTCAGGAGGGATTTCCAGACCTGCCTTCATACACCATGCACACACCATGTATGGACTAGAGTAAGGACTAGGAATGACAAAGTCTGGGGAAGGAATGACTGTCCAAAGGGCTGTTACCTTCTGCAAGACCTGCTACAGGAAAAAATGGATGAAAGGCAGTTTGTCAAAAGCAGGCCAAAACAGATTAACCTGTCATCTTCTACAGATGAGACTGTCCAGGCAAGGAGCTGTGGCATTCCTGATCTAGCTGGATCAGAACAGCCAGGATCTGGAAAAATCCAGCAGGAAAACCTCTGTAAAGCTGGAAACCAGGCAGGCACTGAGCACTGGGAGATAGGGAAAGGAGCACTTCCCACCAGACAGCCAATCTGCCAGCTGGTGCCCTTCAGCTGGCAGGGCTGCAGGGGCCTTTGCTGCTCAAAATAATCTGGCAGTGTCTGAGACAACAAGTGAATGACAAATGTATTTGGCAAGGTCCTCTGGCTGACCTGGCTGGAAGGCACCAACCTCCCTATTTCTTTTCTGTATTAGCCACACGTGTTACTTGCTCAGTGCTGACAGGGAGGAAGTTTGATGGAAAGAAAATAAATCAAAATAAAAGGGGGAGAAACCAATCCGAATGGTGGGGTTGCGGTCAAAGTGTCCAGCTCAGTATGTCCTCAGAGAAATATTGGTAACATCTTTGGCACAGGGGAGCCCAATTTGCTATTTGGGACATTTCCCAGACCAATTGAAGACAACAGGCTGTCATAGGGCAAACCACAGAAAAGTGTTCTTTCCTGAGTGAAAAGAAGATGTGTTTGCACACAGAGCTGACCCTCAGGTGGTGGTGCAGGTAGCAGGAGAGGTGGGAGGGCATTTGGTTCAAGGTGGGACAAGGTGTGTGCAGACCCTGCTGCCACACGGCCTCAGACACCATTGAGGCTGAGCCACTGCCAGGACAATGCTCTGGGCTGGCCTGTAGGTCCTGGCAGGTCTGTCCCCCCTAAAAGCAAGTGGGTGGCTCACTGGTGCCCCTTGGGTGCTGGCCAGGGGCAGAGGGAGGACGAGTTCTGAAGGAAGAACATGAGGCTGGCACATTTTGGAGAGGAAAGAAGCCATAGGAGTGGCACTGATGGCAGGCCTGAAACACCATCAGCTGCCTTTGGGCTTTTTGAGGGGCCAGCAAAGTTCCATATGAGAAAAAGGAGCAAATAGGGTGGCAGAAATGGTGGCAGCTGGGCAGACATGGTGACCCTGAAGTACATTGTCTCAGGTCTGGAGCAGAGCAAAGGTTTGCTGCATTTTGCTGCATTGGGTGAGTTGAAGCTCAAGAATGTCTTGCCCCTACAGTAGACTTGGCTGATACTGTACAGGGTATTTCTGTATCACCAGGGTCTTACCCCATGCCAGTAGAGTGTTAGCTCATGAACTCAGCATTATCTTGCCTCTTGGTGAAGACTTACAGCACTTCTGTGACTTGCTCTGATTGTTGGAACCCTGGATGCTGAGACTTCTAAAGTTTCTGTGCTGAAAGGCACAGACCCACAGGAGAGCACTGCAATTGACCTGAGGCTGTGGAGAAGGCTTCCAAAATTGGTTGAGAGCACTGGGATTGCGGGTGTGTAGTTGGATAGAAGTGTGTAATATCACAGGGTGGAAAACTCAGAGTTTGGGGTTTTAGAATGTAGTAATGAATGTGAAGGAAGATAGAGGTTTTAGGGTGAAGGCAGGTTGTCCTTCTTTACCTTCTTCTTCCTTCTTCTTTGCCTTCTTCCTTCTTCTTCATGGGTTTAGGTGATGTTTTGTAATTGGGCAGAAAAGTCTGCATTTTGGGCTTCAAGGGATCAGTTATTGGGTTAAAAGGGAAAATAATCTAGGTGTCATTTCTTAATTGTATAGTTTAGTCTTAAAAGACCTTGTATCAAGAGATTGTTGGCCATCTTGTGCCTTGCTAAGAAAAGGCTGCAGAACTCATGGTTGTGAGGCTGTTTCACTGATAAGAAATTATAAACACCTGAGTCCCAACATGAACTACTGTCTCAATGAACTACTCGTGCCTTCAATCCTGACCTTGAGAAATCAACATCTGATGATCTGAACTCTCTCCCAGCCATTATTTCTAACAAGCTCTCATCTCACCTTAGAATTTATATAGAATATAAATTTATTATAAATTTATATTATTTTGATATACAATTTATTATTTAATTTATATAATAAATTTATATACAATTTATATTTACCCCATTGTCATACAGCTTATATGGATCCAACATCAAGTTATGATCTCTGCTCTCATTTTAGCCTTCAGTACACACCTACTTCAGGAAAATCAGAATTTTGCTTCTAGGAAGTGATTTGTGCCATATTTATGCCAGCAGACTTTACAGGCATGGTGATTGTTAACATTCCACTTCCCAGGAAATATAAAAAAATGCCTACTCAGACTGCAGTTACATTTACATCCAATCGACCCAATTTTTACATGCTCTCATTTCAAGCTGGAGGCAATGTGCCCCTGCCTGGGAGTCTAAATTTCTTAATATTAACTTGTTCCAATTATTTTTTTGCAAATAGAACCTCAGTGTTGAATTCTCTGAGTCTATAATGTTTACATTTATGACAAATTCCATTCATTTTTTGCGCTAAAATAATTACTATTTTTCATTTTATCTGTAACCTTGTTGTCTGAGGATTTTTCTGTCATTGAGAGCAGGAAGCTCACTTATAGCTCTTCAACAGCAATACCTACTCTGTTTTTTTTGTTCTTTCTTTTTTCTTTTTCTTTTTCTTTTTTTTTAATTTAAGACATGCCTGTAGGCCTCAGACTTGGATAAATAATGGAACTTGCTGGGGTACAATAATGGGATACATTAGGTTTTCCACCAAAGTGATGGGCATATCCCTCTGGTGTACAACTACTTGATGCCAGGCAAAGGACAAATTCATAGTATAAAAATTAGGTTTAGACGTAAAATACATCAAGACATTGTTGCTGACTCAGAAAATCCAGATATTGTTATTTATTAAAGAAACTCCCCTGTCCAAGACGAGTTGGACCAGGTTCTGTCGTTCTGCGATCTTCTTCTCATCAAGAGCCTGTCTTCAGGATGCCTGAATCCCCTTTCCTCCATGGAGAATATCAGCACTGCAGTGCTTTGCCCAAGCTGCCTTTCTGGGCAGAACAGACTGTTCCCATAGACATCCTTCATTCTGCCCTGTCTCGTTCAGCTTGGCTGTGTTTTGCTTCCGGCACCAATAGAATCCAGCCCTGCAGAGATATATGGATACAGAGTAATATGAATAAAGAGTAATATGTAATAATCTGACTAAGGTAAGCAATGCAGACAGCAGTGAAATCCACATATCATGTCCAAGATCCGTAAGTAGAGAGCTCTGTGAAAGGACATCTGTCATCAGAGATATGATGTCCTCAGAATAAGTTGAAGTATGCATTCAAATGTCACTATGCTCGCCCAGGGAATGGTTTTCCCTTGCTCCCTTAGCTCAGACTCATGGAGCATCCATGGCCTTACAGTTATTAGTGCTTACCTTCATTCCTCTAGTCATCATTAGCTGTATTTCCCCCCTTAGGAATCTCCTCGTATTATTTATAGGCGATTTATTCACATAGCTAGGAAGACACAAAAATTTTCTAATTATATCTAGTAACATCACTTTCCAGTTTTCAGTACATTCGGTTTGCCAGACAATGCTTTGCCAAAAACAAGGTTTGCCAGAAATGCTTTGCCCAAAGACAGAGGAGGCATCTGCAGCATGCGCTGACCGGACCTTATAAAAGAGTCCTTGGATCTGGGCTGCTCTGTCTGCAGAGGAAATTCATGGTAAGTGCACGTCTGTGGTGGGCAGAAAGGGACATTCCCTCTCCAGCCCTGCTGTCCTGATGTATGTCCATGTACCTGGAAGGATTTGATATTTGTATCATAAAGCATGTTGGTATTTTCACTTTGTGACCTGTCTGTGGAATTGTGTGCAGCAATAATGAGAGATCTCATGGTTCTGCTTTACAGCACTGATCACCTCCCAGACTGCAAGGCATCTTCTCATAGCATAAGAGGTAAGAGCCACATTTGCTTGCATTTAAGGGACAGAGAAAGGTGGAAGATTTCTGTAGAACAGATTTCTTCATGATGACAAATCACTGTAAAATTCTGTAGGCAATTGCTGTATGTGTTCCTGGCAAGTGTTCTGCTATAACTAATAAAGCATGCTGATGGTTGGGCAGGCTGCTCACAGCTAGCAAATTTTCATAAGTGGCTGTGCTAGAACACACAGCCACTGTGTAATGCCAGGAAATGCTTCTTGGGGATTCCTTATGTTTAATTATGGAACACTGAGGTAAATGATCTATTCTGGCATGAAGTCCAGACAGACAGACAGAGGTAGCCAACAGAACAGAATGTTGCAAAGTCTTACAGACTTGTAATTGTAATTATTGCTGCATATGAAACTGGCCAAGAAATGTTATGAAAATGCTTTCCAAATGATACTCCAGGATTATAATCTGCATGTACACCTCCTACTAGTAAACCTGATAAAAATGCAAAAATAGCTATCTAACTAACCAAACAACAAAAAAGGGGAGGTACTGCTCCTCTTCCTCTGAAAGAAGACTGAGTAAAATGGAAGATCTGCATGCTATTAGGAGTAGCTGCAAATGTTTGTTAATGTTTTGGTTATTTACCTAACTAAAAATTGTGACAAGACATCTTACCAAGCTGCCTGTCTTACTTCCTTTGAATTCAGATCCTTTCTATTACTGGCCACATGGCATTTCTTTTGAAGTCTAGTACTGGATTTAGATATCTGGCTTTTAGATATCTGGCTTTTAGATATCTTCTACTGAGGTTTCTAGCTTTGCCTAGAGTTATTTCCACAAAGAATTAACATAAGAAGATACGGTTGGTTGTGCAGTATTTTAACCTGATGAATTATGTGTCCTGACATGGCAGTTGCTCACATACTACTGAAATCATTTGGGATGAGAAGCAAACAGCTCTAGTGAATGATGCAGATCAGCAAAAGCCATCATGATAGTCCTCAGAACACCTTGTGGACCAATAGCAACCCAAATGATTCATGGAATGCATCCTTGGGAATTATAGACGACAACAAACAGAAACTTGCAAATATGCTACAGGGCAATGTTACCCTGGAAAAGATCCTCAGAAAGCTTCACCCTGAAGCTGATAAGAACCTCACAAATCCTGCATGTGAGAAAGAATAGTCCCATGCAACAGAAGCTGTTGTATTTCATTTTGGCTGGAGAACCACTTTGCAGAAAAGGGTCATGAATTTGGATGCAAGTGTCACTGTGTGCCTTTGGGGAAAGGAAGATCAGCAGCACATTGTCAGACACTCATGAAAGCATGGTCAGCAGGTGAAGACAAGTGATTCTTTCCCTGCATTCAGCTCCCATATCTGGAGCACTATGTTCAGTTTGGTGCTTTCTGGTGACCAGACAGTGACATTCTGGAAGGAATCCAGTGGAGATCTTTCAAAATAAGTAGGAAAAAATGATGTATGAAAATAGGCTGCAATGGTGAAATTTGTCTACACTGGGATGAAATTAAAAAGTGGTTATCTTATTGTTATCTTTAACAAAAAGAAGATGCTTATATCATAGAAAGAGGCAGACTTCTCAGATGGGCAGAGTGAAAGGCTGAGGGATAAAAAACACAGGTTTCAGCCACAGAAATTTTGATTAGGCAATAAATAGGGGAAAAAAATCAACATCAGGGGCATCAGACATTAAACTGGGATGCAAAGGCACTAAGAAATATCTGTTCTTTGAAATAATAAAAACTTCTTGGAAAAATCTGTGGGAACCTGCTTCCAATATTGGCCCTGGTTGCACAGGAAGGTGAACCAAAGAACTACTCAAGATCCTTCCCAAATCACATTTTCTATTACGCTCTTAGGGTCTATCAATCAAGTGTGTGACAAGGAAAAATATAGACTCATTTGGGCAAAATATCTGCTCCTCCACAGTGTTCTCTGCGGACAAACCCCTCCATAAAGTGCAGCCATGTCTTCGGACGCTGAGATGGCCATCTTTGGGGAGGCGGCTCCTTACCTCCGAAAGTCAGAGAAGGAGAGAATTGAGGCCCAGAACAAACCTTTTGATGCCAAGACATCAGTCTTCGTGGTACATGCAAAGGAATCCTTTGTGAAAGGGACAATCACGGGCAGGGAATCAGGCAAAGTCACTGTCAAGACTGAAGGGGGAGAGGTGAGTCAAAAACAAGGCCGAAGGAAAACATTATCTGAACACTGAGCTTTTCAGAGACACGTGGGGATCTTTTGTTTCCTTGACAGACCCTGACTGTGAAAGAAGATCAAATCTTCTCGATGAACCCTCCCAAGTATGACAAAATCGAGGACATGGCCATGATGACCCACCTGCACGAACCTGCTGTGCTGTACAACCTCAAAGAGCGTTACGCAGCCTGGATGATCTACGTAAGTGGCAGCAGCAGCTTCCTCTGGGCAGCCTCAGCAGCTGCTGGGCCAGCCTCAGGGGAAGCCAAGGTGCTGTGTCCCTTCCTTGCAGACCTACTCGGGTCTCTTCTGCGTCACCGTCAACCCCTACAAGTGGCTGCCGGTGTACAACCCCGAGGTGGTGTTGGCCTACCGAGGCAAGAAGCGCCAGGAGGCCCCTCCACACATCTTCTCCATCTCTGACAACGCCTATCAGTTCATGCTGACTGGTGAGTGGCTCTGTCTAGTCTTTAGGGACATTGGACCATTAAATTCTCTGAAGGGATTCTCTGTCTTAGCAAAGTGAAGAGACTTTTTCAAATCTTTCTTGGATCTGACATACAAATCTGTTGGAGTTTACTATCTTCATAGCATTGTTTCTACTATTTTAAATGAAAGATATCTCTGCATTCAGTGATGTGCTTTGGAGGTTTGATTCTTTAAGTGAAGCTGACATCAAGCAAAACATTAGACTTACCTGATTATGTTTGATTCTTTCTTTGTTGTTTATTGAGTTTTGAGCACTGTGTTTCTGCCTTGTTCACAGATCGTGAGAACCAGTCCATCCTGATCACGTAGGTACCCCCCCTGCGCGGGTCCCTGCGGGGCTGCCCGGTGCCAGGGCACCTCCTGCCTGACCACGCACCCTCTGCTTCTCTCTTGGCTTTGGCAGCGGAGAATCCGGGGCCGGGAAGACTGTGAACACAAAGCGTGTCATCCAGTACTTTGCAACAATTGCAGCCAGTGGGGACAAGAAAAAGGAGGAGAAGTCATCAGGCAAAATGCAGGTGAGTCAGGAAGGACAGACTGAATGCTTGGCATGTCATTGCCCTGCCAACCAAACACAGTCACTGAATAATGATGTCCCTGCAGGGAACGCTTGAGGATCAAATCATCAGCGCCAACCCACTGCTGGAGGCCTTTGGAAATGCCAAGACCGTGAGGAATGACAACTCCTCACGCTTTGTGAGTTCTTGCTTTGCATAAGATCTCCCCCCCTCATGGCAACACACTTGATGCCTGAGAAGTTCTTCATGCAAAGGAGATGTCAGCAGAACACATCCAGGCTGACCTGCTGCTGCTTCTGCTTCACAGGGCAAATTCATCAGAATCCACTTTGGTGCCACAGGCAAACTGGCTTCTGCTGACATTGAAACATGTAAGAGACTATCAGACTTGATCCCATTCCTTCCTCCCTTTCCACTTCGGTGTTCTTTCTCAGGCCTGACTCTATCCTACCTTCCTTACCAGATCTTCTGGAGAAGTCCAGAGTCACTTTCCAGCTCAAGGCGGAAAGGAGCTACCACATCTTTTATCAGATCATGTCCAACAAGAAGCCAGAGTTAATCGGTATGAAGTATTATGAATTTTTTGATAAAATCTGACTGTGCTAAATATTTATCTTCATTCTCACACCCAGATACATCCTATTCCTCTTTACAGACATGCTCCTCATCACCACCAACCCATATGACTACCAGTTTGTGAGTCAAGGTGAGATCACTGTCGCCAGCATTAACGACCAGGAGGAGCTGATGGCTACGGATGTAAGTGTCGCAGAGCATATTGGTGTGGTGAAATTTCCTTGTAATGGCCTGGAGATTTATTTGAGTGATTCTGTTGCCAGAGTGCCATTGAAATCCTGGGCTTCACTGCTGATGAGAGAACAGCCATCTACAAGCTGACAGGGGCTGTCATGCACTATGGGAACCTCAAGTTCAAGCAGAAACAACGAGAGGAGCAGGCAGAGCCTGATGGCACCGAAGGTATTGAAGCCTTGTAGAATTCCTAATAACAGATATGGATAGGTGGAAGTTGGCAATCATGTATTTTCCTTCTGTTTACTATCACAAATGCATAAATCTCAGCTTCCAGACTATTCATGCTTCTAAACTTCCCTTCAAGATATCACAAAATTTCAGTGCTGAGACCAACAGTTACATCTTAGAGGATATCCACTTTCAATTATCACTTCTCCCCTGTTTCTTCCTCCCTCTCTCTTCGTGATCAGTTGCTGACAAGGCTGCCTACCTGATGGGTCTGAACTCAGCAGACCTGCTCAAGGCCCTCTGCTACCCCCGAGTCAAGGTGGGGAATGAATACGTGACCAAGGGCCAAACTGTGCAGCAGGTAACAACAACCACTTGGTGACTGGGAACCTCTGACTTGATTTACTCTCTCCCTTTGGGCACTATTTTCCTTCTGCTCCATTCTCCTTTGGTTTAGGTATACAATTCAGTGGGTGCCCTGGCAAAGGCTGTCTATGAGAAGATGTTCCTGTGGATGGTTGTTCGCATCAACGAACAGCTGGACACGAAGCAGCCCAGGCAGTACTTCATTGGTGTCCTGGACATTGCTGGCTTCGAGATCTTTGATGTAAGGATTTCAGGTTTGAGGGCTGCTCTTGAAGAGAAAGATTGTTATATCAGAGTCATATTCCTCTGAATGTTTAACATGCTAGTCATTTGTGATTTTATGTAGGAAAAAACCCAGTCATTTTCTTTTCTAACAGAAAACAAAATCCTCAAAAGCTCCATCAGTACAAGCACAGAGTCATGTTGTTTGTGCAGAAGCAACAAATAGAATTTTTTACATTGTAATGTAAAAAATTACAGCTGTTTGGGCTTAATGTTAAGGATTAAATAACCCAAAATAATTCCAATAAATTTATAAAAGAGCTTCTGGAGCAGAGGTAGGAGATGCATTGACAAATATATAGCATGTTAAAGATGTTCAAAATGTTTAAAGAACAAAGAAAGGAATAGTTATTTGTTTAATCAGAGATATCAAGGGCTTTCAATTTGGAGACAAGCATGCACTCATCTTGTTTGCTGAATAAAAAAATGCCAAAGCATTTTATTAATTCTATCAGATTCACTAAAAAAATCTGCTCCAAAAATTCTCTCATTTTCATTATGTAGGTATTTCTTTCTGGAGCTGCATATAGGTTTTGTTATAGTGAGGTCCTGGTAATACAGTTGTGTTTTAACTGGGGAGATTTATAAAGGCTGGAGGAGAATGATGAAGAATTTTGCACATTTGATGAGGGTTGGTTCTTGTGGATTCTTCCTCTGAGCAGTTCAACAGCCTGGAGCAGCTGTGCATCAACTTCACCAATGAGAAACTGCAACAGTTCTTCAACCACCACATGTTCGTGCTGGAGCAGGAGGAGTACAAGAAGGAGGGCATTGAATGGGAGTTCATTGACTTTGGCATGGACCTGGCTGCCTGCATTGAGCTCATTGAGAAGGTATTTCTGTAATTCACAATGTCAGGTATTTTCAGAAATGCAGTCATTTTATAACTATTTCTAAATGCAGCTTGAAATGGTAAATATGATACTGCAGATACATCAGTTTGTATTATTTTAGATTTGTTGAACAGAGCAATCCCTGAGAGCAGTAATATTGTTCCACTCAGGAAGTTATTTCATCTCTGAGTCTTTCTACCTTTTCACCTTATCTTCCCTCCTTCCTTGTGATTTCTCCCAGCCCATGGGCATTTTCTCCATCCTGGAAGAGGAGTGCATGTTCCCCAAGGCAACTGACACCTCTTTCAAGAACAAGCTCTATGACCAGCACCTGGGCAAGTCCAACAATTTCCAGAAGCCCAAGCCAGGCAAAGGCAAAGCTGAGGCCCACTTCTCCCTGGTGCACTATGCTGGAACAGTGGACTACAACATTGCTGGGTGGCTGGAGAAGAACAAGGACCCTCTGAATGAAACTGTCATTGGGCTGTACCAGAAATCTTCTGTGAAGACCCTGGCTTTACTCTTTGCCTCTGCTGGAGGAGAGGCAGGTCAGTTCTCTGCAATTCATCTCTTTGATGCATGGTGGTTGGTCCCCAAAGCAACAGATTCTCATTATCTTTACTTTATCAGAGGCTAGTGGAGGTGGTGGTGGTAAGAAGGGAGGCAAGAAGAAGGGCTCTTCTTTCCAGACCGTCTCAGCTCTTTTCCGGGTATGTAAACACCTTTTCTTTTCATATATGCAGAGAATTATTCTGTATTTTTAGCTGGCTCAGACACAGAAAAAAAAAAGCAAAAAACCCCCCAATAATCAACCAACCCACCAACCAACTACCAAAAAAATATTTTAACAATACCTTGTCTTTAGACTGCTATTGGGAAAAAAAATCCTATGGAATGAAAAATAGCACTGTAAAAACCTAAACTTACACTTAATATAAACATAAAATTTTGTCATAAAACTTCTGCACGTTTTAGCCTTCATTAGGTTGAGGGTAAGTTTTTTTGTCCTACAAGGTGAGGTTTAATGCTGGGAATCAGAAGGAACTGAGCAATTGATTGAGGCATGCTCAGCTGACAATTTTCAGCCCAGTGTATCTCCATTGATCAATCTTTCATGTTAAATTCAAGGAATGCAAAGGGTTATTTTTTCCATGTTTCTTGTAAACCCACACTAAATCATGATCCCACAGGAGAATCTGAACAAGCTGATGACCAATCTGCGGAGCACTCACCCCCACTTTGTGCGCTGCATCATCCCCAATGAGACTAAAACACCTGGTAAGAACCACAAGCTGAAAGATCCTTGCTCTCCTACATCCATTCCCCTCTGCACTGCAATCTGTGCCCCTCATTTGTGCTCTGCATTGCCAGGTGCCATGGAGCACGAGCTGGTGCTGCACCAGCTGCGCTGTAACGGCGTGCTGGAAGGGATCAGGATCTGCAGGAAAGGGTTCCCCAGCAGAGTCCTCTATGCTGACTTCAAACAGAGGTAAGAGCTAGGAAATGAAGAGATAAGTCAGGTGTCCTCACCAATGTCTCTCCATCACACAACTGAGCTTTGCCAGGGTCTTTAAGTATGGAGAGATGAAATTCCAACTTCCTCAGCCTGGTTCTGCTGCAAACACTGCTCTTGCTTTCAGTGAAGAGAACTTTCTTATGACTGAACATTGTCTTCCTCCTGTTTCCTCCAATTCCACAGATACAAGGTGCTTAATGCCAGTGCCATCCCTGAGGGACAGTTCATCGATAGCAAGAAGGCTTCTGAGAAGCTTCTTAGTTCAATCGATGTGGATCACACCCAGTACAAATTTGGACACACCAAGGTACAAAACCCCCCATTCACTGCCTGCCTGGGCTTTGCTCTCTCTACCTGACAGTGATGAGCTGCAACGTTCCCTCTCTCAAGGTGTTCTTCAAAGCTGGGCTGATAGGGGTCCTGGAGGAGATGAGAGATGAGAAGCTGGCACAGCTCATCACCCGCACCCAGGCCATGTGTAGGGGCTACCTGGCGAGGGTGGAGTACCAGAGAAGGGTAGAGCGCAGGTACACCTTCCTCTTCTTCAGTCAAAGTCTTGACCTTTTGCTCCTTTTGCTCATGGAAAAGTGTTGACACTTGTCAGACTGAGAGTATTCATTGCACTTTTTAATTATGCCTCAGGGAATCCATCTTCTGCATCCAGTACAACGTTCGTTCATTCATGAATGTCAAACACTGGCCATGGATGAAGCTGTTCTTCAAGATCAAGCCCCTGCTGAAGAGTGCAGAGTCTGAGAAGGAGATGGCAAACATGAAGGAAGAATTTGAGAAAACCAAGGAGGAGCTTGCAAAGTCTGAGGCAAAGCGGAAGGAGATTGAAGAGAAAATGGCATCTCTAATGAAGGAGAAAAATGACCTGCAGCTCCAAGTGCAATCTGTAAGTATCGTTAGTGTATTTCTTCTAGGTACCCTCACAGCACATTACTCTCATGTTAGAGAATTATCTGAGAAAATATTTTAATATGAATTCAGACCACTGAATTTCACCATTATAATAGGAGGTTCTAGCTTGGGAATGATTTTGAAGCATGTATGCACATTGGTCTTTTTCTCCAGGCTCACAATATAACATCCAGTATAGTCACTGGAGGTTGAGAATTTAGTTAGCAGTGTCTGTGGAGCAATTAATTTGACAACTTTCTCTGGTTTCAGTCAGTTGCCCAAAGACCTTTATGCCATTATTTATGATATGTGTTATATCACTTATCTTTCTGCGACCACTTTTCCAGGAGGACACAAAAACCCTCTTCATTCTTTCCCAACCCTATGTGTACCTCCTAAGTCCATTGGGAGATCAAGGGATTGGTCAATATTTAAACATTACCTTCTGTATTTAAATGTTTGCTTTACAGTTTCAAAATAAACTCAGGTTCAAACTGAAACCTCTGATTGCACCTAGACAATATATAAACTTATCTCGCTCAGAGAAAATTATTTCAAAGTCAGTCTTGCCAAGAAAAGCTTATGAAAACATAAAGAAAAAAAATCTCTCCACATTTATATACAATACTTAACTTTGAGAGAAAGTAATCTAAACTCTTGAAAATAAAAGTACTACTGGATATTATCATCTTATAAGAAGATGATAATATCTCATATCATCATTTGCTCTCATCCATAGGAAAAAGTGGAGGGAATAATGGATGAGAGCAAAACAATGAAATAGAATTAAAACCTACTCTGATTTAAAAGAGTCTATGCAAAAACCAACTTCCTAGAAGAAAACAAAAAAAATTTATTCCATGTTTCTATTCCTCAGTGAGAAATACCATTTCTCTATTCACCTTTTGTAAACAGTTGTGATTATTAAACAAATGAATGTTTCTCTACTAGGAAGCAGATGCTTTGGCAGATGCAGAGGAAAGGTGCGACCAGCTCATCAAAACCAAAATCCAGCTGGAAGCCAAAATTAAGGAAGTGACTGAAAGGGCTGAGGATGAAGAAGAAATTAATGCTGAGTTGACAGCCAAGAAGAGGAAGCTGGAGGATGAATGTTCAGAGCTGAAGAAAGATATTGATGACCTTGAGCTAACACTGGCCAAGGTGGAGAAGGAAAAACATGCCACTGAAAACAAGGTATGAGGTAGAACCTGTCACTCGCACTCCAGAAAATGGGCTGTGTGTTATTACAGGACTTCTATAGCTACTTAATTTATATTTGAACCCTTCTTCTCAAAGGTGAAAAACCTGACCGAGGAGATGGCAGCTCTGGACGAGACCATTGCCAAGCTGACAAAGGAGAAGAAAGCCCTCCAAGAGGCCCATCAGCAAACCCTGGATGACCTGCAGGCAGAGGAAGACAAAGTCAATACTCTGACCAAGGCCAAGACCAAGCTGGAACAGCAAGTGGATGATGTAAGCACACAGACATAGAGCAGGAACAGGACAGGTATGGAGTCCAACGTGGCTGGCAGAGGGCTGATGGTCTTTTTGTGTTTAGCTGGAAGGGTCCCTGGAGCAAGAGAAGAAACTGCGCATGGACCTGGAGAGAGCAAAGAGGAAACTGGAAGGAGACCTGAAGCTGGCCCAGGACAGCATCATGGATTTGGAGAATGATAAGCAGCAGCTAGATGAGAAACTGAAGAAGTAAGTGTGGCTCTGGGGCACCTGAGTGCTGGGCTGCAGCACGTGTCTTTTTTCTTGGAGCTCTAACATGGTTCACTTGTCCCAAAGGAAAGATTTTGAAATAAGCCAGATTCAGACCAAGATCGAGGATGAACAAGCAGTGGGCATGCAATTTCAGAAGAAGATCAAGGAGCTGCAGGCAAGTCTCTGTTCCCTGCCCTGCCTTGCTCAGCTCAGCTCAGGCAGGAGGAGGGCACAGCTGTGACGGGTCCCTGCTGTTCTGCAGGCCCGCATTGAGGAGCTGGAGGAGGAAATTGAGGCAGAGCGAACCTCTCGCGCTAAAGCAGAGAAGCATCGCGCTGACCTGTCCAGGGAGCTGGAGGAGATCAGCGAGCGCCTGGAAGAAGCAGGAGGGGCCACAGCAGCTCAGGTGGAGATGAACAAGAAGCGTGAGGCAGAGTTCCAGAAGATGCGCCGTGACCTGGAAGAGGCCACGCTGCAGCACGAAGCCACGGCTGCCGCCCTGCGCAAGAAGCACGCGGACAGCACAGCTGAGCTGGGCGAGCAGATCGACAACCTGCAACGCGTGAAGCAGAAGCTGGAGAAGGAGAAAAGTGAGATGAAAATGGAGATTGATGACTTGGCCAGCAACATGGAGTCTGTCTCCAAAGCCAAGGTACACAATTATTGGTTCATTGACGCAGTGGAATACAAGACAATCCTTCCTCCTTGCCTTCTTTAATGCATGGATGTTTAAATCATCCCTTTCCACCTGCATAAACACAGGCTAACCTGGAGAAGATGTGCCGCACTCTGGAAGATCAGCTGAGTGAGATTAAGTCCAAGGAAGAAGAGCATCAGCGCATGATCAATGACCTCAATGCTCAAAGAGCTCGTCTGCAGACAGAGTCAGGTGAGACACCCTCATCTACATGTGCAGATCAATAATGTCTCAGGGTTATTGCAAAAATTACTGTTCTGGGCACATGGTCTTTTCAACACACTGTGTGAGAACCACTGCAAAATGCTTGAAATGGGATCATAAATTTCAGCATGGACTAAAAACAATCTGGTTTTCAATCTCCAAATGTTTTTAGCATCAACATGAATGGCCTTAAAACTGTTGTGTATCTGCAAATTTTCTCAGGTGAATATTCACGTCAAGTGGAAGAGAAGGATGCTTTGGTTTCTCAGCTGTCAAGAGGCAAACAGGCTTTCACCCAGCAGATTGAGGAACTCAAGAGGCATCTGGAGGAAGAGATAAAGGTGATTCCTTCTCTCAGAGGTGCTCCAAACACTTATGTGACTACTGTACTATATGACGAGACAGGGAAAAAAATCTCATGTAATTTGGTGCAAGTTGTTTCATGCTAAATTTTAACTCCAGTTTATCCAGTCTTCCATTTATTCAGTCCCAACTTCTTTTGTTATTGAATGCATAGTTGTCTATTTGCATAGAAGCATGATCCAGTGTCCCATTAATATTCAGTCAAATTTCCTGGGATCTTTATGCTCCATGGCCCAATACCCTTGTTGCTGCAGGCCAAGAGTGCCCTGGCCCACGCCCTGCAGTCTGCTCGCCACGACTGTGACTTGCTCCGGGAACAATATGAGGAGGAGCAGGAGGCCAAGGGGGAGCTGCAGCGAGCCCTGTCCAAGGCCAACAGTGAAGTGGCCCAGTGGAGAACCAAATACGAGACGGACGCGATTCAGCGCACGGAGGAGCTGGAGGAGGCCAAGTACGTGGGGAAAGTGAGGAAGACTAGCAGAGATTAAGACCAGAAATGCCTGGAGACCACTGTGACATTATTGGGAAGACATCAGTGTTCTGCTTGGGGTTGGGGCAAAAGGAGAATAGCAAATAAACCCTATAATGCATGTGGTGTTGGAGAAAAAGCACAGGCAAACCTGTAGAAGACAGGGACTGGCAGAGAGACAGGGAAAAGCTCATCAACCACATGCCCCAACTTTCCCTTTTCTCTTAAATCATGAGATATGTTTAACACAGGAAGAAGCTGGCCCAGCGCCTGCAGGATGCAGAGGAACATGTTGAGGCTGTCAATGCCAAATGTGCCTCCCTGGAAAAGACAAAGCAGAGGCTGCAGAATGAAGTGGAGGACCTGATGATTGACGTGGAGAGATCCAACGCTGCCTGTGCTGCTCTGGATAAGAAGCAGAAGAACTTTGACAAGGTCTTTTGGCCTCCAGCACCAGCACTCCTGGCCAGAGCAGGGCCCCGTGATGGCCACAGCCCTACTCACCCCCCGTTTCTCTTCAGATCCTGGCAGAATGGAAGCAGAAGTATGAGGAAACGCAGGCTGAGCTGGAGGCCTCGCAGAAGGAGTCGCGCTCTCTGAGCACGGAGCTGTTCAAGATGAAGAATGCCTATGAGGAGTCCTTGGACCACCTGGAAACAATGAAGCGGGAGAACAAGAACTTGCAGCGTAAGTCCCTGGCCCTCTGCTCCTCCCTGGCCTTTCTCACAAGCTTGTCTACCTGCCACACTTAACAGCTCTGGGCCTGCTGGGATAAGATCTTGCCTGGCACCTTGATGCACCAGAGCCTTTCTCCATTCTGCTCTCTGCCTGACCATGGCGCTTTTCTCCCTTCCTTGCAGAGGAGATTTCCGACCTCACAGAGCAGATTGCAGAGGGAGGAAAGGCAATTCATGAGCTGGAGAAAGTGAAGAAGCAGATTGAGCAGGAGAAATCTGAACTTCAAGCCTCCCTGGAGGAAGCTGAGGTAAAGCCTTCTGTCATTACCTGATTAGTTGCAACACAGCTTGGCAACTTCAGGTAACATTGAAATAATTCTATGCTCTGAGAATAGAGCAGAGGCATAGGAAGCAGCTTTTCTTCACACCAGTAAAATCTTTGAAAACCACAGGTATGCTTTTTATTTTTTCTTTCAATCACAGACCTGTGGTTATACATTATTCTTTGTGATAACAATTCATGTAAAGTTGTTGACATTGCTGTTTTTTGTGATTAACTGGATTTTATACTTTTTTCAGGCCTCCCTGGAACATGAGGAGGGGAAGATCCTCCGCCTGCAGCTTGAGCTCAACCAAGTGAAGGCTGAGATTGACAGGAAGATAGCAGAGAAAGATGAGGAGATTGATCAGATGAAGAGAAACCACCTCAGAATTGTGGACTCGATGCAGAGCACTCTGGATGCTGAGATCAGGAGCAGGAATGAAGCCCTGAGGCTGAAGAAGAAGATGGAGGGAGACCTGAATGAAATGGAGATCCAGCTGAGCCATGCCAATCGCTTGGCTGCAGAGGCACAGAAGAACCTGAGGAACACCCAGGCTGTGCTCAAGGTATGGCAATACAGACCAGGAGCTCATGGGTTTCTTCCACAGCTGCAAATATTTCTCTTCTACTGTTCTATCTTTTCCATAATTATATGGAAATTCATATGGAAAAAAAGAAAATAGGAAGGATATGCCTCCCAATCTCTCTTTTCTCTCTTTCCAGGACACTCAGCTGCACTTGGACGATGCTCTCAGGACACAGGAGGACCTGAAGGAGCAGGTGGCCATGGTGGAGCGCAGAGCAAACCTGCTGCAGGCTGAAGTTGAGGAGCTCCGGGCAGCCCTGGAGCAGACGGAGCGGTCGAGGAAATTGGCTGAGCAGGAGCTTCTGGATGCAAGTGAGAGAGTTCAGCTCCTCCACACTCAGGTAAATTCTAGAATTGAACACATATAACATAACACCTACAGTATTTAGAGAATAAGTATGTCTGCTTTCCTATTTTAATTGAAATACAACAGATAGTCTTTGGCAATCTACCATTGCCACTTATCAGTTATTTGTATTCTTCATAAGAAACTGTAACAAAACCATAATTAAAAACAGGTCATTTGATTTTTCTAAGAATAGTGTCAAGCACCTGGAAAAAAAAAATGCTTTTTCCCTGTTGCACAGAACACCAGCTTGATCAACACCAAGAAGAAGCTGGAAACGGACATTGCCCAGATCCAGGGTGAAATGGAGGATACCATCCAGGAAGCCCGCAATGCTGAGGAGAAGGCCAAGAAGGCCATCACGGATGTGAGTTGGGTGCTCCTGGCATTGCTGATGGTGAATGTAGTCTCCCCAAAATATCTCCAGTCCCAAAATGGCTTTGACCCTTTGTTCTGATCAGGCGGCCATGATGGCAGAAGAGCTGAAGAAGGAGCAGGACACCAGTGCCCACCTGGAGAGGATGAAGAAGAACCTGGACCAGACAGTGAAGGACCTGCAGCACCGTCTGGAAGAGGCCGAGCAGCTGGCACTGAAGGGAGGGAAGAAGCAGATCCAGAAGCTGGAGGCCAGGGTGTGTAGGGCTGGGGCTGTGCCTGAGTGAGCGTGTCCCTCCTTGGAGAGACATTGCCAGGGCAGCTGCAGGGCTGGGCTTGTCCTTGCAGGTGCGGGAGCTGGAAGGGGAGGTTGATGCTGAGCAGAAGCGCAGCGCTGAAGCCGTGAAGGGTGTGCGCAAGTACGAGCGCAGGGTGAAGGAACTCACCTACCAGGTAAGGCAGGAGCTCTCCTTGGGCTGATGCACCCTTATTCCACCAATCAAAAGAGATTCTCATGGATGGCATGGATAAATGCTATATTGTGGTGTGCAGAAAGCAATAATTCACTCTTTCCACTCTGCCAACACTCTAGTCTGAGGAGGACAGGAAGAATATTCTCAGGCTGCAGGATCTGGTGGACAAGCTGCAAATGAAAGTGAAATCCTACAAGAGACAAGCTGAGGAAGCTGTGAGTATTGCTCAGGGAAATAAAAAGCATTGCTTCCTCTGAGTGTCACACAGGTGTCCAGGAGAGGAATGTCAGAAGTTTTGAAAATGTCAAAAATCATCTGGTGAGGAGGGGAACTGTGTCATCGAGATATACTCCCTCAGCACATGAACACTAAACAAATGGGAGAATAAGTACAGAAATGACAAATTGAAATTATGAAATTGCTCCTGACATGGAGCAAGGACACCAGGATACTGTCCTGGTGAAGCTTGTCCCAGTAGGGTCCAGAAAAGGGGAGGATGAGGAGCTCTGTGTGAGGCTGATATGTGAGCAGTGACGGGAGGGTGGTGGAGATTTGCAGCCCCACAAGGCTGACTTGCAGCAGGAGTGAAAGCCCTGCTCTGTGTTCCTGAGCCCGGATTTCCTCTGCTGTCACAGGAGGAGCTGTCCAATGTCAACCTGTCCAAGTTCCGCAAGATCCAGCACGAGCTGGAGGAGGCCGAGGAGCGGGCTGACATTGCAGAGTCACAGGTCAACAAGCTCCGAGTGAAGAGCCGCGAGTTTCACAGCAAGAAAATAGCAGAGGAAGAGTGAGAATTGCAGGAGGCAGCAAAGTGACCCGAGGGCTGCACAAAATGTGATCCCCTTGTCACTTCTTTCTGCAACAAGGCTTTATATATTAGTCAATGTCTAAAGACAAAGACCGTAGATTCCTTTGCATGAAAAGCAGTAGCTACATTTTAGTTCTGCAGTTATTTGGGTGTTGACTGTGTTCTAACAATTAATAGTCAGGAGTAAACTCCTGAGTTTTCTGGAGTAAGATTCAGAAACTCCAGTACTCCAACTACAGTAAGAGTAATTGGCATGAAAGCAAACAAAAAGTTTTAATCTTTACTACAGTGTTTCCTAGAAATGGAATTGTGATTTAAAGTTAGAATAAATAAATATTAAATAAATAGTGCTTTTTAGGATGAGAAATTTTAAGCCTGTGTTTTACAAATTTACAAGCATACATATCAAAAAGAAACTGCTTTTATTTTTGAACACTGGAACTGAGAGCAACTCTGTTAACACGGCACCATAAAGAAATCTCCAAGTCTTGCACCATGAGAATACAGAGAAGCTCTTAACATGGTGTTTCCACACTGCCAAACAGTGCTTCCTGTCTTCCTTTTGCAGCAGTGCATGAGCTGTGTTGTATAAGGAAACTGGAAACTGGATGGGAAAAAGTAGCTGCTAGACCCTGTTTTTTGTTTATTCATCCCACATGGGGTAACACTGCAGAATATAATGCATGAGCAGGACAAAAATGAGGAAAAGCTGGCCATGAGGAGGAGCAAGGCAGCAAGGATGTTTCTCATTCCCAGCCATTCTCATTCAGTGCCCAGTGCGGGCTGAGCAGGTGGTGAGTCTGGAGAGCACAGGTACCTCCAACCCTGAAGCAAAGAGATCAGTGCCCACTGGGACATCACACTGCCAGTGAGATTGGAGCCTCCTTTGTCTGGAATAGGTGTTTAGAGGCAACCTGCACAGCAAGAGGCAGCTGAACACACCATTCAGCAGACCCTGGCACATCAGGAAGCTGCCGAGGGAAGATTCTACAAGCAGATGTGGGGAACAGTAAATGAGACTTGGCTTTGACTACAGGGACACTTACAGGTCTCTCAAGGTCCCTGCTATCTCTACACCTCTCCATTTACAGGGAGTACTCCAAAGAGCTGTGAAATGGCTGGGGAAGGCAGCTGGAGGTACTGCACAGCCTTTTGCACTGACCACAGCACTCAGTGTGTTTGCAGCAACAACGTTCAGAACTGGGAGGTCCTCCTCCTCCCAAACACACTGAGGTTTACACCCATAGAATCCTTCCATGGTACAACCAAATAAGGAAGTAGTTGGCTAGGCAGCAGCTAAATATATTTCAGGAAAAGATGATGCCCTGGCTTGACTCTTATGTCACTGTAAGTGATGCTCTTCAGAGACATCATCTCTAGGTGCGAAGCTGTGAAAACTTCATCAGTGCCAGCGATATCTGGGCAACAAGGAAAAGAAACCTTGGGTACCTTTATAGACCTGCTGACAGAGTAGTAAATACCACAACAACTTTGGGGACTATATTTCAATGCCAAAACTCCCTGTTCCCTTTGAACAATATTACAAGCACCCTCCAAAACAAACAAGCTGCTCTGACTGTGGAAGAATCAGGATGCACATGAAGCACCTGAGACCCTTGGGGCTCCTCTCTCTCTCACCTGTAAGAAATTCTGGCCTGAGGATTTGTTACTAATGCTCAGCTGATGAAAGGTAACATTGCAGGTTCCTTTAGAGACAACACCTGGGGCCAGAATTCCAACTGCACAAGTGGGAGAGGGAGAGAAATTGCACACATTGAACAGTGCTGAGCTGGCCTTGCCACCAGGCAGCCTGGACAGCAGGGCTGGAGACTTGTTGGAATCAGAGAGGAATATTAAAGGGATGAGTAAGGAAAACCAATTTCTCCTCACTTTTGATTTGCTGCCTTGGCTGGAGGACAAGCAGTCATTTTGCATCAACACACTATTTCTGGAGTCAGGCTGCTTGTGATATAAAATGTGCTGATGCACAGGTAACTGATCTAGGAAGAAACATGGGCCCATAAGTGGTCTGAAGAAAGAAGTCTCAGAGAAGGTTTAAAATAGATGCAGCTGATGAGTTCCACTAGAGCTGCTGCCCCATGTGGACTTTGGAGTTCTCTGACTTTAAACAGCTTGGGCATGGACAACTGTGTCCCCTGGGCACAAAAGCATCAGCACTTCTTGGGGCCCTAAGACATGGAGAAAGTATTTCTGACCTAAAGACACAGGTTTCTCACAGAGGCTTCTTGCCAACAGTTCAGCCTTCCAGTTCTCCAAGTACTCATTGTCTATGCCCTCAGCCCCCAGCAACAGTGCCTTGACCAGAAAGGGTTTTCTTCCCCAACAGCAGAAAATAAGGGGGCCAGGGAGTGAAGGACAGAAAGGCAGAGAGATTCAAAGGAGGGAGAGGCAGATGGAGCAGGAGAGGGAGAAGAGAGGAGAAGTGGGTTTGGTAGATACTGTGAGAAAGAAATGGAGAAAGAGTGAAGCACAAAACATGTCAAAGAAAAAAGAGGAAAGCAGGAAGATACTGAGAAAGATGAGAAAGAAAGCAAGACTGAGAAAATAATATTGAGATGGGGAGCAAGAAAATTCGTAAAGAGCAGGGGAGAAAGAGACAGAAAGTAGAGGTGGAAGGAAGAAAAAGAGAAAGGAAGAGAGCAAACAATTTAGCATTGTTTGGGTTTTGGTACCTGACAAACTGACACTGGACTGAACTCTGCTGCTTTTGATCACTGCTCTTGTGAACCCCCTGTTCACTGATCCATATCACACCCAATGCCCTACAATGGGTGCCTTGCTAAGAAGAGTAAGAGTGTGCCTTGAGGAATAAATCTATTCTCTGATTCTCTGCTCTGTCCTGGCACTGCAGGAGGGGCAGGCAGGTTGTGCCTGGTGCCTCCTCACTTCCCAAGGCCTTGTGAGCAGTGATGCTAAAAGAAAAGGCTGAAAACACTGAGGTGAGGCAGCTTGGGAAAGCAGAAGTGCTCGTGGGGACTGGGAAGGATGAGGAGAATATGGGACACTCGTTGGAGAGAGGAGAGAATGGGTTTGCACTGCAGGCTTTGCATGACATCCAACTACTTTGCAAGCTGGTAATACTTCTAGACCCAGAGTCTAAATGTGATGGTGTTCATGGCAGACACACAAGCCAGTGCACAGAGTAATAGAATTTAAGCTATGCAGGAAGTTTTCCCAGCCTTAAATGCTCTTGGAAATGTTCATAATTTCCTCCTCTTTTGGTATTCCAAAACACTTTTAAATGTTTGTGCTGTCCTGAAAGATACCTGCCTCAGTTACCCAAAAATCTGGCCTTAATGAAGAATGGATTATGTCCACATTGCAATACAGAACCTCTGAAATCAAACTAGGAGATGCTTAGAACTAACAGAGAGAAAAATCTGTTTTTCCTAGGAGTGATTTGAGATTGTGAATGAGGCCTTGTGGAAGTGGGGGGAAAACTGGCATGAAAAACATAATACAACATAACCCACAATAGTTCTGTGAGTAACTGCCTGAACTTTGTTGCAGGAGGTATTATGGGTGTTAAAACTGGTTTTTAGGTCATAAGTAGCATGTGACAATTCTTAAGAGTACAGCCACATCTCAGACAAGGATAATATATATGCTTCTTCAAATCATGGCATTCAAGGGAAGGTTATCGAAAACAGATGCCTTTATGGCACCTGCTATCTCTCAGTGATTTCAACTGCCCAACATGTTCTCCGATGTTTTCTGGGAGGAGCAGTCACCTTTTCAAAATTCCACTATTTCAGTAACCCTGATTCCCTTCTGATCCAGATCCTTCTCCACCTTCAACTCCCTCTACCACCTGTTGCCTTTCTTCTTGACTGTTCCACCCAGCAGCACCCAGGCTGCTCACCCCACACACCTGTTCTGTAACAGGAGCTCCTCAGCTGCTTTGCTGAGAGATGGAAAGGGCATCCTGAAGGTCGTGTCCTCATCCAGGACCAACCCTCCTGCTCTCTTCCATGGATGCTTCCTGTAAAGACAGGAGGAGCCTAAATAACTGTTCAGCTTTGGTACTCACTCAGCACCTGCCCAGGTGTTCTGTTTTTACCTTCTGCTCCACTTCACAGTCAAGTGATGCTGAGATATCTTTGGAGTTGAAGTTTCTCTCTTCCTTCTCTCTTTTCTGAAATGCACAAGTGTGAAAAGTTGTACAGGCTTATGTGGCATATTATGCTATACCATTAAGCTTTACCATAAATGAATTGAAAAATTAACCTTGAAGCAGTCTCAAGAGAGTAGAATGAGGAGACAGAAGGATCTTCAAAGTCCCTCCATGTTTTGGTGCATTGGACAGAGCAGTCTTCACAAGTGAGTTCTAGCCCCAGAAATACTAGCTTACCTTTGCCATGGCCAAAATTTCCCTGTACATATTCTGTATTTCTCCCCCTGAATATTTGTAAGATTCTGGGGGTTCTGTTTTACTCAAAAATCAATTAACCCTTCTAGTCTTACCTGATATGGAATTTCTGAACCACACAGCACTGCAACACCACTTTGGACTGGACACTTCCTGCAGGGAAGCATGCATTTCACCAAACCCATGCACTTCATTTTCCAACAGGAGAAAGGGATGTTAGGTTAAGGAAAGTGTGTCCTACCATCTCCAGAGTCCAGTGCCCAGCTGCATCTTAAAACTGGGAAGTGTTGGGATGAGAAGCCTTGCTCTGAATGATCAGTGTTTCAGCAATTCTGTTTCTTTGGTGCTAAGATTCCTGGCAGCTCTCGTTTTACACAGAGGGCAGCAGAAGTGCTGCTGCAGCAGGAGCTGAGCATTCCCTGTCAGAGGGCTCATCAGGGCTCCACAGAGCACACTGATGCCTCCAGCATGCCCTGTCATACTGACAGCATGGCTGACAACAACACAGGGAAGCTGAAAATCCCATGGGGAATGCTTTTCAAATAGTGTTGCGCTGAATAATCCTCAGATTTATAAAATCTGACCACCTTTTTTCCTTTTTTTTTTTTAATTTTTCTGGATATCTTCATCATTTTCATTACCTGTGAATCACAGTTTAGTTTTTTGTCTGACAAGATTCACATCTGGCACAGCTGAGTGTAAAGAATGAAAAATACTGTTCATAGCAGGGGAATAAAATTGCTTCCATGATAAGATTAGCAATGGCAGTCTGAAGACATAATCATCCTATTGTTGACTACTCAGAGATTTGTTGTAATACCAACAGTGCTGCACCAACAATAATTTTTATCAATGTGATTAAGAGAAAAATGATTTTTAAATGAAAGCTGTTTGTGGAGCTAACTCTAGATTACCAAAATCCCATGGGAGTTGCTTGTGAGATTTTTGCTTGCAATGAAGATTTCAAGAGCATCTAAAAAGCCAACAGATGATCAGAAAAGCACAGAAAAGCTAATTTTTCAATTAACAATGTTCCTGCTTTTTTTTTTAATGCAATAGGTGTTGGAATAAATAGAAGAGTAGCAATGCACCAAGAATAGAGGGTACTCATCCAATACGGCCAAATAAATTAAAATCTGAATAAACAGAATTACTTTCTAGTGTGTATGAACAGTGCTCAAACCAATGCCAGGGAAATGGAAATTGCAAACAAAATATCAGGCTTTAAGAGGGACTCAGGAGTGAATCTGAGAATATGTCCCAGCACTTGTAATTTATGTATCAATAAACACTGCTAAATAAGGAAGAAAACATGCTGAAAGTACCAACACAACTTTTGTACAGTAAAACTGAAGTGTGTGCAAAAAAGGTGTTGTGATCAGTGCTGGGTACTCCAGTGCTGAGGCTGGAGCAGAGAAATTCAGTGGCAGCAGCAGAAGTTTCCTGCCAGCTCCATGGTTGAGGCCAGAACCACCCCAGTGCAGAGCTGTGCTCAATTATAGCTAAAAAAATACCTAAAATGTTACCAAGGAAAACAGAATTTTCCATTGATGGTAGCTCATTTCTCTATTTAAATGACAAAGATTTGTCCACAACACTGTTAGTTTTATCCCAGGCCTAAGATCTTTCCTAGGACAGTAGGATTCAATGTAGGCAGTTCATTTGTGAAGAAAGTTTGAAGAGGGAGAAACATGAGAGACTATGAGATGCCCTCTTTTTGGCACAGTTACTTTTAACTTTGTTCTTTTATTCAGTTCAGGTACACTATCAGAAATATCTGTCTTTCCCTACACAGGAGGGAAGAAGTTTGAGATAAGAATTTGCTTGACCAGTTTTGTTACCAAACCCCCTCACAGACATTATCAGAAATATCACATTGTTGGGTGTGGACCAGCTTCAAATATCTTCAAATTAATGTTACTAGCATTATGAGGTATTCTGTGCTGATTAGCCCATGGGAATGATTGGCAAGAATGGGTTCCCAGCAGAACAACCTCAGAAAGGATGGAGCTATAAGTAGGCCAGAGAGAAAGAAATTGAATAAAAAAAAGAAGACAGAGTTCTAAACTGTGGATTAGAGTAAGAAAATTAACTTCGCCTTAAGAAAGAATTTAAAAAATTAAACATATAAATAAAACAAGAATAGTGAATAAGACTCTCTATGAAATTAAATATAACACAAATTAGTGGTTGTAGCACAGTCTCTGGGCTGAATAGCAGCATAGGCATGCAGGGCTTTTCTGACTTTCTGACACCAAGACTGGTCACAGTGCAGCCACAGCATGAATTTGCTATGAAATTTCTGCAAGCAGACAACATTATCTCAAAAGCTTTGGGGAAGAAAATCCACTGGGATACCCATATAGGCATGGCTCTGGTTTCTGACTCACAGATGTGGGAATGGAGCAGGGTCAAAGTGGACAAATTTCTTTTCTCAGCTGAGGAAATGTGCAATTCCATGGTATTTTTGGGGGTCTCCCATCAGGAGTCTATACAACTCCAGTCCTACACAAGGGAAGGAATATGTAACCCCAGTTCATTTCCTCCTTTTCACTATCCAGCCATTTAGCCCTTGCTGAACAATGTGGAAGAGTTTTATCCTTATGTGACAGCAGCTGATCCATCATGCAGTGCAGTTAAGCAGCAGCACGTTTGTCTTCTGCTCTAGAAAGGCAAGCCCAGAACAAACCTGGTGACAACTGCAAAAGAATTATTGTCATCAGAGAACTGGAGCTGCTGGAGCCCAAACATATAAACACTTCTGGAAAAAAAAAATCACAGGTTGCAGGTTTCTGCAGGTTTCAACCAGATGCAGCTCAGGAGCTTGGGAAGACAGTATTTTGCACCAAAAAAAAAAAAAAAAAAAAAAAAAAAAAAAAAGCAATTGTTGTTAACAGACCTTTAAAGAAATCATTGAAGCACACTCTAAAAATTGTATCAATTATATCCATAAATTTTGCTTTGTAAAATGGCAGTAGGTTACCTGAGTAAGTGGGAAAGTCCTCTGATTCCTTCAGATATCCAACACCTCTCAGAGCTGCCTTTGTGCAAGTCATGAGGAACACACCATGTGGCCTGAGGAGACTGGGATCCAGGGACAGGTCTTGGGCACATGGAGTGTCTATGCCCAGAAAGGTTCCAGAAGGTTCCCCTTGAACTTATAAGCATCACTGCTGGGACCTCATCCTGAACTGCCCAAGGGGAATGAGGTGAGATCTCTGTGCTCTCTTATTTGTGGGAATTCTCACAACTGTGTGTTCACCTGCTCTGCCATGTGGTCAGCTGTGTATTTGTGTACATTTGTGTTCTCCGTGTGCCTGTGCCTTTGGGGAATTCTTGCTCAGCCTCACTACTTGGTTGGACCTGGGTCTGTGGCAGTCTTGTCTCTGCCACAGTGCCAGACTCAGCCTTGTTATCTGACAAGAAAACCTGGGGAACAAATCCTGCATGGAAACTGCTGTAAAGCTGGAAACCAGGCAGGCACTGAGCACTGGGAGATAGGGAAAGGAGCACTTCCCACCAGACAGCCAATCTGCCAGCTGGTGCCCTTCAGCCAGCAGGGCTGCAGGGGCCTTTGCTGCTCAAAATAATCTGGCAGTGTCTGAGACAACAAGTGAATGACAAACATATTTAGCAAGTTCCTCTGGCTGACCTGGCTGGAAGGCACCAACCTCCCTATTTCTTTTCTGCATTAGCCACACGTGTTTCTTGCTCAGTGCTGACAGGGAGGAAGCACTGAGCAAATATTTGCTTGCTGGGAAGCAAATAGATCAAAATAAAAGGGAGAGAAACCAACCAGAATGGTGGGGTTGCGATGAAAGTGTCCAGCCCAATATGGCCTCATAAAACTCTCAGTAAAAGCCTTTTGCCACAGGCAAACCACGGTTGTTTATTTGTGACCTTTCCTGGCAGAAGAGATGGCAGAGCATTTGGTTCAAGGCAATGGAAAATGCAGGTGTGTGTGAGAACCCCTGTTCATTTCCACAGAGACAAACTCTCAGACACACAAACACTCTTCTGCACAATTATATAGCCCAAAAATGCTTCCCTCATGATCTGCAATTTGACCATTGCAATTCAAGGAACATGTTTCCAACATTTTCTTCTCTGAAACAAAGAGCCTTACAGCCAAACCATTAATTTCCCTTTTCCTTTCTGAGAGGACAAAGCTGTGCTAGTATCAGCACCCAGCCTGTGCCTGTCCTTGCCCTGAACTCCTTGCTCTGTGCATGCCTCCCTGCTAACACACTGCCTGTGCTGGGAGCACCCTGAATGCTTTGCATGATGTGGAAGCCAATCTTCCTTGTTATGCAGATTAATGGGTGCCATGCCACAGCCTGCTCCCAAACAACCCAAGCAGCCATTGCATAAGTGGGATTGTTTCCTGGGCGTGTTAACTGCCCTTTGGCACGGGCTGGATTGCTGCATGGACATCTCAGGTGAGGACATGAGGGAACTGCTGCTTTGCCAGGAGCAAACTGCACAAAGCCCAGCACCTTCCTTGTAGCTAAATTCAAGTCACTGGCAACCACAGCCCAGTGTTGTCCACTGTAAGAGCCAAAATGAGAGATGTGGGACTCCAAGCAGCTCTTCAAAATGCAGTTTATTACATCCAAGATGTCACAGCAGTCCAGGGTCGTGGGTGACAGAGCTGTGCCTACAGCTGCCAGCTCCAGCTGCAGGCAGGCCTGGAGACCCTTTGGTTTTGGTTACATTGCCTTGTATACTTTTCTCTGCTGAGCATCTTAATACAGTAGAACTAAGAGAACCAGAGTATAGATTGGTATAGAACCAATCTATCCCTTTTATCTATAGCCTATCATAACTACAATAATTACCATATACATGCTACTATTCTCTAATCACTAAAAGTTAGTACATTACAGTTTAAGCTAGAAGTTGGTTTTGAATTTTCTTGCTGTGGAAAATTCTGAGACCTTTTTTCTACTTGCCACATTTGCTGCCTTGTTTGCCTGTGCTCTCTTTGTGCTTGGTAAAAACATCTTGTTTGGGGTGGGTTTATCCTTTGCTCTAAGTCATAAAAACCCCTTCTAACTCACACACCCTTTGCCTCCTTGGTTATCCAGTGAGACTGGCTCAGCAATTCTTTTCTTCTATATCAAAACTTGCTTCCATCTCTATTCCTTCATCAGATTCTACATTCAAAAATCTTTCTGCTAAGCATCCATATCTGTGGGACTTTCTTGTCAAACTTTCATCCTTCCCAACAGTCCAGTCTCTGTGGTACATTGTCAAGTTCCCAATAACAGGACTCCCTTTTCTGCAATACTTCTGTGGCCAGGGAGCACATGCTGTTTTCTCTGGCACTGATGTGTCATTCCTGGCTGAACAGAAGGAGGATAGAACTCATTTGAGCATGAAATAGGTTGCTAAGTGAGATCTTCCATGACATTTAGATATGCAGTCCGCAATTTTCCTCTGGTTTTTTTTTTTTTTTTGAGTTAGTGCCTCTGGAGACTCCTGATATTGAAGGCTCGGAGAACAGAGATGATGCTGCAATCACTTCTCATGAGCCTAACACATGATGATCCTGGTTCCCTGTGGAAATCTGATGCCACACAGGATACCTCCCTCCTGTTGTATTACACAGGTAGCAGTTAGTCCAACAGGACACAAGAACCCTTTTTTCTGCAGTTCCACAGCCACGCTTCTACTGCCAAAGGAGGAAATAATTCCAACTCCCAATGCAAAAGTAAAAGTGGAGAAATTGATCTCTCTGGAGCAATTTTATTACCTAATAAGAGGAAAAAATTCCCTCTGTGGCACACAAGAGTCTCTTTTCTTATCAGAGACAGCTATGAATGCTGTTGCAAATACTTAGGTGAGAACTGGGATGACTAAACAAAAAAAGGGAGTGAATATGGCCATATTCAACAGTGTCCATAGTTCTCTGAGGAAAAACTAATCCATCTACAGTAACACAGAGATTCACTCCCTGGAGGGCTTCAGACTGCACAGCAACAGCAAGGCAAATTCAGATCAGAAACATTAGAATACCATAAATGGTGTGGGACAGGCATATGTGGGTATGGTTGTGAGGAGAACTATCACTTTAAATAAAATTCTAACGTCTAAAACAAATGTATAAATCCCTGAGTTCTTATATTTGGCCCAGATCATATTCCCTTTGCAGCTGGTGGAGTCAAATGCTTCAGAGACCTCTAACCTCCCCCTCAAATTTACAATGTCAGCGAAAAATTAGATTCTTTCTTCTGAAACCTGACCCCTGAGAGCACTGATATCAATAGTCTTAAAAATAGGCCCATCAGCTGGGGTCATCAGAGATGTGTTTGTATTGGATTTGCTAAGCCAAGAGATTTTCATACCAAATCAAGCTCCAGTGGGTTTCCCCAGCATAGGCAGGTTCACTTTGAGATCCTCATAGGCTTTATGTACACTGCAGACAGACAGCTTTTTCAACTCTCCAACACTAACATGGACCAGAATGAGGGATATTTTCAGGCATCCTGCACTCCCACTGAAAACAGCATCCAGTGTCATCCGACACAGGTGTCTGAAATGTCAGCTCTTGAAAGTGCTCCGTCAGCCCTGTGCCCCTCAAGCTGAAGAGGAGGCAGCCAGCAGATGTAAGATAAGGTCTGTAAAATCTAGATAGGACAATGAAAGGGAGTGGATTCATGGCTGAACTTCCCTGTACCAGAAGAAGGGGCATCAGGTGAAGTCAGCTGGTGGCCAAACACAGAGGGACAGGAGCCTTCAAACCAGCCACTGTTATCAGATCATCACCACCAACCCAGTGGCTACTGAAGGTTTTCATTAATTCAAGGATCTGCCACACAAATGCATGGGAGCAGAACCAGGTGCAGACTCCTGATCCCACATACAACAAAGACATCAAGATTGGCATGTGCCTGAGCCAGGAGCACTTGAGGAATGGGGTTGTGTTTAGGGAAAGTCTCAGCACATCAGTCTGTTCATGCTTCCCATACTGCCCAGCCTCAGCCACCACCAAGCCAGTGCCAGGACAGTGCTCTGGGCTGGCCTTTGTGTCCTGTCATGTCTGTCACAAGAAGCCAACAGGCAGCAGCAGGGCAGGGATGTCCCCCTTGCCAAGAGGCCATGGAGAGCCTGGAGCCCAGGTGCTGCTGCTCTGCAGCCAGGACAGCCTCTGTTTGCACAGGCAGAGCCAGACACAGCCACTGCTTGTGCCTCTGGGCAGAGCACACTCCTGGCAGGGGAAAAGCTCCTTGCATCCATCCCATGGGGCTGGAGCCATAGTCTCAGATGCCCATTGGGTTCAGCATGGCTGGGGCTGCTCACAGCTGAGCAAAGCCCTCTCCTAGGCTGCTATGGGCAGTGGGACACACCAGCAGGGCTTTCAGCAAAGCTGCTGAAGTTTATCATAGATCCTGGGTTTCTTCAGTGCCTGGCCCATAACCTCAGTGCTAATGCTGTCTGATGAGATTACAAGCTAATTTAGTGAGCCATGCTGTTATTGCACATCTGTACCACAGTCTGCAAGGCCAGGCAGAAATGCCTGAACCAGATGTGTTATTGGCTGCTTCTTCCCTCAGTAGAAGAGCCTTGCTGTGCTGCTAACTGGGATCATGAAACCATTCCGAATAGCTGAGATTTCAAGGCTCTTCAAGGGTCACCAAATCCAACGCCCTGTTCAAAGCAAGACAAATTACTTCAGGTTGCTCAGGATTTGTCCAGCCACATCCTGAACACCTCTAAACATGGAACCTCTCTGACTTGGTTCACTGTCAGGGTAAAAACAATTTTCCTTATATCTAATCTGAATTTCCCACCTTGCATCTTGTGTCCACTCTTTCTCACCGTATCAGATACCTGTAGATAGTAAGATCTCCCTTGTATCCTCTTTTTCATCAGATTGCATAAACACATGTCTTTTAGCTTCTCCCTACACATCATGTGCTCCAATGATGTGCCCCCTGCCCTTCTTGGTGGCCCAAAGACTACACAACAGTCTTCAGAAACCAAATTCTTACCCAGTTATTTGTGACTGTGTTATGTTATTGACAGTTTTACAGTGCTTTTTTTTTTTTTTTTAATTTAACAGTTCTTTAGACCAAGCACTCTTTCCTGCCACTGGAAAAGTGTTTTTCATGTATCTTTTTTCGCTGACAGGTTTGGCATTGACTACGCTTCACATATAAGCTGGGTTTTACTACTTCTTAAGTCAGTGGTTTTTAAATCACTTTTTTCATGCACCAATTCCAGCTTAAGCCTCTTTTTGTGCAGAGATGGCTGCCCAGACAGGCTTTTAACCCATTTGTGTCTTGCCCTCACAGCCATTACAGAGTGGGAAGACAACTCTGTCAGCAGCATGGGAGGGACATTCCTTCCCCAGCACCTGGGGCCCCTCAGTGATGCTGAGTGTGTGGAGCAGGACTCAGGTGTGATTTGTGACCCCACTCAATGTTGCAATCACTCTGCAGTGTTTGCATTGTGGCTCCATCACACTGCTGTGCCATTGTGCTAAAGCAAAATTGCATGCAACACCAAACACCTTCAAATAAGTAAATTTGGTGTTAAGCATTAAAAACCCTTCACGTGTGGAATGTCTAAAAGGACCAAAGCTGGTCCCTGTCATAATCTCCTAGGAGGTGCTCACCTGTGGATTTGTTGGGGGAGGTGGGTGGGAGTAGGCTGCTTCTCACAGCAGATGAGAAGGAATTAGGCTCTGTCATGACTTTTACAGAAGAGCTAATGACATTGCTGAATCTGGATGGGAGGCAAATCCCTCTGGAAACTTATTTCAGCAGGGAAGAGTGAGAAAGAGCGAATAAGAACTCGATGAAAGCCAAGAATTCCAAAGCGATGTATTCCAAAGAATGCCATGACAAATGCTGATCACATCGTTCATTTTATCTGGGTTTGTCTTCAACAAACCGTAAAGCAGCTGAGAAAGGTCACAGCCCCTCTTCTGACTGCACACAATTTGGCAAATCTAAATAATTTCATCCTGCTCCCAGTTCCTAACGCACTACCCTGCTTGCACAAGAAGCAGGGAAGGCAGTTCAGCAGATTGTCCAGTTGTCCCAGCACACCTAGTTAGATAGTTATTTTTGTCTTTGAGGAAGAGGTGCTCTTTCCAATTAGCCCGCAAAGGAGGATTTTCACAGTAACTCAAGATGAAATCGTGGCTTGAAGTGAGAAGGTGTGAACAAGCTGCAGATTTGCAGGCGGATGGGAGCGGGCAGGGAGGGGGAGATGGACAATGCAGGTTTTTTTGTGGATCTCAATAAGAAAGGTCCAAGAAAATGTGGTTTAATAAAAACAGCCAGATGAATAAAACAGTGTTGAGAATGGTATTCTACAGATTAGTACTCCCTCTAAAACCATGGGCCCTTCCTCCCTCTCCCTCCTCTGCAGCACACAGGAGAGGCAGAAAAAGCAAAGATCACAGATTGAGATAAGGACAATTTACTGGAAATAGCAATGAGATAAGAAAAAGAACAGTAGCAAGGGCGATGCTAATGACAGAGAGTACAAGAAAAGATGTGATTCACACAGAAATGCACAGCACAGCCCTAAGATGGTGCAGGATGGGCAGCAGAGCTCAGTGTGGGCCTGGGCACTCTGAGGTTAACTGGGATGCAGATCCTTGACTTCTCCATGGACAGTGGTCTCCTGGTCAGGACTGAGACATTCTCTCAGAATGTTTCTCTGAGACATTCTCTCAAACTCTTTGATACAGACACAATTTGCCTTTCTCATGGATGTTTAAGTTAAAGCTTACCTTAATAACATATGGAATTCTAAAGTCCACAGTGCAAGGACCAACCAAGTAGGTATCACCAACTCCTTGAATACATTTGTCTTACACAAGGCTCCAAAGACAAATGGTGTCTAATAAGAGTCATATTTCCACCTATGTCCCCATATCAAATCCCTAGCACAGATCTAACATGAAATTTTCACTGAAAATTAATTGTAACTGAGGACTATGAAAATCAACAAATTCACACATCTTTGCAGTATAAATTATTTTTGCAATGTGATAAAATCAGCACTATTTTACCCCTAAGGCTAATATTACTTGAAGAATAGTGTGTAAGAACAAAAAAAAAATGCAGAAACAGCACATCTGGCTCTGGGAAGCAGCCAGTGAGCCAGGAAATCCAAAAATCATATGGGGAAAGATACATCCCAGGTATCCTTAGCAAAATACGTCAGTACATAGGATGGGTGGTCATATCTTCACAAGCTGCAGAAGGCCTCATCCAGCCTACAACATCCCATGTCCCAGTTTCCAATTTCATCATCCTCAGGTCTCTCAAGAGGTGTAAAATGTCCATCAACATTTCCCACCTTCTGCTCTACCCTCATTATCTGGTTTTGTGGTATATTACTCAAGTTTCTGAATTAACTTGCCAGACTGTTATTCAGTGGAGGCAAAATCTTCATGGAAACTTATTTAATCTACTCTGATTGACAAGAAGATCATTTGGAGTCCTTAAAAGAAGAAATAATACCTGATCAAGCTTTTTGTGATGAAATTACCATTTTAGTGAAGAGGAATAGAGCAGTGTCTGTTGGTGAGTTTGACCTTAGTGAGTGTTTTGCTTCTTTTGATCCTGTGGTCTATCTTGTCAAATAAGAAGGAGCAGGAGAAGGTGCTCCAGGCACTGGGGCAGAGACTTCCTTGCAGCCTGTGGAGAGGATCACTGTAGACAAAATTCCCACATGAAGCTCAAGGACTCAGCACTGGAGGAGGTGGAAATTTCCTGGAGGAATTGCAGCCCATGGAGAGCCCATGTTGGAGTAAGGGAGAAGTTTGAAGAGGAAGAAGAAGCAGAGAGAAACTGTTATGGAATCACTTCTAGTTCCCATTCCCTACCTAACTTGACTGCTTGGAGATGGAGGCAGAGGAATCAGGAATGAAGCAGGGTCTCAGAAGTCTTGGGGAAAACATGTAGTTTTAATATTTGTTTCACAAACTAACTACTTCAGACAGATCAGTTTGGTGAGTAAAACCCTGTAAAGCATCAAGCAGAAGCTTTCAAAGGAGAAAGATGAGTTGAAGACTGAGGTCAATAACTTTTCCAGTAGCATGAAGTCCATCTCTACAATCACAGAAGTTGAACCCTCACTTCTCTTTATTTATTAATCTTTTTTCCTTCCACAAGTGAAAAACCTTTATGCAATCCTTTCCAAAATTTGCAAACAGCAGAAAATAGCTTAAGCACAAGTTGACACTATTTCATCCTAGTTAAAAAAACTCTGTAAAAAGTCTGAAATATAACAGGCTCATGAGATGTCACAAAGATGGAAAAATATTCAGAAAATTCAAAGAACATGAAGAAGCAAGGCAATCTACAAGAACTCAGAGCCCTAGAATGTCTTTGGGCCTGATGTTGTACTCATTGCAGGAAAAAATACAGCTGAGGTGCTATTTCTTGAACAAGGCAGATGAAAATCAGGCTGTAGAAAGTGGTCCTTTATTGTCAGACTTCTAGGTTAGTAAGAAACAGAAAAACAAGTCATCTGTCATTTCTTCTTGAATCTGTTGCCTTCCCAGATGATTCCCATTACTCTAGGAGGTGAAACAAAATGCAAGATATCAAACTGACAGAGAGGATGATATACTACAAATGTGACCTTTGAACCAGTGCACTGGAATCCATGTCATCTTCTTTAATTGACATGTGCAGAGAACCCAGGAGGGAAATTGAATTATGAGGAATCATTTTGCAGCTGCAACTAGACACCTAAACACAGTAATAACTGTAAAAGGAGATATTGGATGGGAGCTTTCCTATGGCTATATGGCTCTCAGCTGGAAAGCTTTAAGTTCCCACACAACTCAGGAGTCAGCAGTAAGAGACAAGTTTATCAAAAAACTGCAAATTCATCTTGTAGTTAATTTCATATGATACATGAAGAACAGTCATGTATATTCTTTGTTAAAGTATTATGTAATGCATTAGAAAAAGAAGAAGAAGAAGAAGAAGAAGAAGAAGAAGAAGAAGAAGAAGAAGAAGAAGAAGAAGAAGAAGAAGAAGAAGAAGAAGAAGAAGAAGAAGAAGAAGAAGAAGGGGGAAATCTCTCCTTTCTTTCTCCTCCTTTACCCTTTCTTGTATGCCAGAGGATGATGTTTTTTTCAGTGACAGTTCTACAAAATCACAATACTATTTTTCAAACGGAAATTATCTCGACATATATTTTTCAGAAAGACATTGGCAATCTCTTAAAAGAATACATGATCTCAGATGTTTCAGTTATACATGGAGTGTTATAAGCACGCAAATGTTCTTTAAAGAAGTGAGTTGAAAAGACTGGTCATCCTTCTTATTCCTGACATTTGAGAGAAAATGTGAGTCTTCAGAATATGATAGAGAAACACATCACATCCCAGCTCCATGGAAGAACTTCGAACAGTAAATCCTTTCTAATTCTTTGCAAAGGAAATGCAAAGTCTCCCAGGAATTCTCTATATTTCAGTGGAATTTGTGTTTGTGCTTGGGAAGGCTGGAGGACAGCTTGGGATCTTAATCCAATTCTTGCATTTGGTAACCATATCCACTGTCCAAGGTTTCTAAAATAGACATTGGTGAGTTAAAACTGCCAATAAATCTAAAAGATGAAAGACGTAAAATGCATCTTTAGGAATTCCTGCTAGTGTGAGCTCACTGAAATTTCTGCTGGACATACATCAGAGCAAACCAGCACAGCCAGCTATGGAGAATGGCAAAATAATACCTTTAAAATTGAATTTCAAATCACAGCCACTCTGTAATACTTCAGAAGAAGGCAAAAGATGTAATTAAATGTATGAATCAAGGGGAATAATCTGTTTTATCTGATGTTTTGAAAGTACCCACCAAAAAGCTAAGGAGTTGTAAATAGGTGCAGTAACACAAGCATGATATGGTCATCCAGTCTTGGAATTAGACTATACTAGATTATTCCTATTCTTTATTTCCAGAATATTTTAGAATAGGTTCCCCCCAAAGCTCTTGAAATAGTAATCCTTCTAACTTCTGCTGAGTCTTGAGACACACAAATCTTATATGTCAAACAGCAATTAACAGGAGAAGAGAAGCCAACAATTCCAAGATCCAGTGTCGTGCTCTATTTGCTGGACTGCACTTCCTCCTTCCTAGATTCCTAGTCATAATATTTATAGATTTATTCACATAGCTAGGAAGACCTCAAATATTTCTAAATATATCCACAAGCACTCAGTCAAGTTTGCCAAACAATGCTTTGCCAAAAATTTTTTGACCTAAGAAAGAGGAGGAGGGAATTGAATGTGCAAAGCAGAACCTATAAAAGTGCTGGTAGGACAAGCCTGTTCTGCCTCTGTGGAAGGATTAAAGGTAAGAATAGGGACAGTTGGGTGCTGGCAGAACCCCACAGCATTCCTGCTGCCTGTGTGGAACTGCTTTCCTCAAAGCACTGTCTGTCTCAATAGGCATGTTCCCTCTCTGTTGAAGTCACTGGCATGTTTTTGCCCTGTGGTTTTTTCTTGGGAGTCTGTACAAAGATAAGAAAGAAGTTGTCACTTCTCTTTTTCAGTATTGACCAGCTTCCAGGCTTAGAGTCAACTGGTGATACAAGAGGTAAGACTGATTTACTTACTCCACAGGAACAAACTCCAGGTTTGCTTTTTTAATGATTTCTAAGGCCACTTCCCATAACCCTTTACATCTGTGCAACCTAAAGCAGTGCAATTCTACCTGAGCTGCGCTGTCTAAAAGAGCAAATTTCCTTTTATAACTGTGCTGGACGCATTTGTTTGGAGCCTGCTGGGAAATAACTGACCACTTACACACAGAACTCTTTAAAAGGAGATTGACTGTAAACAGAGACCCAGGAAAGAAAAGGTGAATGAAGAGCACGTGTGTAGTTGAGATTTCCTCAAATCCCTCCAAATGCTTTTTAGTGAGAAGTTTTCATTTGTCTATACAAGTTAATATTAAAGGGTGAGCTTGAACAGGAAAAGGCAGAGCAATTGGAGAAAACAAAACTCTGATTTCTCTACAGATGAAAAAGGTTTGCATAGACAATTCAGACTTCTGCTTCTGCTTACTCCACATCTGTTCCCTGATGATACTCCAACTCTATAATTGGCACAAATTACAAGGGCTGAAACGAGAGAGAGAAAGAATATAAGTGGGCTTTCATAATTTTGATAAGATGACTTCTCTTGGTATCTTCTGCTTTTGCAGAAGAGTATTTCTGGTATTTTTGGTATTTCTGCTGCAAATTTCATTACCACTGGATCTTCCAATCAATCTAATTTTCTGCATAGCCTTCTAAAACACAATGAGATCTAATGAACTGAAACTGTAAACTGGAAAAAGGGAAAAAACCTTTACCTCAATCAAACACACCTATCTTTAAGAATAAAGTAAACTAAAAGACACCTATGGTAAAAAGCAGGTAAAGCAGAGAGGAAGTCTGTTATAACAGGCACAGAAGAACACTACAAAGCCTCAGGAAGCTGCTAAAAAGAAATTTCCACCTTCAATCAGAACTGTCTCTCCATTTCAGTGCCGTGCCTTGCTGCACGCGGTAAACCGCAGCCATGTCCACGGACGCTGAGATGGCCATCTTTGGGGAGGCAGCCCCTTACCTCCGAAAGTCAGAGAAGGAGAGAATTGCAGCCCAGAACAAACCTTTTGATGCCAAGACATCAGTCTTTGTGGTACATGCAAAGGAGTCCTATGTGAAGAGCACTATCCAGAGCAGGGAATCGGGCAAAGTCACGGTCAAGACTGAAGCGGGAGAGGTGCGTAAAATGCAAAATTTATGAAAAGCAGTTTATTCTCACTCTGGCTCTTTGCTGACATGCATGTACCTTCCTGCCCTCTGATAGACCCTGACTGTGAAAGAAGACCAAGTCTTCTCGATGAACCCTCCCAAGTATGACAAAATCGAGGACATGGCCATGATGACCCACCTGCACGAACCCGCTGTGCTGTACAACCTCAAAGAGCGTTACGCAGCCTGGATGATCTACGTAAGTGGCAGCAGCAGCTTCCTCTGGGCAGCCTCAGCAGCTGCTGGGCCAGCCTCAGGGGGAGCCAAGGTGCTGTGTCCCTTCCTTGCAGACCTACTCGGGTCTCTTCTGCGTCACCGTCAACCCCTACAAGTGGCTGCCGGTGTACAACCCCGAGGTGGTGTTGGCCTACCGAGGCAAGAAGCGCCAGGAGGCCCCTCCACACATCTTCTCCATCTCTGACAACGCCTATCAGTTCATGCTGACTGGTGAGTGGCTCTCATCATAAGCATCACATCACAACTGTTCTGCTTTGTCTTGACAAAACCCTCTCATGAAAAATGAAATAGGATTACATATTGTGGCTAGTTTTGCTTCTGCCTTTTTCATTCCTTTCTTTCTCTGTGCTGTTGAGTCCAAAGTGTTACCCATGATCAAGATTCCTTTGTCATTGGTCTTAAGTCTCTTTTTTCTCTGCTGCTCTAAAAGCAGTCTGAGTAGCAGAAAATTAAAACAAATTACTGTATGCAAGAGAAGGAAAAGACTATAGACTGGAACAGATAATCAGCATATGTTTCTTCAAGCGTTTTCAATTTAATGGCAAAGCATTATAGAATAGCAGAATGTTTTGTGCTGGAAGGGGCCTTTAAAAATGCCATGGGCCTTCCCTATAACATTTGGAGGAACGTTTGTGAATATGTTTCAAGAGAATGTGCGAGTGCAAATTGCTTTGCAAGGAATTGAAATGGAAAAAAAGACTTAGGAGTAAACAAAGAAAATAAAATGCAGGTGTTTTTCTTGTTATAACTTATATTAATTTTCAGTATTTTTGAGTTCTTCATTTACAAAGTCTACTTGTTTCTGCCTTGTTCACAGATCGTGAGAACCAGTCCATCCTGATCACGTAGGTACCCCCCCTGCGCGGGTCCCTGCGGGGCTGCCCGGTGCCAGGGCACCTCCTGCCTGACCACGCACCCTCTGCTTCTCTCTTGGCTTTGGCAGCGGAGAATCCGGGGCCGGGAAGACTGTGAACACAAAGCGTGTCATCCAGTACTTTGCAACAATTGCAGCCAGTGGGGACAAGAAAAAGGAGGAGCAGACCTCAGGCAAAATGCAGGTGAGGTCCCAGGGCTAGAAACCTGCAACAACTCAATTTCTTGATGAGCTAGATCATGACAAGAAGACATCTGTTCTAGGGGACACTTGAGGATCAAATCATCAGTGCCAACCCACTGCTGGAGGCCTTTGGAAATGCCAAGACCGTGAGGAATGACAACTCCTCACGCTTTGTGAGTTATTAATTGGTACAACTGCCAACACCAATTTGGATATTCTTGCTGTCCAGACTGGTAAAAGAAAACTCCATTGACTCTCCTTCTGCTTTCAGGGTAAATTCATCAGAATCCATTTTGGTGCCACAGGCAAACTGGCTTCTGCTGATATTGAAACATGTAAGACCCTTCTGGCCTGATCCCCCTTCCCTCCAGCCTTCCCCACTCCTTGTGTTTGACTGTGTCCTACCTTCCTTGCCAGATCTGCTGGAGAAGTCCAGAGTCACTTTCCAGCTCAAGGCAGAAAGGAGCTACCACATCTTTTATCAGATCATGTCCAACAAGAAGCCGGAGCTAATTGGTAGGAAAGATCAGTAACTCCTCCATGAAAAGGTCATGGAGCAACTTTGAATTCTTTTCTGTGCCAATTGCATTTGACCTGGCTCGGTTTTGTTCTTCTTTTCAGAGATGTTACTGATCACCACCAACCCCTATGACTACCTGTATGTGAGTCAAGGTGAGATCACAGTTCCCAGCATTAACGACCAGGAAGAGCTGATGGCCACCGACGTAAGTAGCAGAAGTTTTCTCAGGTGAAGTTTCATTTCTCTGACCTTTAACAGCTGGGGTACTCACCTTAACAACTCTTTTCTCAGAGTGCCATTGACATCCTGGGCTTCACTCCAGATGAGAAAACAGCCATCTACAAGCTGACAGGGGCTGTCATGCACTATGGGAACCTGAAGTTCAAGCAGAAACAACGAGAGGAGCAGGCAGAGCCTGATGGCACCGAAGGTACCAGCACAACCCATCCCAGAGCACAGGAGACAGTGAACACTCACTGAGTTGAAGGCAGCATGTGAGGGTCAGAATGATTGACTCAGCCTGTGCATTTCCCCAGTGCCAGTATTGCAGAATAGCAGTGGGTCCTAGCCAGAGGACTTCTCTGGAGGAACTCAGATTATTTTGAATAATGCAGATTGTAAGGTCTGGTATCTCCCAATGAGCGCTGCCGGTAGCACGCATTCTTTTTTTATCTTTACTACTCTTTTGATTTTTACTGGAATTGCCCTTTAATATATTTTTAAAGGAACAGTGTTGTCTACTGGTCCCTTAACAACTGATTGTTTTGATGTTTAGTTGCTGACAAGGCTGCCTACCTGATGGGTCTGAACTCAGCAGACCTGCTCAAGGCCCTCTGCTACCCCCGAGTCAAGGTGGGGAATGAATACGTGACCAAGGGCCAAACGGTGCAGCAGGTAACAACAACCCCCTGCTTTGTGGATAGGTTCTCTGGACTTTCTCTTTTGTCCTGCATGAATACTACACTCTTTCTGTTTTACATTTTAGGTATACAATTCAGTGGGTGCCCTGGCAAAGGCAGTATTTGAGAAGATGTTCCTGTGGATGGTTGTTCGCATCAACCAGCAGCTGGACACGAAGCAGCCCAGGCAGTACTTCATTGGTGTCCTGGACATTGCTGGCTTTGAGATCTTTGATGTAAGGAACAGGGATTTATTTGCATGCTTGTTAAAATCACATTGCTATGTGACAAATTACATCAGAAGGAATGGTGCTGATTTGTTGGTGGTTTTTTGTTTTCTTTTTTTGTTTTAATTTTTTTAATAAATGGCTTGATCTTTTCTAGTGTATCTAGTGTATTCTGATTCTAATAGTGTTTTAATTGGAAAAAGGTTTTTGTTTTGTACCTAGGCCAGTGAAATCCCTAAGTGCAGATTTTTTTCTGAAGGTTTGGGACATGATTTGAAAAAAACATTTGTGAATGGTGGATATAGTATTGTGGTGTAGACTCTCCTGTAACTGAATTAGCTCAGTCTAGTAGATATCAAAGCTGAAAAAATCTGAGTTATTACAATTATCTAAGCTTCTAGAGTAATAAATATATATATAAAGTTCAGGTTGACAAACACTGACAGAAATTCCAAACTTCTGGATCAAATAAGATAGAGCACTTACAGATCCTCCAGTGTTTGGTACAAATAGGCAGCACTGTTCTTTATCCCTAACTTCCTTAATTTACATTCATAATAATCTTGGTTTGTAATTGTGCAGTTCAACAGCCTGGAGCAGCTGTGCATCAACTTCACCAATGAGAAACTGCAACAGTTCTTCAACCACCACATGTTCGTGCTGGAGCAGGAGGAGTACAAGAAGGAGGGCATTGAATGGGAGTTCATTGACTTTGGCATGGACCTGGCTGCCTGCATTGAGCTCATTGAGAAGGTATTTCTGTAATTCACAATGTCAGGTATTTTCAGAAATGCAGTCATTTTATAACTATTTCTAAATGCAGCTTGAAATGGTAAATATGATACTGCAGATACATCAGTTTGTATTATTTTAGATTTGTTGAACAGAGCAATCCCTGAGAGCAGCAATATTGTCCCACTCAGGAAGTTATTTCATCTCTGAGTCTTTCTGCCTTTTTACCTTGTCCTCCCTCTTTCCTTGTGATTTCTCCCAGCCCATGGGCATTTTCTCCATCCTGGAAGAGGAGTGCATGTTCCCCAAGGCAACTGACACCTCTTTCAAGAACAAGCTCTATGACCAGCACCTGGGCAAGTCCAACAACTTCCAGAAGCCCAAGCCAGGCAAAGGCAAGGCTGAGGCCCACTTCTCCCTGGTGCACTATGCTGGCACAGTGGACTACAACATCTCTGGGTGGCTTGACAAGAACAAGGACCCTCTGAATGAAACTGTTGTGGGGCTGTATCAAAAGTCATCCCTGAAGACACTGGCTTTACTCTTTGCCTCTGCTGGAGGAGAGGCAGGTCAGTTCCCTGAAATTCTTATTTCCATGTTTATTTCTTGACTCTACCAGAACCATGAATATCAGCTATTGTTCTTTTCCATGCTCCATTCTTATCATGACTGGTATATAAGAACAAGTTGTCTGAACAAGTTGTAAAACCATCTTTTTTTTTCCCTTTTTATTTTTGGTGTTCTTCAGAGGCTAGTGGTGGTGGTGGTGGCAAGAAGGGAGGCAAGAAGAAGGGTTCTTCTTTCCAGACTGTCTCAGCTCTTTTCAGGGTGAGCATCAAAGTCATTCTCTCTACTTCTTTACTTCTTTTGTGGTTTGTTTGTTTGGGGTTTTTTTGCTTTGTTTTGTTTTGAGTTGAAGATCGTAAATCCGCACTCTACCTGCAATAAGGCCATTTAACTGCAGGTGTTAACATTTTTCTGTATCAAGAATAATTATTTAGTTATTCATAAACGAGCTGACATCAAGTTGGCTGAGGCCAGCTGAGGAAAATATAGATATATTCCCCACTCTCATAAAAGCACATTGCAAAATTTTGTGACTTTCTCCCCGGCTGAAGAGTGAAAGGCAGAAGAAAACTCACATCACAAATGGCTGTATTTGGGAATTAAAAATCTGTTAATGTTTTACAAGACTGTTCTCACATCTGAAAGAGTAACTGAGGAGGTACTATGTGTTAATTAAAAACCTTAATTTATGAACCCACAGGAGAATCTGAACAAGCTGATGACCAACCTGCGGAGCACCCACCCACATTTTGTGCGCTGCATCATCCCCAATGAGTCTAAAACACCTGGTAAGAACCCCAAGCACAAATAAAAACCAGTGTGATGCGCCTATTATTCTCTTTGTTTTATCATGAATTATCAAATAATTGCCTTCTTGCTTAGGTGCCATGGAGCACGAGCTGGTGCTGCACCAGCTGCGCTGTAACGGCGTGCTGGAAGGGATCAGGATCTGCAGGAAAGGGTTCCCCAGCAGAATCCTCTATGCTGACTTCAAACAGAGGTCAGTTTCCCTTCTGATTTCCATTCTGTCTTTCCTGATGACTTTTCTGCCAACTATTTTATCACCTGGGGATATTTTTTAACACTAGGTCTTTCTGGCTATAACTAGAAGAAAAGGGAATTTTGAGGTGCATAACAAAAGGCAACATATATGGAAAAGAAAAATTGTTGAGAAATGAAGAGTGTCAGGTGTCCTCACTGACTGCATCTGAGTATCGAAGCACAGTAGAGCTGCACAAGCCAGTGATTACAAGATTATTAAATGCAGGCTGGGATTGGTAGCAAAAGGTACTCAGGCAAAAAAAACCATGAGTTCCTTGGCCATTGCATCAGCTGCAAGTTTCAGGGAAAGAGGTTTTTCTCCAGTACAGACGGTATAGGAAAATGGCAATGATTCTCTCAAGCAATTTTCTACAGAATAGTTTCAGTAAAAGGATATGGATTGAGCTCACTGGAAATCAATGTCTTCTTCATTGTGGCTGGTCACCTAAAGATCGGAAAAGTCTCCTTAAATTTTGTTACCAGGTTAAGACTTCATCAGAATGGTATCTCTAAACAAGGAAGGAAATTCCAGTTTCCTCAGCCGGGTTCTACTGCAAACACTGCTCTTAGTTTCAGTAAACAGAATGTTCTTATTACTAGACATTTTCCTAATTTCTATTTCCTCCAATTCCACAGATACAAGGTGCTTAATGCCAGTGCCATCCCTGAGGGACAGTTCATCGATAGCAAGAAGGCTTCTGAGAAGCTTCTTAGTTCAATCGATGTGGATCACACCCAGTACAAATTTGGACACACCAAGGTACAAAACCCCCCATTCACTGCCTGCCTGGGCTTTGCTCTGCCTGACAGTGATGAGCTGCAACGTTCCCTCTCTCAAGGTGTTCTTCAAAGCTGGGCTGCTGGGGCTCCTGGAGGAGATGAGGGATGAGAAGCTGGCACAGCTCATCACCCGCACCCAGGCCAGGTGCAGGGGTTACCTGATGAGGGTGGAATACCGGAGAATGGTGGAGCGCAGGTACACCTTCCTCTTCTTCAGTTAAAGAGTCATTCTGCTTGGGGGGAAGTGTTGACACTCATCAGACAGAGAATATTCATTGCACTTTTTAATTATGCCTCAGGGAGTCCATCTTCTGTATTCAGTACAACATTCGTTCATTCATGAATGTCAAACACTGGCCATGGATGAAGCTGTTCTTCAAGATCAAGCCCTTGCTGAAGAGTGCAGAGTCTGAGAAGGAGATGGCAAACATGAAGGGAGAGTTTGAGAAAACCAAGGAGGAGCTTGCAAAGTCTGAGGCAAAGAGGAAGGAGCTTGAGGAGAAAATGGCATCTCTGATGCAGGAGAAAAATGACCTGCAGCTCCAAGTGCAATCTGTAAGTACCGTTAGTGTATTTCTTCCAGGTACCCTCACAGCACATTACTCTCATGTTACACAATAAATTGTCGGAGAAAATATTTTAATATGAACAATGGAAGGTAGAATTCAGACCATTCAGTGTTACTATGCGCATGGGGCTGTTTCTCCAGGCTCAAAATACAACATCCAGTATAGTCACTGGAGATACAGAATTTACAGTTAATAGAGTCTGTGGAGCAATTCATTTGACAACTTTCTTTGGTTTCAGTCAGTTACCCAAAGACCTCTATGCCATGTTTTATGATATGTGTTATGTCACTTGTCTTTCTGTAACCATTTTTCCAGGAGGACACAAAAACTCTCTACATTCTTTCCCAACCCTATATGTACCTCCTAAGTCCATTGGGAGATCGTGGGATTCGTCAATATTTAAAGATTACCTTGTGTATTTAGATGTTTACTACACAGATTAAAAAATAAACTCAGGTTCAAATTGAAACCTCTGATTGCACCTAGACTATATATCAACTTATCTCGCTCAGAGAAAATTCATTTAAAGTCAGTCTTGACAAGAAAACCTTATGAAAACATAAAGAAAAAAATCCCTACATATTAATATACAGTACTTCACTTTGAGAGAAAGTAATCTAAACTCTTGAAAATAAAAGTACTACTGGATATTATCATCTTATCCATAAGAAAAATAGGAGGGAATAATGGATGAGAACAAAAAAAATGAAACAGAATAAAACCCTACTCTGATTTAAAAGAGTCTATGCAAAAACCAACATCCTAGAAGAAAACAAAAAAGAATAATTCCATGTTTCTTTTCCACAGTGAGAAATACCGTTTCTCTATTCACCTTTGAAAGACAGTTGTGATTAGCAAACAAATCTATGTTTCTCTACTAGGAAGCAGATGCTTTGGCTGATGCAGAGGAAAGGTGTGACCAGCTCATCAAAACCAAAATCCAGCTGGAAGCCAAAATTAAGGAAGTGACTGAAAGGGCTGAGGATGAAGAAGAAATCAATGCTGAGTTGACAGCCAAGAAGAGGAAGCTGGAGGATGAATGTTCAGAGCTGAAGAAAGATATTGATGACCTTGAGCTAACACTGGCCAAGGTGGAGAAGGAAAAACATGCCACTGAAAACAAGGTATGAGGTAGAAACTGTCACTCGAACTCCAGAAAATGGGCTGTGTGTTATTACAGGACTTCTATAGCTGCTTCCTTTATTTATATTTGGTCCCTTCTTCTCAAAGGTGAAAAACCTGACAGAGGAGATGGCAGCTCTGGACGAGACCATTGCCAAGCTGACAAAAGAGAAGAAAGCCCTCCAAGAGGCCCATCAGCAGACCCTGGATGACCTGCAGGCAGAGGAAGACAAAGTCAATACTCTGACCAAATCCAAGACCAAGCTGGAACAGCAAGTGGATGATGTAAGCACAGACATAGAGCAGGAACAGGACAGGTATGGAGTCCAATGTGGCTGGCAGAGTCCTGATGGTCTTGTTGTGTTTAGCTGGAAGGGTCCCTGGAGCAAGAGAAGAAACTGCGCATGGACCTGGAGAGAGCAAAGAGGAAACTGGAAGGAGACCTGAAGCTGGCCCAGGACAGCATCATGGATTTGGAGAATGATAAGCAGCAGCTGGATGAAAAACTGAAGAAGTAAGTTGGTTCTGGGGCACCTGAGTGCTGGGCTGCAGCACTTATCTTGTTTCTTGGAGCTCTAACACGGTTCACTTGTCCCAAAGGAAAGATTTTGAAATCAGCCAGATCCAGAGTAAAACCGAGGATGAACAGGCCCTGGGCATGCAACTTCAGAAGAAGATCAAGGAGCTGCAGGCAAGTCTCTGTTCCTTGCCCTGCCTTGCTCAGCTCAGCTCAGGCAGGAGGAGGGCACAGCTGTGAAGGGTCCCTGCTGTTCTGCAGGCCCGCATTGAGGAGCTGGAGGAGGAAATTGAGGCAGAGCGAACCTCTCGCGCTAAAGCAGAGAAGCATCGCGCTGACCTGTCCAGGGAACTGGAGGAGATCAGCGAGCGCCTGGAAGAAGCAGGAGGAGCCACAGCAGCTCAGATTGATATGAACAAGAAGCGTGAGGCAGAGTTCCAGAAGATGCGCCGTGACCTGGAAGAGGCCACGCTGCAGCACGAAGCCACGGCTGCCGCCCTGCGCAAGAAGCACGCGGACAGCACAGCTGAGCTGGGCGAGCAGATCGACAACCTGCAACGCGTGAAGCAGAAGCTGGAGAAGGAGAAGAGTGAGCTGAAGATGGAGATTGATGACTTGGCCAGCAACATGGAGTCTGTCTCCAAAGCCAAGGTTCGCAATTATTTTATTGGTTCATTGAATAGAACACTGGGTTGTATTCCACTGGGTGGAATACACTTGCTCCTTGCTTTCTTTAAAGTGTAGATGGTTAACGCATCGTTTTCCATATTCTGAAACACAGGCTAACCTGGAGAAGATGTGCCGCACTCTGGAAGATCAGCTGAGTGAGATTAAGTCCAAGGAAGAAGAGCATCAGCGCATGATCAATGACCTCAATGCTCAAAGAGCTCGTCTGCAGACAGAGTCAGGTGAGACACCCTCATCTACATGTGCAGATCAATGATGTCTCAGAGTTATTGCAAAAATTACTCTTCTGGGCATGTGGTTTTTTCACTTTGTGTCACATCTACTGTGAAATGCTTGAAATGGGATCATAAGTTTCAGCATGGACTGAAAACTATCTGGTTTTACATCTCCAAATGTTTGCAGTGTCACCATCAATGGCCTTAAAACTGTTGTGTATCTGCAAATTTTCTCAGGTGAATATTCACGTCAAGTGGAAGAGAAGGATGCTTTGGTTTCTCAGCTGTCAAGAGGCAAACAGGCTTTCACCCAGCAGATTGAGGAACTCAAGAGGCATCTGGAGGAAGAGATAAAGGTGAGAAGCCTTTTTCCTAAATATATGAAATCAGTTAATCAAAAAGAAGAAAGGGACAAAAATAAACCCCTTAGATAATGGAGTGCAAGTTTTCCTAAAGAAGCATTGCTTCTCTTTCCCTTCAGTCTATCCATTAATTCTTTTGCAAATTCACACATCTTTCCCATAAGAACTCTTTCTAAGATCTTCTCATTAAGGAGATTTCCCAGGATATTTCCATTCATTTTCCCACTGTTTTTTCTTCTCACCAAGGCCAAGAATGCCCTCGCCCATGGCCTGCAGTCCGCTCGCCACGACTGTGACTTGCTCCGGGAACAATATGAGGAGGAGCAGGAGGCCAAGGCAGAGCTGCAGCGAGCCCTGTCCAAGGCAAATGGTGAAGTGGCCCAGTGGAGAACCAAATATGAGACTGACGCGATTCAGCGCACAGAGGAGCTCGAGGAGGCCAAGTACGTGGGGAATGTGGAGAACACTGGCAGAGAGTAAGGATGGAAATTTGAGGACCCCACTGTGGCATTGTCGGGAAGAAGTCAGTGTTCTGCTTTGAGTGGGGTCACAAAGAGACAAAATATGGCAGAAATAAGGGACACAATGGGGAAAAGCAGAAAGATCCAGAATAGCAGAGAGGAGACAGCAGAGAGGGAACTGCTGCAGGATTGTTCCAGAATTCATACATGAAAATCCAGTGGCTGTCTCGGAGAAGTCTTACACCTCCCTGTGAATGTGGATCACACAATACCAAAGCGGCTAAGTTTGCTCTTGTGAAAAGCATGCTGCTTCATGCCACAGTCTTACTTATGATTACCACTTTGCAGGAAGAAGCTGGCCCAGCGCCTGCAGGATGCAGAGGAGCATGTTGAGGCTGTCAATGCCAAATGTGCCTCCCTGGAAAAGACAAAGCAGAGGCTGCAGAATGAAGTGGAAGACCTGATGATTGACGTGGAGAGATCCAATGCTGCCTGTGCTGCTCTGGATAAGAAGCAGAAGAACTTTGACAAGGTCTTTTGGCCTCCAGCACCAGCACTCCTGGCCAGAGCAGGGCCCCGTGATGGCCACAGCCCTACTCACCCCCCGTTTCTCTTCAGATCCTGGCAGAATGGAAGCAGAAGTATGAGGAAACGCAGGCTGAGCTGGAGGCCTCGCAGAAGGAGTCGCGCTCTCTGAGCACGGAGCTGTTCAAGATGAAGAATGCCTATGAGGAGTCCCTGGACCACCTGGAAACAATGAAGCGGGAGAACAAGAACTTGCAGCGTAAGTCCCTGGCCCTCTGCTCCTCCCTGGCCTTTCTCACAAGCTTGTCTACCTGCCACACTTAACAGCTCTGGGCCTGTAGCGTTAAGATCTTGCCTGGCACCTTGATGCACGAGAGCCTTTCTCCATTCTGCTCTCTGCCTGACCATGGCGCTTTTCTCCCTTCATTGCAGAGGAGATTTCTGACCTCACGGAGCAGATTGCAGAGGGAGGAAAGGCAGTTCATGAGCTGGAGAAAGTGAAGAAGCAGATTGAGCAGGAGAAATCTGAACTGCAAGCCTCCCTGGAGGAAGCTGAGGTACATGACTGTAAACACTGGTGTCTGCAGGAAAGAAATGAGGAAATAGGGCTAACAAGGCCTGGGTTGGCCTCTCTTCTTTCTGGGGAGTGCAGACAGCTGAGATCTCACTAAATATTTTGCAATTCCCTAGAATGGAAGAAGAACTTTTATCAATGTTATCAATGTTTGTGTCCACTTTTCCAGGCCTCCCTGGAGCATGAGGAGGGGAAGATCCTGCGCCTGCAGCTTGAGCTCAACCAAGTGAAGGCTGAGATCGACAGAAAGATAGCAGAGAAAGATGAGGAGATTGATCAGATGAAGAGAAACCACCTGCGTGTCGTGGACTCGATGCAGAGCACCCTGGATGCTGAGATCAGGAGCAGGAATGAAGCCCTGAGGCTGAAGAAGAAGATGGAAGGAGATCTGAATGAAATGGAGATCCAGCTGAGCCATGCCAACCGCCAGGCTGCAGAGGCACAGAAGAACTTGAGGAACACCCAGGCTGTGCTCAAGGTATGGCACAATGTGCTGATTTCTTACACCGCTAAAATTTTTTCCTCTGTTACAACTCTTTCAGTTCTAAGTTGACGGGAAAATAGGAAATACAAAGATAGAAAACACACACCTCCCAGTCTGTTATATCTCTCTTTCCAGGACACTCAGCTGCACTTGGATGATGCTGTGAGAGCACAGGATGACCTGAAGGAGCAGGTGGCCATGGTGGAGCGCAGAGCAAACCTGCTGCAGGCTGAAGTTGAGGAGCTCCGGGCAGCCCTGGAGCAGACGGAGCGGTCGAGGAAATTGGCTGAGCAGGAGCTTCTGGATGCAAGTGAGAGAGTTCAGCTCCTCCATAGCCAGGTCAGTTAATAAACATAGTTAATATTTATAGTATTGCTCCATACATGTAAATGAGCTTAAGACTGGCAGAGTTGTAACAGTATTTTGTTAAATGTAAGGGCTTTCACAGTAAATAAGAAGTAATAGGTGATTGATAATATGAAGTCTTTTGTTTAAGATGTAGATAGAGTATGAATTCCTGTAGACTACAGTATGGATACCTTAGTAAATCCAGAGAAGTTTGTGAGGTTCTTCCTCTTTTACTTGAGTTCAACACCTTTCACAATTCAATTTGAGACTTTAAAGGCAAATGTTGGCTGACCATGAGCAAAAAGACCACACTAACTCTGTCATTAATGTAATTTAACAATGTCACTATAAGTATTCTACAGAACCATCTCAAATTTTTATGGTCACTAGAGTGAACATGGTAAGGAAAGCATTATTTTCATTTTTCAGTTTAAATTCCTTTCTTGTTGTCTGAGAAAAGACTTCTTAGAGGATGCTCATGAAATACCAAAGCACATCATACCTGAGAAATTAATAGTTACAACAGTAGTTCTCTTGGAATCCAGTGTGACCTGATGGCAGAATCTATATTAAAAAAACCCACTTATGCTGTACTTGATATGATACTGCAAGGTAAGAAAAAAAAGAAAATCATGTTTGTGCTCTTCAACAGAACACCAGCCTGATCAACACCAAGAAGAAGCTGGAAACGGACATTGCCCAGATCCAGGGTGAAATGGAGGATACCATCCAGGAAGCCCGCAATGCTGAGGAGAAGGCCAAGAAGGCCATCACAGATGTGAGTTGGACACTCCTGGCATTGCTGATGGTGAATGTAGTCTCCCCAAAATATCTCCAGCCCCAAAATGGCTTTGACCCTTTGCTCTGATCAGGCGGCCATGATGGCAGAAGAGCTGAAGAAGGAGCAGGACACCAGTGCCCACCTGGAGAGGATGAAGAAGAACCTGGACCAGACAGTGAAGGACCTGCAGCACCGTCTGGAAGAGGCCGAGCAGCTGGCACTGAAGGGAGGGAAGAAGCAGATCCAGAAGCTGGAGGCCAGGGTGTGTAGGGCTGGGGCTGTGGCTGAGTGAGCGTGTCCCTCCTTGGAGAGACATTGCCAGGGCAGCTGCAGGGCTGGGCTTGTCCTTGCAGGTGCGGGAGCTGGAAGGGGAGGTTGATGCTGAGCAGAAGCGCAGCGCTGAAGCCGTGAAGGGTGTGCGCAAGTACGAGCGCAGGGTGAAGGAACTCACCTACCAGGTAAGGCAGGAGCTCTCCTGCTCTCACTGGGCTTTCTCACAGTGAGTCACATTTTGCCCACACCATCCCCAAGGGCAATTGTTAATCTCACGTGATGCAGAACCAAGAATTGACTCTCTATTGTGTTTGCCAACTGCTTTAGTCTGAGGAAGACAGGAAGAATGTGCTCAGGCTGCAGGATCTGGTGGACAAGCTGCAAATGAAAGTGAAATCCTACAAGAGACAAGCTGAGGAGGCTGTAAGTACCAGTTTCTCCAAACCAGACTTTCTTCTGATGGAGGTGGAATTCCATCTTCATGTTTTCCTCTGTATAGCTTTTTGAAACCTTCACTGTTTTGATGCAACATGATGATATTTTGATACAATGGGAAATGTGAGAGTAAGACTTGCTGGGTTTGGGAGGAAATATACTTCCCCAACCCTATGTGTTTTGCTGTAAGCCTCATTTCCGACTATTTCTTTCCTTATACCTTGCTCTGGATACCAGAAACAGCTGTCAGTCTGTGTATTCAGGACCATGACATGAACTCTGCCTAGACCATGCTGTCTATAATATCTTTTTGACATTCCAGCATTCTTTTCTCTTCTGACACAAATAACACCCTGAGCCGCTTCTCATCTTGGTTTTGAATCTGCTCCGCTAGCCCAGCTGTGACATTTGAATTTTTGTTTGCCCACTTTTATGTTAATAAATGTCCAACACGCTGCCTGTTTTTTTTCCCAACTCCCTTTCCCCACACAGGAGGAGCTGTCCAATGTCAACCTGTCCAAGTTCCGCAAGATCCAGCACGAGCTGGAGGAGGCCGAGGAGCGGGCTGACATTGCAGAGTCACAGGTCAACAAGCTCCGAGCCAAGAGCCGCGAGATTCACAAGAAGATAGAAGAAGAGGAATGAGGTTCCCAAGAATAAAAAGTGACCTGAGGCATGCATAAAATGTAAACCTCTGTGTTGCTTTCTTTAGTAATTATCATTTATGTCTAGGTAATAAAGAGAGTAGAGACCCTTGCATATGAACAGTGACTGTGACGCTTTATTTATTCATTTATTCTAGTATTCATTACTTTTGAAGTACATGTACACAGTTCATCTTCACATTTAAAAGTATAGCAAAGAGCAAAACATTTTGCATTTGCATTTTTAAAAGTGCATGAAGAATGGTAATAATTATATGGATTTTTTATTTCTCTTGCAATGAGAAATATGCATTTTTGATGGAGTAAGACTACATTGTTTCAAGTGATTTTTGTCTTCTTAGAAAAAAAATAAAATAACAGGAGTAAAGATTCCTGAAGCATTTAGCATACGCACAAACACACACACACACACACACATATATATAAATATGTATATAACTACACATATATATAATTTTTATTCATTGAAAAATATTGCTTATTTAGTTAAGATTAAAAGTATGGGAAACTCAAATTTCATTCCAAGCAGTGACAAGCAGTCAAACCAACATGGGGAGGAAGTGGAACATGGAGAGACATCCCCACTCCCTTTCTCTGAAGTAATTCTTTTTCATGTATAGCACAAAATTATATCCATTCCCATGTAGGATGTGTGAGAAGAATCCACATTTAAAATACTATAAGAAAAGAAAGAATAGCTAAGATTGAGGACTCTATTTATAATTTCAGTGAAACCTTCCACTGCCTTTCTAGATTCAACCCTTCTGCTCTGTCCACAACCTAACTGTTCTGTTCTGTTTATTGTCATTCTCAACATACTGTGCCTGCTCATTTTCCTAAGAACTGATTATTAGCCCACAATATTGTATTTTGCATTAAGCTGAACTAGACAGTCCACATTTATATGTTGATTGGAAATGTAAGATAAAGTACAACATTGGTTGGATAAGGTATCTAAATAATGATCACACTTTATTGGATGGGTATGTAAATTAGATAGTTTGGGATTACATTCTATGAGTCTAAGGGCCTGGTAAATTAGAAGCAAAGCTGGATAGGTTCTCCTGCTTCTGATAAACTTGTTTTTGCCAGACACAGACTAGGATACTGACATGGTTGGTATTTTGTGTCAAGCTTTGGCTCTCTCAAACTTGCTGTTTATTTAAAGCAAGTCCTAAACATCTTTGGGCATCCCACCAGAACTGTCAGTCCTTCTGACCTTCATATGTCCCTTTTGGATATCCTTTCTAATCCTTCAGCCAGTCTACAAGTGCTGTAAAACCACTGCTTTAATATTATAAACATTCATAATTAAATATGAAAATAACATTTGAGCAGCAGATGACAGCTGGAGCTGGGAAGGGACACTACTCCATCCATTGTAGAAATGATAGTTTAGGATCCACCACAATCTGTGGGATTTTTGGTGCTCCCCTGAACTCTTTGGGCCCTTGCTGCACACTCTGTATGAGCAGGACCTGTCTTCCCTGTTACTCTGGGGATGTCAAACACTGCCCAGCTGCATGGCCCAGCACAGGATGTGTCACTGTGCTTCTAAGGGCTCATCAGAGCCCTCCACCAACACATCTCTGGTTTTGTACCCACTGCATTTCAGAAAGGGTGGAATGAGGAAACTGCGCTTGAGCTGGGCAGCAAAGAGCTCTTTATTGCTCCTCTAGCACGTTGCATTTCTCCTCCATCCATGGCTTTTTTGCTGTGTCAGAACCCTTGTGTGGACAGATCCTGGCTGGAGGTGGGGCCCCACAACACAAAGCCACAAAACAGGTGGAAATGCTCCTGGAGCCAGTTTCAGGAGCTGCAGGAACCAAAGGGGCCTCTGCCAATAAAACACAAGAGGGAGAACTTTGTTCTGCTAATGCAGATGATAATAATAATAATAATAATAATAATAATAATAATAATAATAATAATAATAATAATAATAATGTATTTCCCCATGTGTCTGCTTACCTACATCCAGCTCCTTCTGCTACAAAAGCAGGGCATAGGAGGGCAGCTGTGGGAGGCAGGGAGGGGAATAGTGGGAGCAAGACATGGTTGGGCACAACAAGAGAGATGGGAAGCCTCCACCAGGGCCTTGAACTGTAACTATGCAGAGCATTTTGGACCCTCCAGGCAGGTGCAAAAGGAATCTGTTTATTGCAAAAGCCAGGCCTATTCAAGCAATTTACTCCAAACATGAAACTGATGTCTGTGAATCTCCTTCCCACACCCAGGATTACAGTGCCATCACAGAGACACAGACAGCTGAGAGAAGAGGAGGAAGGAATTACCTCACTTTCTTATCCAGACCTCTGAGTAAGAGATGCTAAGAGAGACAGGAGCACAACTGGTACAGTAATTGGGGAGGCAATATGCTGTGGGACAGGTGAAGCTGCTGAGATGGGACTCCAGATTTCCTTGTTTGTGGTAGGAACTGTAGTTTGGAAAATGAAGACTGATACATGAAAACAAACAAACAAAACCCCCCCAAAATACAAACAAAAAATGCCAGCAAACAAACCAGCCAAAAACACCACACTGAAAAAAAAACCAACCCAAACCCGAGCACTCCCAAACCCTGAACAAATCCAGATCTGTTGCATGGGGAGGAAATTGCTTCTCAGTAAAGTGAATGGTTCCACTGCTCTCTTCACCACTCTGATCCTTGTGAACATAGAACATGACCCCTCCTTAATCTGGGTGAGGAATATTCCAGACATCAGAACAGTAGATTGGTTTTTTACACAATCTATCATGAGGTTCAGATCTCTCTTAAAATAATTGCCTGTCTTCCAGAGCAGCATAGGGTACGACTGACTCTAGTTTAGAGGATATGAGTCTATTAAATCTTTCCTGGCACACTTATCTTGCAAAAGTAATGCTGAATGAGACAGCAATAATGTTATGTTGAGACAACATAATGCTATGTTGAGACAGCAGCCATCTCTCCTGATTCTAATGGGATAAATATCCTAAGTTCAGTACAACACTTCCATAGTGCTGTTCATATGATCTTTGAAAACCTTCAGCTCCAAAAACAAGAATTTGATTCCTGTGCCTTTTGTCTGGGATTTAACTTGATGACCTTGGGCTTTGAAACTTTTTTCTTTAGGCTAAACTTGTTTTGCTCTTTTATTGATTCTTTTGTCCATCGTGACTTGATGTTATCCCACTGGAGTCCCATCCTGATTTATTTCACAGAATCACAGAATCAGCTAGGTTGGAAAAGACCTTTGAAATCACTGAATACAACCTAACCTAACATCACCTTATCAACTAAATCATGGCACTGAATGCCACATCCAGTCTTTTCCTTTATCATCTCCTGATTCTCACTTTCTGTGACTTCTGTTCCTTTTCAGGTGCTTTCTCCTGCACTGGAATTTTCTTCCTCTAACAGTATCCCTGCCTCTCAGTAGGACCTCTCCTGCTTTTCCACTCTGAGGGCTCTGAGTGCTTGCAGCAGGCAGGAGCTGTGACTTCTCTCCATCCCTACATGTTTCCTAAGAGACACACTGGCTCTTACTCTTCACTTTTTCTGTGCGAGTCAGCATCTGATGGATTACAGAACCAATGAAGCCACTTTCATCTCCTTTAGCACACCCTCCCACTTCCCCCCCTTCTCGTGCTTTCTTGTGAAATTATTTATAGGACATTGATTCACAGACCTGTTATGTCTAATTATATCCATTCACTTCTAATCTGAATCGCAATTCTGTTAGGAGTTAAGATTGCCAGAAATGTTTTGACCTAAGAAAGAGGAGGTGCTGGCTACATATGCAGATCAGATCCTATAAAAGTACCCTGGGATCTGTGTGTCTTGTCCTTTCTCAGAAATCCCTAAGGTAAGAGTTTCAGGGCTTGGGACTAGGGAGGTTGGGAATCAAGGGAAACTTGCTCTGCATTCCACAAGTTCCAGTGCATTCCTACGGATGCTCACACTTGTTCAATGAGGGTCTGCCAGTGTCAGCTGGGATTTTCAGTCTGCTTTCCAACCATCCATTTGTTTTCAGTCTATAAATGTGGGCTGGGGTGCAGCAGTAAGAAGAAAGTTACTTATTCTGTTTCTTAATACTGTTCATCTTCCAATCTGCAACCCTTTGTCTCACAAAAGGTAAGATCTTGATTTATTCACTTTTTAGGGACAGGTAGAGCTGCTGTAAGGCAGGGTTTCTATGCAGGTATGCTGGAAATCCTGATTGTCATTATATTTGTGTCCAATGTATAAATACAGTGTGAGAATTGGGCTGGATTGATGTTATTTTTGTCACAAGATTCTTAGACTGTGATCTTTAAAGTACTGATCACTGCAGCATTGCTACACTCTCCCCAGGAATCTCCAGTGGATACCAGATCCTGGAGTAACTGTCCTGAAGGGAAAAAAAACCAAAAGAAAACCCATCAGAAATTCCAATTATAACAATTATAATAATTTCCAATTATTTGGGGTGGGTTTTTTGCATTTATCTCAAATCAAGGGTCACTGGCACTGACTGTGAAGTAACAGAAAAAGAAATATATATTTAAATAATGTTAATATGTCCTTTTTTCACATGGAAGATTGAGGAATGTGGTTAGGATTTTGTGTGTCAAAACATCAAAGTGCCAAAAGTAAGCATTTCAGTCTTAGTTTCCTTATAGGCTTGTTTCTGCCTTTGAAAATATTGCATAATTGTGACAAAATTATATAAGCAAATATTTGTAATCACAAGGAACTGAATAAAGGATAACTTGGGTAACTGGAAAAAGAGAGATGGAACTGCATCTAAACTCAGTTTTAAATATTTACACTGAGGAAAATAAACTCTTCATGTTTATTTTCTACAGTAATTTATGTTAATTTTGTCAAATATTGTGACTAGAATATATCCCTCAAAATTATAAAATGTCAACAGGCAATCCTGCAACGAATATAAGCAGCATGCTTTGAATCAGTGAAGGACAATTAGCATAGCATTAATTTCAGGAAATGTCAAACAAAACAAGCAAAAGAAAATAGTTTAGTACTTTAAAAAGTCAAACTATTGATGCATTTTATATATATATATATTAATGTATATTAACCTAAAATATATATTATACTTTTTGATAGTATTATAAGGATATATTGTGAGAAAAGCATCCAGTGTCTATGAAATAACACAATGTACAATATAGGTATTATGTACAAATATAAACTAATATATTGTCATATATAATAAGATTATATGTATTCTGATATAGTATATACTAAGATATATAATATAGCAATCTTATTCCTCCTAGGAATAGTTGATATTATTCTTGTTAGGAGTCCTGTAAGAAAATGTGAGAGAATATAAGCAGTGTTAAAATTGCTGGAGAAAATCTGGCACAATTTTTCAACCTTCTGTGATTATTTTGTGGAATGGTCTCATTTGAGCTATAACATATTAATCAAGTAGAAAAACATGTTGTTAGAGACAAAACCAGTCAGGAAATTGCACCCATTCACTTGAATTGATAACAATAATTTGTGTCATGAAGTTTGTATTTGGCCAAGAAGGCAAAGTAATTTTTTTGTTGTTGTTGTAAAGATTATTCTTCCTAATATCTAATCTAAACTCATCCTATTTCAGTTGTGAGCCATTCCCCTTTGTTCTGTTGCTCCAAGCCCTTGTCTAAAGTTCCCCTTCAAGTCTCTTGGAACTCCTTTAGGTAATGAAAGGTGGCTGGAAGGTCGCCTTGGAGTCTTCTCTTCTCCAGACAGAACCAACACAGCTCTCCCAGCCTATTTCCAGAGCAGAGGGGCTTTATCCCTTGGAGCAAATCCATGGCCTCCTCTGGATTCACTCCAACAGCTCCATGTCCTTCCTCTGCTGGGACCCCAAATACGAAAACACAGAAAGCATTCTTCTGTAAATGCAATTGTCCAGTAGGAATAACAATCTGACCACACAAAAAAATAATAGTAACAGAAAAAAAAATGTGGAAGAGAACTAGCAGAAAAAGAGAAGGCAATATAGTTCGTACCTAAAGAAGAGCAATCAAATGTGATATAGGAGTGTTTGTTCCACCACATGCTATTTTAATATATTCTCTATCCTCACAGATACTTGCTGCATTACGTGTTGTAAGCAGCAGCCATGTCCACGGACGCTGAGATGGCCATCTTTGGGGAGGCGGCCCCTTACCTCCGAAAGTCAGAGAAGGAGAGAATTGAGGCCCAGAACAAACCTTTCGATGCCAAGTCATCAGTCTTCGTGGTACATGCAAAGGAGTCCTATGTGAAGAGCACTATCCAGAGCAGGGAACCAGGAAAAATCACAGTCAAGACTGAAGGGGGAGAGGTGCGTAAAATACAAAATGTGTGAAAAGCAGTTCATTCCCACTCTGGCTTTTTGCTGACATGCATGTCCCTTCCTGCCCTCTGACAGACCCTGACTGTGAAAGAAGATCAAATCTTCTCCATGAACCCTCCCAAATATGACAAAATCGAGGACATGGCCATGATGACCCACCTGCACGAACCCGCTGTGCTGTACAACCTCAAAGAGCGTTACGCAGCCTGGATGATCTACGTAAGTGGCAGCAGCAGCTTCCTCTGGGCAGCCTCAGCAGCTGCTGGGCCAGCCTCAGGGCAAGCCAAGGTGCTGTGTCCCTTCCTTGCAGACCTACTCGGGTCTCTTCTGCGTCACCGTCAACCCCTACAAGTGGCTGCCGGTGTACAACCCCGAGGTGGTGTTGGCCTACCGAGGCAAGAAGCGCCAGGAGGCCCCTCCACACATCTTCTCCATCTCTGACAACGCCTATCAGTTCATGCTGACTGGTGAGTGGCTCTGTCTAGTCTTTAGGGACATTGGACCATTAAATTCTTTTAAGGGATACCCTATCTCAGCAAAGTGAAGAGAATTTTTCAAATCTTTCTTGGATCTGACATACATATCTGTTGGAGTTTACTATCTTCATAGCATTGTTTCTACTATTTTAAATGAAAGATATCTCTGCACACAGTGATGTGCTTTGGAGGTTTGATTCTTTAAGTGAAGCTGACATCAAGCAAAACATTAGACTTACCTGATTATGTTTGATTCTTTCTCTGTTGTTTATTGAGTTTTGAGCACTGTGTTTCTGCCTTGTTCACAGATCGTGAGAACCAGTCCATCCTGATCACGTAGGTACCCCCCTGCGCGGGTCCCTGCGGGGCTGCCCGGTGCCAGGGCACCTCCTGCCTGACCACGCACCCTCTGCTTCTCTCTTGGCTTTGGCAGCGGAGAATCCGGGGCCGGGAAGACTGTGAACACAAAGCGTGTCATCCAGTACTTTGCAACAATTGCAGCCAGTGGGGACAAGAAAAAGGAGGAGCAGACCTCAGGCAAAATGCAGGTGAGGTCCCAGGGCTAGAAACCTGCAACAACTCAATTTCTTGATGAGCTAGATCATGACAAGAAGACATCTGTTCTAGGGGACACTTGAGGATCAAATCATCAGTGCCAACCCACTGCTGGAGGCCTTTGGAAATGCCAAGACCGTGAGGAACGACAACTCCTCACGCTTTGTGAGTTATTAATTGGTACAACTGCCAACACCAATTTGGATATTCTTGCTGTCCAGATTGGTAAAAGAAATCTCCATTGACTCTCCTTCTGCTTTCAGGGTAAATTCATCAGAATCCATTTTGGTGCCACAGGCAAACTGGCTTCTGCTGATATTGAAACATGTAAGACCCTTCTGGCCTGATCCCCCTTCCCTCCAGCCTTCTCCACTCCTTGTGTTTGACTGTGTCCTACCTTCCTTGCCAGATCTGCTGGAGAAGTCCAGAGTCACTTTCCAGCTCAAGGCAGAAAGGAGCTACCACATCTTTTATCAGATCATGTCCAACAAGAAGCCAGAGCTAATTGGTAGGAAAGATCAGTAACTCCTCCATGAAAAGGTCATGGAGCAACTTTGAATTCTTTTCTGTGCCAATTGCATTTGACCTGGCTCGGTTTTGTTCTTCTTTTCAGAGATGTTACTGATCACCACCAACCCCTATGACTACCTGTACGTGAGTCAAGGTGAGATCACAGTTCCCAGCATTAACGACCAGGAAGAGCTGATGGCCACCGACGTAAGTAGCAGAAGTTTTCTCAGGTGAAGTTTCATTTCTCTGCCCTTTAACAGCTGGGGTACTCACCTTAACAACTCTTTTGTCAGAGTGCCATTGACATCCTGGGCTTCACTCCAGATGAGAAAACAGCCATCTACAAGCTGACAGGGGCTGTCATGCACTATGGGAACCTGAAGTTCAAGCAGAAACAACGAGAGGAGCAGGCAGAGCCTGATGGCACAGAAGGTACCAACACAACCCATCCCAGAGCACAGGAGATATTGAACACTCACTATTGAGTTGAAGGCAGCATGTGAGGGTCAGAATGATTGACTCAGCCTGGGCATTTCCCCAGTGCCAATACTGTTGAACACCCAGAGGACTTCTCTACAGGAACATAACTCAGTGGAACCTGTAGATTTTTTTGAAGAAAGCAAAAATTAAGTCTAGTGACTCCTAAAGCAAAAATTAAGTCTAGTGACTCGTAAAGCAAGCTTCTGTCTTCTGTCAGAGTAGGAGTCAGGCAAAAGTAAAGCAAACTTTGCTGCTGTGTTGAATGGAAACTTCCCAGACTTGACACAGAACCAGGAACTGCTCTCAAGTACTAATGAATAATTATATAATTATAGCAGAGTCGCCTATATACAACCACAGTGTGTATATACACACACATATATATATCTATAATACTGCATATTTCTTCTTATTTCAGCTTTCTAGTTATGAATGTGCCTTAAATGTCTTGTTGGAAATAACACATAAAAGCAGCTCAAAATTAGCATCTGTGTATAAATCTTACATAATGATGTTTGGCCTTCTCACATTGAAGAAGTCTGTAAATAGTACTGGTGTTTGCTATCAGCTTCTCTGTGGGACAAGACAGGCAGCAAATTGGAAAGTGATGACAGACTATAGGCTGTAATGTGGTGCTTGTGTTTGTTAACCTAGCTGCAGATAAAAGGGGAGCTGGGAAAGACTTAATGTGTTTGATATTTATCCTTAGGGACAATATAATCCGACTATGAATGTTGTACAGGATATCCTATTTATACTTTTAGCATTATACCTCACTGATCTACCTCTCTCTCTCCAATGACAGGAGAGTTTCACTGACTACAATTTTCAGTGCAGTGTACTTGAATACCAACCACTTTTCTATTCTGTTTATTAAGAAATTGTGACTGTTTGATCTGCCGTTTTCATGGCCTTTAGTCCTTTTGTCTGTCTAGTCTCTTGCATGTACACTGTAAAAGTATTGGAATGATATTTACCTTTATTAATCATATAGATTAAATTAGAAAAAATTAGCAAGTCAAGTAAAACTACAATATTTTAAAGGACATGGTAACGTATATGAGGCTTCTGTAGAAATCTGAATTATTGTAAGACCCTTTCACTGGAGAGCTAATATCTGATCCTGCTCTATGCTTGTTTCCTTAGTTGCTGACAAGGCTGCCTACCTGATGGGTCTGAACTCAGCAGACCTGCTCAAGGCCCTCTGCTACCCCCGAGTCAAGGTGGGGAATGAATACGTGACCAAGGGCCAAACTGTGCAGCAGGTAAGAGACAAGTGAAAATAGGGAAAAAAATTTACTTGAATTAAAAATTTCGAACTCCTCTTTTGCTGCAGATGGTAGCTTTCCTTTAACCTTTTCTTAGGTATACAACTCAGTGGGTGCCCTGGCTAAGTCTGTGTTTGAGAAGATGTTCCTGTGGATGGTTGTTCGCATCAACCAACAGCTGGACACGAAGCAGCCCAGGCAGTACTTCATTGGTGTGCTGGACATTGCTGGCTTTGAGATCTTTGATGTAAGAGGAGGATCTCCATAAAGCATTCCTGGAAGAGGCATTAGGAAGTTGGAATAATTTGGGGGTCGGGATGTGCTTTATTTCAGTTATGTGTTATTTCTATTTATTGGATAATCCTGCTTTTTCTCTAGGAACTGTCCCCTTCTGGTTCTCATTGCATGTAATATCCCACAGGACTGTATTTATTTGTAGATGTTGTTGCATGCAGAAGTGAAAATTGCATTGAAAACTGCCCTGAACAACTGATAAATAATAGCAGAGAGAGACTTTGAGGAAGTTAAAATATGCCTTTTTAGAGGAAGATTTTGTTAATGCTGAAGCCAGATTTCCTCTGAATGCTTGGGAATAGAGAGATAAGGCACACAAATTCATATGAAAAGCTGGACTAAGGCTAAGCTCTGCCTATCTATTCAGAGCTCAGAAATATGTTGAGACAGTGCCAGGGCCTAAGAGGTTAGATATATTAGAGGATGGAATGTGCCAGTCACCTGTCCAGTTCCTGCACTAGAAATTCAAGATTCCAGTCATGGAGAGCTTAGTGGGATAAGAATGAAGCCTATTGGAAGACAGAAGGTGTTCCTGGAACTGAAATTCACAAATAAGTAAATCTCTGCCTTCTGCAGTTCAACAGCCTGGAGCAGCTGTGCATCAACTTCACCAATGAGAAACTGCAACAGTTCTTCAACCACCACATGTTCGTGCTGGAGCAGGAGGAGTACAAGAAGGAGGGCATTGAATGGGAGTTCATTGACTTTGGCATGGACCTGGCTGCCTGCATTGAGCTCATTGAAAAGGTTATTGGCCCCTATATACTTAACAGTTTTTTTCAGTTATAAAATCTCTAATGGTTCTTCAGAAATTTTCTGTCTTGTTTTAAAGAAAGAGCATATAGGAAGTTTAAACTCTTCCTTATATCTGAATGCTGCTACTTTCATTTATTTTGCTTTCCACTTTCACCAGACATTTACAAAATTAATTTCTGCATGCTAGATCTTTATTACATCCCAACCCTGAATCTTACAGGGGAGCTTGTTTTTGTATAACTGATGGCATATCCACTGACAAAATGCCCTTTCTGGGGAAACAAAAGATTACACATACTGAGGAGGATTTTTTGGTATAACTTTAATCTTCCATTCCTCTTTCTTACATACATTGCCTCTGTTTCTTCCTTCCACACTTTCTTCACATGTTGCTATTTCTCCCAGCCCATGGGCATTTTCTCCATCCTGGAAGAGGAGTGCATGTTCCCCAAGGCAACTGACACCTCTTTCAAGAACAAGCTCTATGACCAGCACCTGGGCAAGTCCAACAACTTCCAGAAGCCCAAGCCAGGCAAAGGCAAGGCTGAGGCCCACTTCTCCCTGGTGCACTATGCTGGCACAGTGGACTACAACATCACTGGGTGGCTGGAGAAGAACAAGGACCCTCTGAATGAAACTGTTGTGGGGCTGTATCAAAAGTCATCCCTGAAGACTCTGGCCTTGCTCTTTGCATCTGCTGGAGGGGCAGAAGCAGGTGATTTCTTTGAAATCAGTTCTACTATAATTTACAGAAAATTAAATTTAAATGTTGTAATAATATTTTGCAATGATATTTACATTTCTAAAATTGAAAACCCAAAACCTCATCATCTAGTCTAATAAAGGACATTATTACTCCCTAGAGACCTTAATAGACCTGTAGGTTTTAGAATGAGATGGCTGTTCTAGAGCATTAACCCAGTCTAGCTGAGAAACCAGGTTTCTGCAATATGGACCATTCTCAAATACTTCAGTAAATACAATCAAATGTATCAACATGCTGTTAAATTTATGCATAGACTTAGATGTAAGGATACATAAACACTGCATTTGGTGTATTTACTAAATATTAGTTTAGTGCCACAAATATCTTTCTATGCAAAATATTATGGGTTTTTTTCCCCCTGTATTTTCTAAATTTCAGCTTGAAGTCATTAAATTTCCTTCTACTCTCATCTGAAAAATTCAAGTATTTCTCGTAACTTTAACTACAGCCTGAGTTAGCAAATTTTGATCATATTATTATTTTTGCTATATTTTTTAAGATGAACATATAAGGTTTTTCAGATTCTGTGTGCTTTTGTTGTTCACGTCTTTATAAAAAATTTATTACTTTTTAGAGAGCAGTGGTGGTGGTGGCAAGAAGGGTGCCAAGAAGAAGGGTTCTTCTTTCCAGACCGTCTCAGCTCTTTTCCGGGTACTGTAGAATAATCATTCTAAACTTACCACATTCTTTTCATAAAAAGAAAATAAAAAAAATTCAATTCAGAAATGCTTCAGATCGATCTAATATATCTTTGTGTTCAGAAAGGATAAAATAACTTGCTTCTAGTAAAGAGGAATTCTTACTGAATCTTGGGAAGTATCCTTTCAGAACTGCCCAAAAGTTCTATAAAAAAATAATTGGTCTTGGTTTTATTGCAGTGTTTTTATTTCCACCTAGTATTGAGATTGTGTAAATGACACTTTTAAACCTGAGGCTTTGTTCTTGCTCCTAAGGAAAATTTAAACAAGCTGATGAGCAATTTGAGAAGCACACATCCCCATTTTGTGCGGTGCCTTATTCCTAATGAAACAAAAACACCTGGTAAGTTGTTAAAGTTCAGAGGTGTGATATATCTGATCTTCTCTGTGCAGTAAAATGATATACAATTTCATTCTGTGATTTATTAGGTGCCATGGAGCACGAGCTAGTGCTGCACCAGCTGCGCTGTAACGGCGTGCTGGAAGGGATCAGGATCTGCAGGAAAGGGTTCCCCAGCAGAATCCTCTATGCTGATTTCAAACAGAGGTCAGATTACTTTTCATCACCCTCCACCAGATCCACAAATGCTGAATCATTTGCATTTCCTAATTGTTTTAAGAACTGTGGAAGTTACCTTTAGGTATACAAAAGTCATTTGTCCAAGTGAGTCATCCAGGTTCTTTCTATAGCTATTAAACAAAAAAAAAAAAAAAAAGACATTTTCAAAGGGCTATTATTTATTCCTTATCTTCCTCTGATTCCACAGATACAAGGTGCTTAATGCCAGTGCCATCCCTGAGGGACAGTTCATCGATAGCAAGAAGGCTTCTGAGAAGCTCCTTGGGTCAATCGATGTGGATCACACCCAGTACAAATTTGGACACACCAAGGTACAAAACCCCCCATTCACTGCCTGCCTGGGCTTTGCTCTCTCTACCTGACAGTGATGAGCTGCAACGTTCCCTCTCTCAAGGTGTTCTTCAAAGCTGGGCTGCTGGGGCTCCTGGAGGAGATGAGGGATGAGAAGCTGGCGCAGCTCATCACCCGCACCCAGGCCATGTGCAGGGGTTACCTGATGAGGGTGGAGTTCAAGAAGATGATGGAGAGGAGGTAGATATTTACTTGGCTTGCTGGGCCAATCCTTATCAGATACTAATGGCATGAACAAAACTGAAAATAAGCTACTTCACAAAAAATCTCATTTATTTCTCATTAATTCATTTTGTCAATATGAAAGTATATCCTGAAAACAGATGAAGTAGTGTAAAACCCCAACTTAGGGAAACACTTTTTTTAATACTTTGTTGCTGAAGTCATTAAATGGCTCTATTATATGTATGTCGAGCAAATCAATATCAAGTCTAAGCTAATTCTTTTAGGTCATTGCTAAATAAAATGACAGAAAGACATATTTCTATCATAAGAGAAGCATCCTCTTCCCTTTGATAAATTTCATAAAAGTGACTGAGCCAACTTACAGAAGAGTTCTTTCATTGGCCGTAAGAATGAACCAAACATCTGGACTCCAAAACTGTTTATACAGGTTGATCTTCTACATAACACTTGAATGTTTTCAGTGGAAATATATATATTATATATATAAAAAGTGATCTAAATATTATTAAGAAATATATATTGAATAATACATGATAAATATTTTACTCATAGAGATATACAGAACTATATATGATACATATATACTGTACATAGATTGTATATATATATATTTATATATATATACAACTAAAAAGTATTATGTCTCAAACTTCCTGTTATACATATTAATATATACTGTTAAATATGTTTTATAGATTTTAAAATATATACATATGTACCAAAATATATTTTGTTATTACCTTTCAGGGAGTCCATCTTCTGCATCCAGTACAACGTTCGCTCATTCATGAATGTCAAACACTGGCCATGGATGAAGCTGTTCTTCAAGATCAAGCCCTTACTGAAGAGTGCAGAGTCTGAGAAAGAAATGGCCAACATGAAGGAAGAGTTTGAGAAAACCAAGGAGGAGCTTGCAAAGTCTGAGGCAAAGAGGAAGGAGCTTGAAGAGAAAATGGTGGCCCTGGTGCAGGAGAAAAATGACCTGCAGCTCCAAGTGCAGGCTGTAAGTATTGCTAAAGTTTTTTGACTTGTGATGTCCTATATAAAATCATCCCAAATGTCTCCCTAAAGACATATTATCCCAAAATAGCAATTATTTTAAAAACATACATATACTTTATAAAATGGGACTAAACATACATATACTTTATAAAATGGGACTAAAAACCACATACAATTGCTACCTTAATCTTTATAGCTATAGCTTTATATACTTTATAGAAGTAAAGTATATAAACATAGCAATTTTGATATATTATCAAGTGACCAATTAAGGTTGTCTGGAGGTCCAATTAACACATTTTGTTTGGAGAATCCCAAGTGAATTTGGATGAAGTAGGAAGATCTGATAGTGTCAGTTATTTATCAGGCATTTATGGTCCCTGTCTCCTCAAGAAAAATGGTGATGAAAGTTCACTGCTTCCCTTCTTCCCAGGAAATAAGAATGTAGCAACAATACTGTCCTTAAAACTGTAATTACAAGTAAGTATTTGGATTATTCTGATGGCATTTAGATGTCTACAACCTAAAAGTACATCAGAGCCATTAGCCCCAGGTTGAACATTGTTTTATTTAAATGAATCACGTAGGAAGCTGACGGTTTGGCTGATGCGGAGGAAAGGTGCGACCAGCTCATCAAAACCAAAATCCAGCTGGAAGCCAAAATTAAGGAACTGACAGAGAGAGCAGAAGAAGAAGAAGAGATGAATGCTGAGCTGACAGCCAAGAAGAGGAAGCTGGAGGATGAATGTTCAGAGCTGAAGAAAGATATTGATGACCTTGAGCTAACACTGGCCAAGGTGGAGAAGGAAAAACATGCCACTGAAAACAAGGTATGAGGTAGAACCTGTCACTTACACTCTGGAAAAGACTTGTCTTGTTAGAAAGTGTTAAGCACCATTTTCTGTCTGTGCTTGTTCCCTTCTTCTCAAAGGTGAAAAACCTTACTGAGGAGATGGCAGCTCTGGACGAGACCATTGCCAAGCTGACAAAAGAGAAGAAAGCCCTCCAAGAGGCCCATCAGCAAACCCTGGATGACCTGCAGGCAGAGGAAGACAAAGTCAATACTCTGACCAAAGCCAAGACCAAGCTGGAACAGCAAGTGGATGATGTAAGCACACAGATCTAGAGCAGGAACAGGACAGGTATGGAGTCCAACGTGGCTGGCAGAGCCCTGATGGTGTTGTTGTGTTTAGCTGGAAGGGTCCCTGGAGCAAGAGAAGAAACTGCGCATGGACCTGGAGAGAGCAAAGAGGAAACTGGAAGGAGACCTGAAGCTGGCCCAGGACAGCATCATGGATTTGGAGAATGATAAGCAGCAGTTGGATGAAAAACTGAAGAAGTAAGTGTGGTTCTGGGGCACCTGAGTGCTGGGCTGCAGCACTTATCTTGTTTCTTGGAGCTCTAACATGGTTCACTCGTCCCAAAGGAAAGATTTTGAAATCAGCCAGATCCAGGGCAAGATCGAGGATGAACAAGCCCTGGGCATGCAACTTCAGAAGAAGATCAAGGAGCTGCAGGCAAGTCTCTGTTCCTTGCCCTGCCTTGCTCAGCTCAGCTCAGGCAGGAGGAGGGCACAGCTGTGAAGGGTCCCTGCTGTTCTGCAGGCCCGCATTGAGGAGCTGGAGGAGGAAATTGAGGCAGAGCGAACCTCTCGCGCTAAAGCAGAGAAGCATCGCGCTGACCTGTCCAGGGAGCTGGAGGAGATCAGCGAGCGCCTGGAAGAAGCAGGAGGGGCCACAGCAGCTCAGGTGGAGATGAACAAGAAGCGTGAGGCAGAGTTCCAGAAGATGCGCCGTGACCTGGAAGAGGCCACGCTGCAGCACGAAGCCACGGCTGCCGCCCTGCGCAAGAAGCACGCGGACAGCACAGCTGAGCTGGGCGAGCAGATCGACAACCTGCAACGTGTGAAGCAGAAGCTGGAGAAGGAGAAGAGTGAGCTGAAGATGGAGATTGATGACTTGGCCAGCAACATGGAGTCTGTCTCCAAAGCCAAGGTACATAAATATTCTTCTCATTGATTCAAACATAATCAGATATTTATATTTCAACACAGAAATTTCAATTAGTCACACTTTAGAATAAACTATTGCACTTTGCCACTTCACTGTGTGTTTAAACACTTCAGTATTATTTAAATCATTTGATCATATCATTTCATCTACCCTACATGGGCAGGGAATATACTGGTGTTGGAACTGGTAACACAAACTTCATAGAAATATATATCAGTTAACTGAGAAATTTTGGCTTCTGAATCATTCTTTCTTCCTTTTTAAGATTTCATTTGCTCACATATTATGAGTTGAACCATTTAACGTCTTTCCTGCCGTTCCTCATGTAAACAGGCAAATCTGGAGAAGATGTGTCGTTCCCTAGAAGATCAGCTCAGTGAGATTAAGACAAAGGAGGAGGAACAGCAGCGCATAATTAATGACATTAGTGCTCAAAGAGCTCGGCTACAAACAGAATCTGGTAAGACATTTGTGTTTTTAAGAGAATACTGTATATTATCTGTGTTCTTAAAAAAAAAAAAGTAAAACTCACCTGGAGTCTTGGAGGACTGGACATGAACTAAGTTGAACCTGAGCCAAAAATGTGTTTTGTGATGAAGCTGGCCAACAGTACCCTGAGAGAATCCTGAGTTGCATTAGGAGAAGCATTGCCAACGGGTTAGCGGAGAGTGATCGTTCACCCTACTCATCACATGAGACCTTGCCTGGATTGCTTGGCCTTGTTAAACCTCCTGAGATTCCCGTGGGCCATAATCCCTCTGGATGGCACTGTGGTACTCATTCTGTAAACTCAAGGCTTAATACAAACATAGAGTAAGGCTGGTGGGATTTTACATGACATGTCATTTCTAGTCTCTAAGAGATGTGGGTATCAGTGATTAGGAGTGCAGAAAAGAAGTAAAAGTTTGTTTAACTCAAAGTATTTGTATATGGGCATTTATTATCAAAATTAAAACTTTTATGTAAGTCATAAAAAGTTTTTTTACTCATCTGAACACTTGCAGGTGAATTTTCACGTCAGGTAGATGAGAAAGATGCTCTGATTTCTCAGCTGTCAAGAGGCAAACAGGCTTTCACCCAACAGATTGAGGAACTGAAAAGGCATCTAGAGGAAGAGATAAAGGTAAGAAGGCTCTCCAAATTCTGAGTTGTCCATTGCACTCCTGTCTAGGAGGAGCTTTGGATATGAACAACATTACAGAATCAACAAGATGAAAGGGAGGGAAAAAAACACTTAAGTAATACAGTGCAAGCCTTGCCATACTAGTTTTGTTCATCCTTCCCTACAGTCTAGGGAATTGTTAATTGTTTTGCAGATTCCCAGACCCCTGATTTTCATTCAGTAGATTGCCATTACTCACAGCAGAATCAGTACCCATCAGCATTTCTATCAGGAGATCTCCCAGGATATTTCCATTAATTTTCCCACTGTTTTTTTTTCACACAGGCCAAGAACGCCCTGGCCCACGCCCTGCAGTCCGCTCGCCACGACTGTGACTTGCTCCGGGAACAATATGAGGAGGAGCAGGAGGCCAAGGCAGAGCTGCAGCGAGCCCTGTCCAAGGCCAACAGTGAAGTGGCCCAGTGGAGAACCAAATACGAGACGGACGCGATTCAGCGCACGGAGGAGCTCGAGGAGGCCAAGTATGGGGGGAAGCAGAATGGGAAATGACTGGAGAAGACTGAAAATGGTCAAGGGAAATTGGAATCTCTGAGAGTGGGTTAAGATAAGAATGTCATGGAGGCAAGGATGTAGTGTATTTGTAAAAAAAGGAGAGAGAGGGAGGGAGATAAAAAGAGAGAGATTGGAAGGGAAGACATAGGCTTTAGGGCGAGAAGGACTAAGACAGGCGTAATATTCCATAAGGGAAAAGACACAGAAATGATAGATCTTGTTGGCTGCATGTACTCATGGACAATAAAAAACATTGTGGAAAGCATTTGGAGCAAAACCTCCAAAGTGACAAACTCATGACAGTAAAGAACTGATGTCCATCCAAGCTCAAACATGGCATGTGCTGCTCTCCTCCCAGGAAGAAGCTGGCCCAGCGCCTGCAGGATGCAGAGGAGCATGTTGAGGCTGTCAATGCCAAATGTGCCTCCCTGGAAAAGACAAAGCAGAGGCTGCAGAATGAAGTGGAGGACCTGATGATTGACGTGGAGAGATCCAACGCTGCCTGTGCTGCTCTGGATAAGAAGCAGAAGAACTTTGACAAGGTCTTTTGGCCTCCAGCACCAGCACTCCTGGCCAGAGCAGGGCCCCGTGATGGCCACAGCCCTACTCACCCCCCGTTTCTCTTCAGATCCTGGCAGAATGGAAGCAGAAGTATGAGGAAACGCAGGCTGAGCTGGAGGCCTCGCAGAAGGAGTCGCGCTCTCTGAGCACGGAGCTGTTCAAGATGAAGAATGCCTATGAGGAGTCCTTGGACCACCTGGAAACAATGAAGCGGGAGAACAAGAACTTGCAGCGTAAGCCCCTGGCCCTCTGCTCCTCCCTGGCCTTTCTCACTATCAGCCATTCCCACCATTCTTCATGGCTCTGGGCCTGCAGGTCTGCAGAGATGCCTGGCACCTTGGTGGGACAGGGCCCTTCCCATTCTGCTCTGTGCCTGACCATGCCATTGATCTTTGTTCCCACAGAGGAGATTTCCGACCTCACGGAGCAGATTGCGGAGGGAGGAAAGGCGATTCATGAGCTGGAGAAAGTGAAGAAGCAGATTGAGCAGGAGAAATCTGAACTGCAAGCCTCCCTGGAGGAAGCTGAGGTACACAGCATTATTTCTTGCTGTCTTACGTGTCTTGGATCTCTATCTTGCTTGTCTCATTCTGAGACAAAGGTGGAGATCTTATAAAAGTAGAGATATTATCTAAACATAGCACTCTTTTTACTCAGAGCTGCAGGTTCAACACTTGTTACATGAAAAGTATTCATATTTTTTTCTTGACCAGGCCTCCCTGGAACATGAGGAGGGGAAGATCCTGCGCCTACAGCTTGAGCTCAACCAGGTGAAAGCTGAGATTGACAGGAAGATAGCAGAGAAAGATGAGGAGATCGAACAAATGAAGAGAAACCACCAGAGAGTTGTGGAGTCCATGCAGAGCACCCTGGATGCTGAGATCAGGAGCAGGAATGAAGCCCTGAGGTTGAAGAAGAAGATGGAGGGAGACCTGAACGAAATAGAAATTCAGCTGAGCCATGCCAACCGCCAGGCTGCAGAGGCACAGAAGAACCTGAGGAACACCCAGGGAGTGCTCAAGGTCTGTTGAACAGAAATTGCCTACAGAGAAATATCTTGGTTAATACTTTCAGTCCACAGGAGCTCTAAATCTGCTCATAATTTCTTTCAATGGCTCTATAGGACACCCAGATCCATCTGGATGATGCTCTCAGGTCTCAGGAGGACCTGAAGGAGCAGGTGGCCATGGTGGAGCGCAGAGCAAACCTGCTGCAGGCTGAAGTTGAGGAGCTCCGGGCAGCCCTGGAGCAGACGGAGCGGTCGAGGAAAGTGGCTGAGCAGGAATTAATGGACGCCAGTGAGCGTGTGCAGCTCCTCCACACCCAGGTGAGGTCATTTGGTGAACACTTTTGTGCTTTATTCCAGTCACCATGGAATGATCAACTTGGAGGAAGACAGTCCTCTTTTCTGGAGTATTCATCATGCTACTAAAAAAAAAATCTTTGCTGAAAAAAAATGTGTGTACTGGTGACTTTTCCCTTACTCTATTTTTATTATTTTCCTGTGCCAGCCTTGGTGAATGAGATGTGGCACAGATTATATTTCTAAGCACTTTTTCAAATTAATGGAAAATGGAGAAAGAAAAAAAACAAAATGTCTTTTCCCCAGAGAACAGAAATTCTACTAGAAAAATCTCTGGTATTACTTTTTTAAATAATTATGTCTTAAATTATTGAAAATCTTGTAATGTTCATGATGTCAAATACTGAACTTACAAAAACAAACCTCTGATGCTACTCAACAGAACACCAGCCTGATCAACACCAAGAAGAAGCTGGAAACAGACATTGCCCAGATCCAGGGTGAAATGGAGGATACCATCCAGGAAGCCCGCAATGCTGAGGAGAAGGCCAAGAAGGCCATCACGGATGTGAGTTGGACACTCCTGGCATTGCTGATGGTGAATGTACTCTCCCCAAAACATCTCCAGCCCAAAATGGCTTTGACCTTTTGCTCTGATCAGGCGGCCATGATGGCAGAAGAGCTGAAGAAGGAGCAGGACACCAGTGCCCACCTGGAGAGGATGAAGAAGAACCTGGACCAGACAGTCAAGGACCTGCAGCACCGTCTGGATGAGGCCGAGCAGCTGGCACTGAAGGGGGGGAAGAAGCAGATCCAGAAGCTGGAGGCCAGGGTGTGTAGGGCTGGGGCTGTGCCTGAGTGAGCGTGTCCCTCCTTGGAGAGACATTGCCAGGGCAGCTGCAGGGCTGGGCTTGTCCTTGCAGGTGCGGGAGCTGGAAGGGGAGGTTGATGCTGAGCAGAAGCGCAGCGCTGAAGCCGTGAAGGGTGTGCGCAAGTACGAGCGCAGGGTGAAGGAACTCACCTACCAGGTAAGGCAGGAATCTTCTTTCTGTTGATGCACTCTTATTTCTGGAACCGAAAATGTATCCCTGAGGGATTTCTCTCTGTCCTGAGTCTCACATACAAAAAGGAGAATAATGAAAGCACCAGAAGATTAGTATCTTTCTAGTCATTCTAACAATAAACGGCTTATCACTTTTGTCTTACTGGGCAGCAATGTCAAATAGAAATGTTACCCTTTATTTCATGTAGAGGAGGGTAAAAGAGATGCTTCTCTGTCTTGTCATTCTCTTTAGTCTGAGGAAGACAGGAAAAATGTTCTCAGGCTGCAGGATCTAGTGGACAAACTGCAAACTAAGGTGAAAGCTTACAAGAGACAAGCTGAGGAGGCTGTGAGTATCACTGTGTTCAGTCAGTCCTTATCCAGGTGAAAGTGGGATTCTGTGTTGGTGTTTTCCCCTGTGTAGCTCTGTTTGAACCCAGCTCAACATTGTGGTAGTACGTCTCTCTTCGTTTTGCTTTCTTTATTTCGTATTTTCACCTAGCAGTTTTACAGTGGAATTGTTTTAACCCCTGTTTGATGCTTCCTCCTATGTCCAGGAGGAGCTGTCCAATGTCAACCTGTCCAAGTTCCGCAAGATCCAGCACGAGCTGGAGGAGGCCGAGGAGCGGGCTGACATTGCAGAGTCACAGGTCAACAAGCTCCGAGCCAAGAGCAGGGAGATCAGCAAGAAGGCAGAAAGTGAAGAGTAAATGCCTCCAGTGCTGTAAAGTGAGAGAATTGCACAAAATGTGACGTTCTATCACTTTTATTTGTAGTCACTGCTTTGTCCTTCAGTAATCTGTAGATGAGTAATGCCTACACAATAAAAATTGTAGAGCTTATGCCATGTAAATAATGAGAAGTTGAGTGTTGTATTTTCATCATTACCCTGAATTCTTCTAAGGTTTACATTTTTCCTTGCTTATTTTAAACCTATTTGTTCAATTAAAAATCTTGCTTTAGGTATTTCAAGGTGTTTGAACCACTTTTAAAGTGGTCCAATCAGACATCCTGCTTTGTTCTCACTAGGAAATTTCATCTAATACTTCCTTAGCCGGAAAAAATATTTTGTTCTCTGGAACAGAATGTAATTATCCCTTATAACAGTTGCTTTAGGAATAAAATAGATATTATCCCAAATGTTCTGTCCAAGCAATAAGAACTTACTACACCTTCCTTCCTACTCCCACTTAATCTGATTTTTCTTTTAATTCTTGTGTCTTCTTTGCAAGATCTTACTTCAAGTTAAATTTCTTCAATCCTTCAAGCTGCTTTGGAGTATAATTTAGAGGATATTTAAACCTAAAATGAGATCTACTTTCAGCTCTTGTTCATGAAAGTGATGTGCAAACCAACATTCCCAGGGCAGCATAGCCAGCAACCTCATAGTCAGTTGGTCATTGTCTATATTCTGTTTCCAAAACTACCCTACATTTTCTAAACTGGTCAGGCAGACACTTACCTCCTATCAAGTCTCCAGTGTAATCCTGATAACTTTGCCCAACGTGGCCTCGCTCAAAATGTGGATTTTCATCCTTTGTGGATATCAGCAAACATCAGAGAAATCTATGGTCACCTCTTAAAAATCACATTGATCATTCAGTGTTGTTTCATGCTGTTGCACCCCGAAGTGATCTATGAACAAGAGCCTGGGTTACTCTCATCTCCTGGCATGGGTTGTACCATCAGGGACACCTTCCACTGGACTAGGCTGGTCCAAGACTCATCCAACCTGGCCTTGAACACTTCCAGGGATGGGACAGCCACAGGTTCTCTGGGCAGCCTGTGCCAGGGCCTCAGCACTCACACGGGTGCTTCCTCATATCCCATCTAAACCTACTCTCTTTCAGTGGCAAGCCATTGCCCTTTGTCCTGTCCCTCCATGCCTCATCCCCAGTCCCTCTCCAGCTCTCCTGGAGCCCCTTCAGGCCCTGGATGGGGCTCTGGGGTCACCCTGGAGCCTTCTCCAGGTGAGCACCCCCAGCTCTCCCAGCCTGGCTACAGCCCTTGGGGCACCTCCATGGCCTCCTCTGGGCTCTTTCCAGCAGCTCCAGCTCCTCCCTGTGCTGAGCCCCAGGGCTGGGACAGCTCTGCAGGTGGGGTCTCTCTCACCTGAGTGGGACAGAACCCCCCTTGACCAGCTGCCCACCCTGGGGGCTCAGCCCAGCACAGAGGGGGGTTCTGGGCTCCAGTACCCATGGCCTTGTTGGGCTTCCTGTCAACCAATACTCCCAAGTCCTTCTCCTCAGGGCTGCTGTTGATTCATTCCTCCCCCAGCCTGTAGATGTGCCTGGGAAGGCAGTTAATGCATTCATATAGATATATAGGTGTCTATATATACATACAAATACAAATATAGATATTTATGCATGCCCAGTGACCCAGGTCTGCACCTGGCTGCGGGCAGGACTGCAAGGGAAAGGTGAGGCTGATCTGGGCACTCAGAAGGCAGCAGAGAGAAGCAGCCTTGCTGTGACAGAAGTTCACTCCTCCACACTGCATTTACTGCCAGACAGCTCCAGAAAAGCACAGTTTTGATGGCCCAGCCACAGAATACATTTTACAAAGAGCAGAGGAGTCCTTAGCAGCAGGCAAGGCCCTCCTGATGCCCTGGTAATCCCTACTGGGGCTGTTTCATAACCTGCTAGCAGGCTCTGTGCAGAAGGGTTTAGGGGACATTACTGAGTAGGGCTGTGGGGTTCATCAAGGACAAAGAGCATCCCAGGAGGGCCCTAATGCAATAAATACATAAATAGAGCTGCTGGACTGAGCTTCCCCTGGGAAGGTCCTGGGATTTGCTTTAGATCAAGCCACTTTGGACACACAGACATCATCCCCAGGGAGACTTACATTTCTGTAGCAGGATTATCAGCCTGTCCTTGTCCAGGATCACTTCTCAAAAAATTATCTTAAATAACATCACAGACACAGACTTAGCTATACCTTCTCACATGCCTCACAGATATTCATTAAGAGAGCACCATCTGCTTCTCCCACCTATACACATATTTTTTGATTCCCCACTAGGTTTGTGGAATGCTACTTCCCTTTACAAATGCTGCTGTGCTCAATATGTTTATTTATCACTGTGTCCTCAAATTCCAATCATTATTAGCTTCTACTTTTTCCTAGTATTGGCACTAGGTCTAGCGGGCCACCATTCCCTGAAACACTTTTCAAAAATCAGAATTTTACTAGACAGCTTCCAGATCTCCAAAAGCAAGGCAGCTTCAGCAAGACCTCACACACCACAGCCAACAGCCCAGATGTTACATTTCCATGCTTTTAGGGAAACCTTGGGTAAGTACCCTCTGCTCTTGGCCACCTGTAACTGACTATTTTTGTTGTCTATTTGGCAACTGGCAGGTTTACAATCCTCATCATTTAATTAGCTGAAAAATTCCAGTATGGAACTCAAGCCATTTTTATCTCAACACAATTTTTTCTGCTGCTACTAGATAAAATCCCAAATATGCAGTATAATTTGCTCTTGTGCAAGGAGACAGTACAGATATGAGATCAGCTGTAAGTGGGAGCAAACAATATGTATTATTTCAATTGCTTCTGCCTCTACTTCTGTTTTTGCTACCAGAATGTCTTGGATTAAAAAGAATAAAAAGTGTTTTGTTGGCTTCAGAGTGACAAGGTACAAATAATAGCCTGGTAATTCATTTTTTTCATTCATTTTTCAATTCATTTTTTTTGGTTGCCTCCAAAAGGGAATAAGGAAGATCTGTCATTTAAGGTGAAATAGCCCTGAAATCCACAAGGTAATAAATAGTTCTTGTCAGTAGCTTGCACAGAATATGGATTGCTGCCAACTTTGCAACTGCTGAAACAACCTGAAGACATGATCACACCACTGGTTTATGCTGGGGAAAGAAAAAAAGATAAATTTAGGATAGACATCCCCTTTGCCCTAAAATATACAGTATAAATCATTGGCTATTTTGCAGTGTTCAGTAGTTAGCTGAAAGATATCTTCAGTGCCCATGTTCCAGTATTATAAAAGAAGCTTTTCTAGGCTGGGGGTAAGTGACAGCTGTGAAAAAAAAGCTTGCAAATATATTTTTAGAAAGGAATCCCTCAAAGATTGTCATTAATTCAATTTGGCCTTGGTGCAGTGTCAAACTCATGTTCAGTGGTGCAGAAATCAGCATGAAACATCCTACACTTTTGACAAGTTTGGGTTATCTTTCTGTTCCCTTTACATAAATTAATCTTTGTACTTTCATTAGAAAAGAGTATCACTTAAAGACAGGCTCAGAAGATAAAAGTACATATTCTCAAACCTCAATTCATTTGTTTCTATTAAATGCAGGAACATTTGCTGAAACAAAAGTTTGTTTGAAGGTGTACATCTCTATATATGTGTATATGCAGTTTTTCTGGCAACACTGATCATTTGAGCCTAAAAGTCATCAGAGACCTGAGAAGAGCTGTGGAGGAATTCTTGGTCTTTGTCCATTTGGACCAAAGACCAAAGAGCTTTCAATAAAACAGGACACCACCAAATTAAACTGTGGGGTTACCATGGCAATAAATCTCAGTGACTCATGTTATGCACCTTGGGAATGGTGTCTCTTCTCCTCCTTTTCTCCAAAACCAGACCCCTACAACTTTGCAAACACATAATTTAAATCACAGGGAACAGGCTTTATCCCATGAATGAGCACTAATAATGCTTCTCAGAGAGTATCTTTGTAGTTTTCAGAGACCTGCATGAACAGTGAAGGATAAAATCCAAACTTACAGAATTGCTAACGCAGATTAATGATCTTAAAGGCCAGGCAACTTTGCATCAGATGTGATGGAAAGCTCCTACATGGAGGCTAAATCCACAAAAAAATTACATTTTCAGAAGCTTTTTTGAATTGATGAGGGACAACAAGAAGGTAATTGCCCCTCTTCCCCTTTCAGTCTACCTGGTGTGCAGTAACAAAAGCAACACAATAACCTGTTAGGATGGAGTGATGAAAGGTCTGAAAGGTGATGGTATCAGAAACACACATATGTGCCTGAAGGCCCAGGGAAAGGGGGTTGGGGATGAAATGTGAGAAGAGCTGTACTAGTTTAGACCAAAATGTCCATCTGTCCCCCAAGTATCAGATAGTTGCAGATACAGCAGCTGATCTGTCAGGGGTTTGGGCACCTCGTATGGAAGCCTTGCTTCCCTGGCCACTTGTACTGGGAAAATTATCTCTTCATGAGCATCCACTGGAAAAGCTGCTGGGCAACTGTCACAGGATCACAGCTTTTAGTGCTGGAACAGGTGTGGTGTGTAGCCTAAGTCTTGCCAGAAAACAAACACTCTGCCGTCCACAAAAAGCAAAGAATTCCTGAGATAACCAAATAAACAAATCTGCCAGGTTGTGCTTGGCATGCTACCTGACCTTCCAGCTCCCAAAACAGGCTGACATTTATGAGGCACACAGTTTGACAAAGCCAGAATTATGAGAACTCCTGAAGATGTTTGTGATTGACCAACATTAGCAAATAGGATAATATATAGAATTCCAGGAATAACAATTTACAGAAGCCATGCAGATGAATCTGCTGGTACAACACATATTTAGAGACTGACACAGTAAATGTGTGGTCCTTCCCTCGCCAGATAAATAGCTGTAATGTGAGGGACCCAAAGCAGGTCTTGAGATTGTTAAAATGTAAAAAGTGCCTGTAATTTTGCTGTTGCAACCAAATTTAAAAGCTAATTTAAATGTTTGATACACGGCAATTGGCAGAAGGAAAATACAATAATAATATTATCTCCCCATCTGCGTGGTGTCATTGCCATTTCAGAGAATACCTGTGCTCACACTTCAGGTCAGACTGGAAAAGACTCTGATTTAAAAAAAAAAGTAATGAAAACACTGAAAAACATTCTAGAAAGGACTAAAAAAAAAACAAGAGAAAAGGCCTAAGTAGGATTCCTCTCAACACTGCAGGAATCCATTTTCCATTGCAGAATCCAATACAAATGCCTTTTGTTCCCAGTGTAACTAAACCATGGGCACCCTGAAGGTAACCCAAAGCAAACAGCCAAGCAGAGCTGTGTAAATGCACCAAGGATGTTCCCCAGACTGAGCCAACGTGAAGCAAAGACAACAATCCATCTGACAATGCATCTCTTCCCATAGAGGAAACTGAGTCATTCCACAAAGAGGTGGTTAGATTTCATGGCCTCTGAAGTTTAAGTAATTTTCTGATGAAAGATTCTTCTGCCTTAAAATAAAGCAAAATGAGGTAATGATGACAAATCTACTTTGCCACCACATCTCCTTTACAAAATCATCTTGTGGTAAGAGTATTTTCCAAAGATGTGAGAGACCCTCAAGACTGTTACTTTCTACACTTTCAAATGCCTTCACCAAGCAGTGTGGCTGAGCAGGTTTGGTTCACACCACCTCCTCCCTTACCATTTGTCAGGCAGGGTTTTGTCCCAGCACGTTCTCAATTATTCCTCCTTTTCTTACTGTCCCTTGCAGTGTCAAAACCAGTCACAGCTAATCTGAAAGAAGCAGACAATCCCCTTCCACCTTCCCCTGCAGAGCAACTTACAGTCATTGTGGTTTGATGTCCAGCCTGCTCCATGGCAGCCTGTGCAGGACAGTGGAGTGGCACAAAAATCAGGCACCTTTCTGCAGCTGACCTTGAGCAAGCCTTGCAAACTCACAGGTCAGGAATGCAAGTCTCTCCTGTGGTCCATGAGCTGGCACTTGGGTCACTCTGTCCCAAGACAGGCTGGCTTCAGGCTTGCCAGCACCCACTGAAAAGTATAAAAAATTTGCCCTCAATAAATCTTTCTTCTTATCTAGCAGCATGTGTAGACAAACAGGGAGGATAGGAGGGCACCCATTAATGTTACATCCTTAAAGAAGGAATTGTGCACAATTAGAAAAACCCCTGCTGACTCAATCAAACCCTTGCAGTGCAGAGCCAAGTGTTGCCTTATTTGGCTTTATCAGAGCTGTCTTTGGGTTCCTCCATCCTCCATCCTGGCACAGATCAATGTGAAAAGGACAGGTCAGGGCAGCTGACTCCATACAACCTTAAACCATTCCTGTCCCTGAGTAATTAGCAGAGAGATCAGAGCTACAACACGTTTACAACTAAAGAGTAAATTATTATTGACCAAAAATAGAGCTCTGGAGTGCTGTGTGGGCAGGAGATAAGGTATAAAGAGCTGCAGCTGAAGGCAACTTTGTGATTTGTTATCTCAGCATCTCGCGGTAAGTGCCATCCACTTGCTTCATGCTCTGACCATGATCATCTCCACAGATCCCCAAAAAGGTGGAATATGAAGGGGTGTTTTCTTCTCATTCCCCACCTCTAACATTCCAGGTCATGCTTTACATGCAGAGTCAAGGTGATACCACCCAAGCCACTCCAAAGTGGTGCACAAGCAGAAGCAGGAGAGGCACAGCATGCCACTCCTTGGAGGGGCCTTCTACCAACTCTCCTACCTCCAAGCCCTGTGGAAGCCACAGGAAGGCTAACTCTGAAGGCAGTTGAAATTGAATGGGATTAAATATGTAAAGCAAACGAATTTTTTCCTGGACGTCAGATTTGTTTCAAGCAGCTCACAGAAATGTGGGGAGGAACACAAGGCTCTGTGGAATTTTGCTCTAGGTCAGGAGTTTTAAGGCACTGTGTGCAGTGCAGCTATCTGGAGAGGCTACACAGGGTGTAGGAATGTTTGATATGGAACATGCTCAGGACAATGGACTGGTTTTGATGGACAATGGACTGGTTTTGATGTAACTCTCTCTGTCCTTTCTTTAACCATTCCACACAGGTTCTGAAAACAGATTTCCTCGTGGGATCTCTGAAGGTAGGGGTTTAACAAATAACACAAATACCTTTGCTAATTGATCCTGAGCAATAAAAAAAAAGCTCACCCAGACAATGGAAAGGGCAGGTGCAAAAGACAGCAGAACTAGGATCACTGGAAAGGATATATGGTATTTTAATCAACATGAGCAATAGTCATAGTTCTTGGCAGGAATACTCCATGTATTGGGAAAAAAAAGTTACAGATGCTCAAACTTAGTCAAGAGGGCAGGGTAGACCGAGACAGGAATGGCTTTTTGTGGTGTAATCTTGAATTCTGGGATTTACAGATTGTTAAAATTCATCCCCTGCCATCTGCACAGCTGCTGGAAGCCTGAGGTTGTGTTCGGAGAGGAGGCTCAAAGTAACATTCAAGTCTTAATTTCCTCTGGGGTAAAGTCTAGAAAATTATTTACTGACTTTGGTTTATCACACAGGTAATGAAACCCAGAAAAAGTTCAGAATTCTCTTGTCTCTTGCCAGTTAGGCAGGTCTGTTCATGTTCAAAGAGTAACCTTTACAGAGAATTTGTGTGCATCACTCCCTTCTAGGTTTTCTGGGGAAGGTTAGAGACTGGGAGTGTGCAGCAGAGCAGAGGAGGAACCTTCCTCACATCTGCATTCTATCCTAAAACCAAAAAGTGCTCACTGAAATTGGAGCTGAAAGGGATGGAAGCACAGGTTATTCTCCTAGGAGATGCTGCCTTCTCTGCTGAGGAATGTGTAAAGATTAAATTTTACACTATTTCCTATCAAAGACATTCAGTAGTTTAACAGACTGTGCCCCTTGAGGAATTTTCTGATCTGCCTTTTCTGATGGCATTTTCTGATTTCACTTTTTCATGGACACTGTGAAATACTTTCTCTTTTTCTTTCCTACTGCTTCTCTTGAGCCCCACAGACACAAGATCACATAGGCACAAACTCTGGGCTCTGTATACACAGAATACTACTTTCAAAGTAAGCTAAAGGTTCTGGATTTTATGCTTTTGAAATTCCTGGCTGTTAAAAGCTCTTGCATGAGGCAGTCCCTCAATGTCCTGCAGGGTGCAGATCCCATAGCACACAGCTTTTGCTGGTAGAGATCTGCACTTCTACAACATGTCCAGAAGTAGCATTACAAATGTGTTGAAGAATTTTACTTGCTGTTTCAAAAAAATGCAAAATAAAACGGAGCATAAATTAGTTTTCTGAAAAATTTCTACTAGACAAATCCTTAAAAATATCTGGTACATATGAATTGTCTTTTAGTGATTCATAACTAATATAGTATGTTCAAGCTATAACATGTTCAAGCTATAATTGAGATTATTTGAAATGTTATATCACATACTTCTTTACCTAAATGCTATGTTATTTAGTTAACACTATGTTCTTAATTATTATCTGTAATATACAAGATATTCTTTTATTGTCCAATTTTGTAACATAACAGGAAAAGATGTTTTATATTTGGTTCACCCAATAATCAGGTTTGGCTTAATATAGGTGATGACTGACATTCACAATTTATTCCAGTGTTTGGTATAGACAGAAACTAGTTGAACTTCCCATGCTTGGTATTAAAATATCAAAACCAGAGGGTGTTAAACATACCTCCACCTGGAAATCACATGTGAGAGCCACTCTACATGACTCACAAAGCTTACTTTTGTCTAAATTTTTGGCATAATCTCAGTGGCTTTGTGTATGTGGCCTGGAGAAGGATGTGGCTGTGCAGCTCTGTGAATAGAGGGTGAAGATAGAGGAGGATCAGCTTTTGAAGACTTCTAGCTTGATATTTTCTCTGCCCTCACTTGGTCACATAGGCCTATTTAAGAGAGATGTCTTTAAAGACAATCTGGCTACAGGAAGAACTTTCTTTATTAGCACTTCTTCAGTGGATAAATAAAATTGAGGCAGAAGTTAAGTGCCTGATTAGTCCTCCTCTTCCTTTAAGTCATTGAGCAGGATCACTGTCTGGATAAATGTAAATTACAAATGCACAAACTTTCTGCAACTTTTCTGCATTCCTCCAGAGCAGCTGCAGCCATGAGCTCAGATGCAGAGATGGCAATCTTTGGAGAAGCTGCTCCCTATCTACGGAAGCCAGAGAAGGAGAGGATTGAAGCCCAGAATCGCCCATTTGATGCTAAGACAGCCTGTTTTGTAGTAGATGACAAGCAAATGTATGTGAAAGGTACCATACAGAGCAAAGAAGGTGACAAAGTCACCGTTAAAAAATACGATGACACAGTAAGTGATACCCTTGTTACGCCTATGGGATCATCCAGTTCAGGCAGTTCCCTGTTTTGGATTTCTCCTGTTGTTCCCTTCTCTTTATCTTGCTAGACTGTGACTGTAAAGGATGATGAAGTCTTTCCCATGAACCCTCCCAAATTTGACAAAATCGAGGACATGGCCATGATGACCCACCTGCACGAACCCGCTGTGCTGTACAACCTCAAAGAGCGTTACGCAGCCTGGATGATCTACGTAAGTGGCAGCAGCAGCTTCCTCTGGGCAGCCTCAGCAGCTGCTGGGCCAGCCTCAGGGGAAGCCAAGGTGCTGTGTCCCTTCCTTGCAGACCTACTCGGGTCTCTTCTGCGTCACCGTCAACCCCTACAAGTGGCTGCCGGTGTACAACCCCGAGGTGGTCACTGGCTACCGCGGCAAGAAGCGCCAGGAGGCCCCTCCACACATCTTCTCCATCTCTGACAACGCCTATCAGTTCATGCTGACTGGTGAGTTACTTGACAAGAGTGGAAAACCCTGATATATGTAGGGCTGGCTATTTGGTCAAGGAATTTTAGGTTCTACTCGGTGGTCCCATAGTCCTGCAGCACAACGCAAGATCACACTGTGAAAATCTTGATGGTCTCAAATCATCAGATAATAAAGGAAAAGCAGTAGCTGGCTGTATGGCTATATGCCTCCTCTCTTTGTAAGGAATTTAAAGGAGAAACACAGCAGATAATCTGATTATAATTAAACAGTATTTAAGCCAAGGTATAGACATAAAAGAAAACAAATAGTAAATGGGAAGCCTTGTAAACAATCACTGCTTGCAGTCAAATTTTGTGCTACTGCATCCCTATCTGTACCAAAAAGAAAAAAAGTCCAGATGCAAACTAATGTGTATTCATGCATCACTTACCTTAGCTTGTATGAAGGTGATAAATACTGATATAACACAGCTCTTTCCCTTGAAGTCAGTTGTGTCTGGGGAACTGACATCCTCCACATCTCATTTGAACAGCTCTTTCTGTGATTTTGTTTTCAGATCGTCACAACCAGTCAATCCTTATCACGTGAGTATGTTTTGGTTTGAGTGACAGAGCTGACAGAAAAGTGATGATGTTTCCTGTTTCCTGTAATAATTAATAGTTTTGTTTCAACAGCGGAGAATCCGGTGCAGGGAAGACTGTGAACACCAAGCGTGTCATCCAGTACTTTGCCACAATTGCAGTCACTGGTGAGAAGAAGAAAGATCCACAGCCCGGCAAAATGCAGGTATGACATCAACTCCCCCTTCTAGAATTTGCCAACACTGAGGAGAAAGTACCAATGTGTATTTTGGGGCTGCAGGATTATCTAAAGGCAAGAAGTGTTGTGCAGCTGAGAAGACAATCAGGATGCACACCCCAAGAACACCTGTGCTCATTTACCCCTGATGCCCAGCCTCAAATCTGCTGAATTCTTATAAAAGCATTTTGTCAGTGTAGGAAAGCCTCTATTTACACAGGGGAGTCTTTACCAGGGAGGGGGAGATAATGTTAGACAGCAGCTTTCTCTGAGCTGGTTGTCCATCTGTGTACTTCAGTGTCCTCTGAGATCCACAGCACCTGAGTGCTGCAGGTGAAAAGAGAGCAGCTGTAGGTACACAGATTGTGGGAATTGGAGTTGGGGCTGTGTGTGGCACAGTTTGGGGTCATTGGGGCTGTGTGTGGCACAGTTTGGGGTTATGGGGCTGTGTGTGGCACAGTTTGGGGTCACTGGGCTGTGTGTGGGACAGTTTGGGGTCACTGGGCTGTGTGTGGCACAGTTTGGGGTCATTGGGATGGGGCTGTGTGTGGCACAGTTTGGGGTCACTGGGCTGTGTGTGGCACAGTTTGGGGTCATTGGGGCTGTGTGTGGCACAGTTTGGGGTCACTGGGCTGTGTGTGGCACAGTTTGGGGTCATTGGGGCTGTGTGTGGCACAGTTTGGGGTCATTGGGGTGTGCGTGGCACAGTTTGGGGTCATTGGGCTGTGTGTGGCACAGTTTGGGGTCATTGGGATGGGGCTGTGTGTGGCACAGTTTGGGGTCACTGGGCTGTGTGTGGCACAGTTTGGGGTCATTGGCAGTGGGGCTGTGGCCCAGCCTCATCCCCAGTGGGTGCAGCTGTGAGCAGCAGGTGAGCAGCACTGGCAGCAATGAGCCATGGAGTGCCCAGGTGTGCTGAGCAACCACCCAAGGGAGCAGAGGGCACACAGGGGCAGTGCATGAGCATCAGGGGTGTAAAAGGTTGGGTAAAGAACAAGAAGGGTAAAGAACAAGAAGGGCAGATGCTTGGAGCCTCCTGAAATGATTTGATGCTACTCTGTGTGGGCAAATGCTTAAAGCCTTCTGAAATTGTGTAGTGACACTCTGTGTATCGTGGCCATCTCAACTACAACACCTGCTGTGACAAGCAGTCAGTTCCCACTGGCACATGGCTGTGCCATTCCTGGCCCTTGGCTCATTCCTGTTGGCAGGGAAGTACAGGAGCTCTGCACTCCAGAGTGGCTGTGCTGAAGTTAAGCATCATTTCACTTGTATCAGGCAGTAGCTGCCACTGGCTGGTTTTCCTGTCTGTGGTCAACAGAATGGCCCAGAGGGACAGCATGAGAAAGGGGCTGGATTTGGGACAGCTGGGACCACTTCCCTGACAGTCAGAAAGTAACCTCAGAAAGGAGCCTTGCAGGAAAGAAAGTGCATGCCTCGATGTCTCTTTGCTGAGCAGCACAGCTGTTGCAATCTGAGCCCACTGCTGCATTTGCAAGGCACAAACTTCATTCCCCATCACAGAACAAGCAACAAACACCCTTGTGGCACAAGTGTGTGCCACCACAGCCTGTGAGATGCTCATCAAAGCGTGTGACATGTGTCAGCATGTTATTTGAGTCCCCAAGGGCATAGTGGAGCTTAAGGAGATTCCAAGGCTGAATATTCTTTCACTCAGAGGCAGGTGTCTGTGATTGATGGGTTGTTGTGGCCAAGGCAAGTTCATCACAGGCACTCTTTCCATCAGCACCATGTTAGAATCTCCTGGGCTCAGCTTTCATCAGCTGCTCACTATGCCAGGACTGATCTCAGAAAAGCTTCAAGACAGCTGAGACATGTACAGACCATGTGTGATAGAAGGAAAATCACCTGGCTCTCAGACTGACAGTAATCTGTTCTGCCCTCTTCTGAGTATTCACAGAATACTCCATATTTTTAGCATTCCAATCTCTGTGACAATAGTATGTTCCTCTTTATAAGAACATTAAATAAAACAGGTTATGGTTCTGTGTAGCACAGCTTTCAATGGCAGATCCAAGCTGAAATCAGATGCCAGGTAATGGTGCAGGAATAAGGGAAGTGTGTAACAGCATTTCCTCAAAACATGGTCTCAGCCTCCAGCACTTTGTCACCCAGCCTGTAAACAGGACTCCAGAATGAACTTGTGTAAAGAATTGCCATGTTCTTCTACACTGCTATCCATGTACAGTGCTCCTGTTTTAGTTCCCTGGTTGCAGCTGTGCACTCAAAAGAGACTTGGGGTTGGTGTAGTCAGCTGCACTGACACACACATCCCTCTCCTCTCCTCTCCTCTCCTCTCCTCTCCTCTCCTCTCCTCTCCTCTCCTCTCCTCTCCTCTCCTCTCCTCTCCTCTCCTCTCCTCTCCTCTCCTCTCCTCTCCTCTCCTCTCCTCTCCTCTCCTCTCCTCTCCTCTCCTCTCCTCATCACTTAGAAAGCCGAAAGATACATGTGAGAGGGAATTATTCAATGGATTTAGGATATTTTATTTTTAAAAAGATAGAGGTTTCTATGGTACTGTGTTGCTTCAATTTTAGAGGCCCATCTTCACCGTGGACTACCAAAAACGAATTTAAACCTGCTGTGCCATCTGCAGACAGTGCTGGGAACAGCAATGCCTCTCCCCTGTGCCCAGGGCTGCACAGAGATGCAATTACTGCATGCACAGAGATGCAGTAACTGAAACGGTGCTGCTCACCTTTCATCTGACATAAACTAATTTAGCTTTTTTTTTTTTTTCTTATTCTTTGTTTTCCATCTGTCTTGGAAATTACCCCTGGCAACACTTTCATGCCCAGGTTATGTAGGATCAGTTATGACTTTGCTAGAGTCACACTAGTGAACTCTGCTTCCTGGACTCTATTGAACCAAGAAGGAGAGAATAATGTCACAGAAGCTTTTTTTTCCTTCCATATTTTTGCACTTACCAAGAGAGATACAACACAGTATCAAAACTTTACATGTTGATAATTCTTTCTGCAGTAATGCAGCAGGGAAAAAAAACCCAGAAATTGAAGAGTCTCTGTTCTGTGCTTATATAAGTCTGGTATTTGAGTGTCAGGCTTTGTCCATGTCTCAGTTTTCAAAGAATGTCAAGAGTTGTATTCCTGCATCCTGAAAGGCTGCTGTTGTTTGACTGCAACTGCAAAGCTTTGCATTCTCCCTTGGTAGGTGTTTCCTACCCAAGTCTGTACTTGTAGGGCTTGAGCAACCTTCAAAAAACTTTCCAGATTTCTCACATTTTATTCAGCTGTCAATACTTTTATGAACAGGAGTGCAGAAACACTTCTCATACAGGTTTCAAATGCCCTGAAGTCCACTGAAGTGACTTTGTATGCAATAACCAACATCTGGTACCAGATACAAGAAACAAGCAAAACACAGATCTGTCTTTCAGCACTCTTCCCTTTGAAACCAATGGCAATATCCATGAGTGTTGGCTGATGAGTGATTAAGAACTCTGTTAATTTTTAGGTTTAAATCACATGTGATATGTAAAAAGATCTGTAATATCCTTTTTGCAATATTTGTTAATTACTAAAGTGATAAAGAAGCATTTTCTTCTGTGACTAGGGAACTCTGGAGGATCAGATCATCCAGGCCAACCCACTGCTGGAGGCTTTTGGCAATGCTAAGACTGTGAGGAATGACAACTCCTCACGCTTTGTGAGTTCATTTCACATTTGTTGGAAGGAAGAAATTTAATGCAAGTCTCATTCATTGATTGTCATAACCAATTGTTTGATCTGCTCTGCTTGACAGGGAAAATTCATCCGGATTCACTTCGGACCAACTGGCAAGCTGGCCTCAGCAGACATCGAAACCTGTGAGTTGGAGCAACTCAGTGCAAGCAGAACTTATGCATTTGCAACCTCAAATTTATCAGGAGATTAACAGCACCTCTCTTTTGGTTAGATCTCCTGGAGAAATCCAGAGTCACTTTTCAGCTGTCTAGTGAAAGGAGCTATCACATTTTTTACCAGATAATGTCCAACAAGAAGCCAGAGCTCATTGGTGAGTGCCAGCAGTGCTGGGCTTGGCTCAGTGAGTGCTTTCTCTTCCCACTGTGACCTCCCCAGTGCCACTAAAGGTCACCCACATACCTGCAGATCTCCTCCTTATCTCCACCAACCCCTATGACTTCCTCTACGTGAGCCAAGGAGAAGTCACGGTTGCCAGCATCGATGACAGCGAGGAGCTGCTGGCGACAGATGTGAGTAGAACAGATGAGACATAAACTTTAAGGAATTTAGAGATTTTAGAGGAGCTAAGATTTTAGTTAGAGATAAGCTTTATTGGAGTTGATTAAAATAAATGGATAGGCCTTGATGAAGTTAAGAGTTAGCAGTTAACTAATAATTGATTGATTGCCAACACAGTGTTTGGTTAGCTGGGTTTATAATGAAGAATATAGAAACTGATAATTAGCTTTTAGGAACATAAGACAATTGTAGCCTCCTCTGTTCTGAAACCAACTGAAGACAAGAATGGGAGTTCTACCAATGGGTTCATTTGTCATATTTGCATTGAAAAGATAGAAAGGTCAGAATGAGGAAGACTTCATTTACTTCCTCATTTTGGGACCCCTCCCCATGAAAGGGATCACCAACCCATTTCAAGGAACAAACTACACATGCTTAATGGCTTTTGAACTAATTACCATACAAAGTGGGGAATGGGGATGTACCAAAGTTATGACTCTGTATTTGCATTTTGGGTATTCAATACTTGTATAGATAAAAGGACTCTGTGATCACCTGCAAATTGTGGTGTGTATTTGGGAGTTATCCCACAATAAACATACACCTTCTAACATTAAACTGTTAGAGAATTTTTGTCCATTACAGTTGGATATCGGTACTAGATCATATTTTCTTAATAAATTTTCTTAATAAATCATAGAGCAGAGCAGAGCAGCCCTGCAGCCAGCCCAGCTGCAGCCAGGGGGGCCTGGCCAGCCAGACCCAGCACTGCTGGCCCAGTGCCATGGGGCTGGGATGGTGCTGAACACAGCTCAGGCAGGGACAGAAACCCCATGTGCCCCTTGTGATTCACCCTTTGTGCTTTCCCAACCTGCCTGTTGCCCCTGCAGAATGCTGTGGACATCCTGGGCTTCAGCCCTGATGAGAAGGTGGGGATCTACAAGCTGACAGGGGCTGTCATGCACTATGGGAACATGAAATTCAAGCAGAAGCAGCGGGAGGAGCAGGCGGAGCCGGACGGCACAGAAGGTAGGGCTGATTGCAGAGCTTGCTTGTGAACTGCACCAGCAGAGAGCCAGCAACCCAACCCCACAGAGTGCCCAACACTTTGAAAATTATTTTTCTTTCCAGAAATTAGTTTTTTTTAAAGACAGTTTCAAGTTTCACAAAGTCTGTAGTTTAATTTATGCTCTACAAGGAAACAGAAAGACATACAACTAAAACATTGCTGCAGCCCTTTAGGCACGGACACAGCATTGTGCTGCAGCTGAGATGATGCCTTTGGAGCAAGGGGAATATTCTCCATGAGATTGGAGAGGAGCTTCTCTTGATAACACATGCATTTGAGTTGTGCCAAAAGTAGGCTCCTTGTAACAGAAACATCCCAGAGAACCAGGACATTTTTCTTTGTCCCTACTGAACTCATTTGCTGTTTCTGATCCTAGTGGCTGACAAGGCTGGCTACCTGATGGGTCTGAATTCTGCTGATTTGCTCAAGGCTTTATGCTATCCCAGGGTGAAAGTCGGGAATGAATATGTAACCAAAGGACAAAATGTCCAACAGGTATATAAACAGCCCATTAGCTTTTCAATTTCTTCAGAGTTTTCTTTCAAATTTAAAGCTGACTCAACATTTGTTACTGCCATGGCTGTGCTTCTTACAGGTGTACAATTCAGTGGGTGCACTGGCTAAATCAGTCTATGAGAAGATGTTCCTGTGGATGGTTATTCGCATCAACCAACAGCTGGACACAAAACAGCCCAGACAGCATTTCATTGGTGTCCTGGACATTGCTGGCTTTGAGATCTTTGATGTGAGTTACTGTAGGTATGCTCGTCCACTGAGGGTTGCTTGAAACTAAATGGCTTTTTTTTTTTTTTTAATTTTTAGTTCAACAGCCTGGAGCAGCTGTGCATCAACTTCACCAATGAGAAACTGCAACAGTTCTTCAACCACCACATGTTCGTGCTGGAGCAAGAGGAGTACAAAAAGGAGGGCATTGAATGGGAGTTCATTGACTTTGGCATGGACCTGGCTGCCTGCATTGAGCTCATTGAGAAGGTGGAAAAAATCTTTTTATTGTAGGAGAGTACATTTCTTTTATGATAATTTTATGATAATTTTACTTCAGTCATTCTTGACAAAATGATACATTACTGTTGAGTTACCTTTTCACATCAAAATAGGCAGCTTATGAAACCAAAGCTTTTGGAACAACAGTTGTCTCTGCACAAACAATGGTTTCCTGAACAACACGGCTGGGGTGGAAGGGAGAATGCCTACACAATGTTCAATTGATGACTTTAACAACTGCCTCTGAACAGTAGGTGAACAGTGAGGAGCGGTAATGGCTCCCTTCCCCACCTCTGACTTCCTTTGTGTACTCATATTTCTCCCAGCCCATGGGCATTTTCTCCATCCTGGAAGAGGAGTGCATGTTCCCCAAGGCAACTGACACCTCTTTCAAGAACAAGCTCTATGACCAGCACCTGGGCAAGTCCAGCAGCTTCCAGAAGCCCAAGCCAGGCAAAGGCAAGGCTGAGGCCCACTTCTCCCTGGTGCACTATGCTGGCACAGTGGACTACAACATCTCTGGCTGGCTTGACAAGAACAAGGACCCTCTGAATGAAACTGTTGTGGGGTTGTACCAGAAATCATCCTTGAAGCTGCTGTCCTTCCTCTTTTCTAACTATGCTGGTGCAGAAACAGGTGAGTGCCTTTTCAGCGATGGCCAATAAGGCAAAAGTCAACTAAAGCTTACTTCTGCTTCTCCTCTCAGTGGTATACTCAAGGCTACTAGCCCCTAAGGTGATCTTGTTCTTGTGTGCATCCAGATATGCCAAAACTAGGACACATTTATGTGCTGCGGAGAAGTAAAGTACAGCAAGTCCAACCCCAAGTGACAGGAGGTGTATCTTTCCTGACTGTGCTGTGAATCACCTGCATGCTTACTCAGCCACTAGACAGAGACCAAATAAATGTGCAAAGTGCAAGCATTTTAGTCTTTGTAGACAGAGTTTTGTTTCTTGAGGGGAACTGGAAGAACAGAAAGGAGACCATGGAAAAATTTCATATCCAGCTGGGCAGTCCTGGTGTTGTGACAGAAAAAGAGACAGAGAATAAATTTAGAATTCCTCTATAAATCTTGATTTAATTGGTTTCACAGTATAGCAACTATGGAAAGACACTGAGCTACTTGGACTTGCATTTCTGAGACTAAAATTTGCTTCCTGTTGTAACTCAGAATAGAACTGTATTCTTCACTGGGAGTACTGGATTAGGAGATTTTTCTATAGAAGACCTCCCTGAACTAAGTGGATGCCCAGTGCTGAGTCTCATTTTTGAGGTCTTTCACCTAATTTAAAAAAAATTTAAATGGGGGTTTGTGTAATAGTGAAAGCAGTATGTGACCAGAAGCACAGAGTACACTGTTAGGAAACTTAGGTCAGGCCATACTGTTCCATACAAACAACCTAAACCATTTGAGATCAAATATCCCATGCACTGATCAACTACTACCTAGCAGCAGTTCACTAAACTCTCAAGGAGCAGTGTGTCAGTATTTAAAATGAAATATTCTATTGGTCCATGGGCAAAGGAAGATGAAGCCTACAAAATGTACTGCATATTCTAACTGTTCACCTCCCATCTACTTCTTCCAAGGTGAGAGTGCTGGTGGTGGTGGCAAGAAGGGTGCTAAGAAGAAGGGGGGCTCTTTCCAGACAGTGTCTGCTGTGTTCAGGGTATGTGAATTTCTTTTTACATGAGCCATGCTTCCACAAAATGATCTGAGGGCTGGAATACCTATCTTAGAAAAACAGCTGAGAGAGTTGGGGCTGCTCAGCCTGGGGAAGAGAAGATTTCAGGCACACCTTATTCTGGTTTTTCAATATATAAAAGGGGGCTTATCAGAAAGACAGAAAATTACCTTTTACCAGGGCCTGTAGTGACAGGACAAAAGGCAATGATTTTAAACTGGAAGAGGGTAGATTTAAACTGGATATAAGAAAAAAATAATTCACTCTGAGGGTGGGGAGGCCCTGGCACAGGGTGCCCAGAGAAGCTGTGGTTGCCCCATCCCTGGAAGTGTTCATGGCCAGGCTGGATGGGGCTTGGAGCAACCTGGGATAGTGGGACAAGAATGCTGGGCTTGGTGAACTTTGAATGCCTCTTCCAAACCAAACCATCCTGTGATTCCCTGAACTTAAATAACTCCCTGAGTTTAAATAAGAATGCAAAAGCTTTGTAGCTTGAAGCAGAAGCCCTTGTTTTGTTCTATCCCAGGAGAACCTGAACAAGTTGATGACTAACCTGAGAAGCACCCATCCTCACTTTGTGCGTTGCCTGATTCCCAACGAGACCAAGACACCTGGTAAGTCCACCCTTATGTTCTGAAGACATGGGACTGGCAGGAATTGGCCTGTTAAGCTTCCACACCAACTTCCCAAATAGCTCCTTCTGCATTTGAATCCTTTTGGGGGCTGGCCTGCAAGGCAGTAACAAGGGGAGCTTTTTTGTGCTGTCTACTGTGACTGAAAGAATTTGAGCATTACATGGCCCATTTACTCAGTTTTGCTTATCTGTGTATCTGCATCTCTGTTTATTGTGTGTACAGAACTGAGGGTGAAAAAGCTGGGTTTGATTACAGCTGATAAATAATAGCATTTGAAAATCCCTTGTCTGGATGGCACTACACTGTTCCATCTTTGCCTACATCCAGTGAGGAGGCTGATGCTGTTGAAGATTTTTCAGTTGGTCTCCTAAAGCACCATCCTGCCACTTTTTGAGAAATGTGGCCTGATGGCTTTGCACAAGCACTGCTAGCCCTCGTGTTCTTAGTAAAACTCACTGATGCAACTCTCCACAACTACTTATATGAATTGAAGGCACGTTCTGTCTGCTCTTCCTGCATCTTTAATTGAGAGCTGGTTCAATTTAAAAAAAAAAAAAAAAAGATAGGAGATAATTCTGAAACGCGAATACACATGAAGATTCCCTGGGATAAAAAAGGGATCATGATGGATGCATTTTGTTTAAGGTGCAATGGACCATTACCTGGTGATGCATCAGCTGCGGTGCAATGGGGTTCTGGAAGGCATCCGAATCTGCAGGAAGGGGTTTCCAAGCAGAATCCTTTATGCAGATTTTAAGCAAAGGTAGGTCCTCAGTTATTACTCACTGTCTGTTAGGAAGAGGCCTCAATAAGCACACAGCTCAGGTGACATGTCTGTGACATTTGCCCAGGCAGACCAGATTAGTGGCACTGGAGGGAACTGAGGCATTAATTCTGTTCTGAGGTCACTCCAGTGTCTCCCTCTCTGACCAGACCAGAGATTTCTCTAAATATCAGAACCAGGATAATTTCTAAAGTGAAGCCAGTGCCTGATGATTCAAAGAGATGCAAAGCACTCGCAGTGTAATGAGTAAGGTGCCATTATAGGCTACTCTTTGAAGTCTTCCAGAGTACAAAGTCAATCCACAAGAGCCTCCTCACAGTGCTCTGTCTCTGCACTGTGTGCCTTTCCATCATCTTTAAAATGGAGAAAACTAAACTGGTTCATGGGGGCTCAGTTGCCATAGAGTGCTAAATCAGAACTGTCTGCTGTTATAGTTAAATACAGCATCTTCCATGCTGCACTGGTGTGAAACTGACCCATGATATACAATTATTCCTATTTTCCTCTTTGTAACCAGTTCTTGCAACCTGTCTCACCACAGGTACAAGATCCTTAATGCCTCAGCCATTCCAGAAGGCCAATTCATCGACAGCAAAAAGGCTTCAGAAAAGCTTCTTTCTTCCATTGATGTTGACCACAACCAGTATAAATTTGGCCACACCAAGGTAAAGTCCTTGTGGAAGAGCAGGTATAATTAAGCAAAATATTTTGTTTGTTGAAAGTATTTCTTGCATGCTAAATCAGCCTTCATGATGATTGTAAACAATCCAACCATTCTGCCCGGGGCAGGGACACCTTCCCCTATCCCAGGTTTCTCCAAGCCCCATCCAACCTGGCCTTGGACACTTCCAGAGAGGAGCTAAATTCTCCATGAACTACAGTAGAGCAGGCATCAAATAACACTGCAATAATATGATTAGCTCCTACTCAGAGGGACTTGTCATGAATCACAGGAACACTGAGGATTTGAATACTGACAGAAAATTTCTCTAGCACTTAAACCTTTCCCCTGAGGCATTTTTCTTAAACCTCCTTGCACTGCCCTGCATCAGCTGTCAGTGGCCATGTATCTGCCCAAGCCTCAGGCTGTTTGACCCTTTTCTTTATGTTCCAGGTGTTCTTCAAGGCAGGTCTCCTGGGACTGCTAGAAGAGATGAGAGATGAGAAGCTTGTGAGCCTCATCACTCATACACAAGCTATGTGCAGAGGGTACCTCATGAGAACTGAATTTAAAAAGATGAATGAAAGAAGGTAATGTAAGAAAATGCCAGCAATTGTACTGTGTCAGACCAAAGGCCCATCAATGTAATATATTGTCTCAGGCAAAAAGCTGCCCTTGGGAAAGAACTTTAGAAATTATTGGGGAGCAGAGCAAGTACAAACAATCAGCTTCCTCCTGACAGTCTCACAAATTCTGGCAGCAGCTGTTTAGCATTCAAGTCCATAAAAACGTTTCCTTATTTTTCAGAAATTATTTTTCACTTTCTGTCTTAAAAATTTCTAATATGGTATTGGCTATTTTGAGTGATCCAAAAAGCATCAAGATGCTGCTTCCACAATCGACAGTAACTGCCAGATTTGTAGTCTTACAGCAGTACCTCAACCATATCAGTTGTCACTCTGGTATTTACCTGAGCACTTGTGTTTTCCTTGAGACTGAGGAAAGCCTCAGAGATTCCCAGTCAATATGGCAGAGAAGTCTGTCTGTTTTGTAGTATTTCTTCCTTGTATATTCAGACAATAGATATTATTCAAGCTACTGAACCAGCCATGCTCCAGTAAGGGCCTTGAAATTAGTCTTTAATAAAAGCAAGGGAGATGAGGGAAAAAAGCCTCATGCAAAAGGTCTTGGGGTAAATCCTGATGATGTGTGGAAAATAATCAGGATGTTTCCAGCTTGAGCCTCACCACCCTCATTAACTGGTTTCATGTGTTTTCAGAGAATCTATTTATATCATCCAGTACAACATTCGTGCATTCATGAATGTCAAACACTGGCCATGGATGAAGCTGTACTTCAAGATCAAGCCCCTGCTGAAGAGTGCAGAGTCTGAGAAGGAGATGGCCAACATGAAGGAAGAGTTTGAGAAAACCAAGGAGGAGCTTGCAAAGTCTGAGGCAAAGCGGAAGGAGCTGGAGGAGAAAATGGTGAAACTTGTGCAGGAGAAAAATGACCTGCAGCTCCAAGTTCAGTCTGTGAGTAAACTCCATTTGCAGATTCACCTCATTTCCTCTTACTCTGCTGTTCTTTTTCTCCCCTTTTCCATTGTCCTCTATAAACAGGCACGTCATGGGGAGAAACCCTCCACTGCTTTGTGTCTGATCTTGTCCCTTACACCCAAGCAAGGTGCAAAGCATACACCAAACACTAACACCAGTAAAAATACAGGAGGTTCCAGTGCTATCACCAGTGGAGGAATCAGACATTCCACAGTGTCTACAACGTGTTGTTTGATTCTGGATTAAATACAGGCTGTTTCCACATCTACTGCCACTATAATATGGAGCTTTTCTGTCAGAGGCAGGACTGAAACTGTGGAAACTGCTTTTCTCTGGAATACTCCTGAACAGAGACTGAAATTACACCTGTCAGGTTCTAAAAGGCAATAAAATATTACATGGCCAAGAGCAGTTTGGTGAAAGTGCACTTGTCACTTGTTGCCACGTGCTTTCAAATCAGTTCAGTTTCAAAAAACCCCAAGTATTGTTTCACTCACCAACAATCTTTAATGTCTTTTGTCATTTTTATGATAAATATAATGTGCCTTCAATATGTTCTGGTAGGAGAGTGAAAATCTAGCTGATGCTGAAGAGAGATGTGAAGGACTCATCAAGAGTAAAATCCAGCTAGAAGCTAAAATTAAAGAACTAAACGAAAGACTGGAGGACGAGGAGGAGACAAATGCTGAACTGACAGCAAAGAAGAGGAAACTTGAAGATGAGTGCTCGGAGCTGAAAAAAGATATTGATGATCTTGAAATGACTCTGGCCAAAGTGGAAAAGGAGAAGCATGCAACAGAGAACAAGGTGACAGAGGAATCAGGGAATTATTCTTCCCCAGGCAGTGCTCTCACACAGCTTGTCAGTTTTGTGGGAAAATGTAGCCACTTGTAAGTTCTGTGAATAGAAGTGAGGTGTGTCCAATGCATAGGAGAGAGGTCTTTTCACTTAATCAGCTGACAAAATTTTTTCTGTTAAGTTTCTTTATCATGTTATCATGGTTTGTTTCACTTTTACGGAAAACTTAACATATTTTTGGCTGTGCTTAACACTTGATCATCTCTTTTTAAAGAACATTACTTGCTGAGAAATTACAGCTGTTTTCACAGCAAATATATGCAGGAAAGACATTCCTTGAGCAAGAGCAACTCAGAGGGCTTTTGCAAATCCCAATGGGAAAAACTTTCAGAGGCAAGGAAACTTCTAGCAGGTTTTACTATAAATTTAGTAGGATAGGGGTGGGGATCAAAAACAAGTAAAGCAAGAATTCCTATCACTGCAGGACCAGAGAGATGAGACTCTCAGGTGTGATATATGCTGCTGCCCTCATGGCAATCAATAGAAACATTTCGCAGAGAGCATTTTGACTACATCCATGCAAGGATGCAGTCACTGCGTTCTCAGCCTGCCGTTTCTCAAGGCATCCCCCCGTGGGATGGATGCTGTCTGACAGGTAAAGAACCTCACTGAAGAGATGGCAGCTCTGGATGAAAACATTTCTAAACTCACCAAGGAGAAAAAGGCCCTCCAGGAAGCCCACCAGCAGACACTGGATGATTTGCAAGTTGAGGAAGACAAAGTCAGCACCCTCACCAAAGCCAAGACCAAACTGGAGCAGCAAGTGGATGATGTAAGGAGAAGTTTTTGGGTCATGTATATATACACTGTGACAGATTACAGTAGACCAGAAATCTGTAGTTTGGAGTATATGCAACACCTAAAGCAGATAAGCCAGCTCTAATAACTTCAGCCAATAAAACACTGCTAATTTACAGGCAATTGTGGAATCCAGCATATCTTTCCTGTTCATCACAGGGTATTTCAGCACTGTAGACTTTTGTGATGTGATTTAACCCATTAGCTGAAGCAGGAGATGTGTAACAGTTTGAAGGTTGCTGCAGAGTTATTTATGTGCACATATATTCCAGGAAGTTATAGATACTGGGAATTTGTGTATATTTAGCAGTCTATATGCTAGGAACTACAGCTACTGGAAAAATTTAATTTCTGTTTTTTCAAAAACTGGTGTTTCAGTATTTATATTTCATATGTGCACAGTCAAGTTGTTGACACCTCTCTCATGGTGAGAGTGCAGCACACATAGAGATGTCCTGATTATTGTCCTGATTATTTTCTCTATTCATCAATTTCCAACTTACTTAGATCTTTAAATCAAGAATAGTTACTTTGAAAGTATAATTTATGTATTTCAAACTATGTTTTATATGTTTTAGCTTGAAGCATCTCTGGAACAAGAGAAGAAGCTGCGAATGGACCTTGAGAGAGCAAAGAGAAAACTGGAGGGTGATCTGAAAATGTCTCAGGATTCCATCATGGATCTGGAAAATGATAAGCAACAAATGGATGAAAGGCTAAAAAAGTATTACACTGACTTATTGTGCTCTGAATTCTGAAATTCGTGTTTTATCTTAACCACACTGAATTTGCCTTCTTGTTCTTTAATAGAAAGGACTTTGAAATTAGCCAGTTGCAAAGTAAAATTGAAGATGAGCAGGCTCAAAGTTCTCAGCTGCAAAAGAAAATTAAGGAGATTCAGGTAAAGTGGAGGAGTTATTTATAATTTTAGTGGCAAGCACAAGTTTCTTAGAATTAATTGGTATTTACTCTTAGACCATTCTACAAAAATATTATCCCTCACATGAATAAAACCATTAATATGGGACTCTGGGTGCTGTTCCCATCTCAGGGCACTTTTACAGAAACTCTGTACATGACCACATAGGAAATTTCTTGCATGAACATTGTGGCAGGCTTTGAGAATGGGTGTGAATGTTTCCTCTTTATTCCTTAGTGATGATTTTACACCTGTCCATCCAAAAGTCCTCTTTTAACCAATTAACTCTCATAGGCTCGGATAGAGGAACTGGAGGAGGAAATCGAGGCAGAGCGCGCTATCCGCGCCAAGTCTGAAAAGCAGAGAGTCGACCTGTCCAGGGAGCTGGAGGAGATCAGCGAGCGCCTGGAAGAAGCAGGAGGGGCCACAGCAGCTCAGGTGGAGATGAACAAGAAGCGTGAGGCAGAGTTCCAGAAGATGCGCCGTGACCTGGAAGAGGCCACGCTGCAGCACGAAGCCACGGCTGCCGCCCTGCGCAAGAAGCACGCGGACAGCACAGCTGAGCTGGGCGAGCAGATCGACAACCTGCAACGCGTGAAGCAGAAGCTGGAGAAGGAGAAGAGTGAGCTGAAGATGGAGATTGATGACTTGGCCAGCAACATGGAGTCTGTCTCCAAAGCCAAGGTGGCTGCATGGGAAGGAGTATTTGTCATTGTTAGCGTTGTTCTTCTGAGCAAATGGATGAACTGAGGGATTTGTTTTCAACCTCTTTGCAGAGTAATCTGGAGAAGATGTGCCGAGCTCTTGAAGACCAGTTCAGTGAAGTCAGAGCCAAAGATGATGAACATGTGCGGCTCATTAATGATCTGAACACACAGAAAACACGCCTACAGACTGAGAATGGTACGTCCCCTGGTGAAATGTAATATTCCAGTGTCAAGCACTTAAATATGCTGCCTGAATGCCCGTGTGTTTTGCAACATATTCATCACTTGGGGATCTGAACAAAACTCAGAATGTAGAATCTCCTCCTGGTGGCAGTCATAGAAACCTGCCCAAGGAAACACAAAACCAAACCAGAAGCAGTACTGTAAGTCAAAATTAACAAGTGAGTTTGTGGTCAGTTCATCTTTTCTTTGATGTCAGCACAGCTTTTCCTATCAGTGGGAATGCAATTACTACTATTACTACTTCAATTTACTATGTTATATCTTACAATCCCACATGGCTAGCTGCTCTCATTCATTTGTTTAATGTCTCATATCTCTGTGTAAAAAAATAACCTTTTTCCTGTTAGGTGAACTTACTCGGCAGCTGGAGGAGAAGGAGGCCTTGATTTCTCAGTTAACTCGAGGCAAACATACTTTCACTCAGCAGACTGAAGAGCTGAAGAGACAACTAGAGGAAGAAAATAAGGTGACTTTCATTTGAAACAATAAAATATTTATTTTAAATTTATTTTAAAATAAATTAAATTTCTCCTCAGAGAAGGGACATCAGAGTAGTGAAAATTTTCAACTTTGCCTTGGAATACAACACAGAGAGGAGACATTAAAAAATTAAATAAGCAAGACAGTTTAAGCCCTTCTCATCATGCATTCTGAAGATCAAAAACATGAGAGAAGTGAAGGAAAGCAGCTCTGTGCCTATAGGCAAAGCAAACAGCAGCAGCCAAGAAAAGGATATAGAGCAGGACTGCTTGCACTTGGTTTGTTGGTGGATTTATTTTGCCTCTGCCTGAAACACCTGGTGCAGCTGTGTTTGAGAGGTGTTCCCCCCAGACAAGCTGGGCAAGTGTCACAGACATATTTTATGAAAAATCCTTCTGCCAGGATTTTTTCTCCTGAGAAGCTGAGAGGCCTCAGAAACAAAATGTGAACAATGATTATCTGCTGCTGTGGAATGCAACAGGTGCATCTTTGATTGGTTTCATGTGGTTGTTTTTACTTGATGACCAATCACAGGTCCAGCTGTCTCAGACTCTCTGGTCAGTCACAAGATTTTATTATCATTCTTTCCTAGCCTTCTGATGCCTCCTTTCTCTTTCTTCAGTATAGTTGCAGTATATAATTTTATTTTAATATAATACATATAATAAACTAATAAATCAGCCTTCTGAAACATGGAGTCAAGATTCTCATCTCTTCTGTTGTCCTGGGGACCCACAAAAACCACCACAGGCAAGCACCCGACCCTGATTAACAACATCAGGCCTGAAACGCAGAATCCCTAATGCTATTCATTTTGCTCCTTCTGTTTCTCTAGCAACTGCAGCACATGGACAGGGAGATATGAATATTTTATCAGACTAGAGGAAAAATACCCAGTCACAAATTATTTGTGTTCTCCCAACTTGTTTCATTTTAACTGCCAAGGCCAAGAACGCCCTGGCCCACGCCCTGCAGTCCGCTCGCCACGACTGTGACTTGCTCCGGGAACAATATGAGGAGGAGCAGGAGGCCAAGGGGGAGCTGCAGCGAGCCCTGTCCAAGGCCAACAGTGAAGTGGCCCAGTGGAGAACCAAATACGAGACGGACGCGATTCAGCGCACGGAGGAGCTCGAGGAGGCCAAGTAGGTGGGGGGGTGGCTTGGAGCAAGTAGAAGGATATTTAAGCATAATGAGGGCAGAGCTGAAGGAAACCAGAATGTGTTTGTAGGGGTAATATGCAGAGAAGTGTGCTTTTTAATGTATTAGAAGTGAAAAGGGGGGGTGAGTGGATATGTAAAGGAGAAGTAGGAGTGGAGGCTTAGGGGGGTCTACATAAAGGAGAATTCCAGTGCATTGAGTTAATCATAGTAGTTGAAAGAGCACATTCTTTACACTGTCAGTATTGGAAGCATATTTTTGGTCCCTCTCCACATTGGTACAGTTTCTTATCCCCTCAATCTATGCACCACTTCAGAGTGCTGTGCCACCCCAGGCTCCTGGCACCACAGCATTATATATTGCTCTCTGTGCCCATCTTCCCCATTCCAAACTCCTTTCATGTCCATTTTCTGAGAAGGTCAGAATTTTCTTTTCCTCAGTGCTGAATGTCCCATCCTGCAGGAAGAAGCTGGCCCAGCGCCTGCAGGAATCAGAGGAGCAGATTGAGGCTGTCAATGCAAAGTGTGCCTCACTGGAGAAGACAAAGCAGAAGCTGCAGGGGGAAGTGGATGATCTCATGATTGATGTGGAGAGGTCACATGCAGTCTGTGCAGCATTCGATAAAAAGCAGAGGAATTTTGATAAGGTTTGTTCAAAAGATCATGCCAGATCTAAACATCATCAGATATTTGATAGGACAGGACAAATTCTGAAATTACCAAAGTTCGGCACTCACAGTAAAATAAATTGCATCTTACCCAAAGCAAAATTATGGTAAGGGCCCCATAGTGGGACATATGGTAAAGTCACTGTGTAAATAGCCCCAGGTGGCCACAGCAAATAATAAATCAGCCTTCTGACAATTAAAAAAAAAACATGAAGTCTTCACAAGAGAGACTGGTCAAGCAGACTGAGTACTCACATGCAAGCCAAGCCCTGGTGCTAGTCTGCCAGCCTGACCCTGGGGTTAGGCAGAGCCTCAGACTCTTGGCAAGTTCCAGCCTTCAGTGCCCTTACTAACATTTAAAAGAATCTGCACTGTTGGACCAAGTGATGCTGCACAGCCTTGTGTGAGTGAGAACACTGTGCTAAAAAAGGAACTTACAGGTCTGTGGTATCAAAGTAAGGAGAGAATTGGTAGAGAATGACCTTGCTTGGTGGGCTTAGTCCAGGACCACTGGCTCCTGCAACACTGTCAATCCTCACACATCCTTATTCAGACCAGCTACATTATGTTCGGGCTAGTGTCAAACCAAACTCCTTCCTGGCAGCTTGGGGCATGCACTAGTGTTGGTTGAAGAGGTAAATTTATGTAGATCTCACCAAAACCACCAGAGCATGCATCACAGGGAGCTATTGTCACAGGCAGAGAACAGTCCAAAGCAAAAGACCATTAAGATAGGCCAGGCCTCTTGGGTTCTTTTCACACAAAGGTGCAGAGAGGGAGTGTGTCAGAATGGGTCATTCTCCTGTCCCACCAGATCCTGGCTGACTGGAAGCAGAAGTACCAGGAGAGCCAGACTGAGCTGGAGGCTGCCCAGAAGGAGTCGCGCTCCCTCAGCACCGAGATCTTCAGGATGAAGAACGCCTACGAGGAGATGCTGGACCAGGCCGAGACTGTCAGGAGGGAGAACAAGAACCTCCAGCGTGAGTTCATGTGTCTGTCACCTTGGATTCACTGTGAATCCACATTTCTGGACTGCCACAGCTCTGCCTCTTCCCAGGGTTTTGTTCTTTATGATTTTCCCACAAAGGTGGTGACTTCCTTTCCTGCTCAGCTGATCATAAAGTTACCTGCCAGCACACACTTCCACCTCTAGAGCATCCTGCCTCCTCAGGATGTTCCCCCTTCTTCACACCATGGCAATCCTATGCATGGATGAGGACCAAGTTAACTGAATAGACAGAAATTATAATGATACTCAGGTTTTTTTTCAGATTGCTTCAGTCACTGCTACTAGAAAAAATCTGGCAGGCTGTTGCCTGTCTCCTGATTATTGGAGGATCATGCAGCTGTGGCACAATAGGTTGGCATTTAATAAGCAAACTAATTATAGAAAGGAAATACAACTCAGATCCTTTTTGTGAACTGAATGATCACTGGGAATTATCTGAGCATAAAGAGATCAATCAAACATGACTGCCTCTGGAGATGTAATTTCACTACCCAGAGGAAGTTGACATTATTTTCTGAGCTTACTCCAGTTGGTCCCTCTCATTTTCAAATTGCACACTAAACTGGGATGTGCAGGTTATCAGAAAGATTGCACATAAGATGGATTATTTTTCTCACAGTTACATCCCATTACACCAGAGTCTCTTTTGCCACTCCCATTGCCAAAGAGCAATTGCAGGTGCCACTGATCACACTGTCTGAGAGGAGCTGAGTATGTGTTTTCTGGTTGCAGAGGAAATTTCTGATCTGACTGAACAGATTGCTGAGTCTGGAAAAGCAAATCATGGGCTGGAGAAAGCAAAGAAGCAAATTGAGCAAGAAAAGTGTGACCTACAAGCAGCATTAGAAGAAGCAGAGGCAAGTGTCCTCAGTCAGGGGCTTGATTTTAGAGAAATCAAGAACAGAGAAAATTTGGAGATATATTTTATATTCCTGCTTATCCTGAAATTGTCCCAGAAGTGCAGTAAGACAGCACAGACAGACCAAAAGGCACAGGGACTGCTCCCCTGCCATACCAAGGTGGCATTCCTTGCTGTGCTATCATGCACAAAACCCCCTCAGTCCCAGTCTAAAATTGAGCTCATTTTGCACCATCTCTTTGAATTTGCTTCCATGGAAGGCTGAAGAAAAGTCACTAAAATTTAAAAACTCTAATAGTTTTGTTTCTAGCCTTCTGTTCTCTATTTTCTCTGACTGCCACTTGGAAAAGATTTTATTACTTCTGTATTACCACATCTGATACTCCACAAAATATCTTTGTGAGCACAGAATTAGCTTGTACAGGATCCCTACAAGTCTTTAGTCAACTTCCTGGTCAAAGAAGGGCAACTTTGACCTTACATTAGGTTGCTCAAAGCCTTGTCTAATTGGTTTTTATAATTTTCAAGGATGGAGATTACAGAGTATTGCTGGAAAACCTTTTCCAGTACAACATCATTCTCGGGGTTAAACATTTCTATCCCTGTATGCCGCCAGGATTTCCCTTGTATTGACTTTTAACAGACCTTTTGTCTTTTTATTGTCCACCACCAAGAAGAGCTTCACTTTATTTTCTCTTTAACTCCTCTTAGGTTGAAAAAGAAGTATAAAACAATCTCTAGATCTCACTAAATGGGTGGGCAGTAGGAGCAAGAGTTATTGGGGTTATATAATCCATATACTCCAATTTATGCACCTAAATAGCATCGGTCTAATCCTGAATTAATCAATATTGGCTTATTCTAGAATCCAAAAGGAGAATCAGGGATCTCTGGAAAATATGTTCTTAAAAGGGATGCCAGGGCTGCATCAGCTGTTTTATTCTCTGCATGTGCTTATTTCTGTCCAGTGGGTGGAAAGACCCAGCCTCAGGCTTTTCACTGTGCCTACAACTGAATCTGGATGGCACCAGGGTGAAGGAAATGAGTTCCAGAGGAAAGGTTGTGTGAAAGGGCAACTTGGCCACACAGTCACTGGGGTGGGGCAAAGCAGAAATCAGCATGGAGATGCCAGAGCAGGCAAGCTGCTCCTGAGCAGGAATCTTGGCTGTCCTATTTTATATTTCCTCATGATCTGTTGTCTCTCCAGTGTCACCACAGACTTCAGTGCCCAGACCTTGTGGTATCTGAGGCATTTTCCTAAGGAATATTATTCCTAAATTACCATTGAAAATCCAGCTGGGGTACAGTGAGTGTGGAATAGGAGTCAGCTTTTTCAGTGCTTGGTCTTTAAAGGGTCACATTCGGGTCCCTCCCAGCTGCAAGGGGCCACATTTCTGCACGGGCATTTCCCAGAAATGGATGCTACAGAGACAAATTATAATTATTTCAACCTTCACAGGGCTCTTTAGAGCACGAAGAGGGGAAAATCTTACGTGTTCAGCTGGAGCTGAACCAGGTGAAGTCAGATGTTGACAGAAGGACTGCAGAGAAAGATGAGGAAATTCAACAGCTGAAGAGGAATCACCAGAGGGTGTTAGAGTCCATGCAAACCATGCTGGATGCTGAGGTCAGAAGCAGAAATGATGCCCTGAGGCTGAAAAAGAAGATGGAAGGAGACCTGAATGACATGGAAATCCAGCTGAGCCATGCCAACTGTCAGGTAGCAGAGACACAGAAGCACCTCAAAGCTGTGCAAGGGCAGCTCAAGGTAGGGACCACAAGGCTGCTGTCCCCTGAGCCTTTCCCATTCCCTCTGCTCGCTTCTGGCTCTCACATTTGGTGCTCTCACCTTTCAAGGACTCCCAGCTCCATTTAGATGATGCCCTGAGAGAGAACGATGACCTGAAGGAGCAGCTGGCTATCGTGGAGCGCAGGAATGGCCTGATGACAACGGAGATGGAGGAGATGAGAGCTGCCATGGAGCAGACGGAGCGAGCCCGCAGGGTGTCTGAGCAGGAGCTCACAGACGCCAGCGAGAGGGTGCAGCTGCTCCACTCACAGGTATTGGGCACCTCCTGGCTCCACGGGAGACTTCTACAGGCCTGTGGGAGTGGCACAAACACAAACTCACAAATGGGAGCGGCACAAACACAAACTCACAAATGGGAGCGGCACAAACACACTCACCTGCTGTGTGAGGGCAATGGGAGCTGGGGCTGGGGTGGGAAGCTGGAGGGTGAAGTGGGGCTGGGTCAGGGACCAGCAGGTGCCTGGCAGGGCTCCCAACCCCACTCTGGGCTCCCAACCCCACTCTGGGCTCCCTGGCTCAGGGGGGCACCAGAAATGCAGCCCCTGTATGAGCTATGCTCATGTGGCTCTCTGCTTCCGATTCCCTCAAATGTGGAATTCACGTGGACTAGGATCAATTCAATATTGTGGAATTCACAGGGAGTAGGAACAATTAAATATTCTAGAATTCTGAGTTTTTAGGCAGCAGCTCATCCCACACTAATTAGTGCAAACAGGGTGGGAATGACCTGTCTGCTGACTGCCCCAACAGAACACGAGCCTCATCAACACCAAGAAGAGACTGGAAGTGGACATAACTCACCTACAGACTGAAGTTGAAGACAGCATTCAGGAAGCCAGGAATGCAGAGGAGAAAGCAAAGAAAGCAATCACAGATGTGAGTCCTCTTGCCCTCCCATTTTGTGCTGCCACAGTCACTTTTCCACTTTAGAAAGGCAGCAGTCAGATGGAGGAGAACCAATTCTTCAGCAGAAAATATCTGTGACACACAGTCCCTGCCTCATGCAGCCATTGCCCTACCATTTGCCCCAGAAGATCCCTCCAGAAAGGGTCCTCATGTCCTGCTAGATGTCTATATTGAGGAGGAATTCTCTCTCCCCTTCTCCATACCCATTCACTTTTGCTTCCAGAGTAAATGTAGTAGGCAGGATAGAGCAGGTGGTGGCAAAATTGTAATAGAAAAAGAGTAGTTTGAAACAAAAGCCTGTCTAGACACAGCACAGAAAAGCAGAAATTAAGGCTAAAATCATACATAATTCTATACAAATGCTAGACATGCAATAAAGAAAAAGAGACAATATAAGTGTTTCATTTAAATGAGGCCACAGGTTCCACATTATCAGAAATAACAACACCTGGGACCATCTAGGAAAGGTATAGGAAAATTAAACAGAGGAGAATGGTGACACTATTGCATCAAGTGCTGGTTCACCAGTGTCTGGTCCTGCCTGCCCACCAGCAGCAGTGCTGCAGGACCCCTGAGCTCTCTGCTGGGCCATGTGGGTGCAGCTATCAACCCCAGCTTCTGAGCTCCTCAGCAGGAAAAAGCTTTCAGTGCAGTTTGAGGTACTGGCAAAAACTGCTTAGAAGTCTGACTCTGGCAAATTTCAGATAGCCAAATACTCCAAGTCATGAGGAAGCCCAGAGATGCAGAGTGCTGGCTGCTAATACCTCAATTTTGACTTAGAACACAGAACTTTGGTACCAATCCATTTGCACACCTTGATTATTATTTTCTTTTTATCAACCATGTCTGTTCTCTGAGGTGAAGCAGTTTTAGAAGCACAGACTTTGAGAAAGAGTGATCCTGTTTGTGTGACAGAGCCTTAGCCAGGCCATGGGCACTGAGAATGTGCAGAGCCCCTCACCAATGTGAAGCTGGGGGTTTTTCTCAGGCACCCAGAACTGCTGGGATGGAAATATTTGTAACATAACTGTGACCACAACCAGGCAGCCATGATGGCAGAAGAGCTGAAGAAGGAGCAGGACACCAGTGCCCACCTGGAGAGGATGAAGAAGAACCTGGAACAGACAGTGAAGGACCTGCAGCTTCGTCTGGATGAGGCCGAGCAGCTGGCACTGAAGGGGGGGAAGAAGCAGCTCCAGAAGCTGGAGGCCAGGGTATGGTGAAGATTTGGGTAGATTAAGGTGAAGTTTCTGACTGGGCCCTTGGTTGCTGGAACACCTTGGGAGGGTGGAAACAGGGAGAGCCCCAGATATTCCCAGCAGGTTTGGTGAGAGCTGTGCTGTGTAGCCAAATATTGCACTGGGGGTGAAGAACCCGAGAGTGACCTCAAAAAAACTGAGTGGGCAAAAATGGGGGCAGATGGACATCAGGGAGACATAGAAGGTGGTTTTGTCTAGGGAAAAATAATTTAAGTTGTATTTAATTGGGCATGAAATGGGAACTGGTAATGGACACACTTCAGAAGCTGTTGGATGTGCCATAGAAATGGAAACTTAAAACAGAAAAAAAAAATTGGGCTTCATTAGGAAAGGCACTGAGAAGCAGACAGAGCTGTATGGCAACACATTCTTGCCACTATATTAAGTATACCACGTGCAGTTCTGGTCTCTGCAGCTCAAGAAGGATCTGCAAGATAAAGATTTGAGTATTGACAAACAAGTCTAGGACTCTGCCACTGAGAGAGACCAGCCCATCTTTACCTTTAAAATAAATAAAAATAAATACTTTACAGAGTGGGCAGTGAAATTTGGAAACCTGCCACCATGGAAGGCTGTAGAGGCAGCTGGTAAAAGGTACAAAAAGGGCAGGTTTACAGAGGGGCACAGTCATAGATATGCCACCTTACATCTCCAGTTCAGTGCCTGTGGAAACTGGACAAGTGGAAAGGGAATAGACAGCAGCCAGGTTTCCATGCTGTCCCTAAACAGTATTTGCCACTGCCACTCCCAAAGATAACAAATGCAAGACAAAAACTAAAACAGATTTTTCCCATTTACCTGGTGAGCATTGACAGAAGCCACCCTTCCCTGTTTCAATTTACTCCTCTCTGACAGATTTAAGCCTGATTTTCACTACAAATTCTCTAGGTATGCACAGCTGAGTTCCTTTTATAAACAGCTATTGGTTCACACACTTTGTCATCATCAACATAACACAGGGAGCATATTTTAGCTAATCTAGACCCAAAAAGCAGCAGGATCAGCAGCCATTCTTGCCATCTTCACTGTGATCCTGTGTTCCAGATTAATGAGTTAGAAAATGAGCTTCATTCTGAGCAGAAACGAGGAATAGAATCCCTGAAAGGAGCTCGCAAGTACGAACGGAGGCTGAAGGAGCTCACTTACCAGGTACTGCACATCCTCCACCCTCCCACGTGGGCCACCTCAGTTCAGCTGCCAAGGCTGACTCCTTTTTCACTTCCTACAGTCTGAAGAAGATAAGAAAAATATCCTTCGGCTCCAGGACCTGGTGGACAAGCTGCAGCTAAAAGTGAAAGCCTACAAGAAACAGGCTGAGGAAGCTGTGAGTGGAGGAATCTTTTCAGTGGGGCCTGGGTGGAGATTTCTGAAACGTGGGCTCCCTAGATCATTAAAATAATTGAATACTGAGTTTGACAGGTCAGCCAAGGCCACACTGCCTTTGAATATTCTTAATCACGGCTCACAACAGAGCGGGTGTAGCTGTAGTTCTCCTGGAACTGGTGCACTTTTGGAACCACACAAGCCAATTTTCCCACCTGGAAGGGAGTGGGGTAATTGTTCTGCCCCCTGAGTGGCCATGCTGTGGATGGTACTGGATATAAACACAGAGTGCTGGCAATGCAGGGCTGTACCTGTGAGGCCAGCACAGGTGTCAGTGGTGGCAGGGTATTGCTGGCTGGGGTCTCTGTACAAATCACAAATGGGATGGGACTGCTGGGAACGTGCCTTGAGCTGTTTGATTTTCCAGCATCAGTCTCATTATATGGCTATGACAATGGGAAGATCCCACCAGCTCACATCCCAGGCAGCAGACACAGAACTCAATGTCACAATTCACTTGAAAAGTTTTTTGACCAATCACACAAAGCAAAAGCACATTGACAGTGGTTCCATCCAATCACTATAAGCACAGGTACCTTTGGTTAAACAATGCTTGCTTATTTCAAATACAATACCTGCTTGTGAGCCTTCAAACAATGCACAGAGCTCCATTATTGAGCTTAGAACTCCCCAATATCTCACTGGATAAACTTTTCTGTAGCTTAGGGAGTTATTCTAGACAAGCATTAATACACAGACCATTGTTCTGTTTGTCCTTACTTTTCTACTTCTTACATAATTTTTCTGCTGCCCAATCTCATGGCTGCTGCTGAGCTCCAATCCCAGTTCTGCTGTCTCTGAGGCTGCCTTTTGCAGCTTTCCCAAACCCTCTGATTTTATGGATTCCCACAGTTCCCCCTCCTGGGGGATTCCCGCAGCAGGGCAGTGTGATTTGAGCCAATGCTGTCTGATTTTCAGGAGGAGCAGGCAAACATCAATCTCTCGCGGTGCCGCAAGGCGCAGCACGAGCTGGAGGAGGCGAAGGAACGGGCTGACATTGCTGAAGGGCAGGTGAACAAGCTGAGAGCCAAAAGCAGGGACATGGAAGGCCAGGTGAGTTGGAGGCTGCAGAGAGGGGCCTTCATGTGCAGGTGGTCACTGCCCAAACAGCCACAGCTGCATTCCTCCCACTGTTTCACTGGAGTGTCCTCACTCAAAGAGGTCAAAGAAAGGCCAGGAATTGTTGCTGTCTTGGTTTGGAAAGACAGGTGTCTGATAAGGAAGGCAGGAGCCTCCCCTGAAATGGAAAATGTAAACCCTCTCCCTCCAAATTGCTATAAATTTTAAATTAAGGGGCTCTCCGGCAAAAATATGGGAGCAGGAATAACAGTTCTTTAATAGGGAAGAAAATAAGAGGATAAAATAAACAATGCAGTAAACTAGAACAACACTGCCAGAGTCAGAACCCAGCCTGACACCCTGTGGGTCAGGGTGCTGGCAGCAGAACCATTGGAATTGTGGCTCAGCCCTCCTGCAGTGTCAGGGGTGGCTCTGCTGGAGCAGGGATCCTGGAGAAAGGTGCAGTCTCTTCCTCTGAAGATCCAGGGCAAGAGGCAGCTGCTGTTCCTCTGGGGAATCCAGTGGAGAAAGTGTTGGTGTCTCAAAACCTCTGGATTATATCCAGGTAGGAATGCTTGGCTCCTCCCTCTGGGCTCCCATCTCCCAATGGGATGCTGTAGTTCTTATCAGCCATGCAGGGACATTCCATAGCTGTTATCAGCAGGTGTCTGCCCTGAGAGAGGAGTGGGTGTGGAAGAGATAAGGAAAACTGCCCACTGAACAGAAGATAGCTGCCACACAGATGGCAAATAGAATACATCTTGCAGTCTGGGACGGTCACTTACTCAAAACCACTGCATTTTGCAAGTTCTTTTGGAATCAGACCAGATACAATCAACCCTAAGAATCCAGGTCTTTCAGCACAATTGGGAGATATTACTTCTTCATTATAAAATGGCAGAACAATTGCAACAGCCACAGACTTGAAACGAGACCACAAATAACTCAGTTGCTCCAATACCCTCTACATTATCTTCCTTTTTCTGTTCTTAGAAATCAGAGAAATGAGGTTCCTGACCTGAGCTGCAGCAGGGTCCCTCCTGATAAAGACTTCTGTGTATCCAGCAGATATCCATTACTTTCTTCAAGTAACCTGGTGTGCTTGTGTGTAACTGATATATTTAGCCAGGCTTAAGGTGAAGCTGTAAGAAGTCTTATATATATATATTTTATATATATATATATAAATAAACCTGGGTGATGCTTTAGTGACTATATGGACTATTGATTCACTATGAGATTGACAAGTGTCTGTGTATTTGTGTGTGTCCCTGTGTCTGTCCGTCCATGTCTGTCTGTCCATGTCTGAGCATCCGTGCCCATATCTCAGTCTGTCTGTTCCTGTCTGTGTGTCTGTGCCTGTCTCAGAGTCCATCTGTCCATGTCTGTTTGTCCGTGTCCCCGTGTCCGTCTGTCTGTGTCCACCTGTCTGTGTCTGTCTCAGTCTTTTTGTTTGTGTGTGTCTGTGTCCCGCTGTCCGTGTGATGTGTCCGTGTGTCCCTCTGATGTGTACCCCTCTGTCCGTGTGTCCGTATCGCGGTGTCCGTTTCCGTGTGTCCCTCTGTGTCCGTATCCTGCTGTCCGTGTATCCATGTGTCCTTCTGTCTGTGTGTCCTCCTGTGTCTGTGTTTCCGTGCGTCCGTGTGTCCATGTGTCCTTCTGTCTGTGTGTCCCTCTGTGTCCGTGTGTCCATGTGTCCGTGTGTCCTTCTGTCTGTGTGTCCCTCTGTGTCCGTGTGTCCGTGTCCCGCTGTGCGCTCCATGCCCGCGGGCTGGCGGGGGCGCTGCCAGGCGCAGCTGCGCCGGTGCGGCGCGAGGGGGCGCTGTGGAACCGCCGGACCGCGGGGTGTGCGGGGTCCGGGGGGTGCGGGGGTTACAGGGGGTGCGGGGTGTGAGGGGGATCGGGGTGTGCGGGGATACAGGGGCAACAGGGTGTGCAGGGGGTACAGGGGCTACAGGGGGTGCAGGGGATACAAGGAGAACAGGATGTGCAGACTGAGGGGTTCGGGGTATGCGGGGGGTACGGGGTGTGCGGGGTGTGTGGGGGTTCGGGGTGTGCGGGGTGCGGAGGTTACAGGGTATGCGGGGTGTGCGGGGAATCGGGGTGGGATCGGGCTGTGCGGACTGAGGGGTTCGGGGTGTGTGGACTGAGGGGTTCGGTGCGCAAGAGGCGCGGGGTGCAGGGTGCGGGTGTGTGCGGGCTGTGGGGTGTGCGGGGGTTCCAGGATGTGCGGACTGAGGGGTTCGGTGCGCAAGAGGCGCGGGGGATGCGAGGTGAGGTCTGTGCAGGGTGCCCCAGACACGAGGTCGCTGAGCCGCTCCTTGTCCCGGAGAGGACAGAGCATCCCCGCGGTTCTGGGAGCGCACCCTCAGCTCCAGGGGCTCACCGTGGTGCCTCTGAAACGCTCCTGCACCCGGACAGGATCCCGCCCTGGGTGCTCCCCGCTGCTGGCAGGTGTGCCAGGGTAGTGCCAGGGCACAGGTAGTGCCCAGCTCATGCTCGTGCTGGGCTGTGCCCCGTGGCTGGGCTCAGCCCAAGTGACAGCCGCAGCAGCAGTGGCTCTGGCTGCTCTCCTCACTCCCAGTGGTGTCGCCAGGCACCAGTGTCATCACCCCACACCTGCTGGTCGCCCCAGCCAAGGCTCCTGCCTCCTCCCATGCACATCCAGCACTCTGTGTCCCTTCCTCCCATGTCACTCCTTTCTCCTCCTCTGTGTATTTATCCGCTTAAATTGCTCCCATACGTTGTTTTCCATTTAGATTTCTGTCATCTTCTGTCCTCTGTTTTATACCCTGTCATCACAGCTGGCTGTCACCCATGCCTCCTGACTGGCCATTCATCCTCCCTCCACATTTGGGCTCCTTTGTGCCAGTCAGAACTCCCTGGCACGTTGTTTGCTGCCGCCCCTTGGACAGTGCCCTGCCATCAAGCAATGATCTGTCTGTCAAGCTGACAAAAATCATCTCATTGTTTCATTCCCCAGCTCCATGGCTACCTGCCATCTGTGGAAACCAGGGACCCAGGGAATATTTCTCTGTCTGCTCTGGGGTGCCCCTGATCCCCAGGGGAGCACTGACTTTGACCCTCACTCATGGAGAAAGTTTCCCAGACTTCAAGATAGACTGGAATCCACAAAAGTGTGAAATAGATTATAGAGAGCAGTGTAGGTGTATCACTAGGTGAGAAATTGAGGTTTGGGGATTTTTAGTGTGTTGTGGTTGGAAGCAAGATGGAGGGCACAGGGTGTCATCCTGGGTTTCTTCTTCATGCTTCTTCTTTCTTCTTCTTCATGGGTTTGGGTGGCATTTTGTAATTGGGCAGAAAAGTCCTCATTGGGGGCTCTGTGGGATCAGTTATTGGGTTAAAAGGGAAAATAATCCAGGTGTCAGTTCTTAATTGGATAGTTTAGTCTTAAAAGACTTTGGAACCAGAGATTGTGGCCATTTTGTGTCTTCTAATGAAAAGCTGCAGAACTCACAGTAGTGAGACTGTTTCACTGATAAGAAATAATAAACACCTGAGTCTGAACATGAATTACTGTCTCAAGTGCCTTCAATCCAGACCCAGAGAAAACCACAACTGGTACCTGTACAGCCACCCCCAGCTCTGGCTGGTCCATCCTGCAGCGTGGCAGGAGCTGCTGTCAGAGATGGGTGTGCTCAGCCTGCTCACAAACAGCAGGGCTGTGTCCAGCCCCCAGTGCAAATCCTGCCCAGTGAGAGATGGGTGTGCTCAGGCTGCTCACAAACAGCAGGGCTGTGTCCAGGGGAGTGCAAATCCTGCCCAGAGATGGGTGTGCTCAGGCTGCTCACAAACAGCAGGGCTGTGTCCAGGGGAGTGCAGGTCCTGTCTAGAGATGGGTGTGCTCAGCCTGCTCACAAACAGCAGGGCTGTGTCCAGCCCCCAGTGCAGGTCCTGCCCAGAGATGGGTGTGCTCAGGCTGCTCACAAACAGCAGGGGCTGTGTCCAGGGGAGTGCAGGTCCTGTCCAGTCAGAGATGGGTGTGCTCAGCCTGCTCACAAACAGCAGGGCTGTGTCCAGGGGAGTGCAAATCCTGCCCAGTCAGAGATGGGTGTGCTCAGCCTGCTCACAAACAGCAGGGCTGTGTCCAGGGGAGTGCAGGTCCTGCCCAGAGATGGGTGTGCTCAGCCTGCTCACAAACAGCAGGGCTGTGGCCAGCCCCCAGTGCAGGTCCTGTCTAGAGATGGGTGTGCTCAGCCTGTTCACAAACAGCAGGGCCGTGTCCAGCCCCCAGTGCAGGTCCTGCCCACGCTGTCTCACATGACACACACACACCATGATGCTCTCACAGCACAGCTGTGCACGTTAGCACTGCCTCTGCCCCGGCCAACAAACACTGCTGTGATAAGCACAGGGCTGGCTGACAAATCAGCAGATTAGCAGGGTTTAGGCTTTTGTTAAACACAAACCTGTTTGTACATAAAGGAAGAAAAAACTGCAAGAAGGAGAAACAGCTCTTGCATGGGAGTTCAGTTCTGCAGAAGCGTTCTTGGGGCTATTTTTTGCTCTGTTGTGATGATGGCTGAAAACATATTTATAAAGCCTTTGTCTGAATAATGCTTTGCATTTCCAGAAGTTTCCTGTTGTGTTTCGTAGCTCTCATAAGACCTACAGAGCCCTCTGAGTCCTTTGCTTGTCCCTCAAAAAAAAAGTGTGGAAAGCTGGAAGGAAGTTGAAAAGAGATAACTGCTAGGTTTATAAAATGAACTTTATTTATTCCTTTAAGAACAAGTAATGTACTATTTTTCATTTAGTCAAACCAGAAGTGACACGAAATATAAATATCTCCTCTATTAGGAAATTAAAAAAGGACTCTTTATTTTAGAACAGTAACAAAATAGCTGATTAAGGGAGATGGAGCTGTGTCCTATCACAATGTATCCAAAGGATAATTCTTGCTGGTTTGCCTATCTGCAAAGGAGGGTTTTTTAATCAAAAGGAGGATTAAAATGCTGATTTAAAACCACACCATGCACACACGGAGCTCATCCCCTCTAGGCATGGTGCCTGCTCCTCCTTTGAGGTCCTGGGGGAATGGATAGAAGTGGGACTCATTCCAGTGGCCTACAAGATTCTCTTTCAAGCCTGTAGGAAAAGAGTAACTTGTGCTGAGAGTTAACAGCCCCTTTGCTGAAGTCTGTGACTGACATCAGAACTTTCTGCAGAAAACCCAAATTTCTCAGGTTGAAATGCTGCTCCCAAGTGCCACTCTTGATCTGTACTTGTATTAGCATCAACACAGGAGGACTCAGGGTTTGACCCTTTCCAATCCCATGATAAATTTGCTTTAATCCCCCTCATACATTTGTTCTGCGATAAATACAACCTCTTTATTTTTTTTTAACCTGGGACAAAACAACTCCGTGTATTAGGACGAAGTGAGGACTGACTGTAGAGTGCAGCCCTGCAGTAAAGGCCTTGGGGTTCTGGTGGAAAACAAGCTGGACCCGTGTCAGCAGTGCTGCCCTGCAGCAGCAACACCCACCAGTCACGGGACTGCATTAGCAAGTGGTCAGCAAGGGCAGGGATGTGGTCACTCCCTGCTGCCTGCCTCGGGAGAGGCTGCATCTGCCACGCTCTGTGCAGCTCTCAGACACACACAGCCCATTGTGAGGGAGATGCTGACACGCTGGACAGGCTCCAGCACGGCCCCAGGACCAGCAGGAGCGTGTGCTGGGCGAGGAGAGGAGGTGGGAATTAGGGAAGGCTGGGGGATCGCACTGCAGAGATGCTGCTGCAAGGGGGGATAAGAATTTCAGAATTTCAGCACATCCAAGCTTTTCCTGCGAGTGCACAGTGAAAGGACAAGGGGCAATGCGTTCGTGCTGCCAGCCAGAAAAATCCTTTCTCAACAAAGGGAGCAGCACCTCATCTACCAGGAAAATGCTACCCAAGGAGGTTGTAGACTCTGCATCCTTGGGATTTCCAGGATAGATGTGAACAAGAGCCTGGAGTGACTTTAGCCAAGTTGGAAGTTAGCCCTGCTTGGAGCAGGAGATGGGACTTCAATGCATATTTGTCACTGACTCAGCTGAACTCACTAATCTAGCAGGAAGGAAGGAAGTTGCACTCTGCAGCTTGAGGACTGATCAATTCACTGGAAAGGTCAAGAAGCACAGGCCTGGTACCTAGAGAAATTTCAAAATCTGAGGATAAAATTCCTAATTAAATTCTAGTCCAATTGAAAACTTGTGGGTTTTGTGTGTAATTTTTGTATGTATGGTTTACATACCTGGAATTTCCTTATGATTACATTATGAGGATCTGTCACCATTTGTTTTAAACTTTCTTGATCATTTTAATCTTCATTCCTCAGACAGTTTCCTTTCTGGGTCACTGCAATGTAAGAACCCTGCAATCTTTTATTTCTACAGTGGTGCTACAAACTAGAACCTTCCTCACGAGCTGGAGAAAGCTCAGTTGATCTTCAGAAACTCTTCCTTCTGTATTCGTTCTGCCTACAGGAGACTGCCTGATAAAATCCTCTGGATGTTTCCTTCCTTTCAGCTCTTTCCTGAGTACCCAAACCTGGCTAGATATTTGAAGCAGAGATTGTTGTGATTTTTTGATACCCAGCTAGTCCCTACAGCCTTCACAGAGTTTTTGGGAAGCTCCAGGTCCAGGTGAAATTTGCAGGGAGTCAGGAATAGTGAGCCTACTTTCCGCCACTATTGCTGGCAGAGGTGTAGAGTAGCCTGGAAATACAAGAAAAGGGACTGGAGAGAATAATCTGTGGGGGCTCAGAAGGTTATAGCAGATGGAAGAGTCACTAGTAAAATCCTGTATGGAAAATGGAGTGAGGAGAAGCTGGTCACAGTGAGCAGGGCCCAGAGGCAAGCAGTGGATGTGTGATGCCCACTGACAGACACAGTTTGCTGCCAACCTGCTGTTTGCAAATGCGTATCAGCAAGAGCAGATTTTAAAGATTAAAGCTGTCAAGGGAAAACTAAGGCTGAGTTTTTCCAAGAATTTATGGGATTGGAGCCTCATCTTCAATAGTCCTCAGGATAAACACAGTTCTTGCCTAATTCTTCAAGACTTTCCTGTATGAGTCATTGTTCATGGCAGAATAGCAGCTTTATCCACAGATGGTTGTAGAACAGAGGCACCATTGAGAGGCAAACACTGAGACATCTATGTCCTGCAGATACAGGCACACACACACACATCAACAGCTCCATCCACAGAAAGCAGCCAGTCCTGCTCAGTGTGCTCAGGCAGAATCTCCACTCTTTCATGACACAAGAAATCCCTCATGGAATTCAAGTAATGAGCAATTCATGCTGAAGAGGAAAGCTTAGTGTCAGGGAAATATCAATGTCCAAGCTAGCACATCCAGAGGGAGTTTGGCCAGAGGGCTGCCTGCCTGGATTGTTCTCCTTAGCTGGCCAGAAGCCCAGTTCTCCATGGGCTCAAAAGAGAAGATCAGACACTCTGGGATCCAGCAAGCTGCTGTGGATTATCTGGCAAGCCCAAATTGTAGCACTAAGATTGATACTAAGCCAGAGAGAAGGACATTTGAAGGAAAATTTGGGTGCTTTCATCAGAGTCCTCTTGAGATGTTTTTCCAGTGCTTCTCCATGTAATCTTGGACAAGTCCTTAGAACCTCAAAGTAGGTTCATGCCCTCATCTCCACGTGCAGGTAAATATCAGAGTAATGGCTCAGGTCTGGACTCCAGTGCAGCTCTTAGGGGATAAAGGTCACTGTGGGTGGGTTGAGCCTATGACTGTGGGCCAGCACAACCCTCAGATGAAACAAACAAGGGACAGGCTCCAAAACACCATGCCTGCACTGGAAACCCTTGCTACAGAATGTTATGCATGCCAAAAGTTTGCATGGCCTAAAAAAAAAATGACTAGCTTCAATAATGGAAATGAATGTGGAATGATGTGATACCACCTCTAACTGGGAAAGACAGGAGCCATCATTTGCTGGAAATGAAGAAGGTGTTTTCAGAAATGTCTCTCTCTACCTGTCCTTTTCCCTAGATTTCTGCTGTAAGATATTGCTGGAGACAAGATAATAAGTCAGACAGCCAGATCAGGAGTTATTTGTCTAATGTTGTTGTCTAACACTTAGAAGCTGAGATCCGTGTAGTCACTGCTTATTGTTATTAATACTGTAATTATATGATTTATAGACAGTGCCTTTCTTCCTTTTAATGACTTTTCCATTCAGCATGAAATAGTTAAACATTCAATGAACCCAAAACCATTAAACATTTAATGACCTAGTGTTTATAGAGCTGAAAGAAGAGAGGATAAGGCTACAATAGTGTCTGCTTCAATATAAATGCTTAGAAATCACTGAGGTGGTCTAAAACGAGGCCTGCCCTCTCTTTGTGGGCACACTGACCACCATGAAGTGCCCTGGATGCCCTGAATGTTTAGTTTGCAGCAAGAGAAACAGCAGCAAGACAGAGGGGGAAACTCTGATTTGAAATTCTGCAGCCATCTAATAGGAGCACACAACTGAGACCGAAGCTTTTCAGAGCCCCAAGAGGTGAGAGGTGAGCACTGAACTGCTGGAGAGAAGGCTTGGCACCACTCAAACAGGGGTTTGTGACAACTGGCTGCTGCTGCTGCTGCCACCTAACTCTGAGGCCAAGTGTCAGAGTAATGAGTCACATTTCTAGGGCCAATTACTGCCTGTCATGCAGCAGGGTGGGGCCTGCCCTGCCTCTCCGTAGGAAATATGTTGACTGGAATTAGGCTGATGTTATCGGAACAGTTTGTTATTCTCAGCCTGCTTCCAAGAAAGGAAGTGAATGGAAGCAGCCATCTCTCCAGGTGAATTATTCTGGCAGAAACATTCCCATGTGAATCACCACGAGCTGTTGTTCATGTAATACCACTGTCCATTTATAGACAGAGAATACACTTGTTTATGTCTGATTCTAAAATAGTAGATACAGCTCTGGGCACTACTTAGACAAAGATGACTAAACCTGCCTTGGAACATCACAAAATTTTACTACAACCACAGCCAGGCAGGGCACTGCACATCTGACTTCATTTTCAGGGTTGAACTTGTACAAAGGGAGTTCCAAGGTCAGCAGAGCCATCTGAAAAACTTCTAAAAGCAGAAACCAAAGGTAAAGCCAAGCTGTATCCTTTGGTGCTTTTTAAAAAATTCATGTTTGAATCACATATTTGATCAGATGAACATGACTCATAAATCCAAGTCCTCTGCTTAGAATGTTTGAAGTCCTGAATGCCTAAATTTCCAAATGTGATTCTCATGAGTATCTGGTCTAGGACATTCATTCTCTGTGAGTCAATGACCAAAACGAGACTGTAGACCAGATGAAGTTTTGTTCTGAGCCCCAGGATCTGTTGTGGTATTTTGACTGTTAAAAGCACTGAGAATGGCTCCTTCCACCAAAAACTTTTAAGCATTTTAACAACTGCAAGAATCTTCTGTGTACACGCTCAGAACATTTACTCTCCAAAACCAGAATTAATTTCTGCTAGTCTCTTAGATATCAAAGGTCATTTAAAGATCCAGTGCTGCATGTGGCTTCTTTTTAGTCTCTTTCTTTCCTGGTTCCTGGCCTCAGGAGATGTGTGGTGCTGCCTCTTGAAAGCAGGTATGGCCCATCAGTTATTGATGTGAATCTCCAATCCATCTTGGTTATCAAGCTCTCCCATACACCTGTGCTAACCCATTCTCATTGGAGCTCTGCAGGATCTGAGAAGACAGCTGGAGTCATTTAGATCTTTTTCACAGGCTAGACAGATTGTCAAATACTGCTTTGAACAAAAAAAAAAAAAAAATAAATTGACCATGCTGCTCCCACAGCTGTCAGGTGTGAGCCTTCTTCTGGTATTCCCAGGATGTTCTTAGGTCTCTCTTCAGGAAATCTGCCCATCTGCACAGGACTTGTTGCAGTGGTGGCATTTTAAGGCCCAAGAACAAGCTGTGAAATCATGGAATGAGCTCTCTCTCTCTGACTGGGTGACCACAGTGGAAGTTTTCTGCAGTGTTATGTGAAGTTGGCTCTTTCTCATTCCCAGACAGCATTTCTTGACACTAGGATTTGTTCTGGGATGGCTTCTGTACCTCACCATAGCTCTGACTCTCATATGCTGGATAAAAAAGATGCCTTTGCTCAGAAATAATTCTCCTCACACACCAAGCTTGTCCCCCTTTAACACCCTTCACAATACAGACATGACATGATGCAGAAGCAAGCACAGGTCCAGCCAAGCCTTTGGCAAGAGCTGCTCTCTGCTCAGGAAGCAAAGCCATCCTGCAAGCTGAGGAGAAGGACCAGACACAGCTCAAGAGAGCCCAACCTGGTCATTGTCTGCAGCATAAAATGAGGATTATTTATGGAACTGTTCAAGAGATCTTTACCTCAAGTGACTAAAAGGTTTTCTGCTTACAGACTGGACGTTTGTACACAAGCCAAAGGCAAGCCATAGTAACAGGTTTAGAAAGAAAATTTAAAATAAAAATTAGGTAAGTGTTTACGTTTGGGTTTGCCTGCTATAAAATTGAAATTTGTAATTGATTCAGAGAGGAGACAACCCTAGGACTGCTAGAGGCTTTCCCATCAAGAGAGTTCCTGCAAAAAAGAACAGGAGCCTGCAAAAATATTAGAAAGGGAGATAGTGAGAAAAAACAAGTTGGAAGTAGACGGAAAAAATATCAAAGAATAAACCAAAGAAAATACTGAAGCATTCTGTTGAACATAAGAAAAGTAATATTTTAACCATAATTAATTATTTTACGTGAATACTCTAAACTATGTGGATCCAAGTTGCAACATAGCAACTTGGATCCAAACCAAAGCTGGGTTTATATATGCTGAAGAAAAAGAGAGGATTTTGTTTTGATTTCAGTTCTTGCCATCAATAAATGGCATTGTTAGAGAATACTGCTGATAGATGTACCTGGATGTGTGCCATGATATCAGGTCTGTGCAGTTTTGCCAAGCAAGGCACAGCTGCTGTGATAATACCACATAATGGATCATAGATCAGTAGTTATCAGCTTAAACACCTATCAAAAGGGGGTGATTTTAAGCAATTCATCACAATCCAGAGAATCAAAAATAGAACTGTGAAAAAAAGGCTGAAAATTCTTGAAAGAATCCTAATAAAAAACCCTGCAGAGCTCAGCTCTGATCTGTGCTAAATGAAGGGCAGCTACATTGAAAGCCACCTTCTGAAAGGTCTAGGAGAAAGGCCACCAACCAGGGTGCCACACAGAGAGGCTCACACATGTGACATTCACACAGGAGCTGCAGTCAGACATACAGGAAGCAAGGTGTGCACTCAGACAGATGCTGCACTTGGGGATGTGTCACACACGTGCTCAGGTGTGTCACAGAATGTCTTTATCTCACACCCTTGATCGCGTGTGACAAACGCACATGCACGGTGAGTGTCCCACATCAGAGACGTCTCACACTCACAGACATCATTCCTTCCAAACACACACAGTGTCTGACACAGGGTCATAGTGCAGGTGTTGGACATGCACGGTGCTTCACCCACCAGCACACGCACAGGTGACAAACACACAGCATCACACACGCTTCGGGCACACCCAGTGTCTCATTTGCTGCCTTCCAGTGACACACACGGGTGTCCTGCTGTCACAAACACGGTGACTCTCGTACACAAGGCTGCCTCTCACAGACCTACAAGTGGGCATCTCTAACGCACCCATGGGTGACACAGCATCTGTCCCCCTCACACACACACACACACACGCAGACACAGAGGGGTGTGGGGCACACAGAGAATCCCTCGGAACGGTGTCTGTCACACACTGGTACATAGAGGGGTGTGGAGCACAGAGAATCCCTCGGAACAGTGTCTGTCGCACACAGAGGGGTGTGGAGCACACAGAGAATCCCTCGGAACGGTGTCTGTCACACACTGATACACGGAGGGGTGTGGAGCACAGAGAATCCCTCGTAATGGTGTCTGTCACACACAGCCACACGGAGGGGTGAAGCACACAGCGTCCCTCTGAATGTTGTCACACACAGCCACGCAGAGAGCTGTGGAGCACACAGGCAGAACACAGAGAGTCTGTCGGAACAGTGTCACGCACAGACACACAGAGGGGTGTGGAGCACACAGAGCATCCCTCGGAACAGTGTCTGTCGCACACAGAGGGGTGTGGAGCACACACAGTCCCTCGGAACAGTGTCTGTCGCACACAGAGGGGTGTGGAGCACATAGAGCATCCCTCGGAACAGTGTCTGTTGCACACAGGCGTACAGAAGGGGTGTGGAGAACACAGGCAGAACACAGAGACCCTAGGAACAGTGTCTGTCACACACAGATACACAGAGGGGTGCGGAGCACACAGAGCATCCCTCGGAACAGTGTCTATCACACACAGAGGGGTGCGGAGCACACAGAGTCCCTCGGAACAATGTCTGTCACACACGGATACACAGAAGAGGGGTGTGGAGCACACAGAGCATCCCTCGGAACAGTGTGTCACACAGATACACAGAAGAGGGGTGCGGAGCACACAGAGCATCCCTCGGAACAGTGTGTCACACAGATGCACAGAAGAGGGGTGCGGAGCGCACAGAGTCCCTCGGAGCAGCGCCAGTCGCACACAGCGGTGCTCCCCGTGCCCTCGCCCCCACGCTGTCCCCCCGCCTCGCCCCTCGGGTCACTCACTCGCGCTCCCTCTCGCTGTCCCGCCGACACCGGCGCCGCACGCACCGCCCGCCCCGCGCACCGCGCGGCCGCTCCTCCCGCCGCTTCCTCCCCTCTCCCGCTCTCCCCCTCCTCCCAGCACTCCTCCTCCCTCTCTCGCCCTCCTCCCCTCGCCCAGCCCGTCCCGCCTCTCCCGCCCCACCCCGAGCCGGCGGTGCCCGTGGGCGCCCGGCGCCGGGGCTGCTCGGCTGCCGCTGCCCGCGCTGCCCGCGCCTGCCGCCCGCCGGGCCGGAGCGGGGCCCCCTCAGCCGAGCGGGGCGGGCGCGGAGCGGCGGCGGCGGGCGCGTCCCGGAGGGATGTCGGGGACCCGCTGCCAGGCGCTGTACCCCTTCTCCGGGGAGCGGCACCGGCAGGGGCTGCGCTTCGCGGCGGGTGAGCTGATCACGGTGCTGCAGGTGCCAGACGGCGGCTGGTGGGAAGGGCAGAAGGAGGACGGGCTGCGCGGCTGGTTCCCGGCCAGCTACGTCCAACTGCTGGAGGTAGGACCGGGGCCGGGGCCGGGGCTGCGCCGAGCGGGAGGGGCCGGCCCGGGGACGTCCCGCGGGGGAACCGGCGGTCCCGGGGGCACACGGGGCCATGGCCGTGCTGCTGTTGGATCCCCCCTCAGCATCGCTGTTCCCCTCCCCGGGCAGGTGTCCCGGCACACGGAGCCATGGCCGTGCTGCTGTTGGATCCCCCCTCAGCATCGCTGTTCCCCTGCCCGGGCAGGTGTCCCGGCACACAGGACCATGGCCGTGCTGCTGATGGATCCCCCTTCACCATCGCTGTTCCCCTCCCCGGGCAGGTGTCCCGGCACACGGGGCTGAGGCTGCCGGGTGCTGTAAGAATCCCCTTGCCCCTCCTCGCTCCGGCAGCCGGAGCGTTTGGTGCTTGTGGCTGTATCCATGGAGAGGCAGAGCTGAGGTGTGTGAGGGACGAGCTGCTCCGGACGCTTGGGTTTTCACAGCGGCTGAACAGCAGCAGGAGTCGGTGGCTGTGGGGATGCAGCCCCTGTCAGTCCCTCACGAGGGTCGTATGTTGGGCAAGCCCCGCTCCTTCTCATTTCCTTTCACCGAACATGTCGTGGCTTTATGCTGTGGAAGAGATGATTCAGGTCTAGAATGATGGAATCACAGAATGGGTTGGGTTGGAAGGGACCTTAAAGATCGTCCCATTACACCGACTCTCACATGAGCAGGGACACCTTCCACTAGACCAGGTTGCTCCAAGTCCCGTCCAACCTGGCTTTGGACACTCCCAGGAGAAGCCACAGGTTTTTTGGGCATCACCACCCTCGCAAAAGGAGAATTTCTTCCTAATGTCTAATATAAATCTGCCCTTCTTCAGCTTGAAGCCATTCCCCCTTCACTCCATGTCCCTCTCCCCAGTCCCTCCCCAGTACCTGTATGGGGAAGATTCTCTAAGTTCTCCCTGGAGCCATCTCGTCCCTCCCTCTGTTGCAGGAGCTCCCCAGCCAGCTGCAGACACCCACCTGTGGCACGGCTCAGGGAGCCCCAGCAGGGTTAAGGCTGGTTGTGCAGATCCATGGACTTTCTGCCAGGATACTGAAAAGTTCTGTCAGCTTCAGTCATTTTCAGGGCCCTGACAGCTGGGATGACAGTTGGATTCCCACCTCGGGACTGCTTGTGCCTGAATGTGTTTACGGCTTTCAGTCCATGCAAACAAGACTCCATGTGAGGGTAAAAAATATGTCCATGAAGAGTGCCTTCACAATCTCTGCATGTGAATTCTGAAGCATCTCGTGCACTAAAACAAGAACTTGCCATGACCCCATCAGTCCTCTCCTTGCTGGCCATGCCCCGTGGTCATTTGGAACTTACACTGAGGCTGTGGGCATGGCAGTGGTGTTGGGCAGCATTTCCCTTCCTTGACTGGGCTGAAGCCATTCACAGCTCATTTCTCAGGTCAGCCTCTGTTTGTCCTCCCCTTCCAAGGGGAATCATCCAGCCTGCTTTGCTTAGATGCAAGGCAGGCAATGCCCATCCCCAGTTTTCCATGCACACCTCCCAGGGAATCCAGAGGAGCAGGAAGCAGAGTCCTGAGCAAAACCTGCATCTAGAGCAATGTTCTGTGACCAAAAGATTCTATGCAAAAGGACATTTTGCCCACAAATCTGGTGCTGCCTTTTCGTTTCTCTTGTCCAAATAAATTAAAAAATCCATGATGCTTCCATTGATTTCCAGTTTCTTATTATTTTTCCTGGAAAGACAGGAAAGTAGAAGCAAGAGTTGCCCACGCAGTGCTGCAAGAGTGAGGCCGTGGACTTTGCCGTGCAACTGACACATTGGGATTTCTTTTGTTGGTTTCAGAATGTGAGAGTCCTATTGTTTGTCAGTTTTGCCACCTACAAAATCATTTCTTGAGATAAGTGAATGTTTGTGGTTTCACAAATTGCTAAATGTTTACACATCTAGGGATTTGGGAGTTGTTTGAGGAAAAATGTATCATGAGATGTGGAAGATTCTGCTCAGCAGAGGCAGTGGGGAATTGCTTCAAAATACCATAACTTTGTTTTCCTGTCAGAAACTCTTGTTTCTCTGCTTAAGTTTGAGCAAGTTTCACCATGCTCAGTGTCCACAGCTCCAAAATGTGCCTTTCTGACCCTTGGCTTGTGTACCACTGACAGCTTTGATGGAGACCACTTGTCCACACAGCCTAGCCCTTTCTCTTGGGCAAAAAAAAAAAAAAAAGAAGGCAAGAAAAATGGCAAGGGCTGATTGTGTTCACTCTGGTATGTTTTCCTTTTCTCCAGAGATGGTACCTAATAAGGACCATGAGCTGGAGTTAAAAAATACATCAAATGAGAGCTAATTAACCAAATCCATGGGATCACAGGTACTTGGCACACATCAGGGTAGATGTGTGGAAGGAAGCTCTGTGTGTGTCTGTCTCTCATGGCTCTCTCTGTTCAGGTAGCCTTTCCCTTCTCTACAGGTAGCTTATCCCTTGTGTGCAGCTTGCTCAGGGACTGATCTCACTGAAAGACATCACAAGAGGAATTCTCTCCTTCTCTGTTCTCTGACCTGAGTCCCTGCCCAGCCACGCTGACATGGGAACTGGTGTCAGGGAGGTGATCACAGTGCATGTCCAGATGGAGCCATGGACATCAGTCTCCTTTCTGTACCAGCCAGCCCTTCCATGGGCTTTGATGGTCCTGCCTGCAGCTCTCAGTAAGGTTAAATGCTCTGTCCTCAGCTCAACTTGACCACACATTGCTGTTTGAAGGGGAAGATGTTACTCTCTCCCTCTGTCCTGCCCTCATCTCCCTGTGCCCAGTTTACCCCAGCAACTGCTGGTGCTCTCTCTGGAGCTGTGAAGGTGGCTTCCAGGAAACAAAGCCCTGTGCCAGAGATGGGTGTTCCTGAGGGATTGTTGCCTTTTCTGCCTCCTGTGCTCTTTTGCGAGCAAAAATGTCTTTTCAATTCATTCATCACAGAAGATCAAGGAAAGGACCAAAAATGTGGTGAATGTGGGGCAAGAGAGACATAGAGAGGTAAAGAGATTGAGACATTTGGCATTGTTTTCTTTCCTGCTCCTGTGGCTGCTGCAAGCCCACAGTGCAGGGTTGGAGGAGAACAGGGATGGCAGGAAAACATCATGCTCAAGGCAGTGATGGAAGCAGTGAGAGCTGGAGGAGCTCGTGGTGGGGACAAGGCAGAAATGACATGTCTCTGTGAGCTCTGGAGAGGATACTGCTGTCAGGGAGCAAAAGGGGAGCATAAACCAAAAACTGATCAAAAGCAGAGAGCAAAGGGAGAAAGGGAGGGTATTGGCTTCATGGAGGGGGGGTTCCAGATGGATTCCCTGAGGCTGGGCTGGTTGGGAGCAGTTGAGGAGGCTGCTGTGGTTTTAATCACAGAATCACTGGGTTGGAAAGGACCTTTGGAGATCAGCTAGTCTGGCTTGCCTGGCTATGTCTGTTAGGTTTTCAACGTGTGCAAGGGTGGACACACTGTTCTGGACAATGTATTCCAGTGTTTAACTACCCTCACAGTTTTTTCTTGTGTCCTTTAAAGGAATTTCTGTCCCTTTAAAGGGAGTTTCTGTGTTTTAATCTGTGCCCATTGCAGCTCATCCTTTCCTTGGGTATCACTGAGAACAGTCTATATAATTTTTTTACTTTCCCACACATAGATTTTTATTCACATTGATAACATCCCTCTCAAGCCTTCACGTCTTGATGCTAAACAGTCCCAGTTCTTTCAGCCTCTCTTTGTATGACAGATGCTCCAGACTCTTAATCATCCTCATGGCCCATTGCTGGACTCTCTCCAGTGTGTCCTTGCCTTCCTTATGTTGGAAAACCAAGTGCAGTTCCTTACACTGCTGTAGACAGTAGGTTAATGGAGAAATGGTCTCTAAGCAGTATTTCCTGAGTGTGAGAATCCATGGACACTAGAGCAATCCTGAAGACTGCTGTCAGTTGCATTTGCTTTTGCTTTGGCTGAGTTTGCTCCATGAGCAAGCATCACCCTTCTGCAAGCTGAAGGGAAGGAAGATGTTGTTGATGTTGTTGATCCATATCCTATTGAGTAGATACCATCAGCTTCAACCCTCACCTCTCTTTCGGTGATTAATAGCTATGGCAGCTGTGAGACCTGAAAATCTGGGCTTTTCTGACCCTTTCCTCCCTCCTGTGTGCTTTATATTTTTGCCTGACCTTTTGACCATTGAGCAGAGCCCTACAGGGCCCCTCAGTACCAGACTGTCACAGCCCCAGGTTAAGCAATTGTTCTTCCCAGCCTGGAGCGAGAGGGAACCTGTGCAGATGCAGGTGAGGAGGTGGTGTGCACAGAGCCAGTGGTGTGGGATGCACTGGGGGGTTTCTCAACAGCTCCTGTTCCTTACCCTGAGGCTGGCTGCCTCCTCCCCCCAGCTGCACCAGGGTGCTTGGGATGGTGACGGGTGTAGAGAGAGCTCTGCAGCTCCAGATGTAAGAGCAACCTGGCACAAGGCTCAGTTGGTGACAACCTGCATGGTGCAGGGCAGCACAGATGTTGAGAAAGTGGGGTAGTGTGTGTTCCAGGAGGTGCTTTGCATGGGACCCTCTGGAGAAACCTCTGTTGCGTCTGCTTCTTCTAGACAAGTGATTTTTGGAGTGCTGGAGAGATGTATCATTCAGTCACATTTCCAAGTGGTTTCTTTGAAAACCTATTTTTGGCCCTTGGTTTTTTTGTATTTGTAGTTAACTAGAAATCACTTATATAAGCAGCAGCAGCAGCAACATATGCAAATTTGCTGGAAATTGTCAGCACTTTTTATAGCTTCAGTCATCCCACAGATGTAAGGCTCTGTATGAAGCACAGTGTGTGCTTCCAGAATGGATGGAGGTGGCTCTGGAATCTGACTGAGCGAGCTGCCACTGATCTTATCTGCACTCCACAGCTTGATTTACCAGAACTGTGAGGCACTTAGGAAGGAAGGAAGGAATGGTGTGCTTCTCCCTGGTGCAGGCTTCACCTGCAGCTGTCAGACAGATGGTTCATTGCTTCCACTGCTGTGTGATACTCACCTCACCTAAACCAACCTGGGACAGGTGGAGATGTGCAGACAGCTGAGCCTGGAGGTTGCTGCACATCCAGCTGCAGGAAGCATGGCATGGCATGGCACAGATTGCTTCCTTCGTGGTGAAAAGGAAAGGATGAAAGGAATGCACAGAAATTAAAATACCTTTTATTTATTTTGTAATAACAGAGAATGTGTAGAGGATTTCTGTGCTAAACTGCTCTCTGCCATCATGGGGGCTGGATGATGTGTGTGATAGGTATTAAAAGGGAGGGTGTGTTGGTACCTGTTGCAACAGAGCTTTTCCTGATGCACAAAGGAGAATGAAGTTGTGTGTGCACCTGGATGGCTGTGGGCACCTGAGCCCTGAGCTATTTGTACCTGGTGTCCTTATCTCCTGCACACAGCAATGGTGCTTTGCTGTCTCAGAAGGTTCCTCTACATCCTTGGAGTTTGTTGTCTCACTCTCATTCCTCCACCTCCCCACTCAAAAATCAGCTTAACATAAAATTCATGAAGAGCCACAGGAACTGAGGGGATGATCTCAGGCACAGATGTGACTGCTGCCACTGCTTTTTCCTGAGGATATTCTGTGAAGCAAGGAATGCTCCAATCTGTAGTCTTGGGTGCTGGGAAAGGAATCTGGTGTTTAACCTGGTGTGATCAGACTGTGGGTGCTGAACCCAGAGAGTGGATGGCATCACTGCCAGGCTGGGCTGCTCCTCTCCTGCCTCCTGCCCAGGGGTGCTTGTGGCACCATCCTGAGTGTTCTGGCCATTCTGCTGCCCCTGGGAGGTGGTGCTGGGGCAGCAACCAGGGCTGAAGTGGGGATGGCATTTCCCCTGGTGTGCAAGGTTGGTTTTCACTCTCTTGGTGCAGGGCTGGCTCCCCAATGAAGGCAGAGGGAGAGATTGGTGTGGATGGAACCTGCTGCGGGTGTTTTCTCAGGGAAAAGGTGAAGTTCCCAAAGCTCAGTGCTCACAGATGAGGCTGAGGCTGGTCTGCTCTGCATGATCCAACAGCAAACTGTTGTTCAAAGTGTTCATGAGAGAAGTGACAATGAGAATCCTGTGGTATTGCCTTGTGGTTTAGTTTCACACAGGCTTTTTTCTGTCTTTGACTTTCTGTATTTTTGAGAGTTGAAGCTTGTGATCATCTGACCACTGATATTTCTGGCAAATGTGAATGAAATCAAATATAAAAGGGTGAGGAAATTATGTTTTACTGCCAGAAAATCACTCTTTAATCAAGTTCTGAGGGAATTTAAAGCCCCAGTAGAATGTGAAGGGGATGTGAGGCTGCAGTTCACAATCCCTGTTATCCATCTAGCAATAACTGTCTCGCTCTGTTGGAGTTACAGCTAAAATGTAAAAACTGAATAGTACCAGAAATAGCCAAAATTTGTGCATACAAGGGTCTTAAAGACGGTTGTGGTATTTTTTATGAGCTCTTCTGTCCCCTGCAGAAGTTAGGGTGTTGCAGAAGCTGGGCTCATAGGTGCTGCTTCTGCAGCAGGTGAGAACAATCACACTGTTGGCCTTAGAAAAATTGCACAGGACAGAATTTTTAAAGATGTTTTTCCTTTATCCTTAGCTAAAAGATGAAAAAGTGCCATGGAAGGCTTAAACTGGAGTATCTCTTATGGCCTGTGGATTACAAAAAGAATCTAAAAACAGTCTCCCTGCAGATGTCTGCCTTCTAGATGTGCAGGATTAAGTGAGTTGCTGTGCACCTGCAATTTAAGGGTGGATATAGAGGAACCATGAAAAATGTGGAGCATTTAAACACTCACTTGAAGATTGCTTTGTTCCCTAAAGAATTTCCAGCTCGTTCTGTGCTCTCAATGGGGCACATGTCCTGTAGGAAACTACAAGAGTGATTTCTGCAGCAGCAAATATGGGGAACTCAAGTCTCTCTCTGCAGCTTGAGTGCAAATTGCACCTTCAGTGCCTTGAGTGTTTTGCCACAAACAGAGGTGCTGAATGTACCACACAGCACTTTAAACTGAATGTAATTTAAAAAGACGCAGTAGGAATAATGAGAAAATGCCAGATACTTATTTTCTAAAACCAAAGCTTTATTTTCATGTTCAAAATGGAAAATTTGGCTCTGTAATCAAGACCAGAAAATTCTGGCGGCTTCGATAGGATTTTGTTTTCTCTACTTATTTCACTTTTACTTGTGGGATAATAAATGACCAGGTAGAATTAACTAGTCATTTAACTAACCAGATTAAACCTGTGTTTTTATGCTCCATGATTCCTTATCTTCCATGGTTGCTTATGCCCATGAAGCCCATTATTTTCAGTATTGTGCCCCAATGCCCATTAGCAGAATATGAGTGTGTGAGTGTGTTCTCAGGACTTGTTTTTTTGTTATTTTGTTATTTTATTTTTGTTCTTTTGCTGACTGCTGACGCCAAAAGTGCTATCCCAAAGATAGGACATTTCATTGTCTGTTTTGGAGAAGCTCCACAATAACAGCAGCAGGTAGTATCTCTTTTGAAAATATTTGGGTCTGTTGCAGTTGTTTTCATTGTGGCCATGCTACAACTCAGGGCAGGAGGAGTTTCTCTCTTTGTGTGTGTTCATCCTGTTCCCTCCATTGACAGCAAAGGGAGCCAACCACTCTATTAACTTGTGTTTGTGGGGTTTGACATAAGGCACTGATATTTCTGTCTCTGATTTCTTACACCCCCAGGGAGCACTGATTCTGGGCAGCCTTCTCAGCATCCAGCACTTCTGGGCTGTGCCTTGCTCCCTGTGCAAGGCAGGTTTGCTGAAGCCTCCCAAAAGCTGGGGCTGGGGTGCAGTGGCTGCTCCCTGTGTGCTCCTTTCCAGGAGCCTGCACAGCTCTGCCTCTGCAGACAGGGACAGAGGGAGCCTGAGAGCAGCATAATGGAATTGGTGGTCCCCACACTCTGCTTTGCACCCTGTCTCTAGTTCATGTCACTTCAAAGCATCATTTGCCATATTTCATTACCTGTCACACTCCATTTTATTGGTATGAGCCCTTGAGTATGCAGAACAGTGTGAAACCAGGGCCAACAGTTTGCTCAGCCACTGTTTTCCAAGTTTGTGCTTCAACTAGTGTTTGTCTTGAAAAAGTGAAGTGTGCTTTAGCGTATTTGGGATTTTTTAGGCCACTCCACTGTGTAAAGCAGCAGCTGTTGAGAGGAGCTGCTGTGCAGGGCTGGTATGAGGCAGGGCTGTTTACAGATTTGCCCTGTACCTGCAGAGCAGGTGAGCAGGCTGAGTCTGTAGCACAGGGTTAGGCATGGCAGAGCCCCCTGCATACCTGCCCTAGCTGCAGAAGTGCACTTGTGATTGAGAGGGAGAGCAGGCTGTGCATTCTCCCCAGACTCCCTCCCTGCTGTGGGTTCCCAGTACCTGCTGTGGTGACTGCCCTGGGGAGCAGTCCTTGCACAGGCATATGGAATAGCCCAGAAAGCTTTTTGCTTGTACTAGTAATCCAGTTTTCCACATCACGCTATCAAAATAGCTTTTGTACTAGCCTAGTACATCTGTGGTTTGCTTTTTTGCTGGCACATTCCAGAAAGGGGTGCCATGGGTTACTCAGGAGCTGCCACTCTGCATTTTGTAGAGTATATCTGGCAGCAGAACAGGCCAGCATCTTTTAACATCCCCTTTTGTCAGCATTTGTGAGCAGTCCCCTCAGTGCTCAGCCAGCAGCATGAGGCACTGTGGAGTTAATTTAGGCTGACTGACAGATGACTTTGGTCACTAATCTTTGAGCTCCTCAACAGGTGCAGATGCAAAGGTTGAAAACCTTTCTTTGAGACCTGCCTGGCATTTCTCCTACCTTCGTGGCTGGTAAGAGCAGACTGTGCAGGCTGTTCTTGAGCCACAGATATTCCCACTGTGATGCTGGCAGCAAAAGCGCCGTGGTCTTCCAGTGTTTGTTTGAGCCCTGGGTTTGTTTACTGCACAGATCTCTCAGGGCTTTCCCAGCTCTGTGGCACTTGGAATGGCCTCTGCTGCCACAGTCTCCAGGAACAAAATCCTTCCAGCTTTAACTCCTTTGCAGGCTATCACTTCGTGTGCCCATATCCATCAGTTCTTTGCCTCTCTTGGCATTGTGGAAAAAGCCCTCGGTGACAGGAAATTAGAAGTAATAAGTCTTGGGAAGACCTGGGGTTTTTGTATTGTAAAATGGATCAGACCAGGGTCTGTAAGGAAGGTGTGTGATGTTCCACAGAGTGCTCTGAGGAGATATTCCATGATTTTCAGCAAAGGAGGGACACAGCAGATGTGAAAGCTGCAGAGGATCGGTGTTGCCAAAGCAGGGGCGAGCTGCAAGGCTCTAGCTCATCACAGACAGAGAAAGCAGGAGCTCCTCTGGGCTGGAAATGAAGCCTGGAATAATCAGGCTATCCCACAAGTACTGAATTTTCATCTTTAAAATGCCCTCTCACTCTCAGCAAGTCCAGCAGTGGATAAAAAGGAGAAAGGTATGAGAGTAGGGAGGGATGAGAGGCACAAAAATAAGAATCTCAAGCCGTTCATTTGATCTTCCCAAACTTGCCCCTATGTTTTACTTGGAATCACAGTAAAAACTTCCTTTAAATCTGCTAGCTCAGGGTTAAATGTCATTATTTACTGCACCTGCAGTGTCCTCCCAGGCAGCTCAGCCCTGCCGGTGGCTCCTGTTCACCCCTCACAGCCCTTTCACCAGGGACAGGCCAAGCAGCTCTGAGACTGCTTGAGGAAAATGCAGCAGTGGAATGGGGAGCATGGAAGGGGTTAACATGGAGCAGCTCCCTGGGCTGCTGAAAGACCAGCTTTTGTGGAAGTCTGAGGCAAGGAACAAGGATCTCTGAGCTTGACATTGTTTGGGACGTGAAAAGTGCAACAGGGTTTCAGTTATTACCTCCATATGTAATACTTTGCATTTATTCCCAGTGTGGTTTGTTTGCTGTGTTGCTGCCTGTTCTTTGAAAAGTTACCAGAGCTCATGTAAACAATCATGTATAACCTGAATATATTTACAAGCTATTTCTCACTTTCCTGAATTGTCTGAGGAGTGACTGGCATCATCACTCCTCAGACACATAACCAGACCTTTGTGGCTCACCTTTGGTTTGAGGGAGACTCCTTTTACTTCTGCTCTTTGCCTTCTGGCTTATTTGTTTTTTTATTTTGTATAGTAGTTTTTTCACTCCTTGTCTGCATCTTTTTTCCTGGAAGTCTTCATAGAAAGGAGTTTATGCTTTCACAAGCACACCTGTGATAGTTGGTCTGACAGCAGATATCACCACTCCCAAGAGTACCACACAGAGCTCATGGCTACAACATTGCTATTGAATTTATTCTGTCATTCTGCTTAGTTTGACTGTGGTCATCCATAAGCACTTTCAGAACATTCTTTTAAATTGGCTGCCTGGATCTGCTTTGTCTTCCTGATCCTTTCTAATTCACTTATTTAGCCCTTTGCTCGTGTTTCCAAATGAAACCCTGCAGTTGCAGTGTGCTGAAATGCTCCTCCTGGAGCCATTTCCACAAAACCACAAAGCCAGACCTGCAGTGACAATCTGGTGCAGTGCAGGAGCAGTTCCAGTTGCTACAGAAGTGAAATTTGGTGGTAGAAGAGGCAGAGCTGGCAAGCTTTTGGTAGTGGGGTGGATGGAATAATTGGTACAGAGGAGTTTGGAGGAGAAAAATGGAGATGAGGAGTGACAGAGTTTGCAAGGGCTGACAGAGAATGAAGAATTAACAGAGTTTGGGTTTGATACAGATATGGCAAGGTGCCATGTAGAATTTGCACAGAAGAGGAATTGTATTTCCAAGGAGTGAGCAAATGCTTAACTCAGAAAGGAACAGACAGAAACTGGTTTGATAGCCATAGTTTGTTTTGTAGTCCTGAAGAACTGTGTGCAGAATTCAGTTTAAAAATGCTGCTGAGGGCTGTGTGTGCAGCACACAGCTGAGCACTTCCAGCCCTGCCCATGTAATGAGCTGCCTGAGCAGCAGATTAGCTTCTCCTGTGCCAGCTGCTGTATAATAGGACTAATTCATTACCCAAGGCCAAGTAATCACTCTCAATAGCAAGATTTAGAAGAGAGCCTATGCCTTGTCTCATTGCACTGCAGACTGCTGATGATCAGTGATAACTGAGACCAATGAACACTGGGAATAGCCTCAGTCTGCTACAGAATGAAGAAGAGAACTTCAGGTATTTCCAAAAAAAAAATCAGGTTGAAATCATCTTTTGGACAATAATTTTGGAATGAACCCGAGTCAGTGTGCACAGTTCCTCTGAGCTGCACTGCCCCAGGCTTTGGGGGACTCCTCAGCCCAGCTCCCTGCTCTGCTCTTGACCAGCACCATTTACTAAGGCTGAATATGAATCTTCAATGAGGGACAAAGCTTTCCCTCAGTGCTTGCCAGAAACATAATCATGGGCCAGCAACATAATTCATCTCAGGGGTGGGACTGTGGCAAATTCTGCTGTGCAGCTCGCTGGCAGTGCTGGGGAGGAGATTCTGCTGGTGCAAATCAGTGTTCCCAGCACGTTGTGGTCCCTTGGCCAGTGCTCTGTGTGCCTGCTCATGGAACAGGGCATCTCCCAGCATGTCTCTGATACCCTCCTAGGGAATCTTGTCAGTTTGGAGGTGGGACTGTCCCAGCTCAGAGGTGGGACTCTGCTGGAGGAGGAGAGGAGGTGTGCTGGCCACATTGGAGCCCCACAGTGGGGACAGGGAACCTGCAGATGGAGACCACCAGCCTTAAGTAGCATGTGAAAGGGGGAAGGAGCTGAGAATGCTGAATGCTTCAACTCTGGCTGCATGTTTTTACTCAGTTAGGTCAGAGATCTTGATCACAGATGTCCACCCAGTGATGCTCAGGTCTTTATATCACAGTCTTCTAAGCTTGCACGGTGATTTTGGAATAAAGCTGGCTGCACTGAACAAAGCAGCTTTTTGCTGGGCAGGATGTGAGTCTCTGGAAATGGCTCTTTTGTGATTTTAGAATCAGAAACACATGAGCAGGAATGGCTGTAGCCCCTGTGCTAGCACTGATTAGTGCTCTGGGTATGTGTCCCTGCTGTATGCAGTGGTGGTAGAGCTGCAGGGCTGAGCCCTCTCCTCCCTCCTGCTGCCTCCTGTAGCAGGAGCTCCAGTGCCCTGGCTGGGGTCAGAGCTGTGCCCTGGCAGCCTCTGAAGAGCCACTCAGAAGCTACAGCCTATTTCCAGCCCGGAGTCAGGCCCTGGAGTGAGCAAATCCCAACATTCACTTCTGTGGTAGGGAATTTGCTTTTGCTTTCGGTGCTGGAGCATCCAATGTTTGCCTGTGGTTAGAGGAAAGTGAGCTTGGGAACCTTTTACTCCTCCTTTCCCCACGGCAGGGAAATGTTCTGGGGAGGCTGATGTGACCTGCACATCCCTTCCTGTGCAGGGATGGGATGTATGCTCCTCACCACCAAGAGAGAGCCTCGTAAAGTCTTCTGCTCTTTTCTTAGCTCTGAGGAGTCCCACTTCAACCACCCTGCACCTTCACCCTCTGGGGCACACCCCTCCTTGGGAAGAGTCAAAATCAACGTGAGCCATCAGTGTTTCACTTGAAGCAGCAATGATTGTGGCTGCTGAGCTGTGCTCTGTGCCAGGGGGGTCGTGGGGCCGCTCCTTGCAGCACCTCTGGGTGGTACCTGCTTGGGGTGCACGCCTGTAACCCCACAGAAATGCAGCACTGGCACCATCACACAGCTGCCATGGGGGTTCTGCCACCAGGCTGGATTTAGGCCATGGTTTGTCATTGTCTCTCTGTTTGGGTGGCACACCAGCTTCTTATGGTTTGAGATGCAGTGCAGCTAAAATCCTTCAAAATAATTTTTCACTTTACTAATTTTATAGATTTTTTTTTTTTACTAATTTATTTACTAATTTTAATAAATAAGGTCACAGCTTGGCTTTTGATAGCCTGTACATCTAGGATGTCTCATTCTGCTCTGTGGAAAGCAGCAATTGTCCCTCTTTATCACATAACATAAAATTACCTCAGCTGCCTTATCAGAATATTCCTAAGTACAATTGAATTACTGTTCATCACAATGTAGGACACAATTTTTTCCTCTCTTGTAAGCTTTTTCTTTTATTTATGATGTTGCCTTACTTGACAACTTCCACAGTTTCTTCTTAAGGCGAGAAATTTATTTATAACTAAATAAAATGGATGCATTTATAAATTTATAAATTCTTCATTATTGTTCATTTTCCCCCTCTCTCTGCTTGGCTGCAGCTCCAGCAGTGGTGAGGCAACATCTTCAGCAGAAGGAGTTAAATTTACCACCCCAGAAAAGAGCAGGCCAGATCTGAAAGCTATTCCTGTAACACTAATTTTGATCTCAGCCCTGTTTCCTGTCTAAAGACTTTTCTCTTTCAGTGGAGATCATGAAATGTTACATTTACAACTTTTGTTCAGAGCATGCTGAGAAAATATCCTTCAGCTCCACAGGTTCCCTCTGCAGGAGCCCAGCCAGGGGAACAACAACCACGAGTTACAGCACAGTTTCAGTTCTCTATATTATTATAATAATATAGTACACAGAAGTGTGCTGCCATAGTGTAGCAGAGTGGGATTAATTAGGCATTAGACTCAATACATTTAAGTACGCAAGACAACTCCTAGAGGGAGGCCAAAACCAAGATAACCTCTCAGATTTCCCTCAAATAAAACAGGTAGCATTTTTCTTCACATGGTGAGATCCTGCAGCTGTGCAAAATTCACCCAAAAACATTCCTCCTGTAATCCTACCAACTTCTTCCCCTTGATGCAGTCAGTTACAGGAACGTGCAATGAGCAGCCCAGAGGTGCTGCAGCAGGAGCAGCCCTGCACTGCTGGCCCCTCTGAAGGGCCACTGAGGGTGGGGGAGGCAGACGCTGCTTTTTGGGGGCTGCAGGTGTGCACAGGCACAGCCATCCTGCACATCCAGGCCTGCTGGGAAGCTTTGTTCCAATTCAGCAGCAGGCACAGAAGTATTTGGAGTTGTGAGAAGGATGTTTGGGCAGCTGAAGACATGGCAGCGCTCTGGGCTCCCCTTCAACCCTCTCGTGCCTCCTTAACGCCATCTGCACCCAGCAGCAGCCCCAGGAAGGCCTCTTGAGCCTCCCCCGTGCTCTGGGGCAGCTCTCAGGGCTGGTGTTTTCCTGGGGTGTGAACTCCTGAGGCCACCGAGCACCAGGACTTGTCCAGAGTGGACACTGAGGGTGGGCAGAGGGGCCCGACCCTGCTGGCAGCCAGTGCCCGCCCTGTTTCCCTGTGGCTGCAGCAGCCTGGTCTCCAGGAATGCTGAATGTGTCCTGTGCTGCCCTGGGTGCTCTCCAGGAATGCTGAATGTGTCCTGTGCTGCCCTGGGTGCTCTCCAGGAATGCTGAATGTGTCCTGTGCTGCCCTGGGTGGGGGCTGGAGCAGCTGGAGCCCACGGGTGGGAAGGTGGCACAGATGGCACCAGAGCCTGGGCACTGACAGGGCTGCTCCAACAGGTGCTCTCCACCTCCTGACACAGGAGTCCAGCCCTGCTGTGCAGGTGATGCTGATTTCTCCAGAGGGGATTGGGGTTGGTTTATGCCTGGCAGGAGCTGCCCAGAGCTCACCAGTGTGTCACTGACATCTTTTATGAAAAATCCTTTCTCTAGGGTTTTTCTTCTTGAGAAGCTGAGAGGCCTCAGGAACAAAATGTAACCAATGGTTATCTGCTGCTGTGGAATGCAACAGGTGCATCTGGGATTGGGCTCATGGGGTTGTTTCTAATTAATGGCCAATCACAGCCCAGCTGGCTCGGACTCTCTGTCCAACACACAAGCTTTTGTTATCATCCTTTCTTTTTCTATTCTCAGCCAGCCTTCTGATGAAATCCTTTCTTCTATTCTTTTAGTATAGTTTTAATACAATATATATCATAAAATAATAAATCAAGCCTTCTGAAACATGGGGTCAGATCCCCATCTCTTCCCTCATCCTGGGACCCCTGTGAACACAGTCACACCAGTGGAAAACTCCTAGGATTGGATGAGCAAGGTCTCCTCCCTGCCTGCTGGGGGCTGAGTGTGTTTGGTGTCACTGGTGTCTCCAGGAGAGGAGGATTAACCAACCTCCTGTGCCAGGTGAGCAGCTCAGGGGCAGAAACTGATGGACATGGCTGCAGTTTCTTCTTCCCTGCATGGAATCAAGCACCACGTGCTTCCTTAGGGGCTGCTGTGTGTGCTGTGACCATCCTGCTGCCCCAGGGAGCCACCACAAGTGCCAGCACAGGTTGTCCAGGGGCATGGCAGGTTTCTCATAAGATCCAAGGATTGTTTGTGCTGTTGTGTTCCAGCATGGACAGGTGAGAAGCTTTGGGCCAGGAACTTCTTAGTCCGGCAGACAAGAACAAGTTCATCCTTATTTCAGAAAGACAGAACACTCTGATTTTTACAGCCAGCTGAGGAAGAGAAACTCCCGAGCTCAGACTCTCCCAGTGCTTTTTCAGATGTCCAGGATGAAGGAGCTGGGTTCTTTTTCTCCCTGGTGACCAGAGAGCTGTGAGCACCTGCTCAGCTGAGGCCTGCAGTGCTGGCTGGAGGCGGGAGGATGGAGCAGCTCTGCCTGTGGATGTGCTCAAACAGGCTGGATGGCAATCCCCACAAGGAACCAAACTGAGATGTAGTTTTCGTGTCTTGCCAAGCTGTTCTTCTCTTGCTAAGTCAGAGAGCAGGAGCCTGAGGGTGTTGTTATCAATCTGGAGTTTGAATTCAGCATCTGTTCTGCATCCTCCTGCTTCTTGCCCGGGCATGAGGCCAGGGTTTGGTGTCCAGGAGGTGGGACCTGCCTGCAAATGCAGGGCTGTGCTCAGCCTCCCCATTCCCTCCTCCACAAACAAGGCTGCTGCAGAAGAGCAGGAAGGTGCAAATAAGATTTTTACAGCCCAGAAAGCAGCTCTTGGGTTTGAATTAAACTTTCCCAAAAAACCAATAAGTTTGTTGGTTTTTTTTCCCCCACCTTGCATGTGCCTGAGCCCAGCACAAGCGTTCAGGCAGCTGGGTGCAGCACCACAGGTGGCACAGAGAGGTTCCCCAGCACTTCACTGGAAGTCTCAGAAGGGAAGTAGCACAAACAGGGAGATGCCCTGAGCAGGACAAGCTGCTGCCAGAAGGGACCCTGCAGGAGCTTGGGGCTCTGGGTAATATCCAAAGAGTGTTTCCATGGCTCCTGGATTAGCTGTACCAGAGGCTGTGCTGCAGTACTGGCGTTTTCATGCTCTTCACAGGGTAGCAGCTTGTGATCTGGAAATTTATGGCCATTTATTTTTATGTTAAGTGTAGATTAAAAAATTGAATTCTACCTTTTTCAGAAAAGCATATTACTTAAAAACCCCATGGACTTAAAAATCCCATCTAAAGTAGTGGAATATAATTGGCAGACTCAACAGAACTTTCTTGTTTTTCCTAGGTTTAATCTTTTTTTTGCAGTTTCAAAATACCTCAGCTGCAAATACTACTGTAATTCATATGCAAAAGCTTGCAGAGGTTCATGTGGAGAGGGTTTGTAGGCTAGGAATGATTTCTTTATGCCTCTTGAAGGTGATGGTGTCCAGGTAGTGCAGGGTGGCCAGACAGCACCTTTGCTGTGCTGGTATTATTAAAGGTTTCAATGTGAATGCCATCAGAAAGATTGCACCATCCCCACCCCAATCCTTAACTTTCAGCTCCAAGTGTTGATCTTTCCTAAGCAGCATTTTCTTATTAGATCATGAGATTATTTCTATTAGGTTTTATTTTCTTTTTAATGCATGATGTCATACTTTAAATAATGTTTCTATTTTCATATCAAACGTGTCCATTCCAAGCCATGTCCCAGTGGAATGGCAGCATGGTGTAATCTTTGGGAACAGCTGCTGAGGACACACATGTCTACCTTATACTCCAGTCACAGGCTCACTGCTTTGCTTCAGAAAGGCTGAATAATACCTACATCATTTCTTATAAAGAGTTATTTGGTATTTTTTAAAGAAATTCAACCTTTACTGTGGCTTTGATACCATCTCCATCTTGAACCTTCCATTCTGCAGGTTAAATTCATTTTTCTTCTGTGAGGGATGGGAAAATAAAGCCACCCTTTTTCTTTTTGGCAGATTGGTGACATATCCAAGACAGTCCCCTTTTATTCATTATTCCTGCCCTGTGTTAAACTACTTTTTTCTCTTTCTGTTCAGGTCATTTTTTCCTAGATCTCCAGTTTTTACTCTCTTTTGGACTAGATTTTCCATGGATTCTCAGAGAAAATTAGCAAATGCTCTGAGATTATGAGCCAGTTCTTCAAAATTCTATCAATCTCAGGGTTCTGTAAGTTATTCTTTCCCTATTGCAGGCTGAAATCTTTGTAGCTGGTATTAACTTGATGATGGAGGACTTTATTAACAAATGACATTTTGTTGAATATCCTGAACATGGTCATTCATGGATAGCTCTCCTCAGCTCATGCTGAGCTTCCACTGGTTCTTTTACTTGGCCTTCCTCTTAATACACATTTATAAACTATTTCCTGTTGCTCGTTAATGTTTCTCTGCTGATTTTATCTACTTCTGCGCCTACACTTCTCTACTTGTCATAGGAATAACTGGCAGCTTTTTTTAATTTAAAAGCAGTCTAAAAGGTTCCTTCTCTTACATGCCTAGCACCAAGCACAAAGGCTTCCCAGTCCCAGTGACTTCTGATGTTTCTATATTACAATTATTCAAATTCACTGATGCAGTAACAGGTAATTATGTGCTGTAATGGACATAGGAGGAAGAGACAGATATTGAAATCCCCAATCCCATAAACAAGATTAACTTGCTAGGTGTACAGCAGTCAAACCAATAGATTTTCTTTATCTGCTTTGAGAGTGTGGTTTGATGAGTCTGGGCTATGCAGCAGTGTCTGGGCCACGTTGGGAATGCATCCTCCTGGCAGGATAGTCGCAGGGATTGAGGTGCCAGGCAGTTTTAAAATGGCCAGTTTATTCATCATCTTTATCCAGTGAGTTAGGAGACTGGCTGGGAAAAGAGAGGGGGTGGAGGGGACCCAGTGACACTCATTGTGCTCTTCTGAGGATGCTCAGTTACTGCACAGAGCAAATTAAAATCCATCCATAACTGTTTCCAGGGATTTCCCCCTGGTGGCTTTTTTCAGGGCTGTTTGCTCCTATTTGCACTTTTTCCAAGCTGAATATTGAATTGATATTTCCTGGGTGTTTCTGCCTGCTCCATTTTTTTCTGTTTTCTGCATGCATCTGACCCATGTGCAGTTGATCCTGTGCCAGCAGCAGGTCTCCTGCTCAGCTGCCACTGCTGTCTCTCAGCCCTTTCCTTGAGGTTTGCCTTTTCCATCCCTCATCTCTGCAGTCCTCCCCACCACTGGCAGTGTGCTGCCTTCAGTGTTATTCTATAACACATATGGTTACATGGACCAGGACTGAATGAATTCCACTGCACAAATGTGGTGACCTGGATATTCTTCTTCTCAGATGAATGGAGTTTCATTAAAAAGAGCCAAACCAGGCAAAGGAGATCTGAACTCCCTTCAGTGTGTGAGAGGGCCAGGAGCAGCAGCTGTGAGGACAAGAAACAGGTTTTTTTTACCTCAGAGGTAGGCCACTAATTAGAAGGTAAACGTGAACAAAGCCTTTAATTTCAGCCAGAGGTGAGAGGCATTCAGTTCATTGCCTGGTCTGGTGAAATGTCTGCTCACATTACAGCCCTGGGAAGGCTGCATGTGGGAGAAACACACAGGTGCCCTCTGCTTGTGTCCTCCTCCCAGTCAGAAAGGCCAGAGGGAGCAGAACCAGGAGTGCTGGAGAAGGGGCAGCAGCTGCTGGTGCTGCTGGATCGATGAGGCCCAGCTCAGTTCTTCCCAGGAGCACAGGGAAGAGGGGAGCAGGCAGCTCCTGCAGAGCCCTGGAGAGACACCCTCTGCTGCTCTGCCCACCTGGGCTTCTCCAGGGTGCTGCTTTACCTGGGTGTCCCACACAGGCTGGCCTTGGTCTCAGCCCAGCACACAGCTCTGATGTGGCTGCCTTGCTGTGGGACGGGACTGGGGCAGGCAGGCAGGGATAGCTGAGGTGCTGCCTGAGCAGGCCCCAGCGTGGCTGAGCCTGGTGGAGAAGGAGATTTTCCTGAGGGGCATCTCAGTCTGCATCAGGGCACAGAGGCAGCCCCACATTGGCATCCTCGGAGAAGGGGCCCCTGGAAATGCTGCAGATGCAGGGATTGGTGTCAGGGGGCTGTCCCTGCCTGCTGAGCCTGGCAGGAGCCTGCGTCCCAGCTGAGAGGGGCACCAAGCACTCTGCCCCCAGAGTCCCTTGGCCTTCCTGTGCCACCCTGTCCTGCCAGCAGCCATGGCCACATGGCCCTGCTCTCAGAGCTGCCTGTTTGTCTGCCTGGCTGCTCGTCTGTCTGTCTGTCTGTCTGGGCAGGGTGAGCCACGGCCCCGCGCGGGGGCTCCTGCAGCCTCGTTCAGGCGTGCCAAGGGGGCAGAATGGCCTCCCTCCCGCCCTTTATTTTGTTGTTTGTTTGTTTGCTGGTTTATTAACATTTGTAGCAGCAGCAGAGATGAAAAACTGGAGGTGGTGTGTGTGTGTGAGTGCATTGTGCTGCGGGGTTACAGGCACAACAGCCACATCCCCCACGCCTGAGAGAGATTACAAGGGAGGGCGCAGGAATGTGCATCTGGCAGCACTTTGTGTCTTGGCCATTTCACTGCTTTCTCTGCATCTGAGGTTCCCAAAGTTTTGGTCATGGAGGGCCATTTAATCCAGGGAACAGATTTCCTCTGCAGGGAAACACCATTCAAGAAGAATTGAGGGTGTTTGTAAGTGAAAGGTTGCTGCTTGAAAAGGTGGTAAGGTAGGGAACTGCCCAACCACAGCAACAGGAGGAAGCAAATTTCATTTTAAAGTAGAGGAAAGTGTAGCTATAATATGCCAAAAGATTGCTCATGGCCTGGGGCCAGGAACAGAATCTGAGCTAACTATTGCAATTTTGTTTTAATTTCATGGGGTTTTAGATAGTAATTATAATAAAATTATCAGAAATGTGGATCAATAAACATAAGGTTCTCAGGCACGTTGTCCAACATTCTTGCTAAAAGAGAGAAGATTAGTTAAAGTCTTTTTAAAAATAGTTAAATAAATTAATGCCCTGTCCCTGGAAGTGTCCAAGGCCAGGTTGGGCAGGGCTTGGAGCAGTCTGGTCTGGTGGAAAGTGTCCCTGCTCATGGCAGTAAGGTGGCGTGGGATGAGCTTTGATGTCTCTTCCAACCCGAAGCATTCTGTGATTCCATGATAAATACAGACTAACTAACAGGGATTATTCTTTGAGCACTCTCAGAATGTCCTTTTATTAACTTCTCATGAGAAGAATATACTAGCTGACAAGAGATCTGACAAGAGATCTGACAAGATCTCCAGAAACTTACCTGTGATGCTTTTGCTTGCTTTTCCAACTTATAGGTGGATTACTTGCTCCAGAGTGTTTCTGTAAATACATGGTTTTGGCTGATGACTGCAGCAAGGTTTGAGGTTGCTGTGCCTTAGCTCCGCTCTGCATACTTGTGTGTGCATGTGGGAGGGAGTCTCTATTTTAAGGGAGAATCCCTTCCTTCCTGAAAGGACACTAATTATTAGTTGTTGTCAAGTGATTTTATTGTGTCTGGGAAACTGCAGAAGCCAGCAGTAGAATGTGGCTTGTTAAACCCCCAGTGATGTGTGAGAAATGAAGCCCATGAAGGGATGCCCTGGCACAGACGGGAGAGAGGATGCTGGAATTGCATTGTTTGGGATTGCATCCAGCTGCTGGGGTTGCAGAGGATGCTGCAGGAGGATTGCAGCACAGGTACAGAGAGCACTCAGCCAGGCTGAGCTTCCTGCAGTGCACAGGCTGGAGGCCCCACATTAAAACATTTGGCTTTATTCCCAGATGTTCCATTCCTCCAAGCCCAGCTGCACTCACAGGCACAAGAATTCCAGAAGGCAGCCGTGCTGCCCAGCTCTTTGTTTGCCCTCAAGCCTGCTGAGGGTGACTTTTCTACCCCCCTTTTTCATGCCACAGCCCAGGGAGGGGGGTCAGACAGCCAATTTAGGTCTGTGGGGAGTTTCTTTTTTCCACTGCTTCCAGTCACCCTTGCAGGGCAGAGCACCTGGAGCAGGCAGCATGCCCCCAGCTCCCTGGCTGCCTCCCTTGCCTCCGACCATCCAGCTGGTGTGCCACACTCTGCAGCCCCTCAGGGAGGGATTTGTCCCCACAGCAGGCCATTTCAAACTGGAGACAAGCAGTAATGCTGCAGCTGGCTTGCTCTGGGCTTGTGACTCTCTGTGCTCCTGGGGGTGACTCTGACAGTACAAGGTTTGCTCAACAATGGCCCTGTTGTCCCTGGATGCCCAGAACAACACAGCCCTTCAGAGTACTTGGCCCTGCTGCTCTGCCTCATACCAGATGCTGGTGTCAGAGACAGAGTGGCACATCCCTCCTGAGAAGGGTGAGCCTTGTAAAAAAACTTCTCTGCTCCAGGTTTCCCTTATTACAGTCTCGGGCATCCAGTTTTGGGAAGAAAATCACTTAATAATTGAGTGGAACAGTGCTAGAGACAGCCCTGGGGAGAGACCTTGAACAAAGGAATCCCTGGGCTTTTACAGCCTTACAATCCACGTTCCCATTGCAGTGGTTGAGTCCAGGCTCTCCTGCTGTTCTCTGGCTCCTGCAGAGTCCCTGGGTGACCAAACAGCCCCTGCTCAGCCCTGCAGGGCCCTGAGCCCTTGGTCAGGGGAAGGGTCAGTGTCCCCTTGCCAGGGGCTTTGGCGATTCCCCACTCCCAGCACAGCCTGCAGATCCCAGCTCAGCTCCCCCTGGAGCACTGCGGGTTCCAAAGGTGGCAGGAGGGCTCCTGCTGCTCCTGGGCTGCCCTGGCACAGTGATCATCCAGCCCAGGGTAATAAAGCCTCTCAGATTTGGCCTTATCATAAAGCAGAGCAGTAGGGCTCAGGAGCTCAGTCCCTGGGCAGGGACCGGGTGCCTGAAGCTCGCTCATGCCAAGGCCGCAGGGCTACCATCTAGCAAGCATGGTGATTATCAGCTCTATAGCGATTGCAAGCTCTCAGGATTTCAGCTCTGCTTGCTAGGTAGTGGTGCCCTGGGCTGGAGGCTGCAGCAGACGGAGAGAGAGGAGAAGGAGAAGGCGCAGGCTGTTCCACGGAGATGGCTTTATTTGGGGAGCTCTGTGAAGGGTCTCTGCTCTTCTTCTTTCTCCCCTAATGGGGTACAGTATGCTTCTTTTATAGGGCTGGAAAGGATCCAAGCTTGACCAATGGTAAGGGGTTAACATGACATTGCCTTATAGGGTTACAGAGATAGGTTGAGGGCGGAGGACAGGGAAACAGGAATTTTCTTTTGCTGTTTCAGCATTCCTATTGTTCATATTCTCCATGGTGCTTTTCCTAAATCTATGGGGTTTACTACACCAGGGCTCTTGAAGGGCTGGCATGTGCCTCACCCTCAGTCTTTCACCTTCTTCTGCCCATTCCTACCCTACCAAGCCATGGTGTGATAACTCCTGCTTGGGGAAGCCTTGGTGTCCAGGAGAGGCAGCTCCTGACAGCCTGTGGCAGAGCTCTGGGTCTCCATCCCACCAAGGAAATGGGGCTGTGACTCAAGTACCTCATGTCAAACTCTGTCACATCAGAGTGGGCTGAGTTTTCACAACAGCATGCAGAGCTTTTGCAGAGAAACATGGAACTGTGCTCATGGCAGCTCTGGAATCTCTTGAGAAATCAGCTTTGTCCCAGCTGGCCACATCCTGGTCTTTTGAGACATTGTGGCAGGGAGAGAGCATGGCTTCATTTTCTGATGGCAGAAGAGCAGCAGAGCAGGGCACTCAGTGTGCTGGCTGTGTCCTGGCAGATGAACCATGCCTAGACCTCCAGAGCCCACACCCACTGTGCTGGTTAGCAAATGAGATTCCAGATGTTAACTCTCTGAACAGCAAGAAACATTGGTGCTGAAAGGAAAACAGAGGAATGGGAGAGTGCTAACTTCTGCAATTCTTTTGGGGAAGAAGGAAAAGGACTACAGCTAATTCAGAAAACTCCATGACTCCTGCAGAGGAGCTGGCTGCTGGGAGGGTTTGCTCCATGTTTCAGGGGTCAGCTGGTCACAGATATGCTTGGGAATGGGTGAGAGGTATCAGCCCAGTCCTTCTGGCATTCTTTCATTGGACTTGTCACTTCTGGGTGGTTCGTGTGCTGACTTCCCACAGGGGTGTCCAAGGCCACGTGTTGATGCCAAGATCTGCCCCTTTTCTCTTCAGTACCTGTTTCTTACACAGGACAGTCTGTATGGACAGACAAATGTCATCACCAGCTGCCTATTGAACTGGTTCCTTGAATTCTCTTACCCTTCACTGGCTTCATCCCTTCCCTCACCCTCGTTTTCTTCCTCTAACCACCTACCCCTCATCATCTCTTGCCTTGTGTAACACCTCTTTCCCTGCGTCCCTCTGTCCCTCAGTGGTCTAGAGGACCTTTCCTGTGACTCACTGGGCTGATTTTCACCCCAGACCAAGGCCCTGATGGCTCTCACCACAGAAGTGACTGCACAGAGTGCTGTGTTTGTGAGATTAGATTATCTCAGCTCCCATCATTGTCCCTCTGTGTTCTGTTCCTGTTCCTCTCTGCTCTGTTGTGTGTGGAGCTGGGCCCTCCACAGAATCACAGATCCCCTAAGGATGAAAAAGTCCTTTGAGATCATCAAGTCCCCCATTAACCCAGCACTGAACCATGTCCCTGAACACCACACCTCCTCATTGTCTGAGCACTTCCAGGGACAGTGGTTCTACAACTTGCCTTGACAACCTCTCCTAATGCCTCGCCACCCTTTTGGTGAAGAAATTTTTCCTGATAATGCAGCAGTTTGTCTACAGGACCCCTCATTGGCCTTCCAAGGCTGTGCTGTAGAAGCTGCATCCTTGTGGCTGCTCAGTGTGGCCACCCACAGCATTTTTCCTGTCCAGTGTCAGTCTGGCCATCACCTGGCCATGCATGGCTCAGCTGGATACAAGAGAGGGGCTGCTCGAAGGGAACTGGACAGATTTGTCCATTCAGTGACTTCTCTGTTAGCACAGAAGGGAAAAACAGCTGTGTGTTTTCCTGGGGGTGATTCTTCTGTGGATGCATTGTGGTCACTGTGTTCTAGGTGGGCTTTCTCAGAGCAGACACTACTCCCATCTGGCTGTCCATGCTCTTTGGCACCTGGTGAGAGGGTGGTGCTTCATTTCAGTGCCAGATCTCTGCACCCTTGTCATGAAGTGCTGAATGCTGTCACCCCCAGAGAAAGGAGCACAGGAGAGGGAGCAGAGCTCAGGCAGAGCAAGAGGCAGAGCAGGCTGGCAGCTGGGCTGTCCTTTGCAGGCTGCTCTCACCCTCCTGCTCACTTACCACTCCCCAGATCCCTGCTGTCAAAAGCTTTTTGTTGTCTCTTTGCTAACCACCCTCTTCAAATCAGGGCTCTGTTCCCAATGCTCTTTCTCCACACTGAATCTCAATCCTGCCATCTTTTTTATGCTTCCTACTTCTTACACCTGCCCAGCTTCCCTCCTCAGCCAAACCCCAGCGATTGCTATCGCCAGGCACTCCCTGAGCTGCTGCTCTGCCAGGGAGTGAGCATCGTCTGTGGCAGGATCTGGAGCAGCCCTGGTGCCAGGAGTCCCACATCACCCAGCACGGGGCCAGGCTCAGCTGCAGCTCCTGCTGGGACCTCTCCCAGTCTGGCACATGGCTCTGTGCACCAGGCACATGTTGGGAAGGAAGGGAGAGGGCTGAGCTGCACTGCAGTTACTCAGATTGTTTCCCTTCTGGTTTGACAGCGCCTATTTTGAAGGGGTCAGGATGGGATTCACAGGTCAGAGGATTTCTCTTCCCACACATTTTGGTCTCTCACACAGCACTGAGGCAGAAAACATCACCCACTCCATCTCCCTGGGTCATGTACCTTCAGAAACAGCTTGTTTCTCCCTCATTTATGGTACTGATGGAGAAAAATATCCTACTCCCAGAAGGCTCCTTCTCTGCTAACACAGTGATTTTCATGTGCATTTCATTGCAGCAAAGTGCTGGGCACATGCCTGTGCCACAGCCAGGGACCTGGGTGGCTGACAAGGGAGGCTTTTGGCAGCTGTGGGTCTGGCTGGGGACCAGGCAGAGCTGGGTGGGAAGCATGCACACTGTGTTCCAGAGCCAAACCAGACAGAGGAGTGCAGAGATATGGCAGAGCTGGCCACCCTGTCCTCCTGGTCACAGCCACCATCAGCTGCTGGGAAGGTGGCAGAGATGGCATCCAAGGAAACAGAGATGGCATCCAAGGAGACAGAAATGGCATCCAAGGAAACAGAGATGGCATCCAAGGAGACAGCAGCTGCAGGGAGGTGCAGGAGTTGTTCAGGAAGAAGAAGGAGTGAAGCAGAGTGCCATGGCACAGGGGAAGCTTATTGGCACAAGGAGGTTTTTAAAACTGGGAGAAATGCAGGCTGCCCGGCTGAAGTGGAATGTGGGTATGTGCTGGGCACAGTTCAGCACACAGCTTCAGCCTCAGCACTCTGAGATGCTCTAACTCAGCACAGGAAGGGGGCACGAGGGCTGGTGGCACAGGAGGCTGGTGCCCAGAGCAGAGGAATGGCACAGCAGGGCTGCAGGGCAGGGCCACCCAGGGAGGGTGACTTGTCCCCAGCGGAATGTGCCATCCTATTGAGCCCGAGGGGAGCTGTGCTGGTTGCCATGACAACCAGGACAGATCATATGACCCGTTCCACTTTCTATATATAAGTCTGTTTCACACAGTGTATGTGACTCCATGGAAACCAAATGTTGAGCAAGAAAGATTGCATAAAAATGAACAAAATGCAGAATGACTCAAAGCGCAAGGCACAGGGAGGCTGTGGGTTGGGCTGAGGGGTTTGGGGGTGCCCCAGGCCTTCTCCTGAGCCAGGGTACAGGCTGGGACAGGCATCAGCTGAAGCCAAACACAGACCCCTCTTCTTTAACTGCACCATACAGCACCCTCCTGCACCTAAAGGGGTTCCAGGACAGCTAGAGAGGGACTTTGGAGTGACAGAGACCAGGTTTTGATGAGCTTTTAGGAAGAAATTCTTCACTCTGAGGGTGGCAACCTGGCACAGGTTGCCCAGAGGAGCTGTGGCTGCCCCATCCCTGGAAGTGTCCAAGGCTGGGTTGAACAGGGATTGGAGCAGCCTGGGCTAGTGGAAAGTGTCCTGCCCGTGGCATGGGGGTTGGAATGAGATGAGCCTTGAGGTCCTTTCCAGCCCAAACCATTCTGTGATCCTGTGGTTCTGCCTTTTCTGCACCAGGACTGACACACACCCTTTGAAAGCTCAGTGATCACACGAACTGCAGTCAGACAGAAAGATAAGCTCAGTGTTGTCAGTGCAGAACAAGCTGTTCCCCACAGCACAGGGGCTGCTCTGGGCCAGATTCATTCATTCCTTCATTCATGCTGTGTCCTTGCATTGCTCCTTGCAGGGAGTTTCCCCTCCATGGTTTGCCCATTTTTCTGTCACCAGTGATCCTCCAGCACTGCTTGTTTGGGCTCTGTGGCTTTCCTTGTGCTGCTGGGTCTGCAAGTGTGACTGTGGCAGCAGCAGGTGGGTGCTGATGCTGCCCTCCAGCCCTGTCCCACAGCCAGAGGCTCCTCTTCATTTGCATGCTCTGCTGAAATAGGATCATAAAATTACAGAAGAATTTAAATTGGAAGGGGCTTTTGGAGGTCTCTGGTCCGGCCCCTTGTTCAGAGTTAGATCAGGTTGCTCAAGGCCTGAACTTGTGGTTTTGGGATTGTTTTGCTTTCCTTTCCCTGGGGTTATGTGTTGGGAATTGCCCCTGGTCTGAGCTCTGCTGGAGCACTGTGCAAGCCCATACATCTTCAGGGAGCTCAGGCTTGTCAACACACAGATGTTTCCTCCCTAGGATCCCTCTTTGAAGGAGAATGGGGATTTCCTGCAGTTTGAAAATGGGAAGTCATTTTCCTCTATTGAGCAAGGCAGAACTTGCCTCAGGGTCAAGTCATCATGGATTGAACTGATGGGTGTTACTCCCTGTTACCCCACTTTGCTGCATAAAACTCCCTTTGGCTTTTTTCCACCACTGGAACAGAATCACAATGCCAAGGGCTTTTCCAGAGGAACAGAATGGGTTGTGCTTCTGCTAACTTGATCAGGAAGACCAGGAAAGAAAAGAAAAAAGACCAGTCAGAAAGTCAGAAGAGGTGGAGTGGGAGAGGCACTCAGCACCTCCCTGCTGCCCTGTTCTGAGCTGCCCCAGGCAGACAGAAAGTGCCAGAGCTCTTCCCCTGGCTCTGCTCTTCTCCATGTGAAGCACCCAGGATGTCTGACCCAGCTGTCCTTCTCTTCAGACATGTTTCCAGGCCATCAGTGTACAGCAGCACACAGGTGAAACAGCATTTCCTGGTCAGGGTTGTGGCCCTCTGGGGTGGCTCTGTGGCCACACAGGTTGTCCCCTTCTTGGCATCCCTGGCCCAGTGCCCATGGATGCAGGGAAAGAAGCACAGGGAATGGTCAGGTTTGTGTGCTCTGAGCTAAACAGCAAATCCTTCTGTCTCCTGTCAGTGCTGCTCTCCTGGATTAGGGGAGTTAAACCCACAGATCTGTTGTTATTCCATGTGCTTGCCTTTGCTATCCCTCTCTCTCTCATCTCTCTTTGGTGCTGAAGAGCACAAGTGCCCTTCCTGCAATAGCTGCTCATTTCTGTTTCCTCTCTGCTGTGCATTTATCAGGAGAATTCCATCCCTGTGTTCCTGCAGGCAGCAGACAAAAACCATCCCTTGTCACATAGAACAGACCTGTTGGGTGGCTGGCTTTTGTATATTCCCCTGCTACACAAAATTCTGATCCTAGGAAATCTCCTGGGAGAGAAGTGCTTGTGCTATTGGATTTTGATGTTTTGTCAGACACTTTGATCCCTTTTCCAGCCATCCAGTGCAGATGGAGGAGGATTTCACTGGGGTCACACGTTCGCTGCTCGCATTGTTCAGGTTTCCTGTTTCCTCGAGCGTGTGTGTTGCAGACATCCTTTCTGGGTCCAGATCTGCCTGTCCACCACCATGGTGACAGCAGCTGGTGACACTTCCAGCAGTGACAGTGAGGGGAGTGGCCTGAACACTTCTGAGCTCAAAGGCTCTGTGGGAGCTGGAAGGTTTAGAAAGCAGAAGGGACTGCAAGCCCACCCAGCCTGAGCTGGGACAGGGGTGTCAGGCTCCTGGCCTTTTCTCTTTACTGGAATACAGAAGAACTTCTAGAAAGAGGCACTTAATCTTGATGGAGGAACCACAAGAAGTGCACAGCTCCCTGGTAAGCCTTGATACTTATCCTCATGATTGGCAGATTCTTTTCAAGCTGAGCTTTTCTTCAGCTTCCAGTCCCTGCCTGCTGCTCTCTCTTTGCTGGCTTGCAATGCTCTCTGCTGACACCTCTCCTCTCCATGCAGACATCATCTCTTGTGATTTACTGTTCTCAGAAATTATCCTGGCAAAAATTCCCCTACAACAGGAACAAGAAATCAAAGTAACAGTCCAGTGTTGCTGATCTAAGGAAGAGGTGCATCTACACAGGGGTACCTCTCAGCACTGTCCATGTGGCTGGGAGCAGGGGTGCCCTGGTGGGAGCTGGCTTTGGGAGAGCTCTGGAGCCAGTCTGTGGCTGCTGTGCCAGCTGTGGAGCTGTGCCAGATGTGGAGCTGGCCTCTTGGAAGAGTCTGCCAGTTGCCTGTGCAGTCCCATGGCCCTGTCCTTGCTGTGTCCCAGCAGCAGGATTGCTGTCACCACATGCCACAGTAACCAGAACTTCTCCCACAGAGGTGTGCAAACATGGCCCTGGTTTGGCTGTGCTGGTGAAAGAAGGGGCTGCAGATGGCCTGGCTGGAACAGGGCTGTGTCTGCTGAGAAAAACAGAGCAAGAAAATCTCTCCTTTTCCTCAGATCTCCTGTTCTGGCAGAAAAGGGACGATGTGCTACCCACGATGGCCTCTCTGGAACTCTCATTTCTGAAAGGATGTCTTGCTGAGTGTGCCTAAACATGCCCAGGCCCATGTGCATCTATCCCAGATCTCATCATCCCACACTCTCTGTGCCAGAGCATCCTGGGCTCCTGCCTGAGGAGAATGGGGCTTGGAGTGGTATGGCAAGGGGGAATGGCTTCAAACTGAGAGAGGGTAGGTGGAGATTAAGACATTAAGAAGAAATACTTTACTGTGGGGGTGGTGAGGCCCTGGCACAGGGAAGCTGTGGCTGCCCCTGGATCCCTGGAAGTGTCCCAGACCAGGTTGGACAGGGCTTGGAGACTGGGACAGTGGAAGGTGTCCCTGCCCATGGCAGGGGAGATGAATGAGATGATCTTTAAGGTCCCTTCCAATCCAAACCAGTTGGTGATTCTGTGAGGAAACCTGTATGAAGTCACGTTTTATTTCTTCTTCTCTTCCTCCCCAATGGCATTTTCAGTTCCTCTTTCCCCCTGAAGCTGCTGTAGGAGTTGGAGTCCAAGTGTTGTTGGGAGGGGATTGCTCTGGGACCATTGAGGGGCTCTACCACAGGAGTGGTCCCAGCATTCAGTGGATTTTCCTCTGCAGCCTCCATGGAGGATGAGTCCTGCCTGACAGTGAGCTGAGTCAAATTCCTGTCTAAAACAAAAGGAAGAGATCCACACTTGCTCCATGCTGCCTTGGTTTCAGCTGAGGTGCAGTTGGTTTTCTTCCTAGCAGTTGGCACAGTGCTGAGTTTGGATTGAGTGTGAGAATAATTATAATTATACAATAATAATAATAATAATAATAATAATAATAATAATGATGATGATGATGATGATGATGTTGATAACACCCTGATGTTTTAGTTGGTGCTCAGCAATGCTAACCCTAAATGGAGGACTCAGTGTCCTGTGCTGTGCCAGCAGGGAGCTGCAGAAGGAGCCAGGAGGGAGCAGGGCCAGGACTGTCCAAAAGGATATTCCACACCACAGAACTGGGGGATTGGCTAGGAGGGGCTGGATGCTGCTCATGGCTATGGATATGGCTGTTCAATTGCACTGTGCAGCACTTGTCTTGCTTGGGTTTTAATCCTCTCTCTTTTTGTTTCCTCCTGTTTCTTTGTTATTATCATCATTATCGTTATTATTATCATTATCTTTTACTTCATTTCAGTGATTAAACTGTTCTCCTCTCACGAATTTTACTTTTTTTTCTGGTGCTCCTCCCTGTCCCAGGGGTGGGAGGCAGGGAGTGGGTGGCTGTGTAATGCTGAGTTGCTGGCTGAAGCTAAACCACAATGCATGCACATGAAAGCAAACTGTTTCCCCATTGTTTGCAAGAACTTCAGCATTTGGCAGTGCTGAGATTCCCTCTTGTCTGTCATTGATAGAGACTTCTGTGCTCACAGCACTTCTTGATTGGCAAAATCAGAAGCAAAGGTAGAAATATTACTTACCAAAAAACAGAATTAGCAACTGCAAAACATAATGCTTGTATGCTTTTTGAAATGATGCACGTTTTGGCAGGGACTACAGCTGAAACACTGGGTTAACTTAGCTTTTTATACTGTTTCCATCCAACATTTGCTGATTTTTCACTGTATACCATCGCCATCTGTCTCTTGGCATAGCCTTTGTTTAAGCATACAGCCATGGCGCTCACCTGTGAAAGAGCTCTGCTTTTCCTGCAGTCCAGCAGAGACACATAAAGCACTCTGAAAATGTGACTGAGAGGATCTTGAGGCAATTCAGAGCTTCCCTTGAGCAAACTGCTAACATCTGTCCTTGCAGGGCTCTGGTGCTGACTGTGCAAAGTGGAGGAACACCATGGACCCCTAAAGTGATCTGAGCTTAATGGTGACCTGCTTGGCACAGGGAATCACTGTAGGATCAAATTAAGGAAAAGGGGCAGTGGGAATGGAGGGACTTCAGTTCCTGAAAGGAAAGAAGGCATTAGGTATAGAAACAGCGAGAGTGCAGCAAATATGTGTGAAACCTGGATCTTCTGAAACAGAACCCAGGGCTGGATTACCCCACATTCCTCTTTGTGAGGTTCTCATGCACAGCAGAGATAGTCTGGAGTATCTTTGCTGTTTTCAAGGCCAGATATCTGTGAAGAGAATATGAGGGAGCCAACCTGCTGCTGTATCCTTGTGGAGCTGCTACACTCCCCCACTGCACAGTTTAATTTTCTTCAGTGCTTTTGCAAACAGTAACAGGGGACCAATAATGCCATGGTGGAGGAGCTGTCCCAGGATTTGCTCCAGTACTCTGTGCCATCCAGTGGAGTTACTGGGAGAGGGTCTGGGTTTGTGGTTCAGGTGATGGTGCCCCTGTAAAATAAATTGTGACAGCACCTCCAGTGCTTTGACCCACTGGTGTATCCATGGGAAGGTAAAGGAGGGCCTGCCTCTCTTTCTCAGACATTTCATCATTTCATGCTTTGTATTTTTCTGCTCAACCAGAGTCATTTTCTTGGACAGCTCCACATCCTCTTGGGACATTAAATACAGAGGGGTTCATTTCTATCCCAAAGCATGATTTCTCCAGGGCAATGCTGCTTCCTGTTCTGGATGAAGCTAGCACAGATGAAGGGAGAAATATACTGAAATTCTTTGGGTATATTGGGAACTGTATAATGCCAAACCAAATCATTTCCTTCCAGCTGTGCGTCTGGTTAGACTTTACATTATCTGGATATTGACTTAATAGGTTGCTTTTGTTTTGTTTTTGTTCTTTCCTCAGCAGAAACCCCGAAAGGCAACTCCTCAGCCAGGAGAAGACACCGTGAACGGGCACCTTCCCCCAGGCTGGCAGAGCTACATGTCTCCCCAGGGGCGCAGGTACTACGTGAACACCTTCACAAATGGTAAGTGGGGGTAGCTTTCTACTGGATTTGGGTTCCCCCCAGACGAAGGAAGGAATGATGAATCTGACTCCATGTTCTCAGAAGGCTAATTTATTATTTTATGATGCTATATTATATTAAAGAATGGTATACTAAACTATACTAAAGAATACACCAAGGATACTTATACAATGCTAAAAAGATAATAATGAAAACTCGTGACTCTCTCCAGAGTCCCAACACAGCATGGCCCTGACTGGCCAAAGAGTGAAAACAACTCACAGCAGAATCCAATGGAACAATCACCTGTGGGTAAACAATCTCCAAACACATTCCACATGTGAGCAAAACACAGGAGAAGCAAATGAGATAAGAATTGTTTTCCTTTTTCTCTGAGGCTTCTCAGCTTCCCAGGAGAAGAATCCTGGGCAAAGGGATTTTTCAGAGAATGTGACTGGCACAGCTTTCCAGTACATATTTCACCATATCAGCACGGATCTGTTTCAGGAAATCATCTTGATAGTTGATTTTGATAACAAAAGTAGCTGCAAAGCCAGAGTAATTAATATGATCCTGACACCATACCTGAAAGAAAATACAAGAAGATTATGATCCTCTGTCATCTTAATTCTCATCATCAGAAGACATCTGAAACATTGACAAAAGACAGAGAATGTAGAGTAAAAATGCCCTATCATAAATGTTTTAGATTGTGAAACACTGTTAAAGAAACAATTTTACTACATTCCCTATTTCCTTTGCCTGGAGATATTTATGTCTATATATACACATCCATGTAAAGTAGTTTGATAGAACATCAGATATCACTAAAGCACCATTGGGGAAAACAGAAACAGTGAAGGTCACACTCAGCTTGCCCATGGAGACAAGGAAAGAAAAAACACATGTAACAGACAAAGCTTTCAGTCTGTATTTGTGTGTTCTGTTCCCTGTCATGTTGAGAAGCAGACTTAACTCATGATCTTATCACCTGCTCAAGACCTGTCAAACTTGTACCACCTCCAGTTTACCCCAGACTCTGTGTCGACCTGCTCTTCTCATCATGAGCTCACAGCAGCATTGCAAAACAGGCTCTTGTGACCAGCAAATCCACATTTCTGCAGCAAAGAGAATGCCAGAGTGACGTGAAGCGGGAGCTGACCTTGTTCACAGGGAAGTTGCAGCCATCAGGAGTGACCTCTGGCATTCCTTTATCTCACAGAGGAGAGCAGTGGGCACTTCATGGTCTGTTCAGGGGCTGATGTGTTTTATTTCAGAAGCTTTTGGCCCAGGACTTTGCCAAGTCATTATTTACTGGAGCTTGATGCACACACATTTTACAGGACTCTCCCTCTAGTGCATTTCCATTTAACTCTGCCTCCATTTCCAAGCAGTTTGCTCTGGCTGGTGGGCAGCATTCCCTGCACAGCTGGGGAGAGCAGCAGGAGTTAGATCCTCATCCCCACTGCAGTTCAAATGCAGGGCAGGAGGTGATTATACTCAGTTCTGAGCCATCACTGGGATGGACCCATACTCACTGGGTTGAGGCCAGGTAAAAGCAGTAAGAGGCAGAGCCTGTTTCTCTTGTGATAAGAGCTCTTGTCACAGGGACCCTGCCTCAGAAAGGTCAGGACTGGGACTAAATTTCTCCATAATGTCAGGCAGTTTTGTATTTCCCTCAGAAAAGTTACAAGTAGTACAACAAGGGCCAATTGCCATATCCTTCTTGAGAGCTCAGGCCAGAAGTCAGGAGATTTCTGATTTGTCTAGGAAGGGAGGATAACTTTGGCACAGGCTGACCAGAGAGGCGGGGGAATCTCCGTCCTTGGAAAATCTCAGAAAGTGGCTGGCCAGGGCTGTGGCTGATCTGCTGTTAGCAGTGACCCTGCTCAGAGTAGCTGGGCTGAACACTTCCAGAGGTCACTTCCATGCAGTCTTTCTCAGGAGGGTGCCCAGCCCACCTGTGGTTGTGCTCTCAACCATTACAGTGTCGTGTGGTTCTCAGAAGAACAGCGTGTGAGAGAGGGTGGAAGTGGGGTTTGTTCCTGTGCTCTGAGCCTTGCTGCAGGGATCACTTATTCAGGTTCTGTTCAGATGAGAATCTCTTCACCAGACTAATCCTAAACCCACTTCCACCATTGAAAGGCTCTGGTGAGGGGAGGTTTGGGCCTTCTTGTGGGATGGGACTGTGGCTAAACATTTACCCAGCATCCAGGCAGGGTCTGTGGGAAGGGGACCTGTGTGAAGGAAGGCATTTCATTGATGGGAAAACAGGTCTTAAAAGCAACAAAGACAGTTTGAAAGCTGACTAAAGGGAAAAACAAAGCAGGGACCATAGTTGAACTACAATAAGCTGCTGCAAAACTGTTTTCCAGTTCATCCTCAGAGCGTGGTCATCAATGGTCCCTTGTCCAGGGGCAGTTTGTGCTGAAGGGAATCCTGCAGTGATCTGCCCGAGAATCCATTCTAGGCAGCATTTCCAGTGATGAATGGCATGTTGACATTGAGAGCACTTATTCAAAAAATAACTTTTAACTGGAGCTGGGAGGGAACACGGTGTTCTCTCCTGCACAGAACAGGCTCAGAATTCACAATCACCCTGGAACAGGAGGATGCCGTTCAGTAAAGATGCATTTAGGATCAGAGATTTCACCAGAAATAATTAAGTGGCAAAGACAGGCAATGGAACAGTTTACAGATGAAGACATTGGGGCTCTGGAGGATCTGAAGTTGAGTGAGAGCCAGCAGTGTTGTGCTAGTACAAACCAGCCAGCATTTTCCATTGTATAAATAGGAGTGCTGTCTGTGAGGCATGAAGTAAGCCTCCAACTTTACAAGGAAATTATAATGCCTCAGCTGGAATATTTTATCTTGTTTGGACTCTACACTTCAGGAAATATGTGAGTCAGCTGGATAAAGCCCAGAAGAGAGTAGCAAAAGTGATGGAAGATGTGGAAAACATAGCCTGTGGGTAAATGCTGAGAGATTGGGGATGTCTGCCCTTAGAAAGCAAAGATGTGGGCAGGGTTGTGGAAGTAGGCTTGAAGTGCATCAATTGCCATTCAGGAGAATGCTGTTTGCAATGCCTGTCATCGCCAGAAGATTTCAATTTCAACTTCAATTTTCATCTCTAGAACACATTTCAATTGCAACCAGGACAGCTAACCCTTCCAAGCTCTGTTGGGAGTGAAGTGTGGGAGTACAGAGTTGCCTGGGAGTCTCTATCACCCGAGCAGGTTATGCAAAACCATGAAAATTCATGGTTGGCCTTCTTTGGGGTAGAGCAGGGGCAGTATGACTTCCTGAAATCCCTGCCAGGCCTGTTTGTTTCAGTCTGTAAAGCCTAAACTACACGAAAATATTTATCAATATAGAAACTGACAAATGCCTTCAATGGAAATTGTTCTTTATTTGGTGTCTTTGTATTTCCCCAGTTTTTACAATCATCATGTTTAACCAGGCTCTTGTCACTCATCTGCTGGTTTGCTTTTTCTGGTTGTCTGAGTCAAAAAATCTTAATATGAGTTCAGAGGAACTTTTCATTTGTGCTTTTCATTTGCAGCTGCGCTGAATCTTCCCGCTGCGTTTTGGGGCAGGTCCTGCCCCTCCATGGACTGATCCTGGCCCTGATCTCTGCAGGGAAAGGCAGGAATGTCACCAGGCAGCAGCAGAGGGTGGGCTCCACCCCACAGGATCTGCTGGGACGGGGCATGGCTGGGAGCAGGGGGGGCACAGAGGAAGGTCAGCCAGGTAAAGCTGGACAGATGGGGTGTGGTGAGCTCTGTGCTGCTCCCGAGATGAGCCCTGTGTGTAGTTCTGTGCCTTCCTCCTAAAGACAAGAGGTGTTGGGTGACCTGTCTGCTCAACAGCTTCCTTTTCTGACCTTGCCTGGTGGTGCATCTTCTCTGCCTCAGTGCAGAAGCTTTTTGTTTGGGTTGAATTGTTTTATTGCTCTTAGTGCTTGAGCTGTTCAGAAGTGGTAACACAAGGATCCGCTTGCATTCCTGAGGAGGGGAAGTGGGATTTTAGGGTCAAGTAAAACCTTCATTCTTCTGAGCCTTCAAAATGCAGCAGCCCTCCCTTCTTGTGAGGCATTACTATTATTGTCACCATTGTTTTCAGTGGTTGATGTCCTTCCACACTGGGATTATCTGCCTTTGTTGCACATCTTGACCCTGAGATGAGCTCTTGGTCAGAGCAGGGTGCTAACAATGGCAGGGTTGTGGCCTTGATCCCCACATGGGCCATTCACCTTAGGGTCTGACTCCATCATCCTTCTGGGTCCCTTCCAACTCAGACTATTTTGTGATTTTGTGATCTTATCTGACTGTAACAGTATTTCCACAATGTGTTGTTGTGTGGTCTAATTTTCATTGTCTTTACAGGAAAAAAAAAACCACAAGGAATTGTTTCTTAACTAGAAATAAATAGAATATATGAGACAGTGTTCTTATGTGGAAGAAAAATGTTGGGAAAACCAGTAATGAAGGAATTGGGGTGACCCTGGAACAAACAGATGTGCAGAGGTGACAAACAGCACATTCCTGATGTCTCCACTTGATATCCCACCAGATAAACACTCCACATTTATCCTCCTTTGAAGCAGGTTCAATTCAATCCTGAAACCATTGTCAGGGCCTCTGGGCTGGATACAATCTGCACAGTGAAACCCAAGACAATTTCAGTGCACCCAGGGTTTCCTGAGCATGGCCTTGCCACACGAGGGTTGAATGTACACCAGTGACATTTCAGCTGGGTAATTCCTTGTGCAACCTCCAGAGCCATCCCTGCTTGCCATGGCAGAGCACAAGACAGAGTGCCCGGAATGCACAGCCACTACGTGGTTAATGAGTTACTCAGTGTCTGTAGGAGGGGTTTTCAACTGTGTGTGGGTGGTAGATTCAGCAAGAAAATATTTCATTATGCTGAAGAAATTCTCTGATGGGCTGCAGCTGCAATACCTCTTGCATTAGTCAAACAATAGCACTGCAGCTACCTTGCCCATCACATTAAAGATGAGTTATGTGCTTGTGACACCAGTGTTTGTGTGGCTTACTGCCACCTTGCTTTCACAGCTGAGGCCAGCTTTATGTGCTGTGTTCTTATTTCCAGCCTTTTCTTGTCTTTTATGTAAGGTCCTTCCCATTTACTAAACAGCATTTTATCTCCTGGAAAGCAGAACTTCTGCTTTTGTGTTATCTTGATCCTAATCAAAGTCCATATATTCTTATCATCACAAGCATCATTAATGAAATGCCACCTGCAACAGTAAGTTCTGGGGCAGTCCTGAAATGTGTGGCTGAAAAAGGTCATTTTCTTGCAAGGCCTCTGAGTTGAGGGGTTTTATTCCTGCCTCACCAGCTATGATCAGCTCCTACTCCAGCTAAACTTATGAGCTGCAGCTCAAAGAGTAAGACATCCATGGGGACACCAAAGAGATGTCAAGCATTTTTATTACACATTTTTTTCTCACACAGTTAAAATGTTTCAGTGACAATTTCCCTCTGAAACAGGATGCTCTAGCTAAAGGGTGGTAATAGGAACCTGCCTTGGTAAAGTGGCCTAAAACCTAGCAAAACAAAGCACGTCTCAGAAAGTGCTGGAAATAGCATTATTATCACAGCTAAGCCTGCAGTGAAGGGCTCCCTTTTGTCACACGGTGTTTGCAAAAGGAGGGGCATGGGAGATATCCCAGTAATCATTTTGAAAGATCAAGTGAGAGCTCTTGTCAGCAGCTTTTCCCTGTGCTGTGGAGGTGGTGACAAGCACCTCTCCATTCCACATGGACACAACAGTTCAGGAACTCCTGCATGGTGCCTTCTCCATGGCTCCATAATGAAACTATGGAGCATTTAGCTCCAAAAATAGAACTACACATGACACCACGCTGAGGTACTGAAATGAAAGGAATACAAGCACATTTGTGAGGGATTGTGCTGGTACCTAAAGCCCTGACATTTGGCTGATGATGTATGTTCAAACTGGAAAGCAGCTCCTTTTTCCTTAGAGTGCTGCTGAATTCATGGAAGAGGGACCAACAATTAATTCTTCAGCTGCCACAGTGTGATCACAAAAATTGTCTGCTTCAGGATAGTCTCAGAAGCTTTGTTTCTTGACTAACACAATTCCCAGAGTGTGTGGCTCTCGGACAGATCATGTCATTCCTCATTCTGCCAAACAGGAGTGAGTTTGCTTCCCCCAAACACCACAGGTTTCCGCTTTTCCTCTGGTAGGAAATGCTTCACCACTTCTGTGAAAACCCTCTCTGGTTCCATTGGCTGGTGGAGCTTGGATCTTGTAGCTGTTTTCCCTTTTACTACGTCATTGCAGTTCTAACAAGTGGTTTTCTCCTGCCTTGCTGTTCACTGAGTGAATTCCACAGAGCCACGGAATGGTTTGGCTTGGAAGGGACCTTGTGCCAGCTCCCTGCAGGGGACACATTCCACTAGACCAGATGGCTCCTGGCCTTGGGTATCTCCCAGGGCTGCAGTACTTGTTTTTGTTCACTGCCCTCCTTCCCAGTCAAGAATTGTCTGCATTGGTCTGCTGGGTCATCTCTCTCAAGGAAACTGCTGGATATTCCTTCCCCACACTGCCTACATGGTCTAATTAACATGTGGCTGATCGGGGAGGACAGAACTTGCTGGTGTTGGTCTGTCAGTGCTAAATTGCACCCAGAGTACAGGGCTTCAGCTTGACTGGAGCATCCTCTGGGGAAAACTGTGTGGGATGTAAAATCCGGGCCAGTGTGGAATCTGTTCCAAAAGCCACGATCAGTGTTTTACCACAGGGTTACAAGTGGCCTTCTGATTTTCCAAGCACCAGGATTGTGCTGGTACTCCCAGACAAGACTGTGCTTTGGCTGGATCAGACAGTGCATTATCTCTCCACAAGCCTTCTCTGTGTCTCTGTAAAAAAAGTCATCCCCCCACTCTCACTTCTAATCCCCACTCTCACTTCTAAGCATGACTAAGCTGCAGAGAAATCTGTAATGTCACAGTTTTGCCTTGGTAAATGTAGTTGCTTCCAGTAGATGGCATTCCAGCCATGCAGTCCTGATCCAGATTAGTTCCTGTCCCTGCTTGAGCTGCCAGAATAATCCCTGCACAGAAGGAGGGTTTTTTTTTCCTCCTAATGCTCAAAATAAATGGAGTTACAACACTCTTGTTCATTTCCTACCTAATTAAAGATGTTTTTCCTATTTAATACATTTTATAGCAGTGGGTTTTTTTCTTCATTTTTCAATGTGCTTAACTCCAAAGTCATTTTATTTTGGAAAATTTGTCAAGACACCGAATGTTTTGGATCGGATTCACAACTCTGCTAACCACTGGGCACTGCTCTTTCATGTGTGAATTTTCTGCCCTCGAGTTATGTGTCTGGGTGCTCTGTGTGGCAGAGGGGAAGAATGAGGCACTGCACAGCAGCTCCACAACAGCCAGCAGGCAAAGCAGAGAGCAGTTACAAGAAGCAGCTGGTGATTTTCACAGAATCACAGAACAGTCTGAGTTGGAAGGGGCCCCCAAGGATCATCGAGTCCAGTTCTTGAGTGAATGGCCCATACAGGGATCAAACCAACAACCTTCATTTATATTAGCACCATGCTCTGGCTAACTGAGCTGTCTCTTTAACCATTTAATATATTTCATATATATTTGTTAGGTTTTTAGGTACATTCCTCTGCAGGGTCTCAAAAATGCTAGAGACAGATATGGTTGTGTGAAACCCCCAAGCCAAATAGGAAGGTAGCTTGTTTTACTGCTAACATCAAAGTCAGTGCTGGCAAAAAACCATTGCTTCACTGACTGCACTGGGGCTCAGCATCAGGGGGCATCACAGTCCCTTCCCACAGATCTCAACTCACATTATTAATTATTCAACAATTTCAAATAAAAAAAAAATCTATAAGACACCTGTGTCACGGACATATTTTCTGAAAAATACTTTTGCTAGGATTTTTTCTCCTGAGAAGCCTCAGAAACAAAATGTAACCAATGGTTATCTGCTGCTGTGGAATGTGGCAGGTGCATCTGTGATTGGTCTCATGTGGTTGTTTCTAATTAATGGCCAATCACAGCCCAGCTGGCTCGGACTGTCTGGTCAGTCACAAGATTTTATTATCATTCCTTTCCATATTATTTTATTATCATTTCCTTTCCTTTCAAGTTTTCTGATGAAATCCTTTCTTCTATTCTTTTAGTATAGTTTTAGTATATAACTTTCTTTTAATATAATATATAACATAAAATAATAAATCAGCCTTCTGAAACATGGAGTCAAGATTCTCATCCCTTCCCTCATCCTCAGACCCCTGTGAACACCACCACACACCTGGGTACTGTGTTATTTACCTTTGCCTTACAGTAAATGTAAATTAGAATTTATTTAACCATGCACTTGTGGATTGTAAGCCAAGACAAGCTGACTCATAAAAGACAACTCTTTGCATTTGATTTTGCTTCTGTTTAGTTAAGACACTTCTCAGTTCTTCTTTATTGACCTAGCGTGGAATTTATTTACTTACTACCCAGTTCACAAAAACAGGCTAAAATTTAAACATTCCCCCGTGACCCAGCAAAGCTTCTAGTTCAGGTTTTGCACTTGTAATGGAAGAAAAAGCTCAAATTTTTTTTTCCTTGCAGGCAAAAGCATGCTGTGGCTTGGGGAGGGGTACCTGCTTCCATTTGGGATCTGTAATCCTGAGTTCTTTCTGAAATAAGGAATCTAACACAACCCTTGAGGACACACCTGCATATATATACACACAGACATCTATGTGCATATAGATACATATATGCATATACATATGTGCATGAATCTGTATATAAAAATAGGTTTTTTTATGGTTCTTGAAGCATGTTAACATCCTGCTTGATGCCCAAATAAGCACTGACAAGAGGCCTTCTGTGCCCTGAGGGAGGTGCTCACTGCCAGCCCTAAAATGCTCAAGGGCTCTCCTCCATCCCTCCTGACCATGGTCATCCAGAATACTGACACAGGGGCAGGATTTCAGGCTTTGGCAGAATTAGATGGTTGCTGATTGGGATTTGGGAAACAGCAGTTTCAAACGAAGCACCCCAAGTAGTCCTCAGACTTTTTTACATGACTTGCTAATTTTCTTATTGATACCATGTGGCAGTCAGTGTTGTTTAGTTGATTTGGAGATGTGCATTCAAAAGGAATGGTTCCTTGGGCTTCCTGGTTGGACTTCTGTGGAAGTAGCTACTCTCACTCCACTGTCTTCTGTTCACAACTTCTAAAAAGTTCTGTACTTAAATCTTCTGTCTTCAGCATGTGGTCAAAATCAATTTTGCATTTGCTGAGAAAGTGAGCAGAATGGTTAAACTACAGAGGCAACTGAGGGGGGAAAGCAGCAGCAGTCTTTGGAGTGTCACAACTGGTGTGACAAACATTTGCACATTCCAGCTGCTAAGTGACCTGGGTGGAAAAAAGGAAATTTTCCAGAGAAAATTTTTTTTGGGGGGGAAAAAAAGTGCTAAGGCTTGTGTAGTATATGTGACTGAAAGCACATGTGTGAGTCACTCACAGCTGCCTCCATGGAGACAGCAGGGGCAGAGGCGCTCTGTGCCCAGGCTGGGCAGCATGGCTGGCACCTGGCAGTGCCCACCGTGGGCTGCAGGCAGTGCCCAGGCTGGGCTGGATTCAGTGCAGCCAGGTGAGTGTTCCCAGGCAGTGACCTGGGAGAAGCAGTGATGCAGCCTCCAGCCTGCTCTGTCTGCACCCAGCCCAGCTGGCAGCTGTGGCAGGAAGAGATGAGGGGAGAGAGGAAGGGCAGGGAGGTGCAGGCATCTTCCTCACAGGGTGAGAACCTGCTTCAGAGGACAGTGAGGGTCAGAGCCACTGGTTGATGTGTCATAACTCTGACATGTGTACAAAAGCCTGCATCACCCTGACACTGGTGTTTCCCCTGCACAGAAACGACGTGGGAGCGGCCGAGCAGTGTGCCTGGCACTCCCAAGAGCCCTGTGTCACAGAAGAGTTCTGCAGGTACTGTCTGATGCTGTGCCTGGCTCAATCTGCTTCTCTTACCTTTCAGCAAAGCAAAGAGAGTGCTGTGATACAGTGGGAGGGAGTATTGATGGACATATTGAATCATGGAATGGTTCAGGTGGGAGGGGACCTTAAAGATTGTCTCGTTCCACACACCTGCCATGGCAGGGACAGCTTTCACTATCCCAGGTGATGGAATATGCTCCAAGCCCTGTCCAGCCTGGCCTTGGACACTGCCAGGCATCCAGGGGCACCCACAGCTTCTGTGGGCACCCTGTGCCAGGGCCTTACCACCCTCACAGATTTTCTCTTAATATTTGATCTCCCACAGCTTAAAGCCATTGCTCCTTGTACTGTCACTCCAGACTCTCACCTAATGTCCCTTTCTGGCTCTCCTGCATCCTGGCAGACTCTAATGTCTCCCCAGACCCTTCTCTTCTCCAGCCTACATGGTTGTGAGAGTGTAGCAGAGCAAACATGGTGCCCTTTCCCTCCTGACACAACTTGTGGACTATTGTTTCCCTGGCAGCCCATCTTCTGTCTGGGTGTCTGAAGCGTCCACTCAGGAGCTGGGGCGGTTCCCTCTGGGTGCACAAAGGCAAAGAGGGGCCCAAGAAGCACTTCCTCAGTTCTGCTTTGTGACAGGGCAGGGAAATCAAAGAGCTGCAGACACACAGGGGCTGACTGATGCTCTTCCACACAGAGAATATGCACAGCAGAGTTTCAGCATGTGATGGCTACAGGGGTGACCATATAGATCATCTCTGACTTGAGGTTGCAGGGAAGCAAGTAACAGAGTCAGATGTGTAACTGTACTGAAAAGCTCTTGGGTATTGCAGAATGACAAAGCAAAGCAAAAATTACTCTAGAATAAAAAGTGTTAAATGTAAAGGCCACTGGTGACATCTGACTGTAAATAAAGTAGGTTAGAAGATGTTTTCCTTAGAAATTTTATAACTGATGTCCCTCTTTATTGGCAGAACGGGGAGGGTAGTCTGGGTGAAGATTGTGCATTTCATTGTGACCAAAGGATTTATAATGTAGTTGAGGATCTTGTTTCAACACTAGTTTGAGCATTATTCATTGCTCAGTATATTAAAAAAAAAGGCAATTTACAGTTCCATGCAGGAACCATGAACATCTTGCAAGGCTTGCTATCTTTACATGAAAACTCCCTTGGACCAGGACTTTGAATGGATGCCAGGTGCCCAGCCAGCCACTCTGTCACTCTCCTCCTCAGGTGGATGGGGGTGAAAACTACAACAAAAGGGTTGGGATGAGGGCAGGGAGACATCACTCATTATGGTCATGGGCAAAACACACTCCACTCAGGAAAATGTTTAATCTATTACCCATCAAATCACAGTAGGGTAATGAGAAATACAGCTAAGCCTTAAACACTGCGATCTATATCTGCAAATTCAGTTATGGGGTTAATTTTTAAATTTGTGCATATGGGATTGATTTTTAAATTTAAATCTTAAATTTCCTTGGCTATCAGCAGCAAGCCTGATAACTCTCCCTCTGTTCTTGCAGTGAATGGCTACTACATCTCGGGGTCCCCAGTGCACCAGCTCGACTCAGGTCACACCAGCCTCCGAAAACCCAGTGGGGACCCCCAGGTAAGGGGGGAAAAAGCCAAACAGCAGGAAAAAAGGGAAAAAGCCAAACAGCAGGATCCAAGAATAAATGGGTTTCTAAGTAGTTTAGGAATCCACCCAGAGCAAGAAGTCAATAGGTCATTTTCTTTTAGAAGCTCTCAGATCAGACAGATTTGTTGTGTGTAGTATAGTTAGGCCTTGTGGCCAGCTGGTAAAACAGTAAAAAAAGCCAAGATCTTTTGGATTTTTTGTCCTATCACTCCTTTCTGAAAAATGCACCAGGCCACTTCAGTCACTATTAACAACCCTATGAATTTTCCTGCTGCTCCAGCCTGAACCCTGGGCCTGTGTCCAGCACAGTCCTCTCTTTACATTTGCACATCCGCCCATGTCTGTATCTCATTGTATTTTCCTGCAGCTCCAGCTTTCCCTCCCAAAGACAGTATTCACAAAGAATTCACCCAAAGCTTTTTTCTCAATGACTTCATCCACTCTGGCCTGTCCTTTCACAGCCCCTCCTCAGTGCCTCACCCAGCACATCACCCCAAGTTAACCTACAGGATGCTGACCTGTGGACCTCCCCTGCCTTTGTCCAGATTTCCAATAAATATCTCTGCACTTTTGCTTGCAGCACGTCATATCCCTGGGAAATTCTTCCCCACAGATGTGGGGATGCAGATGCAGCACAGGGCCCTCTTCCAGCTCCTCCCATGAAACTCTTTGCTCCTTGCCAAAACATCCCCATATGGCCATGTGACTGCCACAGCTGGTGGATCACACTCCACTTGGGCTGTGCTTCCCCACCCTCTGGCGTTTCCCCCAGTGGTCCCAGACCTGAGTTTTCTGTTTTCCTTTCTCTGTGAAAGTGGTGATTCCTTTCACAGTGCTAAGTGCCCCTGGGGAAATGCCTGGTTGGTTGGTGTGCTGCTGCCACGTGGACCTGGCCTGCCCGGTGCTCTCAGTGTCTCTGACATTCTCTGTTTCTTGGGCTAAATTTTGTGTTGTCTGAACACTGTCCTGCTTTGCCTTGACCCTGTTTTCTCACATGCTGCCTCTTCAGTAGCTCCCTTCAGCCTTTCACCTAGGTCAGTATTCCTGGTTTAGATTCATGGCATTTCTCATGATACAGTCCAGCTCTTTGGATTCTCTGTTTCTTCCACATCAAACATCTTGTGCTAACTCCCTGTGCTGCTGTTTCTCTGAGCAGTTTGCCTGGGCTGGAGACAGTGAGCACCTAAACTAGGTCAAAAGCATTTTAGAATCTTACAAAGTGCATTACCAGACACCCCTGTCCACACATCTCCCGTGACTCCCTCGGAGAACCCAAATAAACTTGTAAGCTGTGACTTCCTTCAAAAAGTCCCTTGTGAATCCTTCTGCCAAAAAAAAAAAAAAAAAATTTCTCAAGGTATCTGACTCCCAAGTTTTTGTAGTTGGCTTGGAACACAGTCAGATTAACTTCTGCAGAATTTCCTTTGTAGCAACATTTGCCACCTTCTGTTTTTACACTGCTGAGTCTTACTCAAATTCACAGACACCTTTTTACTCAAATTCACAGACACCTTTTTACTCAAATTTACATCTGAGATACATGAGGAGTCATAGAGTCACGGAATGGTTTCAGCTGGAAGAGACTCTAAAGCCCATCCAGTGCCACACCTTGCCATGGGCAGGGACCCCTTCCACTGTCCCAGGCAGCTCCAAGCCCTGTCCAGCCTGGCCCGGGACACTGCCAGGGATTCAGAGGCAGACACAACTGCTCTGGGCACCCTGTGCCAGGGCCTCATAGGGAAAAATTACTTCCTCCTATCCCATCTGACCCTGCTTCTCTGGCAGTGGGAAGCCATTCCCCCTTTTTTCTATCATTCCAGGCCTTTGTCCACAATCTCTCTCCAGCTTTTTGTAGACTGACCTCAGGTACTGAAAGTTTCCACTGAGGTCTTCCTGGAGCCTTCTCTTCTCCAGGCTCTCTCAGCCTTTGCAGTGCTTTGCTCAGCTGACTCAGCCATCAGCCTGTCAGAAATCCCTTTCATGGCTTTTCTCATTCCCTTCATCGCCTCCATGCTACTTTCCACTGCTCCTTTATTACAGGTTTTTCCAAACTGAACTCCTGGCTTCATCCCTGCTTTGAACCTGCTTTGCATTAGTTCTGAATCCCTAACTGGCTGCTGGTGGCATTAATTCTCAGAACAGCTTGTGTCTACGCCCTCTTGGGAAGCTGCTTTTCCTGGGGGCTGTGGCAGCTTTGCAGAAGAGTCCTTAGTAAGGAAGGCATCTGACCATAAACCTGTGGTTGCAGAAGCTGTTCTGCATACCCTGAAAGTCTTTTTGGACTGTCTCTCTCTCTCCTTGTGTGTCTTGGGCCATCCTAAGCTGCTCTGCTTTGACTGCTTCCTTGTCTGTTACTGGCACGGGCTGTCTCCCACTGTGGAGCAGCTCCTAGGCTTTGGCCAGGATGCTTTCTTGGACCTGGGCAGCAGCCACCATGCAAACAAATGCTGGCAAGATCCCTCCAGCAAGCTCAGCCACATTTCTTGGAAACAGGTCAGGGGGTGGGGGGAAAAGCCACAACTGAGAACAACGCGGAGCTATGCTGTGCTGGGCACTCAGCCAGACCTTGTTTATGGCTTCCTAGAGAGCAGCTCAATGCTGCCCGTTCAAGTTGTCACAACTGCCACCAAGGGGACAGCAGAACAGCCGTGGAACTGCACGTGTGCGGTGCTGGCACCTTGCTGCTGCTGGGTGTTGAGTCCCAGGACGAGCACCGGGTGGGATTTGGGGTGGGAGTCCCAGATGATGCCAGCAGCAGTCACAGCATCTGAGCCCCACCAGGGACAGGGGACACTGCTCCGCTCCCCTGGGGGGGCTCTGGGGCATCTTTGTGTCCCTGTTCCCAGGAGGATATGATGCCACCATTCCGCAGACAGGACTGATGGCAGGACACTGCCACCATCAGTGGTGGCGTCCAGCAGTGTCCCCAGCAGTGGATGTCCCCGTTCCCGTACCCAGCAGAGCAAAGTGCCACCCATGGGACACCAGGACTGCTGTCCCTGTCCTCGGGGGGGTGTGAGGCCCCCATCCCACGCCGTGGCAGGGCACTCCGCACCCCCTCCAGCAGGTGCCACCGTCCCACCCCCGGCGCCGCGCTCGGTGCGGCGGGGGCGGGAGAGGCGGAGCAGCGAGCCGGGGCCTCCCCAGCTCCCCCTCCCTCCATGCCTGCCTCCCGGGCCGAGCCGAGCCGAGCCGTGCCATGGGACCCGCCTCTCCCCGCCCCGCGCAGCCATGCTGGGCTCCGAGAGCGGCCGCGATGATGCGCTCCGCTTCCCTCCGCAGAGCCCGGGCTCCCCGGCGGCGCCGCGGCGGCAGAGCAAGGAGAGCAGCCTGACGGTGAGAGCGGGGCACCGGGGCCGCGGGGGCTTCGTGATGGGCACCGGGACCGCGGGGGTTCGTGCTGGGCACCGGGACCGCGGGGATTCGTGCTGGGCACCGGGACCGCGGGGGTTCGTGATGGGCACCGGGACCGCGGGGGCTTCGTGCGGGGCACCGGGGCTGCGGGGCTTCGTGATGGGCACCGGGACCGCGGGGATTCGTGCTGGGCACCGGGACCGCGGGGGCTTCGTGATGGGCACCGGGACCGCGGGGGTTCGTGATGGGCACCGGGGCCGCGGGGGTTCGTGATGGGCACCGGGGCTGCGGGGATTCCGTGATGGGCACCGGGGTTGCGGGGGCTTCGTGATGGGCACCGGGACCGCGGGGGTTCGTGCTGGGCACCGGGGCTGCGGGGATTCCGTGATGGGCACCGGGGTTGCGGGGGCTTCGTGCTGGGCACCGGGACCGCGGGGGCTTCGTGATGGGCACCGGCACTGCGGGACCGCGGGGATTCCGTGATGGGCACCGGGGCCGCGTGGGGTTCCTGATGGGCACCGGGGCAGCGGGGATTCCGTGCTGGGCACGGGGATCGCGGGGTTTCCGTGCTGGGCACCGGGGCTGGGGGATCGCGGGGATTCCGTGCTGAACATCGGGCATAGGGGCTGGGAAACTGCGGGGATTCCGTGCTGGGCACCGGGGCTAGGGAGCCGCGGGGATTCCGGGCAATGGGGATGGGGAGCCGCGGGCATTCCATGCTGGGCACCGGGCGCCGGGCTTGGGGACCGCGGGGATTTCGTGCTGGGCACCGAGGGGCCGCGGGGATTCCGTGCTGGACACCGGGACTGGGGGATCGCGGGGATTCCGTGATGGGCACTGGGCAGTGAGCTGGTGAACTGCGGGCATTCCGTGCTGGACACCGGGGCTGGGAGGCTGCGGGGTTTCCGTGATGGGCACCCCGTGCCGGAGCATCCTGCCCCGGGATCCCGTGCCGGAGCATCCTGCCCCGGGGGTTCCGTGCCGGAGCATCCTGCCCCGGGATCCCGTGCCGGAGCATCCTGCCCCGCGGCGTTTTGTTGTTCAAACGCTGCTAACCCACGGAGGGTTTGGGATCGCCGCCCTGTGCTGGGGTTCAGGCGCGGCTGTCCGTGGAATAGTGGGGGGTTCCAGGATGAGCAGGAGGGAATGCGGTGCCTTAAGAGGTGCCTGGCACTGTGACCAGGTGTCCTGAAAAAACTCCCTCATCTGATCATCTCCACAACAGTGTCTGTACTGGGAGAAGTACTGAAGAGTTAGAGGAAGACAGAGCAGGATCTTTTTTTTCCCAATCTGTATTTGAGGTGTCAAGGATGTTTCTTGTGCCAGAATGCCCAAGTAAAGATTTCTGTTGGAAAGTACAGGCAAAGGTTTTATATTTCAGTGTGAAGTTAATCTTTACATTTATTTTTAGTCTTTATAATTAAGTATAACCGGCTCAATGGTGAGAGTTTTACAAGAACATGTAGTGACAGGACAGAGAGCGCAGTAGTTTAAAATTGAAAGAAAGAAGATTCAGATTAGCTAGTAGGGAGAAATTCTTCCCTGTGAGGGTGGGGAGGCCCTGGTGCAGGCTGTCCAGAGCAGCTGTGGATCCCTGGAAGTGTCCAAGACCAGGTTGGAAGGGGCTTGGAGCAATTTGGGGTAGTGGAAAGTGTCCCAGCCCATGGCAGAGTGATGAACAAGATGGGCTTTAATGTTCCTTCCAACCTAAGCCATCCTATGAGTCTGTGTTATGAATGGAAATGTTCTCAGTTGTATGATGTATCTCAGTTTACAGACATTAATATCTTTAGTGTGCTCGGTGACCTCATCTGGAACACAATTAGCACTTGTGGGCTCTTCAGTGCAGGACAGGTGATTAAAACCAGAAGGGAAATCAAAATAGATGAATGAAAGTGGCTAGTAATATAAAGTTTTATTCAAATGGAAATCAGAAGAAATGAACAGATAAATTAATTTTCAGCAATAAAGGAGAGGCAATTCTTGCAGCTGCAAGTATTGGCAGGGTATCAAGTCCCTGAGAACAAAAGGAATAATTTAATATTATACATCCTTGTTAGTGTTACTATGAGGAGGAGATTGTTGTCTGCGTTGTCACGTGCAGCCTGCAGATTTATTCATTAGTGGGCTGGGTTGCTGGTGACAGAGACCAGGGCTCAAAAGAAGCACATAGAAGTGCCTCTGACTGAGATGTGAGTCAGCCACTGCCATGCAGGTACAGTGTTCTGGGGCAGGAGGGGGAAATCTTCAGCAGTTTTTGAAAAAAAAGCCATTTCAATCAGTGATTTTAGTTACAAAAATTTGTTGTTACCAATGTTAGTACTGGTAATTGGTACATTGAGAGCGTGGTGTGCTTTGAAGCAAGTACAAATCTGTATGTTCAGGCATTTCTGCAGATGTCTGGGAGAATCAGCTGGTCCAGGGCTGCAGTGGCTGGGGCAGGAGATGTCCCAGGCCTTGAATGCAGCTCCTGCCTGCTCAGCTTGGGGTTTGAGGTCAATCATGGGCTGAGCATCACATCCAGAGGGACTAGACATGGTCATGCAGGGTGGAGTGCATCAGCACAAGAGGAGGAGAGCTTGTTTTCTGCAATCCCTGCTCCTTACAGGGCTGGAGGCTCAGGCTGTTCTCTGAGGGTGGTTTTCCATATTTGCTGGCCCATGTGCCATCAGGTAACATCTGCAAAGCAAACTGTGTGTTATGTCAGGGTCACTGGGTGTGCGTTTCTCCTGCAGAAGCACAAAGCTTTCAAGTAGGATGAATCAGATAGACAAAAATAAGCTAATTTTAACAGCTGTTTGCTCCAAGCCATTGCCTCCATCAAGGCAGCATTGTGAAAAATAAATCTCATAAGGAGTGTAAACTGTAAAACAGTGTAAGTGTTTTCCACTGTCTCCTAGGAGGTTCTGTGTGCTCAGTGCCACTCAAGCTGACGTGGGGATGTTCTGCTCAGCAGAGCTGCAGGCCATGTCCTTAGCTTGCTGTCAGATGCTTTTCCTTGGTCTGTAGCTGTGCTCAGGCACAACCTCTTCTTGCAGAGGGGAATTCTGTGATCTACTTGGAGGCTTTTGGTGCAGGAAACCTCCCTGCAAACTGAGATCCTGTGGCACACAAGCTGCAGACATCAGGTGATGTCCAGCCAAGCTGTTGCTGCGTCATCGCCTTCAGCAGAGGAGTGGGAGCATCTTCCTCAGGATGCATCTGCCTCCTCTGCATCCAAGTGGCATTTAGCAGCACAGCTTCTGGAAACCCTGAAGGCAGGTGGAGCTGGAGTATTTCCCATCTGTGTGCAACCAACAAGAATAATCTGGTGTTTTCTCTTTGGTCAGTGAATGTTACTGACATGGTCTTCCATCTTCTTTGGAAGAGAAACTCCAGCTGGGTATATCAGTGGCTGTTATGAAACTGCAGGTGTGTGGTCTTTGCTGGTCTTACAATTTATTTCAAGGTGCACTTGCTGTTTTAAGGCTGGATGGTTTGCTGGCTGATTCCTGAAGCCTCTGGTCTGTGGAAGCTGAAGATATTTACAATAGTGAGGGAGAGTTAAATGCAGAATGTACAGGGGGATTTCACCTGAGGAACAGAGCTGGAAGAGCTTGGAAAGCTGCCTGATTATAAGGTATTTCTGAGTGAGGGTTTCTTTCTTAAAAATTCTCTAGTGCCTTGTGAGGACAGTGCAGGACCTGGAAGATGCTGGTGTTTGGATTGCATGTGCTGGCCACGTCAGTGAGCAGTGCTGCAGATGGGGAGAGGGGCAGCCTGTGCACAGGACCTTGGGATTTCCTGCTCTCTGCTCTGTGTCTGACGAGTGTGACACACACAGGGCTGTGATGAGCACAGCATGAGGCTGCCTGCCCAGCACAGGTCCCCCCTCTGCCCTGGGGCTGACTGTGGTAGATTCTGTCACAAAGCCCTGGTTGGGCAGGGGCCTGAATAATACCTGAGCCCCTGAGCCTTTCTACAGATAGACCAAGTGAAGAGGGCTCCTCCATGCTTTTGGCAGGATCTTTCCTTTGAAGTAGGAGAGAATCAATGGATTTGTTAACAGTGAGGACTTGAATTGTCTGCTCTTCCCTTCTGTGGTACCATAGCTGCAGCATCACCCTACCAGAGCCAAAACCCAGGGCAAACTCATGGTGTTGAAGCTGCCCAGACACAGCCTAGGCATTGCTGGGCTTCCCTGTCTGGGGAGAGTTCAGGCTGCCCAAGCTCTTCTCCAGCCTTTGCATTTGGCTTTTTTTACCCAAATAGTTCCATTTGCCATATGAGCTCAGTGTTGGATGTTGTACTTTCTGGGTCTCAGCTGAAATTGTAAAGATCCTGAAGTGAGGCAATCTGGGATATCTCTTCTGTGTTTAAAGTGCTGAGAATGTGTAGGAATCAAAAAAATAATGTGCAGTTTTAAGTTGAAGAGACAAGCAAAAATGCTGCCCTGCTTTAGTCACGTGAGTGTGGCACAGTAAGTTTTCCTGCTCTCTGCTCATTTATTTATGTTGTGACTGATGTAATAAACATGTAGTTGATTATCTAAGCTTTGATCAAATTATTCTTGTTTTATTCTTGTTGCTTGGCAATGTCTCATTTACTGGTGAGTGACTTCAAAGCCTGTAGAGACTCTGAAATCCAGGAGATTAATGTGCACGTCCAGCCCAACAAAGTTTGTTGTTCCTGTGCAAATCCTGTGCATTCACCTGGCTCCCTGGGTCTGTTCCTCTTCTGTCACCCTTTTGTGTCTCAGACATAATTAAGAGTCACCTACAACATAAACAGCTCATTTTGTCATTATTGCCAGTGCACTCGTGGGAAATAGGAGCTGGAATATTCAGCTGTTAGGAGAATAATTGCATTTGCTCGTGATCAGTACACAGGCAAAAGTATTTTAATCCATCGAGTTTGGCACACAGCTTGCCAAGAGAAATGCATTTGTGCTGCTTCTCTGATCCCCTCTGTGTGTGTCCTCCACCAAGCTTTGTTTGTCACTGTATTTTTCTTCCTTCTCTGACTCTGATCCTTCTGTCCTCTTTAATCCAGTGGCTCCCAGACAGGTTTTCTGGTGCCACTCCTGGCCAGTGGCAGCTGGAAAGACAAGCTGCTGTCCCCTGGCAGGTTTGCTCAGCTCTTCCTTGGGGTTTTGCCCTGCTGGTGTCTTGTTATTAATTCTGCTTTGTTGCAAGCTGACAATAGCCATTATTTTGACAAAGAGGCTGCATAAGAACTTAATATCATGGTGAGGCTGATTATCACCTCAGCTGTCCCAGTGGGGCTTGTGGGAATGCAATGCAGGTCATCACACCTTGTTTTCTCTTCATGCTCTGTGATTCCATCATTATCTGAGAGACCTGTTTTAATTTGTTTTGTTTCTTCCTGGCAATTACAGCTGTAATAGTCACCTTCTGCAAGCTTTTGTTAATCCTTGCTGGCAAGTCAGCATTATTAAAATATCCACAGTGCCACAGGTGTGGATTTGGAGCTTGCATGGAGCCTGGACAGCTCTCAGGGATGTGAGCAAAGTGTGGTCTCTCACAATTAGTGAGGGCAGTGCTCCTTGGCATGGAGGGAGCGTCACTGTCCGTGGCACTGATGGAGCTGTCAACCATGGGGACATCACCTCGAGGTGCTTTGGCTGTCCTCACATCACTCAGCTCATCAGTGGCACCAAGCTGGTGAAGCTGAGTGGGTTTATTTTTGGTTTTTTTTCAGCTCTCTTTGCTTTTAGAAGGAAGAAAAGGAGAATTTCAGAGGGAGGACTGGGAGGGGGGAATGCCACACTGTCACACCACTGCTGCTCAGTGCCAGCCTGTGTTCCCCTCCTGCTGGGAAATCCTGAGAGCTTTTAGAAATACTGGGAAATACCAATCCAAGAGCTCTTGTTTAAGTCTAAGCAGTCTGGGGTAATGAAAGGAAAGAAAGATCACAGGATTACCTCTGTAGTCATATGGAATTTTTAGTAGTATTTCTAGAGTTTAGAAAATTTTCATGCCCCTTGCTGGGACTTAGTGTAAAAAGATGTAAATTCTTTTTACCATAATGTGTTTGTTTGTTTTTTTGCTTGTTTGCTTTTAAGATTGTAAAAGCTTCTGTGTTTTTTAGTTTTTAATTCTGGCACCAATTCCCTTTTAAAAGTGATACTACACCCAAATGGCCTCATGGCTCTTCCCAGACAATTCAGCATCATTTCCAGACAATTCAGCCTTTAGAGAAATGAAGAATATTTTGCTTTATTAGCCCTGCTTTCATCACCTGCTGATGTGCACACACTGTTCCACTTCCTGCTGCATTCCTGGAGTTCTGTGCACTGCAGTGAGGCACTGTCACCAGTCCAGCCCTGGCATTTCCAGTGACTCTGTGGTTATTGCTTCAGGACGTGGAGACTCACTGTCACATCTCTAATCAGCAGCTTCCAACTGACACAGATTTAGTTTTTGTGGAGCAGGCACTGCCTTGAGCAGGGAGTGGGAATTTCCCATGCTGGTTCTCTTTGCAGATTTTTAAGCTGCAGGATGCAAGTCCTGTGCCCCTCACTGCAGATCACCTCCCTGTCCTGGTGTGCAGTACCACGACACAATGATCCAACTCAAGATATTCTATATTTTCTGTCATTCTGTGATGCCCAGACTTCTGTAAAAGGCTGCAGAACACACTTGGGAGGTGCAGTTGGTTAGAGCATGGCCATCCTGCTCTGAACTGAGCTGGTGCATGACTTTTCTGCTGGGGAATACAAGGGAACAGGGAGGGTGTTTGCAGTGCTGTCTGTGCTTGGGGTCCTGTGGCCAGTGGAGGCCAGCTCTGAAAATCTTCAAAACTCTAGAAAAACTACCAAAAATTCCATAGCTGGATGGAGGTGCCAGCTCTGGTTGGAGGTGCTGGCTCTGGCTGCACATTCTTGCTCTGTCTGGAGAGGCTGGATCTGGTTGGATGTGCCAGCTCTGACTGCACATTCTTGCTCTGGCTGGAGATGCTGGATCTGGTTGGAGGTGCCAGCTCTGACTGCACATTCTTGCTCTGGCTGGAGATGCTGGATCTGGTTGGAGGTGCAGGGTCACCAGTGCATGGCCACTGCCTGCAAAGCCCAATTTTCTGACCTGCAGGTCAGTGTGGAGCCTGGTGGGAGCTGCAAAGCAAGACACATGGTTTAGGATCTGGTTGAGGTGACAGCCAAGGACAGCACGGGTTCAGGGTGCTCAGCCTGCTTTGGGATGGGCTTGGCAAGCTCTGGCAGGGTGATTTGTGTGGAGCAAGCTCTTGCACTGTGACAGGGCAGCTGCTGAAGCTGCAGCCTGGGCAGAGGCAGCAGAGCCAGTGTGGGTTTGTAGGAGCAGCCTGTATCAGCTGGAGGTTTTGTCTGCTGTGCCCTGGCGTGGTGGGTTTGTGCTGTGTCAGCAGCCACATCCTTTCTGATCCTCTCTGGAGAGCCCAGAGGCAGATTCACTGCATGCCTTTGGGTCTGCCTGTGCAGCTGTGCTAACCCTACCCACAGATTTGTGTGGATTTCCTGTGAGTTAACTGATCCAAAACAAACCCCCACCCCCATACAGATACATCTGTGACATCCCAGCCCCAATAGCTCTTGATCCCTTGGTGGATCAAGTGCTCTCAGTGTTCCCATGAGCCTGAGAGGGGCTGATTTTAGGGCATCTGCCCAGCAGGGATTTGGGGTGAGCATTACAAACTGGCAGTGAGCTCTGACTCACGCTGGTGCTTGCTCTGGAAGGCTCAGCTGTGTCCAGGGTTGCTCTGCAGTGGCTGTGGTGCTCATTGCCTTCAGTGTGCTGTTAGCAGGCTGCAGTGTTCCACTGGGATGGCTTAATGAGTGCCTGGGTTTTTTGATGCTGTTGTTTAATGAGCGTGTGATGAGTCCTGTCTGACAGATCTCTGTGAGCACTGAAGGTTCACTGGCTCCAGAGAGCCCCTGCTCCTTTCTGCACAGAGCATCACTACCATCTGAAAAGGTCCTGGATGTAGATTGAAGGGCTGTGCACTGATAAAATAATTCCTTTTTTTGGCATCCTGTAGGGGATGGCATAGCCAAGGGTGTTTTGCAGTGACAGTGCCTGCAGTGCTCTCTGGTGCTCACTGTGTTTCTGTGCTCGGGCTGTTTCACATCAGGGTTTTTAGCACAGTTTTTAGGGATCTGGGAGAACTCTCTGCATGGTGCTGTCCAAATCCAGCAGGTTTTCCTCATGTGAAATGGAAGTTGGTTTCCCTCTGCCTGCAGAGAGTAGCATTCTGGGAATACTTCGCTGCTGTTTCCATGCAACAAGCAGTTTTTCTGCCCTGGCATGCCTTCACTGCGGATTTTCTGATGGATATAACTTTTTATTTACGTATTTCTCATTAACAGCTAAATTTCATTACTGTCTTACTCTCCTTTTTTTGTTTGGTTTTTTTTTTTAAACAGATCAACTGTGTGACTTTCCCCCACCCTGACGTAATGCCAGAGCAGCAGTTGCTGAAACCTTCAGAGTGGAGCTACTGTGATTATTTCTGGGTAAGTGGGCAGCCAGCCACATGCCAGATGCAGCTCCAGAGCTTCCAAGAAAGTGGAATAAACAGCTTGATTTGTGGTACAAGGTAAAGGAGAATTTGGGCTGATATACAATGTGTTCAGGGAGTACCACAGAGACTGGGCATGCCAGTGAAGATTTCCTGGAAACATCTGACCAGTCTGAGGTGTGGCTGATCATCAGAGAAGGAAAGGCAGGGGCAGTTTCCAGGAGATGGATTTGCTCAGGAAATAGGGAGGATGTAGGAGAAGCCACATATTTCAAAATACCACAGGCAAAAGGGCAGTGCAGGAGGAAAGGAATAGAATCCCAGAATCCCAGACTGGTTTGGGTTGGAAGGGACCTTAAAGCCCACCCTGTCCCACCCCTGCCATGGGCAGGGACACCTCCCACTGTCCCAGGCTGCTCCAAGCTCCATCCATCCTGGCCTTGGGCACTTCCAGGGATCCAGGGGCAGCCACAGCTGCTCTGTTCACAGGGAACAATTCCCAATTCCCAATATCCCATCCATCCCTGCCCTCTGGCAGTGGGAGCCATTCCCTGTGTCCTGTCCCTCCATCCCTTGTCCCCAGTCCTCCCCAGCTCTCCTGAGCCCCTTGAGGCACTGGAAGGGGCTCTGAGCTCTCCCCAGAGCCTTCTCCTCTCCAGGCTGAGCAGCCCCAACTTTCTCAGCCCATCTCCAGAGCAGATGGGTCCAGCTCAGTGGCCTCCTCTGGACTCACCCAACAGACCATGGACAGTCTCAGGTGACTGGCAGGGAATGTGATTCCATTGTTCCCAGAGCACGAGAGCCAGGGGTGCACAAGGGAGCAGGGGTGCCCCTCCTAAAGCAAGTTCAAAACTCTCTGTGAAATTGTACAGCTCCCTCCACAGGCTATTCCAGAGGTCAGGTAATGAATGCATTCTTTGTAGGGTGAGGTTTGTGAAGGACAGGCCAATTTATAGCTTGAGCAGTTTGAATGCAGCCTGGAGCATGCAGAGTCTTCCAGGGCTGGTTCTGTGTGTGCCCCCTTGTGCTCAGGGCTCTTTTCAGGCTCCTGAGTCACATGAAAATGATGCAGTAATCCTTGGAGTGTGGAGCTGATAGAAAATGATAGAAAATGGTCTTTCAGTGGAAAACTTTCCTTCCACCTGAATATTTTTCTGGGCAGTGAGAGAAAAACCACAATAGAATGAACAAATACTACAAAAGGAATCAACAGGGAAGCTTTTAGGGATCTCATGTGTGTTTTCAGTTACTAGTGATTGAAATATTTCTCTTTTTAAAATAAAGTGTCAGTGTTGGAGGCCCAGCAGAATGTCCCCTTGTGCCTGCTCAGTGCTGATGGCAGGACATTGCTAAAATACACTGAAAAAAAAATACACATATTTGAAAATGGTCATGTTACCACAAAATTTCTTCAGTTCCTTCCAGCCTCCTGATCCCAGTGAGCCCTAAATCATTAATAGTGTACAGACAGATTTTTTTGCACGTGTCTCATAAAAGTTCCTGCCCTGTTTGGTTCTCCCTATTCAGGCTCAGCCAGTGCTTGGTTCCATGGCTTGGTCACATCTTGATTTCAGTGAAACTCTACTTACAGCTCCTTCTTGCAGACTTTTATCCTCCCATAACTCTGCTTGCAGGAATTTCCTCTTTGGCCTTGTCATGCTCTGCCCACAGCTCATTCTCCTTCCTCCATCATCTCCACTTCTCCCAGTGCCTCAGCCTGCTGGTGCTTGGCAGGGCATCCTGCCAGTCTCCTGCTTTGATTAATGTGGCATTTTCCTCTGGCTGGTCCTGCAGCACTGAGGGAGATGTTCTCTGAGAGTTTGGGTGTTGGGAGAGGGTAGGAAATGAAATAGGGGAGCAGAAAGAAAAGAGGCTGCAGAGAGAAAGCTGTTGGTGCTTGAAGCCAGTGGAGCAAGGGGCTGTGTGAAAAACAGGCAGGGAGGGATGGGGTAATCTGTGGGATGACTTTGCCTTGTCTTACAGCAGATTTGTGCAGACTGGCTCTGTTTTCCTCAGTGAAAATCACAGTTGGCAGGCTGCTGAAGGTGTTTCAGGGCTGGAAGGAGCAGCCCTGTTCTCTTCCCTGCCCCAGGAGTGTTCCCTTGCTCCAGGGTTCCTTGGGGCCGACCTTGCCCAGCTGTGAAGGATGCTGGGCAGAAACCACAGCAGGGCTGCTGCTGCTCTGGCCCCACAGCATCCTTTGCTGGCTAAAGATAATTGTGAAGCTTCCCTTTTCAAATTAAACAGAGGAGCAAGTGGATCAGGAGAGTGTTGGGCCATTTCTTTGAGAGGGTCTGAGGTGCTGCAGGCACAGCTGCTCTCAGGGCAGGATTCCTCAGGCTCCACTGCTGGGAGCCACATCTCTGAGGGTTTGGCCTCCAAAGCTTTTTGTTGAACTTCCTTTTATTTCTTTCAGGCAGATAAGAAGGACTCACAAGGGAACAACACAGTGTCGGGATTCGAAATTCTTCTTCAAAAGCAGCTTAAAGGGAAACAAATGCAGAAAGAAATGGCAGAGTTTGTTCGAGAAAGGTAATCAGCATTTGGCTGTCAAATTAAATATTTATTGCAATTGTTTTCTCCCAATTTAGATGCTCCTTAAATATGTTAAGGCTTAAACTGCATAAAAGGTTTGCTACAAGTTCTTAATGAAGATTTAATATTTCTTTAGTGTTTGTCCACACTTTCCAGGCTTCTCCAGTTCTCACTTGTCTGAGTTGGAGTGCACAAAGGCTGTCTGTTAGAGGGAGCCAAGAAGGTTTTAAGCTGCAGATTCAAGGAAAAAGCATGAAAAGGAGAGAAGCACAGTGGAGGTGATGTTTAAAAGGGAAATATTTCATCTGAAAAATACAGAAGCAATTTGTTCACATGGAGCATAGGCACAGTTTCCTAGAGGAAGAATTAAAATGAGATCACTTTGAGCTTGGTAATAGAACCACAGGATGGTTTGGGATGGCAGGGACATTAAAGATCATCTCATTCCAGCCCCTTGCCATCTGTAAGTGCAGGGACACCTCCCCCTGTCCCAGGCTGCTCCCAGCTCCATCCAGCCTGGCCTTGGGCACTGCCAGGGACCCAGGGGCAGCCCCAGCTGCTCTGGGCACCTGTGCCAGGGCCTGCCCACCCTGCCAGGGAACAATTCCCAATTCCCAATATCCCATCCATCCCTGCCATCCTCTGGCAGTGGGAGCCATTCCCTGTGTCCTGTCCCTCCATCCTTTGACCCCAGCTCTCCTGAGCTCCTTTAAGCACTGCCAGAAGCTCTGAGGTCTCCCCAGAGCCTTCTCAGGGTGCAGTTCAGCTGGGCAGAACTTGCAGATAGTTGCTTCATTTATAATTTGTTTTGTTTCTCCCTCTCACCTTTATTTTCATGCTAGGGATGTGGCAGCAGTGGGAAAATGCAAAGTGTCACAGGCAGAAATGGTGAGCAGATACACTCACATGAGGTTTCTGTAGCCTTTGACATCAGATAATCCAAGAGGCAGCTACAGTGTGACCAGAGGTAGAAGAAAGAACCACCTGGAACATTAAAAATGCCATTGAGAAATAGGAATGCTATGGGAGAGGATGGGAAGGCAAGCAGAATTGTGACAGCAAGGGAAAGAAGGGGAAGCTGCTTCAAAGGAAGTAATGTATAATGAAATGTGACAGAAATAAAAGCAGGAGGCATTCAAGAGGAAAGGAAAGTTGGTGTGAAATTCGAGAGAGCAAGGAGAGCAGCTCTGACAGTGTGGGGAGGCAGGGCTGTCCTCAGCAGAGGAAGAGGGAGGCATGCTGGAGAGGAAGGAAAGGACCCACTGTGTGCTGGGAACAGGAAAAGGCTGGGAATGGAGTGTGAAGAGAGTCTGGATGGGAGTCACAGAGAGATTATTTCATTTTTCATCTGTTTGTAACAAAGGATCAGGATTGTTCTGTGTGGAAAAGGAGGAGGGTGGTGTTAAACTGGAGGGATTACTCATGGAAACAGCTCAGACCATCAGGGGAGCACAAGACCACATCTAACAGGGAATTTCTGTGTCCAGAAAAATCTCTTTGTACCATCAGCCTGCTGGAGGTGAGTTCAGGCAGCTGTTACAGACAGCCCTTCAATAGGAAGCTGGTATCATAACCAGACATGATAACCAGATTTCTTCATCAAATACATCAAATATCAAATATATCAAATATCAAATATATCAAATATCAAAGGGGAAGCGAACTGAAATTTGGTTTATCAGGTAGATGCTTTTACAGGAGCTTCTTGCCCATAGTGATCTCAGACTGAGCAATTACACATTCATTCAGTTCTGTTTAACAGAGGTGGGGTTATAAAAGTCAAATAGTCACAGACTTTGACTTCTAGGAAGACAGACCTCAAGAAAGGAAGGAAGGTAATTAATAAATATACTGAACTGAAAAATCCAGGGTGTTGGTGTGAAAGAATGTATTACTTTAAATCAAAAGTGAAAATAATGTCCAGAATTTGCATTCAGGAAAGGCTCCAAAACAGCCAAAAAAAGTCTGCAGGCTGCCCTGAGAAGCACCAGGTATAAGAAATAGTGTTTCCATAAGCAAATTGTTTGCATTATTCACTTTTTAATTAAGCAGTGCTCTGTTTAGAAAATATAAGTTAAAAAGCAGATTATTTAGATTCTGCCATGTTCAGCAGATCCATATATGCACCTTTCACTGTTTGTCTGACCAATATATGGAAGATTTCTGCAGCCTCTGCACTACAGGAAAAATAATTATGCTTCTGTTGTCTGATGATTTCATTGTTCCCTCCTAATCTGGAGGAACAGTGTAAAAAGAGTCAGGCAGAATCGTCCCTCAGTGGGAATTATGGAGCTGTCTGTCAGATATCCTCTACCACCTTTTCTCCCTGTTCCCCCTGTTGTCTTAATCCATTTAGTTTCTTCTTGCAGGGCAGTCACATCAGATCATCTTTGCCTCCCATTGGAGCTCTCTACTTTTTCTTCATCCACCATAATATGTCATGACTGAAATTGTTTGAGAGTGGGCACAAAAAGTGTACTTCTTTTTATCTCAAACGTGCCCCACAAAAGGGCACTTGCTCAACCAGCTCCTGCAAAGGGGCCTGCCAGGAATACCCCACCTTCTGAGTCTGTGTGGATGGACAAATAAAGACACTTCAGAGCAGCTTTTGTGCATGGCTGGCACAGAATCAGGAGTTTTTCTAGCTGGGGGACACACAGCCCTCTCAGAAATGTTCTGTTGAGCAAGCTGGGTTGAAAACCAGTGAACAGACAACTGTTTGCTGTTCCTGGGAGAGGTGCACCTTGCAGGTGTTTCACTGGCAGCAGGAGATGGTTCCAGGCAGGATTCCCATCACCTCTGCTCCAGCAGTGGCTCATTCCTCCCTGCTGGGCTGTGTGGCAGCACCTTTCTGTCACTGACACCTTTTATGGAAAAGCCTTTCCTTAGGATTATTCCTCCTGAGGAGCTGAGAGGCCTCAGGAACAAAATGTAACCAATGGTTATCTGCTGCTGTGGAATGCAACAGGGGCATCTGGGATTGGGCTCATGTGGTTGTTTCTAATTAATGGCCAATCACAGTCCAGCTGGCTCGGACTCTGTCTGACACACAAGCTTTTGTTATTCATTCCTTCTTTTTCTATTCTTAGCCAGCCTTCTGATTAAATCCTTCTATTCCTTTAGTATAGTTTTAATGTAATATATATCATAAAATAATAAATCAAGCCTTGTGAAACATGGGGTCAGATCCCCATCTCTTCCCTCACCCCCAGACCCCTGTGAGCACGGTCACACCTTTCCTCCTCTGCTCCCTTGCCACTGGCAAGCTCAGCTCCTGTTCCTGGTGCCTCCAGGTGGGTGAAGACCAGGACAGGGCAGTGAGTGAGAGGAAGGGGCTGCACCACCCGTGTGCAGGTGCCAGGAGTTGCTGCCACGTCTCTGCCATGGTTGTCACCCGTCACAGAGAGCAGGAAGCATTTTTGGTGTCCCTAAGAAAGGTGCACTTCAGCCCCAAAAATCTCATTTGGGTTTTTTCCTGGGCGGCTGCACTCCTTCATTTTTGCCTCAAGGATGTGCAGCCTCACATTTCACAGCAGACTGAAGCACGTGCTCCTGGTTTTGCAGACAGCAGAAACACAGCAGAAACACTCTGTCCTTGTTATTTGCTCTCCAGAACTGGAGCTTCTTCAGCTAATTTTGTCTCACATGCCGTCCTGCATATAGCCCTGCTCTTGCCTCTGCATTTTTAGCATATGTGGGGAGAAGACTGCTCATCAAACTGGTGCTGCCAAGCCCTGGAGACTGAAAGGAAAATTCCTGTGGCAAAATCTGTTAAAATGCAGAGAATTTCTTCAAATTATGTGTGTGGGTTTCTGCCTTAAAGCTTACTTACTGCTGTCTTTTTATTTTCTCTCTGTGTGTATGTGAGTGTAGGATAAAGATTGAGGAGGAATATGCTAAGAACCTGTCCAAACTGTCTCAGAATTCCTTGGCTGCTCAGGAAGAAGGGTAAGTGTGTCTCTGTGACTTTCACAGAAGACGAATTTTAATATAAAAGGCATTTCTCCCACGCAGGTACAAGTAATTTTCCCCAGCTCTCTCCCTCTGAGTAGAGGTTTATTTAGATTAGCACCCTGGGCATGTTAGGGAAGATGGAATTGCTTCAGAGTTGTTTGTTTGGGGTTTTTTTTTTTAGGTTATTACTGAGAAGTTTTTTAGAAATATGTGTATAAAATGTTGCCTTTCCAGTCAGGTTTATATGCTGTCCATGTTGTAGCCTGGACTGGTTCCTTCCAGGATTAGCATGTGTGTGTACTAAACTACTTTGAAAATGGAAAGACACATAGAATATATATATATATATATATATATATATATATATATATATATATATATATATATATATATATATATATATATATATACTACTGAGAGTAGCTGTGTAAGGTGTAAGGTCAATGCTGGTACAATCAGAGCAGCACAGGCAAGAGGGAGGATAAAGAAGTCTCTTCTCATCAGGGTTCTGGCCCTTCAAGAAAAGCAGCAGACTGCTGCTTATTTCCAACATTTTCACACTTGGGAAGTTACTAGGAAGACATTAGGCAGTGCAGTGCAGCCTGAGTGCATTTTTTCAGTATTAATGCAAAGGCGCCACTCCTGAAGGACCAGAACTCGGTGGCTCTGTGTGTTTCACCCCAAACCCTCTGAGCACTGAGGGCCAAAGCTGGGAGTGACTGTCCTCACCTTTGCACAGTGTGATTCTGCCTGCACTCGAGCTGCATGAGGAGTTTTGCTCAGCTTCCAGGAGGCAAGGACAGAAATTGCAAATGATAACTGGGCTGTTACTGCCCTGAGCAGTACCTACACCTGCAATGGTTTCTGTCCTCCTTTCTCCTTAGGGCTGGGTGCTCAGCTGATAGAGCAAAGCTAAACCCACTTCACATCTTCCTTCCACTTTCTCCTACCCCCATTGGGAAAAGGAGGGAATGACTGAATAAATGAGAGGGAAGGAAACAAAGCAGGTGAAAAGAAAGGGAATGAGCACTCAAGCCTAAGAAATGTTGAAGTAGGGAAGGCAAGGGCTTGGTGCAGAGTGCATGGAGATGAGAGCACTGTCCAGTGGTGCTCTCCCTGCATTAGATAACAGGGTTAGTGTCAGTGGGAAATGGGCAGTGGGAGAGGACCCTGGGGAAGGAGGAATAGTGGGAGCACTTCTGTAGGTGTATCCAAGTTGTTCAGCTGATGAACACCATATTTGAGGACTCAAGTGCTTGCTGCAGCATCACAGGTGACAGATCATTAGCTTGAGATTGCAGGTGACAGGTGATTTTTCAGGCTATCAGGAACAGTCAAATCTCATTATCCTTGAAAAGGGGATAGGGAAGAGATAGAAGGAGCCAGGAACTGTAGATCACTCAGCTTTATTTAACCTGTGCAAAGTGGTGGAGTAAACCATCAAACTTCCACTTTGGGGAAAAATTAGATGCAATTGTTGTATATGCATAGAGAGCCATGCCAAGCCAACCTAAATTCCTTCAGTGATGGAGTAAAAGAGTAGGTCAAGCCTCACAGCTCTTAATTTAGTGTTGCTTTTTGTGATGGGAGATTCTCGTAGGCAGACAAGAGAAATGGTGGCCTAAATAAAGCTTAATGTGCAAAAAACTAGGTAGGAAAAACCCACTGCTCACAGAAACTAAACTGCAGAAAGTAGCTGTGGAATGAGATCCCAAAGGGTTCGTCCTAAGTCCAGGGGGTTGTAAAATGTTTTTGTAATGAACAACCTATGATGGAAGAAATTATGGATTTACTGTATCCAGAGATGTGACAGAGCTAGGAATGTTGGTACGTGCAATTTGAAGAAAAGGTTGCAATTCAGAATTCTTGTCTTAAAATTGAGAAATTAACTGAAAAAAAAAAAGAAGATGCATTTTAATGAGGACAAAGCAGCGGGTTTCATACTTTCACAGGATGTGAAAGATACAGTTACATAACACTTGGTGGGAGAAGGATCTGGCTATAGTGAATCACAAGCTTATTCATCAACAACTTCATGCTGTTGTCTAAAAAGGCAATCACATTGAAATATGGTGAAGAAAGAGTGTCTGATACAAAATAATCTGTCACCAGTTTAGCCCCTGGAGTTGCACTGTACTGGGGACAGTGTTGTTTTGGTTGGGATGCCTTAAGAGGGGTCTGGGCTGTTGTAAAGGATCTGGAGGAGTGTGCCTCAGCTGCCACTGTCCTGGAAATAATCTGAAAGAAAAAGACAACAGAGGAATTTTCAAGTGCTGAAAAGCTTCTCTGAGACTTTTCACCTGAAGTGCGAATCTGCTCTCTGAAGTAGGGTGTAAAGTAGAAGAGGCAGAAAAAACTGCATTGGTGGGAAGTTTGTTATGGTGAGGATAAGATACTGAAGGGTCTTGCTTAGGGAGGCTCTGGTGTCTCTGTAAGAGGAGATTGTCATGAGCTGGGCTTTCAAAGATCTGCTGCAAACAATGCCAACACAATTCTGCCTTGGTCACAAAGGTTGGTTGTTTTCTCAGATTTCTCTTACCCTTTTCCATGATTTTGCTGATTAAGACATGGTACAAAGTGTTGTGCCAGATTTCTCTGACAGATCCACAAGGAAAGGTGGGGAAGGGACTGATCATTGTCCTGCTCTTCCTTCAGCACACTGGGAGAAGCTTGGGCTCAGCTCAAGAAGAGTTTAGCTGATGAAGCAGAGGTTCATCTCAAATTTTCTTCTAAGGTAAATGGTTCTTTCTTTTCCAATTATTTTTGCCCTGAATTGTTGGGCCTCTCCCTTCAGTGCATGTTAGTGGGGGAAATACACATGTATTGGTACAAATTTAGAAGAATTAATAAGTTGGTGAATAAACTTACTGAAACTCTGCCCCAGCTTCCTCACAATCAGTTTATTTAGTCTACCTGCTGAGTAAATTAAAACACATCTAGCTTTAATTTTTCATAAAAAAGAAGTAAAACTGATTCTAGATGTTGCTCACCTGGACTCTATGTTCCAGCCAGTAAATTGAACTAGTGCTTGTACACCTCACTTCTGCAAAGGAAGAAATGAAAAGCACTATTTGGCTTCTCAACAAGAATCTACTCTACCTGTCTGGAAGGAAGAGAACCCGAATTATGGCTTTTTTTGTACCATTAGCCTTTCTTAAAAGTCTGCTGGAAACATCATGTTATTTTGGGGTTTTATCTCAAGTGATGCCCAAAGAGATTTCTTTTACAAAGTATGGTATTTATCAGGGTTTTTTCTACCACATGTGACATGCTCTTGAATCCTGTTGCATTCTGTTCACCTCTGTGGGTGTTCAAGTTCAATTCAGTGGCAGATATCTCAGCACAACAGCCATGTTCTGGAGGAAAATTATAGCTCTGCACCATTTGTAAGCAATTCAGCAGAGGTTACTCAGGCAACCAGCTGCTGCCTTGGTAACCCACTGCTCTGCCTTAAACTTCGACATCAGGGCTGTAATTAGTGAAATACTTTGTGCTCCCCATTGTCCTCCTGAATTGTTTTCCAAAAGGAAGAAATGCACCTTGGAGTGATGTGTGTGTGTGTAGGCAGGCCAGGTTTGAGAGGGGCTTTTCCATTATTTTACTTCTCCTTAAACTCTGCACAGAAACTCCTGTAGCATCCTCCAAATCCTTCCCACTGTTTGTGTGCAAACAACACGTGGATGTGGCACTTTAGGGGCAGGGTTTGGTGGTGGACCTGGCAGCCCTGGGTATTGTATTTGCCAGGAAATGTCCTGACAAAGGCAGGGATGATGAATCTGACTCCATGTTCTCAGAAGGTTAATTTATTACTTTATCATACTATATTATATTAAAGAAGACTATACTATACTAAAGAGTACAAAAAGGGTACTTACTAAATGCTAAAAAGATAATAATGAAAATAATAATAAATAATAACAATAACAATAATAATAATAATAATGATTATGATGATGATGATGATGATGATGATGAAAGCTCGTGACTCTTTCCAGAGTCTTGACACAGCTTGGCCCTGATGGGCCAAAGAGTGAAAACAACTCACAGCAGAATCCAATGAAACAATCTCCAAACACATTCCAAAGCAGCAAAACACAGGAGAAGCAAATGAGATAAGAATTGTTTTCCTTTTCTCTGAGGCTTCTCAGCTTCCCAGGAGAAAAATTCTGGGCAAAGAGATTTTTTTCAGAGAATGTGAATCCCACACCTCGTCCCACTGACGATGGGACTTGATGATCTTGGAGGCTTTTTCCAGCTTAATGATTTTGTGGTTCTGTGAAGAACCATGAGTTGCTGCCTGGCTCCTCAATCCTTCCTTTGCTTTCATTGCCAGCTCCAGAGTGAGGTGGAGAAACCCCTGCTGAACTTCAGAGAGAACTTCAAGAAGGACATGAAGAAGTGCGACCACCACATCGCGGACTTGCGGAAGCACCTGGCCAGTCGCTACACGGCCGTTGAGAAGGTGGGAGCAGGAGCAGCCTGCAGGCTTTGAGACAAACCAGACTGCTGGCCTGAGCAGAGCAGCTGCCCCTTGGAGGGTTTCAGCTCTGTCACAGCTGTTCCTGCCGAGGGCTTTCCCTGTTCATTGAAATTTGGGGGCCCCCGACACAGGGAATGATTGGTATCTGACTCCATTGATTCAGAATGCTGAATAATTGCTTTATTAAACTATATTATATGACATTATACTATACTATGTTAGAGACTACAATTCTTACTATTCTTTAGAAGACTACTATTCTTTAGTATTCTTTGTATACTAAAAAAAAATGTATATATATATTCTTTATATACTAAAGAATACTAAAAGATACTCAAGAGAACTCCTGTCTGAGAAAGCTAGGATGCAGCTTTGAGTGATTGGCCAAGGAGACAAAAGAATCCTCAGCAGAATCCAATTGACAAATCACTTCAGGTAAACAGTCTTCCTAACACATATCTACACGTGCAAAACAACAGGAGCAGCAAGTAGAGATAAGAATTGTTTTTCTCTTCTTCTCTCTGTGCTTCTTCAGGAAAAAAAATGCTGAGAGAGAGAATTATGTGTCTCTGTTCAGAGAATGTGAATGCCACAACTGTTAGCTGTGCCTTGCCCAGCCCCAGCAATAATTTGGTGTTGAGCTGAGATCTGGGAAGTGGGGGGCAAACATCTTTCTGCTGAAGTGGCTTGTTGGTTCATCCAGCCAGCTTGGGGCAATAAATTTGATGCAAATGCTTCTTATTAGTGTGCATCTGTTGTCCTCAAAATTTAGAGCACCTTGCCTTAGAATGGCAGCAGGGTCTGGTCAGAGGCTCACCTGGCTGGACCACGGCCTGGCAAATCACAAACCCTTCACAAGAAACATCCTCAGTGAAAAAACCCACACAGCAGCAGCAGCAGCAATCAGTAATGGGCTGATCTGACACCAACCAGGAGGTGGCTGAGGCTGTGGTGCAGGGAGTTGGACCCACAAAATGTGATCTCCCCGCAGCAGCTGGCAGAAATGGGGATGCTTGTGCCTCAGCTGCCAAATTGAATCCTCATGAGGTTTGCAAATTGGAAAGGAAAATACCATTCCCAGTCATGCCCAAAGCTGTTTGTGCTTTTATTAAAGCTCAGCAGGAGCTCCCCAGGGACAGAACTGTGGCAGGATACACAAGGTCCTTAGGCTGAGTGTCTGCAAGGAAGGCATTTTCCTGCAGAACACCAAGTTCTTCACACTCCTGTCTGCAAAGCAACTCAGTAGCAATATTGGTAAGAGAGAATTAGGAATAACCTTTGGAAGAAGGGAAGAGCTGTGACTGCAGTGCCTGTGGAGCATTCAGCCCTCACAGATTGCTCTCCTGCAGCTCCCTCTCCAGACCTGCAGGACCCATCAGGGCCTCAGAGCTGCACATGGAAAAAATTCCAGGAATGCTTTAGCAGAGCTGTAACATTTAGGCTGGTGTGACTGTAAAAAACTGCAAAGTTCTAAGAAAATACAGTCATGCCAATTTAGTTTGAATCACTAGCACAGTATAAAGAACAAATGTGACATGTTTTATAACAAATCCATGCAAAACAAGTGATTTTTATGTATTTATTAACATGCATGTACCAATGTTTATTTTTAAGGTACTTTACTAATTTACATGTATAATATATATTTGTACTGATAAATCAAGTTTTAACAGCTTGAAGAACTTCTAAGTAGTTCAAGTCATCAGTTGTAACCAGGCCTCAGGTTCTTGATTTCTACTGTTGGCATGAACCTGAATAAGTTTTTCTGAATCAAGTTCCTATTGTTGGAGATGGGTGTACGTTGAGTCCAGAACTCAAAGACAAATTTTGTAAGATACTTGAAATTACTTGAACGATTCAGATCCTAAGAAAAGTGAATGGAAGAGGTGTCCTGGTAATGATGCTGTTTAATTCATCTGAAAGAGGCTCCAGCTCTCCTTTCTTGCAGAAACAATGAGAAAGCTGTTAAAAAACAGGAGAGCCTGATGATGCCATTACTCCTTTGCCTTTTTAAGACTCTGTGAGGAGTTCAGATTCATTTGTGATTTGTTGGTGGTGACCCCTTTGTGGCCACAGGACACTTTTGTGAACTCCATGGTGTTGTAAGAGCCTGAATCCCTGTTAGGACCCAGTTCCATGCGCAGTTGTTGACTCCTTGCTGAGAGCCACTTGTAAGAAGGAGTCCTAGGGGGCTGAAAGCAGCTGCCAGAGCTTCTTCTGTGTGACTTCTGACTCTTCCTCATTCCTCCAAGGCCCGGAAAGCCTTGACAGAGAGGCAGAAGGATCTGGAAATGAAAACACAGCAGCTAGAGGTGAAACTCAGCAACAAGACAGAAGAGGAAATCAAGAAGGCCAGACGGAAGTCCACCCAGGCAGGTGAGTACCTGTGCCTGCCAGCACACAGCAGGAGCCAGGGGAAATGCATCCATCCCTCCATCCATCCCTCCATCCATCCATCCATCCATCCATCCATCCATCCATCATCCATCCATCCATCCATCATCCATCCATCATCCATCCATCATCCATCCATCCATCCATCATCCATCCATCATCCATCCATCCATCCATCCATCATCCATCCATCATCCATCCATCCATCCATCATCCATCATCCATACATCCATCCATACATCCATCATCCATCCATCCATCATCCATCCCTCCATCCATCCCTCCATCCATCCATCCATCCATCCATCCATCCATCATCCATCCATCATCCATCCATCATCCATCCATCATCCATCCATCCATCCATCCCTCCATCCATCATCCATCCATCCATCCATCCCTCCATCCATCATCCATCCATCATCCATCCCTCCATCATCCATCCATCCCTCCATCATCCATCCATCCCTCCATCCATCCATCATCCATCCATCCATCATCCATCCCTCCATCCATCCATCCATCCATCCATCCATCCATCCCTCCATCCATCCATCCATCATCCATCCATCCATCCCTCCATCCATCCATCCATCATCCATCCATCCATCCATCATCCATCCATCCCTCCATCCATCCCTCCATCCATCCCTCCATCCATCCATCCCTCCATCATCCATCCATCCATCATCCATCCATCCATCCCTCCATCCATCCATCATCCATCATCCATCATCCATCCATCCATCCATCCATCATCCATCCATCATCCATCATCCATCCATCCATCATCCATCCATCCCTCCATCCATCCATCATCCATCCCTCCATCCATCCATCCATCCATCCATCCATCCCTCCATCCCTCCATCCATCCATCCATCCATCCATCCATCCATCCATCCATCCATCCATCCATCCATCCATCCATCCATGTGGTGCTTGTTTTTAATGTTGTAAAAACAAAGACTGTTGTATTTGCAGGGGCCCCCGTGGCAGGGAGGAATGATTAATCTGACTCCATGTTCTCAGAAGGCTAATTTATTATTTTATTATACTATATCATATTAAAGAATACAGAAAGGATACTTACAGAATGCTAAAAAGATAATAATGAAAACCTGTGACTCTCTCCAGAGTCCTGACACAGCTTGTCCCTGATTGGCCAAAGAGTGAAAACAACTCCCAGCAGAATCCAATGGAACAATCACCTGTGGGTAAACAATCTCCAAACACATTCCACAGCACAACAGAGGAGCAGCAAATGAGATAAGAATTGTTTTCCTTTTTCTCTGAGGCTTTTCAGTTTCCCAGGAGAAAAATCCTGGGTGAGGGGATTTTTTCAGAGAATGTGAATGGTACAAAAGTCAAAGAGAACCATGCTACAAATCTGTGTGATGTTAAATCCTCAGAAGAAACAAGCCTAGTTTTTCTGACTCAGATGTCACAAAGTATTGATAATTGAGGTGAGAACAGCAAAAGTAGGCTGAGTTATCTGTCTCATGAAGGTGTCCTTAGGTTACTGAGTGTTTGTGAACTTCCAGAGTCAGATTCAGAGAAGCTTAGCTGAGGGTGTTTCTTCCATAAATCACAGTTCCTTCCTTGGTTCATTCCTAAATCACACTCACCCACAACTTGGTGGGTGCCTATTACACTTACTATTACTGTCTTTTTCCTTGAAAGTGATGGCTTTTGGGTTTTTTCCCTCTGCTACTCAGTGACTAAAATAATTTCTCTTCTAGGAACACTGAGGATACAGTAGTGTGTGCTGTCCTGCACTGGGGATCCAGGCAGTTGTTGTGACCTTTGCATGTTTTACAGAGGCTCAAGCCACATCTGCAGGATCCATCAGGAGCTTTTTTGAGATCTGCAGAGCTGATGCATGCAGCTCAGTACCTTGGCTGAAAATAAGTTTTAGCTAGGCCTCCCATGTTCCATCCCTCCAACAAGGGCTGTTCCTTGGCAGAGTGATCCCTCAGAGTTCTGAGGATTTTAAAACTTCAGGATAGGTATCTGGGCTTTAAGGAGTCTGGGAAGAGTCCCTGGCAGTGTGGCCATATCTACAGGCAAGCATTTGAGGAGAAAGAAAAGTTATGATTTAACAACAGGAGGCTCTGTAAGAGATGTTCTTTATCACCTGAAAATTCACCATCTCTCTTTGTTCCTTGGTTCCTTTAGAAATTGTTTATAATCAATTTTTATTGAACAAGCAAGGAGGAGCTGAAGATCAGACAGGGAAAGAGAAATTGAGCCTCATTTAAAGCACAAAGAGAATTTCCTAGCTGCAAAGCAGCAATCTCTGAAATTTGTTTTCCAAACTTGCCACCTGCCTTTCCCCCTCCATCAGTGCAGAGTCCTGCAACAAAGAAAAAGATGGAAAGAAGTGCAACTTCTTGTGTTATCACAGAAGGAGCTCAGCTGGAATTGGGCATCTCCAGAGGCTGGAGAATGCATGAGGCTGCAGATCAGCATCCCTTCCTCCAGCAGCTGGGCCCTGCTGCATCCCTCCCCTCTGAGACAGAGACCCTTGCACAGCAGCCTCACCTGCAGAATGCTGCCCTGCAGTTCCATAACTCACCAGTGTTGATTTCCCATTTTATTGGTTTATGTTTCAAATACAACTTTCCATCTATGGCTTTTTTTTTTTTTTCATTGAATTAACTTGCCTTTTTCGTATATTTCTGGGCACTTTGTAAAATACTACTCTTAATGCTTGTATTTTTTTTCAAAATCTACTCATTCTCACCCCAGTCACCTGCTTTGCTTTCTTGCCATACATCAGGTGCATGCATTTAGTTGAAATGTTGGTCCATGTAGCACAACTCTGAGCTCCACCAGTGTTCATCTTCAGATCCTTGGGGTTTACAAAACCTGACCTGCACTTTCCTTCCAAGCTCTGGCTTGACAAGACTGATGTGTTGCTGCCTTTTCTCTTTCAGGGGATGACCTGATGCGCTGTGTGGATCTTTACAATCAAGCCCAGTCCAAGTGGTTTGAGGAGATGGTGACCACCACTCTGGTGTGTAACATCTAAAACTACCCTTGCAGAATTGTCATAGCCTCCAGTATTCATCATTCACAGCTAGTTCAGGGCAAAGCAGTGGGGAAAATTGGGTGATAAATCTCACATTGTGTTTCCCATTCTCAGTCCTAAGAAAAACTCATCGACAGGGGAAAGAAGAAATAGTTGTTTCTTTGCAGAAGGCATTAAACCAGTTCAGGGCTGCTTAGGGGCCAGAACACTCAAATTGTCCTTGAGAGGGATGAAGTAATGCACAAGGAAAACACAGAAAAACACATGATAAATCACCAAATCCATTTACACATTCATGAATTTTTCTATTTCACAATTTTCTTTGAAGTCTCCCCAGAGCCATCTCTTCTGCAGACTTAACAGCCCCAGTTGTCTCAGCCTGGCTTGCTGCAAGCTGCCTTGGAGCATCTCTGGGCTTCCTCTGGACTTAACCCAGAAGCTGCACATCCTTCTTGTGCTGCCAAGCCCAGAGCTGGCTCCAGGTGGGATCTCACCAGAGCCTCCCCTAAGGGCCCTCCAGACCCTTTTTTGTCTTTGTGGCCCTGCTTTGGATATTCTTAACAGCTTAAGGTCTTTTTTTTTTATATATTGCGGTGCCCAAAACTGCACACAGTGCTCAGTGCACTCAGAAGGACTAAATGCAGATTTTATATAGATTTTTTGGGGTATAATATCAGAATCCAGAAGAAGAGGGAGGCAGAAAATGTCAGGAGGAAAGACAGAAATCACCTGCCTTCTCAACCAAAGTGTTGCTGCATTCTGCTTACTGCCAGCTGAGCGAGGTGGAAGCTTGTCCCAGCTCATCATCTGGGGAGCTGTGCTCTGACAGGTGTCTGGTTGGAATGGGGGTGGTCTGAGCCATCCCCCCAGTGCTGTCCCAGGGAATCACCATCATTTCTGTAGCTAGCAATAAAACACACAAAATTTCCTGCAGGAAACAGATTCCCTCTTGCTTGCAGCGTCTCTGAAGGCAGCGCCTGCACTCTCTGCCTTGGTTGGCTCAGTTTTGGAGCCTTTTGGAAAGGTCTGACCTTCTTTTCTGTTGCTAGGCTGAGATGACTGCTGTTGCTTGCTGTTTCTTATTCTTTGCAGAGCAGAGGAATGTGCAACCACAGAGTCCAGCTCCAAAGCATGACCCTGGGGCAGTATCGCACCTCCTGGCAGCCTTTTGTGTATCCTCCTTTCTCTGGGCCTCCGAGCTCAGGTTCCAGTAAAAATATGGACTTGTTTTTCTTCATGTCCAGGAGCTTGAGAGACTAGAAGTTGAAAGGGTGGAGATGATTCGGCAGCATCTGTGCCAGTACACACAGCTGCGGCACGAGACAGACATGTTCAACCAAAGTGTAAGTGTGCTTCTGTTTGCTCCCTGTGCCCTTCACTGCCCTCCAGCTGAGCAGAGCTGTCCCTCCTGACCTGCTCTGACTGGCTTTTGTCAAAGGATGTGGGGGGAAGTGTCTGCAGCAGTGCTGTGCTGCCTCCCTGCAGTGCAGGGCTCACTGATCGCGTTTCACGCAGCTCTCTCCTGAGGGAGACACAGCCAGCTGAAGTACATTTGGCCAGCATGAGCCATAATTAGCTCTCCCAGCATGATGCACTACTCCATGAGGTCTTCTCTTTGTGCAGGGAAGATGCTGAATTGCTTCACTGTTGGAGAAGGGAGTGTATATATATATTTTCATTATTAAAAACTGGCCATTTATCAAATATTGAAGTATGGGGGATGCACACTGACTCAGTGCAGTTGTGTTTGGTGTAAGGTGCATGTTGCAGGACAGGAGTCAGAGGCTGCCTGGTGCTGCCTGGCACAGGAAACCTGTCCCTGCTTCTTCAAGTCTCCCTGTTCTCCTCTCAGCACAAGGCTGCACATCCAGACCTGTGTTGTCCATCCAGTCTCATGTACGTGCAGCTCTCACTTGTCTGCAGATGCAGTGTAGGCATGCCCACAGCTGCTCTGCATGTCAGAGCAATGACTCTCTGCTTGAAGTGTGCCCTTGACATTTGGATTCTTGTTTTCTTCATTTCAGACAGTAGAACTTGTGGATCAGTTGCTTCGGAAAGTGGATCCTGCCAAAGACAGGGAACTGTGGGTAAAAGAACACAAAACTGGAGATATCCGACCTGTGGACATGGAAATATAGACTGATCTGTGGTTGGATGTGATGAGTCCACTGAATTAAGCAGGCTAACGTTTGTTTTTAAGGGTCAAAAGAGCATAGGGAAAAGGTTGTTTCACTACCAGACAGACACCTTGTAATTTTTGCCTGTATGGGCTATCTCTGTTCCATTTAGTCATTACAATGGTCCTCGTTGTGCTAAGCCTTAAGCACCAGACATTCCAGGGTGAAAAAAAAAAAAACAGATGTGTGCTTCCCACCAGAGGTTCCCAATTGCACGCAGCTTCCAGGAGAAATCTGCTTCCTGGCACAGAACGTGCCCTGTTCTCCAGTGACTTTGTGCTCCACCCCTTGCATGACTCTCTCTATCCAGTATGTTAGAACAAGCAGGCAGAGAGCCTCTGGCCAGCAAGGAGATAACTGAACATGATGCAGGAGGCAAGGAAGTCCTGATCACCAATCCCAGGTCTGTCACTGACTGCTCTCGTGGCCATAGGCAAATCAATTCACTTTCCTGGCTCCCCCGTTTATAAAATCTGTGGATCCTGCAGCAATGTTGTGTGGATGCATTGCTTTCATATAACACTGTCTTTCACCATGGCAGTGAAGTGATGGCCCTTCTCCCAAAATCTGTGGAGAGGATTCCTGTTCTTCCTGTTTTATACTCCCTCTCAGGGATACATAAACCCATTTTCATGATTTCTGTTGTCGGCCGGTCGGTAAGTTTGAAAGTGTTGCCATCACAACTTTAATCAGGAAAGACTTGGTTGTACTATACCTACCTCATTAGCTGTCAGAGTGCCCTCAATGACAGAAGGAGGTCATATTCCAAGGAATAAATGAGATGTTTAAAATCTTTCCTGCTCATGCAAGGTGTTTTTCCACAGAATCTCCTTAAAGACAGCCCTCTAATAGTTTACTTGGGATTCAGGTTTAATTTTCCTTTGTTAGTTTCTTCAGGTGAATATCACAGACTTTAGGTATTTTTAATTACTGGGTTTGTCCCATTAAATTTTGGCTTTTATCTTTTTGGAGCCTGATTTTCAAAGGTGCCATGAATATGTGATGCTGGATTGCATTCAGTGTAGATGTAGGTGCCCAGCACTTCTGTACCATCTGAGGTTTTTTTCTGTTCCCCTTAACTGCAAACCACCAAAAATTCAACACAGCTCTTAGCAAATAGTGTTATGTAGTTTGGAGACTGGTTTTGAAAAGGTATTTATTTTCTTCTGCTGTTATTTCTGATGGAGTATTCAATGTTGCTGTTAAAATATTTTTTCAGCATTTCATACAATGCAAAGATTCTTCAGATTCTTGCTTTAGATCCAGGAGAAATCTTGATTCTCACCACTGTGGCCTTTACTCAGTGTTTACTGTGGTCTTAGCTACAATATCCCAAACCACACTATTTCATTTGATCCACACTTTTGCTCCATTTTATCTCACTGTCTTTTTCTCCCCAGCCCCAGAGCTGCATCCTTCCTTTGTTCTACTACTATTCCAGGTTTTTGTTCACCATCCTCCAGATGCTGGGATTGGATCATTGGGAGTCAATATTCCTCCTTACAAATACAAACTGGGACACAGAAAAGTCTTACCTGGAGCATGTTTGTAACATTGCTGCAGTGGTTGTTTTCCTGGTTTATTATTTCTAAATTACTACTGCATTTTTCTATCGATCCCGTTTTTCCCAGCCATCTCTTTACTAGCACAGCTTCACTCCTGTCTTGCAAATGCCTTCACAACCCATCCTCTGCTGCCCCATCAGCCTTTCCAAACCTTCAGCATCCTTTGCACGCTGGCAGGTGCAGTGCCATGGCTGCTGCGTGCTCAGGGTCGCTGCTCCTGCTGTGGCCCCTCCGTGCTGCTCTCCCCCTGCACACTTGGGAATTTGGAATTTATTCTTGCTGGTGGCAGAGCTCAGTGTGCTGTGAGCCTCCCCCAGGCTCCTGCACAGAGCACTGCAGCACCAGCTGAAGGGTTTGGTTTGCCTGGGTGTCATCCCTGGAATCCTCTCCTCCTTCCTTCTGCCCTCAAGCAGGTCAGTTATGATCTCTCCTTTTCAGTTTCTGCTGATTCACTCTCTGTCTTACTAATTTTTGGCCATATCAGTGTGTGCTTCTGACTCTTCCCTTGCACTTCAGAGGACAGGCACTTTTTTATTTTATAAGCCACAAGTGCAGGTTGAACTTTGAAAACTTCCGTGGCCAAAATATAATGTGAATACATGAAAGCTGCATTTCAGGTTTCCCCCTATTCTAGGCTGTATTGTAAATTTAAATGAGCAATCTTGACAATGCCTCAGCACATTCTTGTTTTGATTGCAAAGCAAAGCTAGTTGTGCACTTTATACAGTATTCTCCTTAATAAATACCTGAAATAAGTTAGCAATTACATTTTATTTTTCCTTTCTTTAAAGGTGTTCGTTATTTTATCTCTTTTGGACTGGAAATACTGTCCATTAGCACAGGTTTCTCTGGAGACTGTAATGTGTTTTGGTTCCTCTGCTGAGATGTATTTATGCTGCTCTGAATTCTTAGTTGGAGGGTTTGTTGTTTTTGTTTGGTTGGGGTTTTTTTTGGGGGGGTTTGTTTTTGGGTTTTCTTTTACTTTTTGGTTTTATTTCCAGCCACTTTTCCCGCTTCTAGTTCTTGGTCCATTTGAGATGTTTCAGGGATGTGAGCTGCCCACAACAGCAATTCTCTTGGTGGAGTTTGTGTCTCTTTTTCACTTCCATGAGCAGAGGAGAGCACAGGCACCTGGCTGCTGATCATTGCCAGCCCCAGGAGCCTCTGGGTTCTGCTCCACCACAGGTGAGATGCTTCACCCACAACACTTCCATCTGCGTTCAGAGCAAGTTTTGCTGTTGCTTGTAAGCATTTTTCAGCTCATTTCTTTCAAAAGATGCTATTCCCTCTTGATGTGACCCTGCAGATCAGAGTTACCTGGCTCATTCCCTCTCTCTGACTGATGGATTTTGGACAGTGATGCCTTCCAGGTCAGGGCATGCTGGAGTCCCCTTGCTTCTAGCAGGCAGCACCCTCAAAGAGGGTGGTGGCACATTGAAAGGAGAGCATGGGTTCCTGCTCTCACAGGTAACTTTGGGAGTTTCAGCATTGCTCTGTCTTCCACTGAGTTTCAAAAATACAGTGGAGCCCAGTCTGTCTTCGTGCTCATCCTAAACAGCTGCTTCTTCAGAGCAAACTCAGTGTTTTATTAAAATTCCAGCACGTGTGGATGCTGCATGAGGCTGCTGCAGTGTAGCTGAGCAATGGAACACCAAAGGAAGTCTCTTAGCTCCAGCACTGAGCTTAGGCATCATCTCATTTCAGCTGGCACCTCACACCCCTGGTGTGAGTTTTGGCTGGTTTGGTCACTGTGGGGACCAGATTGGCAGGGTTGTCTCACATCTCTGAATGCCCTGAGGTCACAGAGAGGCCAGCTCTCAGCTATTTCACTGCCAGGGGTAGAAAAGGGGGAATTTCCCTCTGGTCCTTAGCAGGTGGCTCTGCCTGCCCATGTTTGTTAAGCCACCCGTGTTTTGGGAGTGCTGCCACACCTGTGAGCTCCCTCGTGGTCTGAGTGATGCTGTCACACTCTTGTCCTGTGCTGGAGGGCTCCCTGGCATTGTCCATTTCAGCCAGAGCCTTTTGGCCCTTCTCTGGGCTTCCTGAGCCCCATGGCTTCAGCTCTCCTGGGTGTCTGACACCCAGCAGTGCCAGAGCTGCTGAGGGCATTGCCAGCTGTACCCTCAGCTGCCACACACAATGAGAACTTTGTATTCATCACCCAGACCCTCCTGCCTGTGTCTCCAAAGCACAGTTGAACATCTTTCTCCCTAAGTTATTCTTTCAGCTCATTTCCTGCCAGAACTCATGGATCCAGTGCTGTTGGCTGATTCCTGCTGGAGTTTATGAGCTGAGAGCAGTGAGTATTTTACCACATGGGCCAAATGCACTCTTCTCCCATTAGCAGCAAGATTCCAGTTTTTTCTTGGAGCAATATCCCAAAAAGGCCAAATTCTCAGTTTGCCAGCCTGCTTCAGGTTCAGTCATCTCTGCAGCTCACACTTGTTCATCACCTCTGTGGGTTGGACATCTTTTGAAAGACTTTAGTTGCTCCCTTATAGGGACATTACTTCATTATTGGACACTGGAATTGTAGAAGATAGCTTTAATTTTTCTTAAATTTTGAAATACTGTAACAGCAGTGAAAATCATACAGAAATCCCTCTTATGTTTCTAGACTCCCTTTCCCCCTGTGCAGTCACTTCTGAGCTGCTGGGGGGCAGCTGTGCTCCCCCTTATTGCACAGATAAACACTGAAATCACACTTCCTTCAGTGCCTGACAAGCAGCATGCAACCTTGTGCACTGTTTCTTTTTCCCTTTATGCAGCTTTTTTTTTTTTTTAATTTTGCTTGGGTTGGGGGTTTTTTCTTTTCCCCTAATGGGAATTTTCTGTGGGGCATTCACAGGAAATTTCTTTATGCTTGTAGCAGTTGTAGTTTCTCAGGCTTTGTTAGAACTTCCTAGAATTGTCCTTGTTTTTAATGTCATTATTTAATATTGGCTGCAAGTTAGGCTTGTTCTATAGAACTGGGCATTCTTCACCTGTTCTTTGGAAGTGCTCAGCACTCAGAGATTTCTTGGAATACAGCAGGGAGCTAAGAGGTAAGACTCTTTGAAAATCAGGCTAACAAACAGAAATGCACAAGCCTCTTTTTTCCTTACTTATACTTAAGTACATGGATAAAGTAAATAATGAGAAATAATTAACGTGTAGCTGCTCTCTGTGCAGCTCCTGTGGTGTTTTTGTGTGGGGCTGCAGGCAGAACACACCTCTGGAGTCTGGACCCACAGATGATCAGCTGTAAAAGCCGATTACTGATGCAGCTGTAAAAGCTCAAATCCATAATTCAGTGGCCAGGTGGCTCTGCCCATCCATTCCTTCATCACACACAGGGAGAGAAAGGGCACTGCTTACCCAGGTGGGTCCTTCACTACCAAGCACCTTAAGAAATCCAGACAAGCACTTTGAAGGTCCCCCTGGAATGGGTAGATGTGGCTTCTTGGTGTGGTTATTGGATGTTTCCTTCTGAACTGAGAGCAGATTTTCTGTTCCACAGCATCTCCTGTGCTCTGTCCACTAGTGCAGCCTGCTGGCTCCGCTCCAGAGATGGCAGCAGTGTCCTCAGGGCAGTCCTGCTCACCCTGACATTCCTCTCGTTGGCAATTGCATCTTCAAAAGGCAGTGTCAAAAAGGCAGTTTTCAGAATAATGAGCTTTTCAGTTCACAGACCTCTCTGGAAAGCCTGCAGGCTTTTTGCTCCCCAGTGTGTGTTGAACCAGCAGAGTGCTGGGGCAGAGGTTGCTGAAGCATTGGCTCTGAGGAGTTGCTGGAGTGTGGACATTCCTGCCATGCTCTCCCAGGGATGGGGAGCAGCCCACAGGCATCCTGTGTGCACCAGAGGAGCCTGCAGGTCACACCTGTCCTAACCAGGTGGGCAGGAGCCACAGATAAATTCAGATTAAAGCAGGCAAATAGGGCAGCAGGATGGTGACCTCAGTGGCATCTCTCAGACCCTGATGGGCACTGAGTAGTGCTGATAAATTCAGATTAAAGCAGGATGGTGACCTCAGTGGCATCTCTCAGACCCTGATGGGCACTGAGTGGTGCTGATAAATTCAGATTAAAGCAGGCAAATAGGGCAGGAGGATGGTGACCTCAGTGGCATCTCTCAGACCCTGATGGGCACTGAGTAGTGCTGATAAATTCAGATTAAAGCAGGATGGTGACCTCAGTGGCATCTCTCAGACCCTGGTGGGCACTGAGTGGTGCTGATAAATTCAGATTAAAGCAGGATGGTGACCTCAGTGGCATCTCTCAGACCCTGATGGGCACTGAGTAGTGATGACAAATTCAGATTAAAGCAGGATGGTGACCTCAGTGGCATCTCTCAGACCCTGATGGGCACTGAGTGGTGCTGATAAATTCAGATTAAAGCAGGATGGTTACCTTAGTGGCATCTCTCAGACCCTGGTGGGCATTGAGTAGTGATGACAAATTCAGATTAAAGTGGATGCAAATAGGACAGGAGGATGGTTACCTCAGTGGCATCTCTCAGACGCTGATGGGCACTGAGTGGTGATGACAAATTCAGATTAAAGCAGGATGGTGACCTCAGTGGCATCTCTCAGACCCCGATGGGCACTGGGTGATGGTGAGTGAGGAGCCCATCACTGTCCCAGTCCTGCCCAGAGCTGGAAGATCAGTGCTGGCTGTGTCTGTGGCTGGTTCAGAGCTGTCAGTGCTCACACCATGCAAGGCCAGTAGGTGCCAGTGCTGCCCTGGGCCTGGAGAGGGGCTCTGGCTTTTGGCTGCCCCAGGTCAGGAGTGCTGAGCCTGCTGAGCCTCAGGAGCCTGGAGCACTCTCAGCCCTGCTCAGGCACAGTGGGGATGGAGCCTTTCCTGGCAGCAAATCCTTGTCTTTCCACTGTTGGAAGAATAACACCCACTGCTTTGTCTTAAAATAGATTTTATTCACATGAGTGGTGCATCTTTCAACTCTTTATTTCCCCCTCTCTGTTGTTACTGTAGCCCTTCATCAGTGAAGTACAACACCTTTAATTTTGAAATTTCATAGAACATATCTGTTATTTCCATGTGCTAACCAGACTTCATGCTTTTGGCTGTTTTCTGAGAGTTTTAAGAGCTTTTTTGGAGAGGTTATTTTGGGTTTTATTTTGGAAGTGTAATAACTTCTTCTTGTGCTAGCTGCAGTTTCTTTTTCCTACCTGAATGTTTTTTTTTTTTTTCTGAAGGGACCAACACATAGCACAATTCAGCTTAAATTTCTAATCCCATGCATTCCTCAAGGCAGAAACCTTTTGTGCCTAATGATGCATCTGAGTTTAAGAACTGAACCTGGATAAAATCTTTCACAGACCAATTAAAAAAATAATCTTAGATTAACCACATAATAATCACAGAAGAAACCCACGTATAGATTTGAGACATTCAAATTTAATTCCCTCAACTTACATTAAGTTGGACTATTTCAGGTGTGTCATAAGAGACAAACTCAGTGGATATTCAGAACAAAAGCTTTCCAGCTGTTCTGTCCGGGTTCAGTGAGTGGACAGGACTATAATTGTGAATATATGCAGTCTTTTAGGGCTACTGATCTAACAAGTAACTAAGTCATGGCTTGTATCACAACCCTATTAAAATCCTGCTCGTAAATCCCCTTGAAGTGCCTCTTTAAACAGTATCTGCTACAAGCACGTGAAAAATACAGATTTACCCCGCAAATTGCCAAATCTCAGGAGCAGCCACTGTGCACAGATCTGTGCAGGATTCTCAGCCCCTTCCTTGCCCTGAACTTGGGCACCCTTTTAGGACAGCCCTGTCTGCAGGAGAGCTGCCTTTGCCTCTCAGAATTTGCTGTCCAGCTCAGGCATCCCAAGTTCTCAATGCTGAAAATGGAATAGAGAAAATTAGAATTTAAAAGCAACTGCATTGAAACTAATCTTTGGACCCGTGCTTGGTCTCAGTAGAATAAGCAGGGAATTTTGCATAAAAATAGTATGCAGGAATAATTTTGCATAAAAGAGATGTTACACTTTATTGCATAAAATTAATAAATAATATTAATAATAATAATTTTAAAAGCCCACAGCTTTATTTTTTTTTTTACAGCAGTTGCAGATAAGAAATGTTCTGGTCCTGGAACTCAAAAGCTGAATGTGATTTCAGGGATCTCACATCTGCTAACAAAATAATCAAAGTCATGTTAATACCAGAATTTGGCAATGGTTGACCTGAAATCCCTTTTTCCTTTGGAGGTTTTTGATGAAATGGCTGAGATTATCAGAATTGCCTAAGGAATTTGGATGTCCACACTCTTTTAGGTCAGAAACGCTCTTTAGGGACAGCAGCCTCTGTCCAGTAGGAAAACTGCAGCTACTGGTGTTGGACAAAAATTCTTTCTTCTCCTTAGATGCTTCCCTTCTTTTCTGCAACACAAGGCAGTGAGAATTCCACTGGGCAGTTCTGCAGACACTGTAGCAGCAGGGATTCACAGATACCAGGCATACACTAAACCAGAGTTTTCTACCAAAATTAAGTTGCTTATTTGGTCCTTTTTTGTGTAAGTTTTCCTAAATACTTCTAAATTTCTAGGAAAGTTGTCTTTTGCCAGTACTAATGACTTGTTTTTACAGATGCCTAACCAAAATTTTATAACCTCCCATAAATTTTGGCTGACTAGACCCCTTAAATAGTTTATTTATCACACAGCCTCTGTCTGGGTTACTAGTAAATCTTGGATCATTGTGGAAATTCTAGGATGGCTTTTGTTCCCTAAGGGTAGATGAAGGAATCACTTACTGAACTTAAGTTGAATGAAGAGAAGATTTAAGGGGCAGATCTTCAGCTTGAATAAACTGGCAGGGTTCAGTGGAAGCTACTTGATGTCAGCTGTGGATCTTGTCCTTCAGTGTTGAAGGCATTTCCTATATGTAATTTTTCTGTCTTACTGTAAAACAATTTCATATGGTTAAACTGTATTTTCCTATATTGTTCTGCAAGTTTATATACACCATAGTGCTCATCTCATCTCCTGTAAAATAAACTGTACAGAGACACATTGAGCATGGAATTGTCTTTACCCAGTTGCTTTTTCTTCTCCCACAGCCCCAAACCTCATGAGTGCAGTTTGATCAAAGACCCTGTGGGGTGCCACGTGGACTTTTTTATCTTTATTAATTCCTATTATATTTATTTATTGCTATTATATTATCTTAACGCAGCTTGATTTTGCAGCCACATCACTGGGGTGTAATTTTCTCGTGCTTACCCTTTTCAGATCTTCACGTGATATTCAGACATGTTTGGCTCCTGCAGTTTTTATTTTCAATTTTTTATTTTTTTTTTTTTCTGGAAATCAGTTCAAGAAACACGTGGGGTTAAGTGGTTCTTGAAGCAAGCAGGCTGACCATGACCAGCTGCCATGGAATGGGTGTGTGGTTTTTATGTTTTAAGTGATCTGGAGCTCTTCCCCACCCAGTCAATCCTTCACTTTCAAGCTTCACATGCAGCTGGAAGCTCAGCTGAAAACACTGCTGTAAAAACTTTGTTAGTGATTCTTCTCCTTTCGATATTGGAGTTAATGTGCACGTTGACAGGTTTTCTGACAAAGTCAAAATCAGGCCTGCCAAAATCCTGCCTAAGCCAACACCTGCCTGTGCAAGGGGGCTCAGAGCAGCTGGGGGTCACAGTTCTGCCCCACTCCCAGACATCCAGACCTCTCAGAAACCTCTGTGGAGATTCTTCCTGGGCATTTTTCCAGTTTTGAACCCATGTAAGAACTGGTTTCTGCAAGCCCCTGCACTCTGTGCTTTGTGCATGGAGCTGGGAAGTGGTGGCAGAGAGAAGACACTGAAGGTTAAACGCTGAAAAAGTCCCAGGTGGAAGCTTGGTTTTCACAGCAGTGTCTTTACACCTTGTCCAGAGTTGCCTAAAGCTGTGTAAAAAAAACTTCAGAAAGCTGTTTCAGATTCTGGTGCTTGGTGTAGAGCAGCTGGTGAGTACCCTGCACATGCTGTGGTACATTCAGCTGCAACCTGAGAGCAAAAAGCACTTCCTTGTGGAGACTTTGACACAACCTGGAAACCCAAATTGGGGAGATACTGAACAAACCATTTGCTGTGCTGGTGTAGCAGTGGGAGAGGTGTGCACACTCTTCTCAGAAAGGAGAAGACATTGAAGGTTAAACACTGAAAAAGTCCCAGGTGGAAGCTTGGTTTTCACAGCAGTGTCTTTACACCTTGTCCAGAGTTGCCTAAAGCTGTGTAAAAAAAACTTCAGAAAGCTGTTTCAGATTCTGGTGCATGTTGTAGAGCAGCTGGTGAGTACCCTGAGCAAAAAGCACTTCCTTGTGGAGACTTTGACACAACCTGGAAACCCAAACTGGGGAGACACTGAACAAACCATTTGCTGTGCTGGTGTAGTGCCAGTGCCCAGAAAAACATCCCAGTTAGGGAGCAGAGCAGGTATTGGCAGTGGCAGGGTGGCAGCCTTGCAGTCTGCAATATTTACATGGCAGAGAGCACAAGGTTTGACACCATTCTGCACAGGAATATCTGTGCTAGGCTTCTGCTGCCATAATAATGAAAAAAATCAGCTTGGAATCCACAATGTAATCAAGCCTTTGACTTCTGAGGTCCATCCAAGAGGAGAAGCAGAACATGACTGCACCTGCAGATGTCTCAGGCCTGAATTTAAAGCAGCGCTCCTGGACCCACGGGCCAGGTAAGTCCTGATGGTGCTCCTGGGGACCCTGACAATGATCTGTTGGATCTGTCCTCATCTGTGCTGGCCACTGGGCACACAGAGAGACAACTCTGCCTTGCAGGGCTTGGGAGGGACAGACAGCCTGCAGCAGGTCACAGATGGTTATGTTTGCAGTGTTCATGAAGGATTCACATATAGCCATTGAAATAGGAGTAGACATGGATACTGCTGTGGGGCAATTGAAAAAGTTAAACTGATTCTACAAGATGGATGGGTTGAAAGGGTTTTTAAACCTTCAGAAGTCAGTGTGACCTGTGTTCTGCACAAAGCCCTCAGAAGTAAAGCTATGTGTGAAGTAAAAGTAAAGCTGTGTGTAAAGTTAAAGCATTGGTTTAACTCAGATCTTGTAATCTTTCCTGGTTTGCTGCATTACCACCATTTCTGTCATGTGGTTTCAAGGAATACAGTGGAAATTTCTGTATTGATGGTCAGATGGCTCAGGGAATTCTATTTGCACAGCTTACTTTGAACTAAGCTCACACACAAGGGAAGTTTCAGCAGTCATGATCCTCTAGCTTGACTGGAACCACAGAAATACCTGTGTCATATTTCTTCTTGGGGAAGTTACTGTCTCAGTCCTTATACAAATGGAAAAAAATTACAAACATGCACTGGTGAAGTATTTATTGTAGGGACAAACAGTCCAGGCTCAGTGGTCTGTGCTGCAGGCTGTTTGCACTGTTGTTTTCACAAGCCCCTGAAAGCAGAGGATGAAAACCTTCAGCTTAGCTTTGATTTTGACTTCCTGTTTTATCAAGTAGAAAACCAAACACTCGAGTCTCCCAGAGCTACAGCAGAAGTTACAGTCTTTTTATTTACAGAGCAATGATTTTTTTTTTATTTTTTTTTTTTTTTTAGACTTAGCAAATGTTTTAAGACCGTGTCACTTGTCTCTGGTTCTTTGCTCAAAGAGACTGGGGCTGGTTTTGTGGCAGCTGGTTGGATGTCTTTAATCTGAGTTCTGCAGCTCTGCTCTCGGGCTTTAGGGGCTGTTCCCACTGCCTTTCCACTTCCTGCAAGTTTGTACAAGGGAGGAGGACTGGGTGGCACTGTGGTGGAAAGTGGGAATGTGGGGGTTGAGTGCAGACCAGCCCTGCTCAGAGCTCCCAGGGATCTTTCTGTGTCTCACATTCCCAGGAGAGTGCCTGCAAACCGTGTGCAGCTGTGCAGGGGGAGCAGCCTGGCTGCTGGGCTGCTTCCACGGGCAGATGTGAGCTCAGGGCCTTGCTGACCTTTGCTGCTTTGTGCTTTTCCTCCCTTGCTGGAGCCAGTTCATTCCTCACCTCCCAAGTCTGTGAGAAGTGAAACTGTGCATTAGCCCATGTAGCTGAGTGTCCTGGCATGACAGTGACCAGTAAGCACCAGTTTCATTGGGAAGGGTGGGAGAAGAAAGCTTGGTGATGAATTACATGGAATTCATTGTGATTCAACCCTGGGTTGCACTTTGATCCTCTGCTCAGGGACTCTTCCCCAGCACTGTCAGTGCTGGCTTTTCTCACCTTTGTTGCTTTGTGCTTTTCCTCTCTTGCTGAAACCAATTCATTGCAAATCCATGTGACTGTGGTCACAAGGGTTTTCAGGATGAAGAAGTGACGAGAATGTTGACTCCATGATCAGAAGGCTTGATTTATTATTTTATGATATATGTTACATTAAGACTATACTAAAAGAAATAGAAAGGAAAAGGTTTCTTCAGAAGCTAGCTAAGCTAAGAATAGACAAGAATGAATAACAAAGATCTGCATCTCAGACAGAGCAAGAGCCAGCTCTGCCATGAGTGGTCAAGAAATCCAAACACCCACAGGAGACCAATCATGGGTTTACCTGTTACATTCTACAGCAGCAGATAACCATTGGTTACTTTGGTTACTGAAACTGCAGCTTCTCACAAGGAAAAATCCTAAGAAAGGATTTTTCATGAAAGATGTCTGCGACAAATCCAGAGTTTTACTTCTCCCAAGTCTGTGAGAAATAAAACTCTGGACTAATCTATGTAGCATCAAATTAGTCCATAAGCACCAGTTCCATAGGGAGGGGTGGGAGAAGAAAGTTTGGTCATGAATTACATGGAATACATTGGGATTTGATCCTCTGCTCAGGATCTTCCCCAGCAGAGTCAGTGCTGGAATTAAACAGCTCCTGACAGATATTTTGCCTCCCTAGAGATAAATAGATGGACAGTTCAGTCAGTGATTGATAATTGATCTTCTGTGATACCTTTCTCAAATAAAGTCCAATAAATCCACCCCTTTCCTTCCCTGAAAGGAAAAGGAGAAAGGAAAAAGCTGAAGAATTCTTCCTAGTGTCTTTTTTTTGTTCTTGTTCCTTTTCTTAGTTCTTCTGGGTGGTGTTTTGCATCCTCTTTGCTGAGCCAATGTGGTGCACAAGGAAACAGCCTTGGAGGGCTGGTATGTGGCAGCTGAACTTTAATTTCCTGGAGCTAATTGCAATGCTGAAGCTCACAAGCAGCTGCTTCTCACTGTAGATGTGTGTGGCTCCAGGAATGACTGCAGAGATGCCTAAACAGGAGATGACATTTAGCACAGCAGAGAGTTTGTGAGATTTGAAATGGCAGGTGGAAAAAAGCCAGTTAAAAATCCAGAGGGGTGGTTGCTATGGGAGTTGGGAAGATGATGTTAGTGAAATAACATCATGGAGAATTTTACAGAATTTTCCTTACAGAATCACAGAATTTTCCGTAATGGGAGCTCAGACTGATGGGAAAAGGGAAGAAAAATCCAGAATCAAATGAAAAGGAGTGAAAGGAAGGACCAGTATTATCAATTCCAAGGCATAACTGACAGAGCTTTCCAGAATGGAATGTTTGCTTTACTGTTTGAGCCTTTGAGGCACAAGAGACTGTGACGTGCAGAAGCAATATATTTAACAAAGAATGTAAGTACACATGAATAATTAGCATACAGCTGACATCTCTGGCTGTAGGAGGAGCCACTGTGTCTGGAGGGCTGTGCTCTAGGTGTAATAAAATATCAGAGATTAATAGCCTGTCTCAAACAGATTAGTGAGATGGAATAAATCTTGTGCATATCAGATCAGTTATCACCCCATATCTCATGGCAAAGCTCTTCTGGCCCCCACAGGCTATTCTGGGCTTGGAATGGGATTTTTTTTCCTTTCTTTTGTCATGCAAGTTTTGACAGAAAGCAAAATCCTTGGCAAAGACAACTCCAAAGCTGTGGCACTCGCGCTTGGGCATGGGTTGGTTTTGATGTCCTGAGGATTAATTAACCAATATTCAGGAAGACAGTAATAATTGTTTTCCTGAATGGATTGACTCAGCAGAGTCCCAGGACTATGGGAAGCCTTTATCTCCCACCAGGCTTTCTCCAGAGGCAGTGGAAACCTGGGCAGTAAAGGTGAGAAACCAATGGATAAAAGATCTGTTACCAGGTCTGCATGAGCATGAACCCCTGGGGGAATGTTAAACTTTCTGTTGCCTGATAATCAGTCAGACTGCAAATTATATCCATAATTTCCATAAAATACCACTGGTAAACAAACACCAGTTTAGGTCAGGCTGTCTCCTCCTCTTGTGTTGTTAGAACAAGATCCTATTTCATGTCCTTCCTGTGGGAATTGGAAAACCAGAAACTTCCACAGGCACTGAAGAGTTGGATCTGCAGCCTTAAAAGACACTTAGGTTGGTGTAAAAATACAAAACACAGACGTTAAGCAGAAAAATCATAAATTATGTTTCTATAGTTGTAAGAATATGCCTTAAGTGAGAAACTGTATTTAAATAAGATAGTGAAAAGTCTATAATGCAAACTGAAATAATAATATAAATATAATTTATAGAGAAAAAATTTAAACTTATAAGGGGTGTGCTTGTATGGAATAAGCTAAAGAGTTTAGAAGTTAAAACAGAAGCATATGTGTGCCTGTGAGTTAGAAGCCCATTAGATAAAAGCGTCCACAGTGCAGCAGAAGTAAGTAAAAATGATAAGTTAGAAAAGTAAAATAAAGCCTGTAGCAACTGGCTATTAGTTGCTTATAGAAGAAAGAAATATATATTAATAATAATATTTGTAATATTATTTCTAATATTATTTCTAATATTATTTCTAATATTTCTAATATATTTCTAATGTATTTATTTAGAAAGTTATATATTAGAAAGTTATATATTACCTTATAACAAAAAAACTTTTAACTACTCTTAAGCTATAGCCAAATGCTTACTCCTCTAAAATATCACTGATTGATGTTTATCTAAACAGTGAATTGTTCTTAACTTAAAACCAGTCCCATCCCTTCATTTCTGGCAGTGCCAGTGATGCCTTCCCACTGTTCCTGTGCACTTGCAGCATCCCTGGCTGCTCCAGGGGGTGTTATCAGCTCACCAGGTCTTATCAGCTTCAGTGTCCCTCAGGAGCCCCACAGAGGGTGGAAAGAAAATCCCAGGGGGATTCCTGACCTTCAGATTCCCACGAGGGCACTCAGCCATTCCTGCCCCTGACCAACCTATGTGGGTTGTGCAGTTCGCTGCTGTCTTCTAGAAATATTTAGAAATTAGGAGCTGGTAATAATTCTGTAAAATAAATAATGCTGTATTCTTGCTGTTGTCTACTTAGAAAGGCACTTTTCTGAAGGAATCCATGTGGTGGTTGTTTTTGTCTGGATTAGACCTCAGGCCAACAGGGCTTGCTTATATAACAGGAGTTGATTTTTATAAACTGAAGGAGGCAAAAAGCCCAAACACATAATAGAGAGGAGAAATTGCAGCTAGAGGGGCTGCTGTTCAAAACACAGAAAACTGCTTTCTTGACCATATGAAAATCTTTAAAATGCAATTAAAGAGTAAACTCTTTCACTGAGGTGCCATAAGATCTTACCATTTCAATGTCTTTAACACCTAAGTAAAACACATTCTAAATCTTTTCAATCTCTTCAATGTCTTAAACAATGGCTCTAGAAGAAATCAGTCTTTTTTAAATTGAGGAAGACACAAAGTGTGCATGTGTGGTGTCTGCTGTTTCCAGGGGCTGCTGAGGAAATCCATTGCAGTAAAATTCTATATAAGCAAAACTCACATTCTAGTAAAAAAAAACCCTTTAAAAACGACAGATAAATTATTTAAAAATAGCTCAAACATTTACAGTTTATTAATAGATCACTGAAATATACAACTTGGTATTGATTAAATAGCTTAACACAGATAGAACTGTAAAAGAAATACTTTTTTAAAGTGCCAGAAATAGGTTCTTGAACTAGTGCTAGTCAGTGAATTTATCTGTTCTTTGCAATAGAAGAGCATAAATGCCACAGGTTGCATGGCTAAACCTTTGTAGCCAGATAAATAATCAGCAAAGCATTGGTAAGTTATGGAAGTGGAATCACAGAATGTTTATTATATTCTTGATAGGATATTCTTGATAAACTTGATTGCATTTCATAGTCTCTGGATGAGTTTGGATGTGAGAAATAAAACTTCACCGTGGCTCTTGTTAAATGGAAGAAGAATGACTTTGCAATACTCTTGGTGCTGTCACAATTCCATGTTTTTATCCATTTTGGGTCCCCTGGGAGGAAGGTGGAGGCAGCACTCACCCCTGTTTTGTCATTAAGGACACACGTAGGGCAAACCAGAAGTCACAGTGACTTGTGTCAAAAAAAAAAAAAAAAAGGTAACAAAAATTGTATCAGAGCATTTCATTTGGGCACATTCCATGGAAGTATTTTGGCTTTTCACCTCATAATGACATTTCCAGCAGTAAATGGAAATTTATCTTTAAGTGAAGATGCTCAAGAATGCAAGGAAAATCTTGGTTCTTCCCAAGTTTGTTTTTTGTTTTTTTGGAGATATATATATATATACACACACACATATATATATATATATATACACACACACATATATGTATATGTATATATATACATATATATACACACACAAATATAAGTATACTTATATAAGGATATATCACTTATATAAGGATATATAAGGATATATCATGTATATCTAGATATATACATGATATATCTGTATGTGCATATATATATATATGCATGTATATATAAATATAAATATATATATATGCATATATATATATATATACATACAGATGCATATATATATATGTATATGTGTGTGTGTGTGTGTTTGGTCTGGTTTGTTCTAAAATTGGGGTGTTTTTTCTTGGGATGGGGTAAGATTTCAGTCTGTGAAGGAAGGAGTCTTCCACACACATCTCTCTGTTTATGATCCACTCCTATGAAAGAGAAAAATTGACTTCTCATGCCGTGACTCAATGACTCAAGCCAGTTGCATATGGATGAAGCTGACAAAATGTGTCTCCAGAGCCTGCTGCTTTCCAGAGCTCATCCTGCTTCCTTGTGTATGCTACAGAAATGGCAGCTCAATGCAAAAATGCTCCATCCAGAGGACCTCTTCTCCCAGGCACACAGCTTAGCACCCTCCAGACAAATCTCATTTTTCTCAGCCCGAGACAACTGGAAAACGCCTGGGACATCAACTGCTCCATCTCAGAGCTCTGCACGGCTGCAGCTGAGAGATGAACGCTCCCTTTTCCTGAGCCCTGCTGCTGCCCCAGGGGACAGCTCCCTAAATCTCACTCTCCTCAAAGACTTCCTCGGTGGTCTCTGCAGTGGTGACCTCTCCCTCGCTGCTGTCAGACATGCTCATCTGGGGAGGGCCTGCCTTGGCCCCTGGGCTCTGCCTCTGCTGCAGCTGCAGCTCCCAGGGCCTGCTCGCCTCCAGGCAGCAGCGGTGCCTGCTGCTGAGGTGCTGCTTTTGCCTTTTCTGGGAACATTTCCTGAGGTATTTGATGTTTTCCCCTAGAAAGCAGAGCTTGCAGCCAAAGGGATCTGCCAGCAGGAAACGGGACCACTGCTTCTGCAGCTCTGCTTTCACCTGAGGAGAGGAGAAAATAATCATGTAATGGTATGTGAGCACCTGCTGCTCACTGACACAAATCCCAGGTGGAAAATGAGAGGAGCTGTGAAGTGCTGAGCTTCCTGCCCCTTTGGGGATTTGTAGGAGTGAATGGGGGGGTGGGATGGTCAGGATGGATGGGGACCAGAGATCCCTGAAGCCAGGGCTTGGAATTTGTGGTTTATTGCAAAGGGCCAAGTGCAGGGGCCCTGCTGGAGCTGCCAGCACAGCTTGGACACAGAAAGAGAAGAGAGAGGTAAAGAGAGAGAAGGCAAGAGCGTGGTAAAGGGGATGAGAGAGCAAGGTTCCTGTTCCAATACAATAAATCTTCTTCTGTATTGAATATTCTAATTCTCACTGACCAATCTAGTACAAGATACAAACCCTGTAGCATTTACATACAGCCTAAAAGAATCATTACATTACCATACTGTGTTACCCTAAAAAACCCTAAAAACTACTCTTTGGGCCCCTTCTGCTAAGCCTAAAAACTACTCTTTGGAAACCCTAAAAACTACTCTCTGCAGTAGTTTTAAACCCCTAAAAACTCCTCTTTGGGCCCCTTCTGCCAAGCCTAAAAACTACTCTTTGGAAACCCTAAAAACTCCTCTTTGGAGTAGTTTTAAACCCTAGAAACTCCTCTTTGGGCCCCTTCTGCCAAGCTGTAGGGTCTGCTCTGACCCTTGGGGCTGTCTGCAAGCAGAGGGTGTTGTTCCATCAAAAGGGGATCACCTTCAGCTGGCCACACCATTGTTTTCCAGTTGTTCAGTAACTGAGGGATCTCAAAGCTTGCTTTCATTTCAATCTCACTTGTAGTTTCCATATTCTCCAAATCTTTTGCCAGGCAATCATATTTGTGAGGCTTTCCTGTTTCATCTTCCCCTGCAGGGTTTGGGTGCACCTGGTGCTCGTAGGGTGGGAACAGATTTGTTTGCTAAATCAATCTGAAGAGCCCAACCTCTTCACCCTGACTCAGGAAAGTTTTTCCTCTGCAAATCTGATGTGTGTGAGTAGTGGCAGTCTGCACCTGGGCCAAATGTCAGGGAGAGCAGACAGATTCAGTGTAGAAAACATTTAAAATGAACTGAGATAACATCATTTTCCAGGGTAGCTTGCAGCAAGTCAGGCTGAGAGCTGGGGTTGTTCAGCCTGGAAAAGAGAAGGCTCTGGGGAGATCTTAGAGTCCCTCCCAGTGCCTAAAGAGGACATACAAAAAAGCTGAGAGACATTTTTACACATGCAAATAGTGATAGGACAGGGAGGGGCATGGTTTTAAACAACAAGACAGAATATTTTGCATTTGAGTCCAAAGCTGTGGTAGTTCTTGCTGTTCTCTTCACTCAAAACAATTTTACCAGCTCAAAAGAATGCACAAATGCTCTCAATAAGCAGAGCTGGTCAGTGTGTTCATCCTTCTTGGTGTCATTAATACATTTTACATTAATACCTTTTACTAAAATGTACTAAAATGAACGAAAAGCATTTTACTAAAAGGAGCTAAAAGCTTCTCTCACAGCATTGAGTCTTACCTCTCCATTAGCAAAGCAATAGAGAACTGCTACCAAAAAACCCTGTAAGAGAAAAGGAGTGAGAGGAAAAAGTCAGTGTGCAGGAAGTACCTGAAGCTCTAATTTAAAGGTGACATTAGTGTTAAAACCATAAATATAAACAGTGCTCCTTAATGTTCAAGAAGGAAACTGGTTGCCTGCATTTATTTATTTATTATTAATTAATTAAGTACCCAGTCACTTGTTTTTGGGCAGTTCCTTGGCAAGTGCAGGGCACATTTTGTGCAGATGCTGAAGAATATAAATTTCTTATATATTTTTATATATAAATATAGATTTAAATATATAGATTTATTTTTATATATTTAAATATGTATATATAACTATTATATATTTTATAAATATATATTTATATATGTATATATTTATGTGTATAAAAATATAAAAATATTTATCGTGATATATAAATTATATATATAATTTATATATAACAATAAATAAAATATATAAATAATTAAATTTTTATATATTGTTACATATATATATTTATTTTATATATATATATATATATATATATATATATATATATATATATATATAATATTTACAGATTATAGACCCCAGTTTTATCTTCATTTTGCTACCACATAATGTTGGGGTTTTTTCCAAACTATTGTGTTATACTGTGACTGCTGCTATTTGCAAATGTGGTAAAATAAAAAATAAATGCAGCTTGGTTTCTCATATTATCTACATGCTTGTTTGGGTTTGTGAATGATTCTACTGAGATCTCATTTGGGCTCTTTTTACAAATTATTTCTATATTAAATGATTAGTGTTAGTTCAAAGTCCAGCTACACTGACTGTTATGGCCATTTGGAATTGCTGTTTTTCCTTTGAAACTGATTCAGATAAACACCTTAAAAAATCCTACAGACACAACTTGTTTTCAACCAAAATCCCAAAATTATAATTTCCATTTGCCTCTTTCTGTCTGGGTTTGGTCTCAGACCAAAGCAGCTTACAGGCTGCATCTCAGCCCCACAGAGATGCAGATTCATTCCCCCTGCTTCAGGAACTGCCCTTTTTTGGTTGTCTAAAGGCATCTGAGACACAAGTTCTGATTAAGAGAATAAATACTCTGAGTCCCACGGCAATATTTATATCACAGCTACAAAGGTGCAACTCAGCTGACAGCATTTGATGGTTCCCACACTCATTTTTCCAGAAATATTTCTGCTTTGCTCAGACAAAAGTTTTAAAAAAAAATCCACATACACAGAATCTTCAACATTTTTCATCGTACCTAAAATTAACCAAGAGCCTTCTGAGCCTGCTGTTAATTTCCCAGCAGTCCTGAATAATTTGGAGTCATTAATTCCTTCAGCATATGTGCAGTTTATCTGCCACACCACTGGAATTGGGGACAGGAGAAACAGCAAACAAAATGGCTTTCTCCATGTATTTTATTTGTCATTTTTCATGCTTCACCTGGGTTAATGTAGGAAGATATAGTTAATTAGAGTTAATAATAGGTGATATTAATAGGTGTTAATTATAGCTGATATTACTTAATAGTTGATATTAATGATAATAGATTATAGAGTTAATAATAGGTGATTATAGAGTTAATAATCGGTGATATTAACAGGTGTTATTAATAGGTGTTAATAATCAATATTAGTTAATGGGTGATATTAATAAGTGATTATAGAGTTAAAAATGGGTGTTAATAATAGGTGATATTAATGATAATAGGTGATTATAGAGTTGATAGGCGATATTAATAGATGATGATATTTATGTGACATATCTATCACATAAATATATAATGTCTTCTCATCTAATATTTTGAATATTTAAATATATTATATTAAATACAAATTTACAAGCTTAAAAAGCCACTTTTTATGCAGAGCTTCTCCTGCTCCTTGAAGCAGTTCTCTTTTTTGGGGGGTAGAAAGTTCCTGACTCTGCTGGGTGGTTTGGGGGATTTCTGTTATGGGTACAAACTGTAAATTTGGCCTCACCAGAAGCAGAAAGAGGATTTAAATTGCACTCCTGAGCCTGGTGATGGGCACTGGGAGAAAGGCAGAGGCTCAGCTGCCTGCGAGGCTCCCTGGGCTGGTTTCAGTTTGGAAATCCTCTGGGAATCTCCTTCCCTGCTGCTGCAGGGCCAGAGCAGGAGTGACAAGCGCTGCAAAACCCCCCCAGAAGGTGGAAAACTTCACTGATTATTTATATTTGACGCTCACTTCATTAAATACTGTTTTCTTTAATGCTTACTCATGTTTCTGCCAGTGAATCGATCTTCACACTTAGAAAGCTCCCCGGTGTGTTGTGACTTGTCAAACACACGTTTTCAGAATTCTCCCAGTGTGAGTGAGAATGGACAATCAGAAATTCAGAATAAATGAATGCTCCTTAGCAGAAACACCAACAGGACAGGACAGATGCACACCTAAGCTTCAAAGTTCCTCAAAGCTCTTCTAATGACGGTTGGAATGTGAGAAATTACTCATCAAATAACTGGGTTCTCTCCACCAGAAACCAGTGGTTTTTCCTGAGGGAAACAATTTCCATGCACAAGGGAGCCAAGATGTTTAGATTTCCCCATTTCCTAAGGCAAATCAGCATCCTACCTACAACAGAACTCCTATTTAGAATTTAATTTCGTGCTCCTTGAAAATGTTTGAGTTAAACCTTCAGCTGAGATCCCGGGGATAATTGTTTTTCTTTAACAAAACAGTTTAACTGCCTTTTTAAACTACTGAGAAGATTTACAGACTAAACAAATGTAATTGGGTACAGTTTATGTGCTTTTTGGCTAATCCCTTCATAAATAATGCTGCAGCTAAAAAAGAGAATCTGCAATAAACATTGGCTGAGATCTCTGGGTATTTTTTAATGGAGCTTTGCTTCTAAAGCATGACATGCTGCCAAGCTCATGCATGTTTCTCTAAAAGGAATGAAGTTTGTGTTCTTTAGCAAGGATGAGTAAGCTGGTTTATATATCAGATTTCTTTGGACAAGCCAGTAAATAAAATCTTCACTTAAAATGATTCTGCACTTTTAAAATAACATCTAGGCACTGCAACCTCTCCAAGTAAGGATATTTCTAACCAAGGAACTTATACTCCAACATTAAGGTCCCTTCCAACCCAAATAATCCTGGGATTTTGTGAACACCATGTCAGCAGGCTCCTCGGGGTTGTGGCTCTCCAGGAATTTTCTGCTGTCACTGGGACATTTTTCCCCTCAAGCTGCGGTGTAAATTTTAAATTATAGCCTCAATAACAGCGCCAAAACACTGATGCACACATGCACCAGAGCACAGGTGCATTTATGCAAAGGGAAAAACCCAGGATTGTGATAAATTGTGGGGAAAGGGCAGCAAAAGAAGGCTCAGGTGGCCTCAGGCTGCAGAAGAGCTGTGAATGCTGGGGAGCAGCCACTGGAGCCAGAGAAGTTCCTGGGCTTTGCAGCAAATGAAGATCTGGAAATTGCTGTCCTGGCAGGGCAGGGAGATGTGGGTGCAGGACAGCTTTAGCAGGTTCATTAGCAGTCTCTCAAAAATTCAACATTCAGCAGGGCTGCAGCACTGCAGACAGGCAGGCAGAGATGTCTGTGCCAGTGCCCCGTGCTTGGCAAACGGGAGCAGACAGTTCCAGGGAGCACAGGCTGGGCATGAGTGACTATAGTAGAGGAATTGTATTAGAATATCTGTATAGAGGTTTTGCCCCAGAAGTCCTGGTTGCCCTCGATGGGCTGCAGCTGTGATGTCCTTAAATGGGCTGCAGCTGTAACCGATGAAGATGACTGGGATAAAAGGGGTGGGTAAGCCAGTCAGGGAGAGCCTTGGAGGAGCCCTGATTTGAGAGAGAACAGTGTGCAGAAGAAGGAGTCTGTGCAGCGAAGATCTGCAGCCATGAGAATACATCAGAGAGGTATGGACTTTGGAAATCTAATAACAACAATATGGGACTCTAGAAATAATAGAAGAACAACAAGTGGTGACCCCGACGTGATAGTTAGCAGAACCTAAGACAGCCGAGAGCTGTGGCGGCCAAGAGCTGCGACGGAACAGCCAAGAGCTGCGGTGGTTGCTAGCAGAAGATAAGACAGCCGAGAGCTGTGGCGGCCAAGAGCTGTGACAACATAGCCTTTGGGTCAAGGAGCTGTGAAAGAGTATGGCCTTTGAGTAAGGAGCTATGTGGGTGTTGTGCATGACCTGTGAGTCATGAGAAATGTATGTATTGTAATTTAACATCTGTATAACTGTTAACTTAAGTAAAAGCAAAGGGGGAAATATAGTAGAGGAATTGTATTAGAATATCTGTATAGAGGTTTTGCCCCAGAGGTCCCGGTTGCCCTCGATGGGCTGCAGCTGTAACCGATGAAGATGACTGGGATAAAAGGGGTGGGTAAGCCAGTCGGGGAGAGCCTTGGAGGAGCCCTGACCTGAGAGAGAACAGCGTGCAGAAGAAGGAGTCTGTGCAGCGAAGATCTGCAGCCATGAGAATACCTCAGAGAGGTATGGACTTTGGAAATCTAATAACAACAATATGGGACTCTAGAAATAATAGAAGAACAACAAGTGACCACCTGAGAATCACCCTGAGCTCCAGAGCAGCTCACCCTGGCCTCTGGGCTCCTTGGAACTCGGTTTGGTTGGAATGTGGCTCCCTCACCCCAGTGCTGCAGCTGAGATCCACAGCTGCCCTCCCTCCCTCGCCTCAGCTTTTGCTGCTCAAGCCAAACCATGGAAATTATAATTTTGGGATTTTGGTTGAAAACAAGTTGTAGCTGTAGGATTTTTTAAGGTGTTTATCTGAATCAGTTTCAAAGGAAAAACAGCAATTCCAAATGGCCATAACACTCAGTATAGCTGGACTTGGAACTAACACTAATCATTTAATATAGAAATAATTTGTAAAAAGAGCCCAAATGAGATCTCAGTAGAATCATTCATAAACCCAAACAAGCATGTAGATAATATGAGAAACCAAGCTGCATTTTTTTTTTTTTATTTTACCACATTTGCAAATAGCAGCAGTCACAGTATAACACAATAGTTTGGAAAAAACCCCAACATTATGTGGTAGCAAAATGAAGATAAAGGCAGGGGTGTCATGGACATATTTTATGAAAAATCCTTTTGCCAGCATCTTTTCTCCTGAGAAGCTGAGAGTCCTCAGAAATGAAATGTAAGCAATGATTTTCTGCTGCTGTGGAATGCAACAGGTGCATCTGGCATTGGTCTCATGTGGTTGTTTTTAATTAATGGCCAATCACAGCCCAGCTGGCTCAGACTTTCTGGTCAGTCACAAGATTTTATCATCATTCCATTCCTTTCAAGCCTTCTGACGAAATCTTTTCTTCTATTCTTTTAGTATAGTTTTAATATATCATTTACTTTTAATATAATCTATATCATAAAATAATAAATCAGCCTTCTGAAACATGGAGACAAGATCCTCATCTCTTCCCTCATCCTGGGACCCCTGTGAACACCTAAATAAATGTATAATTGATATTAAATTAACATATTTAATTAATTAATATTTATTTTAGCATTGATATTAATTAATTAACAACTAAATAAATGTATAATTGATATTAAACACTTGCAAAACCTGCCACAGGGGGACTGAAGAGGAGCCAAGTGCCTGAACACTGTAAAACACTCCTGACTGGGTGGGTGAGAAACCTCTTCTCCACCTGCAGATGCTGCTCCATTTTTCTGTTCCATCATCTGAGGGCTCTGACAAATTTTCTCCTAAAACTGACTGGAAATGGATGCAGGTGTACAGCACTTCTGTGAGAGTGCATCTGGCAGTGTTCACTTCGCAGGAAAGGTGAACAAACCTTGAGGAAAATGGAGCCCAAGCCTTGGGTGACATTCTCATGGCTATGATTTTGGCTGGGAGTGTTTTAAATGAACCATTTTAATCCTATTTTAGGGGTCTGTGATGAGCTGTTGCCTGTTATCAGAGGACACCTTTTTTTTCTTAAATGTCAAACTCCTTTTTTTGGTGTTTGGGACTATCATACTTATTTATGAATGTTTTATCTTGTTACTGCAACAGTGTATTTAGAGATATTGTAGGTTGGGATTTAATATTATATCAGATTTCACTGTAACTGTGGTGAGCAGCAAATGCACATGGATCTATGAACCCTAAAAACAATATTTGCACAACACAAAAACCAAAATTTTCAGAACTTACATGAAATGAGCTCATTGTCAGCTGAATGAAAAGTCTTATATGTCTTGAAAGTCCTTCCACCTGTTCATCAGTGATGAAGGTAAACACAAATTCATGGATCCCCAACAATGGAATCAGCACTAGCGTAGATCTTGCCAATCTTTTTAAAAAGAAAATGTTTGATTACTGTTTATTTTTTAACATCCTTGCTGACAGAAATCAAAAGCTCAAAGACAAAGAAATTATTCCAAAAACATGCCCTCAATATTCTGACTTTGGAATGGTAGCAGCAGTTTTGTGATTTTGAGAATAATGTGTGCATAAATCTGTGGAAAGTCTAGTTAAAAGGCTTGTGTAAATGAAATGTTTTCCACGGCACATCCTGGCCAGAAATAAAGTAATTCCAATTCTCTATCAGGCTACAAACATAGTGCTAGAGGGTTTTTAGTTTTCTTCCCAAATTTTGGTGACAAAGGGAAAGATCTGTCATAGCAGCAGAGCCACAGGTGTGAGAGGAGATACCTGAGGGCAGAGATCTCAGAAAGAAAGAAAGAAAAAAGAAAAGCTTTTGTGAAAATGCCCCCAAAACTCAGCACAGGTGCTGAGCTGCCTTTGCTCCCAGATATGGAAATGTCTGTGGAGCCTATTCAGAATATTCAGAATATCTATTCAGAATATTCAGAATATCTATTCAGAATATAGCTGTTTCCCATACTCTGAATATCTGTTAAGTTTTTGATGTGACAAAATGTTTAAAAAGGGGCCAGGACTTTGGAGGAATGGACCCTCTGTTAGCAAAGTGACCAAATTATTCTTTGTCTACTTAAAAAAACAAAAAGCCCAAAAGTTTCTCTCCTCAATTTAGTAAAAAGACACCTCATAACACCTTTAAAACTTCACCTCAGACCAAGAGCTACCCAACTGAACAGAGGCCAAAAAGTCCCACCTAAATAATTCACTAGGAAAAGAAGAGAACAATAGAAATAGAGTGTTTGTAGAATGTTTTAACAAAAACAAAAATCTCCTACCTCTAGCTCAGTTTTTCTCTAAAAAATCTTTGTTATTTTGCCCTTTATTAAAGCTTTTCTGTTTCCAACACTACCTCAAAAACCACCCTACTAATTTTATACCATTCACAGTAGCTAAGCTCTCTCAAGTGCAATAAATTCAATAAGAGCTCATCAGGCCTAACTCAAGGAAAAAAACTATCAGGACTTCTGGGTCATTTGTTACTTACCTGTATTTGTAGTCATGGAAGGTCATTTGCTGAGCTTTCAGTTTGGAAATCAGCATTCTGAGAATTTTTAAGAAGATGACAAAGTTAACCTTGAAGAAAAACACATTTGGTTTATTTAGAGCAAATGCTAGTACACTCATCAGTTAACAACTAAAATGTATAATTGATATTAAACACTTGCAAAACCTGCCAACAAATAACTGGAATGCAGCTGGGATGATCTTGGAATACAATCAGGTTATTGTAACATACTAAATATGCAAAATTGAGTAACTTGGTGTTGCCTTATTCAGCCTGGCATATAATTCAATACATGATCTTCCTCTGCAAAATCACATTCCATGTTCTTAACACAGAACCCTGCCTCCTCATTTTTGGAACAAAAGTTTATCCCTTCTGTCACTTTATGTGGAAATTGAAATATTGTGAAATTATTGAAATATGAAATATGAATTATTGAAACATGAAATATTATTTTGATATTTCTATGGTAGGAAACTGTGCCTTATTTGTTCCAAAATTTTGAAGGACAAAAATGGCACTAATTACAAAGACCAAGGAGGGAAAAATAATACAGGTTATATAATTCTTACTGCAATGGAAAACAACATTGGTCCTCGGATGATCCACCAGATCCCCATGTGTTCATTTGTTCCCCAGCACCTGGAGAATAATTTAAAGTATAATTATTTTCATAGGAAATAAAAAAAAAAAAAAAAGAGTTAGAATGCTCACATAATTGTCTATTTCAAAAGGAACTTGGTGAAGTTCAACATTTTCAGGTGGCCCCTGAAAAGAAATGGAATAAAACTAGGAAGAGTTTCACCAGCAGCTCTGAAGATCTTGCAGCATCAATGTTGATAAAGGTTTCCCTGGACCATAAACTTCAGAACCATCTGGCAAACTCAGTCTTTGACTCCACAAAACATGACACCAAACCCTCACCAAATCCTACTCAAATTATCAATCTGAAACTGGAGACTGGAAATGAATGAACTGGGAACTGTGACTGTGCTTCTTCATCTGCTAAAAAATGTGCACACAGTTTCCTTGCAGCTGTCTCTTTTTCTCCTGCTTTACCCCTCTGATTTGTCCTATTTCTTCTTGCTAATTAGCCTGAGGTTCTGTAGGATCTTGGCTTGTCATTTAGAATTTATCTGGCTCTGTAAGACCATAATTATGGCCTGGATGTTGCTTATTATCCATGTTGGCGTTGCAAATAAAATTCTCCAGAAACCACAAAAAATAAGAGGAGAGCAAAAGATTCCATACATAAAGCACAAATGTGAAGAATGTGTATTTTATCATTGGCTTTTTGCAAATATTAAAATGAGTATTATATGTGTTATGTTAGAAAGTGATGCTGTAATAATTTTCTTAAGTAGTGTGTTAAATATAGTTTTAGGTTATAACCTGAAGAGCTGTGAGGATCCAGAGGAAGAAGCTGACACTGACCAGACAGAATCCTGTGTTTAAATGGAATTCATGCATCATGGATGAGGTGTATGAATATGCAACAGGCTGCTGGTTTTAAGGGTTAATCCTCTGTTAATGTGTGTCCTTTTTCAGGCTTATTTTGCCCAGAAAGAGGAACCCAGACTGTCCCTATCTCTTTGTTTCTATTGTCTCATATTGTCCTAAACCCAAATTGTCCATATTTTTATTACTCTAATTATATTACTCTTTTTATAACCATTTTATTACTATTAAACTTCTAAAATTCCAAAAAACAAGTGATTGGCTTTTTTCACCACAAAGTTTATGGGCTGTCACCAACAGCATCACCCAGAGCAGGAACTGGTGCTTGCTGGCCCATGTTTCTGTCCCTGATGCCCTCACTAGATATCACTACCAGGTTTGGTCATGAGCCTCCATGAAAAATGACTTTTTTTCTTTAAAAAGTGGCAGTGAATATGAAATAAGCTCAAAGTGTAGATGGTGGGTTTCCTTTGTAGTGTAGATTTCCTTTTCCAAGGAAAGCACTGGCCTCCTCTCCTTGCTGACAGGTCAGTAAGGCTACAAGGTGTGAGCTGTTTTGCTTAAGTGGCTGTTTCTAAACATTACAATTAATTAATTTGCTCTTCCCATTCGTTTAAAAGAAATTTCTTACAATCAGGATTTCATCTTGATTACCCCAACTTTCATCAACAAAATCCCAGCATCCAAAGCTCAGCTTACAAACACCTCAACAGCTGATGCTGTAGGGCAAACTCCCAAAACTGGAACTGTTGTGACCACTAGAAGCACACATTTATTATCAGCTATGAATTAAAACATTGCCTATGGACTGAGGTAAAATATCCAATTTCCTCATTTATATATATTGCCTCATATATATATATATTATATAAATATCCATTTCCTCCTATTATATATTATATATATAATAGGACGAAATGGATGAACACTTCAGGAACAGTGAAAGTTCATTCTACTCCTTGCTAAATGCATAAGAAATATCTGAAAATTCCCAGAAGTTTTATTATTATTATTTTTTTAAAGTTTTTTTTTAATGTAAAAGTGCTAAAGGGAACCTTGAAAGTGTAACAAATACCCATAGGTGCTGGATAATCTGATAATTTGCTGGTCAGTTTTTGTGTCAAGCACAGCCAAGCAAACAGAAAGTCAGGATTCCAAAGAACATTTTCTTGAATAACTTACCCAGTGTTCTCCAGTTTGGATCTGCTTATTCCCCATGGGCCCACAAACAGGATTGGAACAACTGAAAAGAAAAGAAGAATCAATTCCAGCCAAGCTTGTAGAAGTAGATTTTTTTCATTTCCTTCACAAAATATCCTCCACTGACTCAGCAAAGCAAAAGGAAAGCAGAGCTGGGGCAGTTCTGGACTCACCCCATCCTATCACAATGTAAGTCTGCAGCAGCCTTCTCTCAGAGAGCACCACAGTTATCAACAGCGTGTGCAGATAAATTCCTTCCACCAGCAGCCAGAAGTAATTTGCCCCAACAAAGTAATGCATGAAAAACTGGGCAGTCCTGCAGATGATTACAATCTGTAGGAAGGAGAAACCAGGAGTAAATGTAGATGTCAAGATCTGCATGTGAGAGTTTTTACCCGTGAGCTGTTAAAATAAAAGTTATCTACAATTATCTTGCAGATAATTTTCCTTGTTGACGTGCGTAAGCTCTATTCCTACAAAAACATACAGAAATAATAAATATTTATCATCTTTATTATCATAATATAATAATTATAAATATATAATGAATTATAATTATATAGTATATTATAAATATTATTATAATTATAATAATTATAATTATTGTTATACATAACAATAATAGTATTATTTATTATTATAATGACTATTATAACATTTATAAGTCTATATTCAATTTATTTAATATATAAAAACTATATCATTTATATAGCTAATATATAATTATTAGAAATATAATATATAATTATTCATATTATATATCATTATTCATATTATATATTATATCTATTATATAGTTATATAATACATAATGTATATAATATATAGATATAATAATATACATAATACATATAATACTATTATAATATATATTATATATTATAATAATGTGTATTATAATAGATATAATACATATTATATATATAATATATATCTATGTCTATATATTATATAGATATATCTATATAATTTATAGACATAGATATATATATAATTTGTTCCAAATAAACAGAGACCTCTTCCTAAAGGCTACAAGGTGTGAGATGCTTTGCTTAAGTGGCTGTTTCTAAATATTACCATTAATTAATTTGTACTTCCTATTAATTTAAAATAAATCTCTGTAAGGATTTCATGTTGATTACCCCAACTTTTATCATCAAAACTTCAGCTTACAAACACCTCAACACTTGATGGTGTAGGGAAAATTCCAAAACTGGAACTGTTGTGACCACTAGAAGCACACATTTATTATCAGCTATGAATTAACACATTACCTCTGGACTGAGGTATAAAATCCATCCACTTTCATCATTTGGTCTTTTGGAGTAAATATTGTAATACACAGAGTCTTTAATAAGAACTGCTGCAGCACGCAAGATAAAGGATGCAAATAAATTCATATGGATGTAGTTTCTTGTGCAGTGAAGTTTTCTGGGGGAGAAAAAAATAATGTATGAATCCTCCAGAATATGTGTAATTTGCAGAAAGAAAATTTTTAAAAACCAACAAAACCCCAGCAAAACAACTGTTTTATTCACATTGTTGCCATCCATGCATTCTGCTTAGAAATTGCATTTGTATTGCTCCTTGGAAAAATACAAATTATTTCCATGGGACCAGCAGAATGGTTTGGGTTGGAAGGAATCTAAAAGCCCATCTCATTCCATCCCTCCTGCCATGGGCAAGGACACCAGGATACTCCAAGGCCTTAAAATCTTCCAGGAATGGGGCAGTTTGTCTGGGTGACCTCACAGGAAAGAATTTCTGCCTAACACCTAATTTAAATCTACCATCTTCAGCTTAAAGCCATTCCCTCTTGTCCTATCACTCCATGCCCTTTTCCAAAGCTCATCCCCAGTTGTTTGGTTTTTTTTTGTAGCCCCTTCAGGTACTGGAACACTGGAAACTAAATGATAATTTCATTCATAACTAAATGATAACTTCAATTTCATAAGAAGAATATGAGTACAGGGCTCTGTACATTTAAAATGCATGTGAATTTTTTACTCACCTGAGTAAAGAAAGTATAAGCAGAGCTAATACCAGTGAGATGAGAGAAAAGTAATATCCTATTGTGTATAACAGCTGTAGGGTGGTGAGCAGTTTGTGTTCTTCCTCCTGGGAACAAAGAAGAGAAATGTGTGATGTAGGCAGGGGGACAGGGCAGGAACCCAGCTCAGGAACTTTGGGGTCACATTTTTGAACAAAGGGAGATGCAGGCTTCTCTTTTGGATGTGCTGGGTGGGTTTTCGTGTAAAAAACAGCTACAGTCTGGGAATTTATTGCTGCTGGATCACATTCCTACTTTGTCCTATATAACTATAAAAATATAGATTGACAAAGACAATATTCATTCAAGGAGCCAGGGCAGGATTCTGATCCCTGCTCAGGTTACTAATTGTTGTGGTTACTAATTGTTTTTGTGATGTGAGGGTTTTTGGGATGAGGTGAGAGATGAGAATTGACTCCAAGTTCTCAGAAGGCTGATATTATATTATATTATATTATATTAATTATATTAATTATATTATATTATATTATATTATATTGCTATACTAAAACTATACTAAAGAAAGAGAAAGGAGACATCAGAAGGCTGGACAAGAATGAATAATAAAATCTCATGACAGACTCAGAGAGTCCGACACAGCTGGACTGGGATTGGTCATTAATTAAAAACAATTCACATGGAACCAATCAAAGATGCACCTGCTGGTGAGCAACCTCTAAACCACATTCTAAGCAATCAGATAATTCTTGTTTCCATTTCTTTTCTGAGGTTTCTCAGCTTCTCAGGAGAAAAGTCCTGGGGAGGGGATTTTTCAGAAAACAGGACAATAACACCCTCTGCACTGCCTTTTGAAATCAGTGTGGGACAAAGATGCTTGCACCCTGAGTTTCTTTTCAAATCCTAAGGCTCTCCCAGACTATTCCCAGATTTCTCGTGCCCAAACACCATTTGTAGCCCAAATCAGAGATAACTGAGCCTGTGTGAGGTCTGGACACAGCCACTGCCCAGCTGGGCCTGCACAATGCTGGCAGCCAGCCCTGCCTGGAGCTGTTGAAACAGGCTGACTTCTGTCCTGAGTTCAAAGGAAAAATTAATAATTATTCAATCAGAGCTCTCCTGAATGTCTTTGAATGACAGATGAGACCTCAGAGAAGGAAGGGAACTACCCACACTCTCATGGATTATCATAAACATCCTGAGGTGGAAGGTACCCACAAAGATTGTTGAAGTCCAGCTCTTGGCCCTGCAGAAATTTCCATTCAATTTGCCTAATTTAACATTTATTTTTCCTTTTTTTTTTCCATTTTAGCTGCTTATGTCTGCCTCTCAGCTCTTCAAACTTCCAGCCCAAGGAGAGCATCTCCCATGAGATACAGGATATGTGGCTTTCATAATCCACATTTGGCCCACAGAGCTTTTCTTGGAACCTGTGTCATTTCCTCGCTGATTTTGCTATTTTTCTTGTCCTACTACTCAGCAGCAGGACTTTAGCACTCTCTTCCTGCCAGCAGTTTTCTCTAATAATTCCAATTATTAGAGGAATAAAACCAAATCACTCTTGAAGGGGGTGAAAGGGCCCAGGGAAAGCAGTGTGGGTGCAGGAGATTCCCAGCTGCTGGTCACTCTGCTCCATGGAAACGTTCCAGCAGGTAAAAACCTTGTGAAAATCTCAAGTAATCATCTTGGCTGTTTCAATTCTGCCACACCAAAGCACACGAACCCAAGCTGATTCCTCTGATGTGTGAAGATGCTGGTTCTGGGTGATTTCCAACAGCTTGGGGGGTTTCAGTTAAATAAAACAAACAAATTGCCCATATTATTCAATTAAATAAAACAAAACAAATTGAATTTAAAAATTATTCAATTAAATAAAATAACACAAGCCCACATTTAGTGTTGGTAGGAAAGCTGGTTAAAGCTTTCAAAGAAATTGTCTGCTGTCACACAAGATGAAATAATATCAAATAAGCTGTCCAGAATAGTCAAGAAACCTTGGAAAACACTCAGAATTAATTAATGTTTATTACATTTGCACAAATAAACTGAAAGTTTGGAAATTCATGTATTTACCATATAAAGAGCTTAGTAAAAATGTAGTAATACACAGAGCTACTAAACTAATAATGTTTCATAACAAATCAGTAAAGCAGTGTTACTTGATAAGGTAAGAAACAGCACTCAGTCAGTATTAAAAATTAAAAATCAGTGGTGATAGTGCTTACCTAAGAGACCTAATTCTGAATTCTGTGGTAAAAGCAGTTTGGCTGATAAAGCCCAGCCCTGGCCTGGTGCAATATGAGAAGCACAGGAAGGAGGGCATTGGCTGAGGGGGAATCCTGCAGCCTCTGCCCAGTTAACTTTGAAATAACCAATTAACAGCTCATTAAACGCTGAAAGGCTCGGGAGGGAAGCTGAGCTGTCTGGCTTTCACAGACCAGTGTCATTTGGGGAGATGCTGGGATGGTACTTCCTTGACAATTTGCAGTGGTTTTCTGTTTTGTTAGGAGAAAATCAGCACATGTGAACTCCGGAGTCTGAACAGAAAATGTGGCATCTAAAGCAGGAATCCCCTTCTTTAATATTTGCTTTTCTGCTTCTTATAAATAAAATAACAGCTTTCCATCTGGTAGTTTAAATGAAATCTGAAGATGCTTTGCAGGTATTAAATGGAAATGTTTTGTCAGTTACTCAAGAAAGGACTAAGAAGATTAAAGTTTTCAGCTGTAATATAAAACATACTTACATTTTTTTGGAAATGATTTTTCTCAGAACATTCTGAACTATCCCGCCAAATGTCTGTGGAATTTTCCTTTGTTTGCCAAATCCCTTCATCCAAGCAGACTCTGTATACATGTCCTACACTTCCTGAAAGTAAACAGAGTTTTAGTTTGAAAGGTCAAAATAGAGATTTCATTTTTCATACATGTTTGAAAGATTTCTACCTCCACAATTGACTCTACACCACCCATACTCAAAAAAAAGAATTAAACCCACTTTTCTTTTGTCTTTGTCAATATATATTTTTTTATAGTAACATAGGACAAAGTAGGAATGTAGTCAAGCAGAATTAAATTCCCAGAATGTACCTGTTTTTTACAAGAAAATCCACACAGCACATCCAAAAGAGAAGCCTACAGACTTCTCCCTTTATTCATTTTTCCTCATTAAGCTCATGAATGGGTAATTCATTGAGCAGGTTTGTGCAGTCAAAACTGCACAAGGATTTGATCAGGGAATGATCTTTCTCTGTAATATCTGATGTTGCTGATATTTCATTTCTGTGCACCTTCAGCAGGGGGGCTGAACTGATGAACTTTTCTTGGTTTTAATTGAATTTTCCCAATTAAACTAATTAGGAATTTGCCCACAGCATCAGAGGAATGGTGTGGGGACCCTGGCTGGTGTTTGTTTGATGTTGTCCTCAACAGTTCCTACCTGTTTATTTCTGATCAGACCTGAGCTTTTTCAATCATTTTCGAGTTGAAATTGTTTAAGGGTGATAGCAAACCAGAATATCTTGTTTTGCTTAGCTCAGAACTCAGAAAATTGCTTTGGGAGCACAGTTTGTTGTGATGGAGCAGGAGCTCTGCATGAATGCTAGACACTGGAAAAAACCTTAAACCATCCAAGAAATGTGATCAGAAATCTTCCTTTTGTAGGAATTCAGATGAGAAAAAAGAAAAAGAGTCCCCATTCCATGGAGGCAAGATGCTTTTGTTTATTATGAAGAGCTGGGTTTGTCCTAAATGGTTGGCAGAAGCAGTTTGGGAGATTAGATAGGAACTTCATGCTTATTAGCATAAAAAAGTCTATTATTATTTATATTGAATATATTATTATCTAATATATATATATTAGATAATATAAAAATATATTTTAGTACCACTTTCACATTACCATTTTCCAGCCATGGCAAATATGAAGGACAAGGAACAGAGACATTTCCTGGGGGTGAGTAGGGCCAGCAAACAAATTGATCAAATGTCCCATTGCAATGTACTCCTGGGGAGAGAAGCAAATAAAAGTTTTACAAAAAGTTGTGCAGACAAGGGTCAGTCATGGAAACCACTCTGAACTGCTCCAGAATAATGAGGTATTGCAGATAAATGTTGTGTATGAGATAAGTTTATTGCTTAAAATAAGGAGGGTGTGCAGATTCCTCCTTAGGGACAGCTCCAAACTCTGCCCTGTGACAGGGACAGAACCCATGGAATGGCTGGGGAGGGTTGGGTTGGACATAGGGAAATCCAGGAATTTGTTCTTATCCCAGAGGGTGCTGGGTACTGCCCAGGCTCCCCAGGAATGCCAGGAATGCCAGGGTGGGGTTTTTGGGGGTCTGGGCAGGGACAGGAGCTGCACTGGGTGATCCCTGGGGCTCCTTCCAGCTCAGGGTGCTCTGTGATTCTGTGATTTTATGATAGTGTGACCACAGAGAAAGGAAAATAAACAAGGACTTCAGGCTAAGATTTGTGTCAGGTGAATTGTTCTACACTTAGAACTTAGGAACAGACATACAGCAAGACAATATTTGCATATTCATCAATCTTAATAAACATCTTCATTGTTTAATTCCTTACCACTATCTACAGATGATTCCTGCAGCATTTTCAAGCATTCCTGTTTGTATTTGTTCCATCCAGTCGTGGTTTTTTCCAGCAGAGAACCTTTGGCCTGGGAATGAAAATACTGTACAGGAGAAAAATCAGTTAGAACCTTTTAGTCCTTAAATGACAGATTGCTTTCCATTACAAGAAATTCTGGTCTGAAATGAGAGAAAGGAGAAATGAGGAGAGGAGGAAAAAATTATAGTTAAAAACGTCTAAAGGAATGAGGAGAGAAAGAGGAGAGGTGAAAAAGAAATGAGGGGAGTGGAGGAAAAAATGGTAGGTAAAAAAGACTAAAGGGCTTTTTGGTTTTAGAATATATTTAAAGACAATCAAGCACACCTGGTTGAACAATAGAGCAAAAAAAAAAAAAGTTGAATAAAGCAGTAATGAATAAACAATGCTATTTAGCTACTAACACCTTTCCTCTGGTGCATTCTGTTCTGCCCAGCATTTCACAGACCACTTCTTTTACCAGCAGCTGCAACTGTGCCATAGACATCTTTCTATTCTTCTTTTCCACTTTTTTTTAAAAAGAAACACTTCTGTAAAATTTAGTTTTAGTTGCCATTTGCACCATGTTGCCCTTTTTGCTCAACAGGGCACTGTTTTGCTTTCCCCTTGTGTCCATAGGTGAGAAGAGTGTTTGCCCCCTAGAATTCTCACACAATAAAATGACAGACACCTCCTCATCTGACTGCAGAGGTCTCTAAGAGCTGATAATTGCTGTTTAGGAAAGCAATGGCTAAAACCAGAAGAATTAAATGCAAAAACGCTTGGTGATTTGGGTGAAGAAATGCCTTTTTGGGAGCAAAGCAGTTCAGGAAGGATAATGGGAGATGCTGTTCACAGCTCAGTGTTAGCATGGGGATCTGATCATTATTCATCCATAGAAAAGGACACATCCTCTGTGCAATAAAACCCCCTGGCCTCCTCACCAGGGCTTTCAGAGGCCAGAGCAGTCAAAGATTACTGCTACTACAAGTCACCAGAAATGAAAAATTCATTATTGGTTGAAAATGTTGCCGATTCTAATGAGGAAATTTTGGAGAGCAAACAAAATATAAGTATTCTAAAGAATCTTTTTCCTAAAAGATGCCTTTCAGTTCTCCAGGAAAAATTCAATTTCATTTTGTCTGGACTGCACCCTTTCTTTGAAACTGCCTTTAACACATGCCTGGTTGTCCTGATGTTGTCTGAGATACATAACCAGAACAATATATGGCTGTGCACTTCACCTTTGTTCCTTAAACCTATGGTTAGTTTTTATATTAATGAAGAAAATCATCTTTATTTACTTTCAAAACAAGAACAGGGTTCTGGTGTCTAGCTCTTGGGCAGGATCACTATTTCATGCATGTTTTTACTGTGTAAATGTTGTCTGCTCAGTACTCTGCTTTTAGTCTCTCATCTCATTTCCAGACACCCACTTGAAGCTTGAGGGCGCAGAAAAACTAAAATCATTCTTCCGTGGATGGCCTTGCAAGATAAGGAGAGAATATTTACAGCAGCCATGAGAAAGGAATGCATGTTTCCAAAATAAATTAAAAATAAAAAAGCATCTTGACATTTCCCTCCTGCAGGCCCCCAAATCCTGGGAGCCAGGGGAGATTCCTCAGACACTGGTGGGTCAGTGAACCCCATCTGGAGAGGCAGAGCCTTGGGGATGACACATTTGGGACAGGACTGCTGGGCTGGAGGAAGAACACTCCAGTTTCTGATAAACAGATGTGTTAAACAGCCAAGGGAATGCAGAGGAAACCTCGCCGTGGCTACCTGGCAGCTCATTGGGTTCCATTCCTGGAGAGGAGGAATGTTCCTGGAAGTGAGGAACAGTGACACACAGCCATGGGAATGTTCCTGAGCTGAGGAACCCAGTGATGCACAGCCATGGGAATGTTCTGGAAGTGAGGAACAGTTTTGCACAGCCATGGGGAAGTTCTGGAAGTGAGGAACCCAGTGATGCACAGCCATGGGAATGTTCCTGAGCTGAGGAACAGTGACATACAGCCATGGGAATGTTCCTGGAAGTGAGGAACAGTGATGCACAGCCATGGGAATGTTCCTGAGCTGAGGAACCCAGTGATGCACAGCCATGGGAATGTTCCTGAGCTGAGGAACAGTGATGCACAGCCATGGGGAATGTTCTGGAAGTGAGGAACAGAGATACACAGCCATGGGGAAATTCTGGAAGTGAGGAACTCAGTGACACACAGCCATGGGAATGTTCTGGAAGTGAGGAACCCAGTGATGCACAGCCAGGGGAATGTTCCTGAGCTGAGGAACAGTGATGCACAGCCATGGGAATGTTCTGGAAGTGAGGAACAGTGACACACAGCCATGGGAATGTTCCTGAGCTGAGGAACAGTTTTGCACAGCCATGGGAATGTTCTGGAAGTGAGGAACAGTGATGCACAGCCATGGGAATGTTCTGGAAGTGAGGAACAGTGATGCACAGCCATGGGGAAGTTCTGGAAGTGAGGAACCCAGTGATGCACAACCATGGGGAAGTTCACCCAACAAGAGTGAGGAGTAGGTTAGGTCTAAATGACAGTTCCACATCATTTCCTGGTGGAATTGTCCATTTCTTGAAATCTGCAGGTTTTAATATCCAATATCTGGTCACAGCCAATATCTGGTCACTATTGGTGTAAATATTTGTGAGATAAATTAGTTTTGGTCACACAGCCAATACCTCGTCACTATTGATATGAATACTTGTAAGATAAATTTGTTTTGGTCACACAGCCAATACCTAATCACGATTGATGTAAATATTTGTGAGATAAATTCGTTTTGGTGGTCACATAGCCAATGCCTGGTCACTCTTCATATAAATACTTGTGAGATAAATTTGTTTTGGTCATACAGTGACCAAATATGTGTATATAATAGTGACCTGGTCACTACTGATGTAAATACTTGTGAGATGAATTTGTTTTGGTCACATAGCCAATACCTGGTCACTCTTCATATAAATACTTGTGAGATAAATTTGTCTTGGTCACATAGCCAATACCTGGTCACAATTGGTGTAAATTTCTGTGAGGTAAATTTGTTTTGGTCACATAGCCAATACTGGTCACTCTTCATATAAATACTTGTGAGATAAATTTGTTTTGGTCATACAGTGACCAAATATATGTATATAATAGTGACCTGGTCACTATTGATGTAAATATTTGTGAGATAAATCAGTTTTGGTCACATAGCCAATACCTGGTCACTATTGGTGTAAATTTCTGTGAGGTAAATTTGTTTTGGTCACATAGCCAATACTGGTCACTCCTCATATAAATACTTGTGAGATAAATTTGTTTTGGTCATGTAGTGACCAAATATATATTTATATATATAATAATGACCTGGTCACTATTGGTGTAAATATTTATGAGATAAATTAGTTTTGGTCACACAGCCAATGCCTAAATACGATTGATGTAAATATTTGTGAGATAAATTCGTTTTGGGGGTCACATAGCCAATACTGGTCACTCTTCATATAAATACTTGTGAGATAAATTTGTTTTGGTCATACAGTGACCAAATATGTGTATATAATAGTGACCTGGTCACTACTGATGTAAATACTTGTGAGATAAATTTGTTTTGGTCATACAGTGACCAAATATGTGTATATAATAGTGACCTGGTCACTATTGATGTAAATATTTGTGAGATGAATTTGTTTTGGTCACACAGCCTTTGCCTGCGTTCTGACAGACCCCACTATTGTATTTGTGGAGTGCCCTTGTGGCAGGGAGGAGTGATGAATCTGACTCCATGTTCTCAGAGGATAATTTATTATTTTGTGATACTATATTATATTAAAGAATACTGTACTAAACTATACTAAAGAATACAGAAAGAATAATTACTGAATGCTAAAAAGATAATAATGAAAAACTTGTGACTCTTTCCAGAGTCCTGACACAGCTTGGCCCCGATTGGCCAATGAGTGAAAACAACTCCCAGCAGAATCCAATGGAACAATCACCTGTGGGTAAACAATCTCCAAACACATTCCAAAGCAGCAAAACACAGGAGCAGCAAATGAGATAAGAATTATTTTCCTTTTTCTCTGAGGCTTCTCAGCTTCCCAGGAGGAAAATCCTGGCTGAAGAGATTTTTCAGAAAATGTGAATGCCACACCCAACAAATACCTCAAATACCACAGCAAAGGTTGTGGTTACAAATCCCAGGGAAGTTCTGTGATGATCCAGGTTTTGGGCTAGGTACAGTGCAGAAATACAAACTTCCAGGGACATTTCCCATGATCTCAACCAGTGGAAACCAGCAGCCTTTGATCTCTGGTGCATTTCAGTTGCCATTTGGCCCCTGCTTTTAAACAGGGAAAATTAAACACCCATGTCCAAGACAGAAGCTCAGAAAGCCCATGGTGTTTTGCCCTACACTGGACATCATTTCAGGTGGTCTGAAGTGTTTTTGGCAAAAAAGGAACTGCCCCAGCCTGACAGCCTGGCCCCTGCTTGCTCTGAAGTTCACCCGTGAGGAAATTTAATCAAAATTCCCTGGAAATCTCTGGCCATTTATTGAGATTGCACCAAGAAGACCCCACTCTATGGACATTTGTTGGATGCAGAAGAAAATGCTGCCTGGAGTTTTCATTTAGGAAATGGATTATATCTGGTTGCAGACTGGTTTAAGTTTTTCATAACTGACCATAGTGCAGTCAGAATTTCACCCTTTTAATGTTTCATACTAAGCTGGCAGTGAAATGAAATGTTTCTGTTTATTCAGGCTATGCTCTTATGGACAGAAAAAAGCCCCTTCAATTCAGGCATAAACTAAAAATAAAAGCTGAAAAATATTTATTCATTCTTTCAGCCCTGATCCAGGTTAAGTCTGATGGATATTTTTCCTATCTATAGAGGTTTTTGCTCGAAAATACAGATATAGTGTATTTAGGTATTTGATATAGTGTATTTCCATATTTATGAAAATACAGATATAGTGTATTTATATATTTTCACAGATTTATGGCTATTATTCTTTTAAATGTTTCTTTCTTATGAAATAAAAATATAATGAAATACAGCACATATTTCTTTAAACAAATTGCAAGAACCACTATGACAAATTAATTCACTGTGATTAGTCTAGCAAAGTTTTGATTTCACAAAAGAATTTGGGATATTTTCTGTCAGCATTGATGGAACTAATGCTTTGGCTGAGGTGTCTCACAAATCTGAGTTGTTTCAGTCCTATAAACAGAAGCTCTGTGCAGAGAAGTTCTAGATTTTAATTATATAAAATATTAGGAGTATTTTCTTTAAAAATATATATATTTGTCTCCTGGTAATTTTTTCTTTATAAAAATTTTAGAAACACAGATATGGGCTTGACTGCACAAACAGCTGCAAACCCACTTTCTTAGAAACCCAAGAAAATGGAGATTAAGTGGATAGAAATATCTTTTTGCTTTCAGTTTATTGTCTTGACGCTCATACACTTTATAGAAATGAACCCTAAATATATCTGTGAATTTTATTCAGTTAAATTGAAATTTACCAAATATCAGTCATTGTTTTTAAAAATATTCAAATCAAGATTGATATTAATAAATAAATAAGAATTACTAAAAATTTACATGAAAATTTCCTTGAAGTGAATTTCACTGAGATATTTTCTCATTAAGTAGCTAAACCCTTCCTATTTATAAGGTAAGTAAGAAGTCTTTAGAATTTTGTAAAGATTTAGGGGAGAAATAAAAATAAATATGAAAATAAAAAATAAAAATAAAAATAAAAATAAAAATGTTTAGCGGATCTATACAAGAAATAAAGGCAGAAATCTCATACAGATTAATTTGCTTTCTGCATGAGGGTGAGATGCAGAACAAAACCAGCCCAATTTCACAAATTGGAGATTCAATGCTCACAAGTCAGTGCCAAAAACAAATCAAGGCAGGGTTTAGGAAACAGAGAAAAACCATTAGAAAATAAACCTGATTCATAACAGTATTTTTATCTGGTAGGAAAACGGAAAAACAAATATAATTCAATGCTGATCAATAATGGTATGAAAAATGATTGTGCAAATGGTTGTAAACATAATTTATTCACTGCATGAATGAGGATTAATAGAATAAAATGGTAATAAATGCCCTGGTCAGAGAGAGTTCTGATATAAAACTCTACAGCTTTGCAGCCATTATTTCTCATGGCTAATCAGCAATACAAATAAATTGTTATGTCAGAAGGATCTTTGCTACAAAGATGCTTTTTTGTTTGTGGCACTTAAAATGCTACGTGCTAGGAACTCCCTTTGCCAGTGTCCATTATTAAATATTGAATTAGCTTACCTGTTTCACAAGGAACAACACCATGAGGGAGCTGGCAGAGGTTGGAGCTATCCTGGACCAGAGTCCCATGCTGGAATAGAGAGCAAGAAGTGTCACCATGCCCTTTGGGATAAAGTTGTCCCCAATTTGCTGCTATTTCACTCTAAAGTTCAATTATATTAATTAAAAAAAGAAAAAAAAAAGAAGTAAAAGTGTCTTCTTTTATGAATGCCACTGTTCCATGAATGCTCTTTCCAATAAGTGAGGAAGTCTCCTGAAGTGTTTCGCTTTGCTGGACTCCAACTCTGCTTTGGTGTTTCTGATTAAAGGCAGAGAGAGCTCAGTCTAAACTTCACAAACTCTGCTTACTGCAGCTTCCCCATTAGCCAATAAGGAGGCAGAAAACTATTAAAACATTAAAGGGCTGATCCTGTCCCTTGAATCACCACAGGAATTTTGCCAGTGATTTTTCCAGAATGCAATCCAGCTCCACAAAAACACATATATATATTTCTACATGCATACATACATACATACATATTTATATATCTATATTCATTTTATATGTGTATTGATTTTATATTTATATTTACATTTAATATTTATGTACCATATTTATTTTCGATTTATATTTATATCTATATCTATATTTATATATTTTACATGTATATTTATACATATGTCTATATATGTATATATTTATCCATATAGATTTATACACATATATATTTTTTCATATATATATTTATACATATATATATTTATACACATATATATTTATACAAATATACCTATATTTATTTTATATTTATATTTATATTTATATTTATATTTATATTTATATTTATATTTATATTTATATTTATATCTATATCTATATCTATATTTATATTTCTGTTGACATTTAATATTTATATACTCTACTTATATTTATATATTTTTACATATATATTTATACATATCTCTATATATGTATATATTTATACATATATATTTATATACATATATATTTATGCAGATATATATATTCACACACCCCTCATGAAACCAATAAATGGTTGATGATTTAAGTGTCATTTATTGATTTAATGAAATCAATAAATGGCACTTTAAAACACAGGAAAAACTTTGTGTAGGAAGTTTGTTGTTGTCTGTCAGAAAACAGCTCACTAAAAGTTGGTTTTATGCTTTTTGATCATATTTTGTCAAATGTGCACAGCCAGTGCAGGATCAGGGAGAATCTAAGTGTGAAAAAAAAAAAATTATGCTCCCAGCAGTGAATTTTTACTACAATTTTTGTGATGTTCAGGTGGATCGTGGCTGCCTTGGTGTTACCTGCTCATATTCTGTTCACACACCTCTCAACTTTATTCAGCAAAAAACACTACATATAACACCTAGCTTGAAGGAAGGTCCAGCAAACCTATTTGCTCCTTGTTTTTTTCACATTTAGACAGATCCAACCAATAAATTTCTCCTATTTCTCCAATTAAACAGAGCCATTCTTGCATCAAAAATTGATTTGAAAGTTGTGGTACCAGCATTGCTAGGGAATGAGCAAAAACTGTCTCTGTGAAACATCTCAGACTGCAGGTGTCACCCAGAAGGCATCAATGGTTTCACAGGTCTCAAAATATATTTAATTACAGCCATATGCAGATTAGTCACAGGAACAGAAACAGAGAGATCAGGGTTTAATCCTTAGAAGGATTTCCCTCCCTCCCTCCCTTTCTCCCTCCTGCTCTCACACTTGCTCCCACTCCTGTTCTCACGTGTGCTACACCCTTGAGAAAATGCAGGGAGACAAAGGAAATTTTCTAATTTTAGGAAAAAATAACTCCTGGCTGGAGCTACACCTGCATTTTGGGTTGTGGGATTTGCTCTGCCTTGGTAGTTCAGCATCTGCACTCTGTACCTTGCACTCTGTAAGCCGAGCTTTTCATGGCAACCTAAAGCAGGCATTGATCCTGTTATCCGTGAGTGTCACCTGCTTCTCCAGCTCGGACATCTTTGGGTGGAGAGCTGTCTTGAAAATCCAAATTATTTTCATTAGAAGGTACATATGTGACTTCAGTGTCTGTCCTGAGGAACCATCCTCCCCCAGGGCACATTTTGACTTCACAGCTATAAAATAAAGCAGTGAATTACTCCAACACCCACCTCCTTTTGGTTCTTTGCATAACTTACTTGCATCACCAAACAGGCAGAAAATACAATACATATACCATAAGGTGGGAAATGTTTCTTAGATGGAGGAGAAAGAAATTCTATTTCACACAGTGAAATATGAAATAAGGATAATTCAGCCTTTTCTCTAATGTTTCAGTTCCCTTGGGCAAAACTTGTGTTGTGTGTTCATGGGGGCAGGCTGGGAAGTGCCCTGGAAACCATCAAAAGTCAGGTAATTGAATTATTTTCAAATAATTATTTGTCACTGGTGAGCTCTGAACATAGGCAGTTCCCTTTCTAGTGCTGCATGCTGTGAAATGCTCTGGCTGACCAACCAGTTTTAGCTCCTTACAAGCTTTTTTATAGCAAGAGTCACAACTGTGTTCAATTTAAAGAGCTCGGTGTCACAGGAGCATTTGGAACTGCGAGATTTTATTTATTCCTTAGCTAAGAAACAGAGATTCCATCAGTCTGACTCTGATCAAGGTAAACAGGCATTTTTTGTTTCTGTAAATAAAACTTTAGTGATTGCACACTGGGGTGCTTCCAATGCTTCTGCGCTCTGTGTATGATTCATGGGGCAAATTAACATTTATTGCCACATTTCCTCATATTCTCTCCACAATACATTGCTGCCAAGCAACACTGTCCTTTATTCTTAATCTCCCCTGCCACATGATTTCTGGTCATGCCCAGATCTCTGCTCTCTGCCTTAAACTCCTAAGCCAGCACAATTTTCTGGGAGGGATGAGGAATGGGATGGTGAAGGCAGGCAGATGGTGAAGGCAGGTGTTCCATCAGGCAGATGCAGAAATTTGCAGGAAGGAATTTCAGGAATAATTTCTGGCGCATCTCTGGAAGATGCCATCCTCCATCCCAGAGGCAGACAGGAGGCACAGAGCCTCAGCAGCATTTTCTCTGAGTTTCCTCTCTTTAATCTTCTCCATCACAGCTTTCAGCAGCAGTTACTGGTGCGAGGGCACCAGGAAAGTGGCCAAACCTTTCTGCAAAGGGGACAGCAAAGGGGACCTGTGCATCCGCTTCAACAGCGCCGACGGCAACGGCAGCCAGGCTGTGCAGTACATCTGGGAGACCGGCGATGACAAATTCGTGGAGAAGAAGTTCCATGCTGGCATCTGGTACTCCTGTGAGGAAATGATCAATGAGGAAGGTGAGTAAACCCATGGAAATTTATTTAATGAAGAAATCGTGGGGTTTTTCCTGCTTATTTGGTGCGGCCGTCCCTTCTGCTTCATTACCGCCGATGTATTTTAGGGTGTTTGGGTCCTTCAAAAGTTGCTCTTCTCTGGCAAAAGGGACCTTAGAGGGTAGTGTCTAGTCATTCCTTAAAAAATTCCTAATAAATTCTGCAAAGAACATGAAGCTGACAAGTTGTGGCTTTGATTTAGCTGACAGGTTGTGGTACACATGAAGATTATTTGGTTTTTATTCTACTCAGCATAACAGCAAGTTAAATGGCTCTAACAAGAAAGCATTTCATTTTTCCAGAGGTTTTATTCCATTAGTCCAAAATGAATCCTTGCTTTAAATAACTCCTTCTGATCCCCTATGGATAAAATGCCCTATGGATCAGAAGGATCCATAAAAAACATAAAAACATAAAAAAACGCCAACTGATTTTTTTTAAATTTATTTTTTAAATCATTGGCACTAATATATCTGTGGGATCTAAATTGGTTCCTGGGTTTCCTCTTGAGCACAAGTATTTCTACTTTTTCCCTGTGATCTCACTTTACATTTCATTTTCCAGTAGTTTTATTCCATTTATTCCAAAATGAATACTTGCTTTAAATAACTCCTGATCCCCTATGGATCAGAAGGATCCATAAAAAACATAAAAACATAAAAAACGCCAACTGATTTTTTTTTTTTTTAATTTTTAAAATAATTTCCACTAATATATCCTAGGGATCTAAATGAGTTCCTGGATTTCCTCTTGAGCACAAGTATTGCTACTTTCTTCCTGTCATCTCACCTTGCATGAATCAAAGCAGAAGAGGATTATTTTCATCCTGCTAAAACATGATATGGAGACTTACTAGCCAGAAGTGGTGGCATTTAATTAGGGCTCACTCTGCATATGTAAATATTTTTAGAAAGAAATTAGCTTGCCATTCCAGAAACTTTCTAGCAAATTTTGTATTTTTGTATAAGGGAATTGCTGGTCCAAGAATCCCAGCATTTATTGTAAAACCTGATCAACATTAAGTTTTTCCCTTTATTGCCCTGATCAGTTTACAAGCCTGGCTAGAACAGAACTTCAGAGAAATCAAAGCAGCTGTCACCTATGCCATAAAATGCAAATATTTTCACAGTCACCTGTCCTGAAGGACCACTTTTACCAAAACTTCTTTTAAGTTATGCAGTTTTAAGGGGAAAATGTCAAAGATCAGAGCAAAAATTGTCCAAAAGACACCTTCATCCACGCCATGGGTTCCAGGGTTGTGTAATTTGAGCATCTGCTGTGGAAGCTCAAGTTTGGAAGCTGATGATTTCTGACTTGGTGCAGTTAGGAGCTGGAAAAAAACCACCCAGCATGTTCAGATCAGAGAATTAATTCCCAGAGCTTTGTTCACAGCATCTGTGTGGGGGGCAGGGGGGCATGTGGGTTTGGAAATCAAAGCTTACAGGAAGAAATTGGAATGAAGCTTAGAGGGAATTTGTGTGAGCAGCAGCCCTGCTGCTGTGAGGAGAGCAGCTCTGCCCTGACACCAGGACTGATTCCACTTCTGCAAAGGAATTTTCCTCTCCTGCCTCTCACCCCGTGGAAATCCATTCACAGCCTTCCTCTGGGTCTTCCAGGCTCTGGTTCTACCTTGAAATAGTCTGTGAGGACTCTCTGGTTCAACCCCAGGAGAAATTTGATGTACCAGGTTCTTTGTGTACACTAAAGCCAGCTTCCTGATCTTCTCACTTTCTGCTTATATAATAGATTTTGCAATTTTTTTTCTTTCTATTATTCTATTTCTTTAGACCATTACAGAGTACAAAATAATCCTGAATTTGATTTAATTTTTCGCTTTTTTAGGTGAGAAATGTAGAAGCTTCATCAGTCTGACTCCAGCTTCTGATCGAGGTAGATATTGCACATTGTTTGTCTGTAGTCAAAACTCTCCTGATCACACTTACCCATATAAGTATTCTGCATTAAATTAAATTAATCCATTTCAAAAATGCTTGCTTTAATCACAGAGAGTATTTTTTGTCCTTTATTTAGTTTTCTAACTTCAAAATGAAGGTAATACAGCTTACAATATCAATCTATGTCCTTCTGAAGACACACCACTTGAATACGAATGGCTTTTGAAATTGGAACATGGGTACTGGAAGTCAAAATTTGTGTATTTTTGCCCTCTGTCTCCTCATACCTCCCTATTTGCAGCCAGGAATTCTGTGGCAGTGTGTGAACATCCACCCAGGAGGTTTGTGTGCCCAGGGAATTGAGGGAGATGTGCTGTGCACCAACCCAGCCTTGGTGGAATCTGAATCCCCTCCCTGTGCCTTACTCAGGGCTGTGGGGATACACTTCCATTCTCTTCTTTCAAAGAATATTCAATCATTCTTTATTTAGAATAATTGATTCTCAATAAATAATTATAATTCTTAATACAGAATATTTCAAATATTCTCATAAAACATTCCTGCAGATGCTACTTTGTGCCTTCCTCTTGGTCCCCAGTATGAAAACATCAGTCCATCACTGATCTGATTAGACCAATCAGTTTACAAGTGGCTGATCCAGAAAAAAACCCAAAACTCATTCTTCCCAGCATTTTGGGACTGGAGTATTTGCCTGGATATGCAATTTCAGACCCTGGAGAAGGAGAAATACTCATTTTCTGAAGGCCAGTCTTCCTTCTACCTGCTGCAGCTCATCACGGTGTCTTAACAGAATAACAGAATTTTGTAGCATGAGAAAAATTATAAATGAGATGTGGGTGTAGTCACACAGAAGTGAGGGGTGGTTTTGAGAGTTCCTCCCAAGGAAAGCTGCTGGTGGACACACAGAGCTGACACTGACTCTGAACAGCATCAGAGAATGTCTCAGGCCCTGGCAGGCCAGGTGGAGACAGCCAAGAAGCATCTTGGTACCTAAAAACCAGGAATCTCCCCCTGGGGTAGTGAAATGCTGCGTGGAAATCCTGCCCAGAAGGGGTTTGTGCTCTGCACATGCCTGGGGGTGCTGTGGGATCCAAACTCAGGGTGCAGCAGGCTCAGCCTCCCCGAATTCCTCACCCCACACACAGGGCTGGGCACCCTTGTTCAGGGAATTTCTTACAATGGCTCACTGCCCAAAAAATGTTAAAATGCAAACTCTCACAGCTGGAGCAGGCAGAACTGTTGGGCAATGCAACATCTGGAGCTCCTAAAGAAAATCACAATTTTTTACCCAGACAGATTTTCTGGAGAAACAAACCATGTCCAAGAACACCCACACATAGCCTGGCCCAAGAATTTAATGTCTGAATGGCCCATGAATCACAGAAGTCCCACAGACATTGTCCAAGCCAGCATTTGGAGTTCTACACCACACAAATGTTGCCTCCTGCCCTAGGTGGTGTCTGGTAACCAAGGATGTGTCTCAGCAGTGTTTCAGTTTTTAAATTATTATTTTTTGTGCACATCTTCACGTGAAATCACTGCTTGTATCTACAGCCAGGTGTCTCATGGCATATTTGGTTTTTAAAAAGTTTGGGTGTTGGGAAGGATGAAAGTTTGACAAGAAAGTCTCACAGATATGGATGCTTAGCAGAAAGATTTTTGAATGTAGAATGTGATGAAGGAATAGAGATGGAAGCAAGTTTTGATATAGAAGAAAAGAATTGCTGAGCCAGTCTCACTGGATAACCAAGGAGGCAAAGGGTGTGTGAGTTAGAAGGGGTTTTTATGGCTTAGAGCAAAGGATAAACCCACCCCAAACAAGAAGATGTTTTTACCAAGCAGAAAGAGAGCACAGGCAAACAAGGCAGCAAATGTTGCAAGTAGAAAAAAGGTCTCAGAATTTTCCACTGAATTAGTTCCTGGATTTCCTCTTGAGCAAAGTATTTCTACTTTCTTACTAGGATCTCACCTTGCACAAATCAATGCAGAAGAGGATTATTTTCATCCTGCTAAAACATGACATGGAGACTTACTAGCCCTAAATGGTGGCATTTAACTGGGGCTCACTCTGCATATGTAAATATTATTAGAATGAAATTAGCTTGCCATTCCAGAAACTTTCTAGTTTCTGTTTTCTGCAAGAAAACTGAAAAACAACTTCTAGCTTAAACTGTAATGTACTAACTTTTATTGAATGGAGAATGGTAACATGAATATGGTAATTATAGTAGTTAAGATAGGCTATAGGTAAAAGTTAAGGTATAGATTGGTTCTACTGTATGAAGATGCTCAGCAAAGAAAAGTCTATAATGCAAAGTAACCAAAAGAAAAGTATAGAATGCATTTGTAATCTAAACTGAGGGTGTCCAGGCCTGCCTGCAGCTGGAGCTGACAGCCGTAGGCCCAGCTCTGTCACCCACAACCCTGGGCTGCTGTGACATCCTGGATACAATAAACTGCATTTTGGAGAGCCCCTGGAGTCCCACACCCCTCATTTTGGCTCTTACAGTGGTGCCCAACGTGAGGCACCTTTAGCAAGAGCCTCAGTGAGGGATGTGGCCCTCCAGGCCTGCCTGCAGCTGGGGCTGACAGGCCCAGCTCTGTCACCCACAGCCCTGGGCTGCTGTGACATCCTTGGTACAATAAACTGCATTTTGGAGAGCAACTGCATTTTGGAGTCCCACACCCCTCATTTTGGCTCTTACAGTGGTGCCTAACATGAGGTGCCATTAGCAAGAGCCTCAGTGAGGGATGTGGCTCTCCAGGCCTGCCTGCAGCTGGGGCTGACAGCTGTGGGCCCAGCTCTGTCACCCACAACCCTGGGCTGCTGTGACATCCTTGGTACAATAAACTGCATTTTGGAGAGCAGCCTGGAGTCCCACATCTCTCATTTCAGCTCTTACATTTGGGGAAGAGCATTTGCCAGATCTTGCCACAGCAGATTTGGACATAAGGAGGCCTCCTGCCCCTGGCTGTGGGACAGTAGCGCGCTAAAGGTCAGACAGCAGCCCGAGAGACTTTCATGGCAGGATTAACTTCTTGCATAAGATGTAATTACCAGATCTCCAAAAAGAGAGGAATCAGCAGAAAACCAGGGAAATGAATCTCAGCAAAACCTGGCGGCTGTCTGGCCTCAGGAAGGTTTCTCTGTACAATCAGGATCCTGTTGGGTTGAAAGTTAAGCCTGGGGAAGGTTTTATTGAATGACTGGACCCACTGACAGTGCAGGTGTGTGCATGGCCCCCAGGCTGTCAGCTGGGTCTGCTGCTCCTCTCTGCACTCAGAACCATGACATCAACAGCTCTTTTTATATTACCTTTGGTTCTTTTTATATTACCTTTGGTTCTTTTTATATTACCTTTGGTTTATGGTGATTTTAGGGTAGCTACCGAGTATAAAACCACACTGACACACCTTGCACTAAGTGTGTAGCAGGAACATGCAACTGCTTTTTCAATAATTATAATTTGAAAATTAATTAATTAATTAATTAAAATTACTAAGATTAATTTTTAAAATAATTGAAATTATTTTCCAATAATTATAATCAGTTTGTCATTGACACTGAAGTCCTCCACAGATGTTCTCATTATCACAGCACCCTCGCATCCCTTGTGCTTCTGTTTAACTTTGCATGAAAAATACAAATGAAGAAGGAAACGGTGAAAATAAACATGCAACTGTTTTTCCAATAATTAAAATTTGGGGTGCCCACTGACACTGAAGTCCTCCACAGATGTTCTCATCATCACAGCATCCTCACAGCCCTTGTGCTTCTGTTTAACTTTGTGTGAACAATACAAACGAAGAAGGAAATGGTGAAAATCTGAAATGATTGCTGATAATCTCAGTGCTGTTGATTTGGTTTGCAGGGGTTTTATGGCTGTCTATTGTAGCAGAGCTTCTCTACGTGGTTTTGCTCCTGACTGGGAACATTCTCATGTCAGTAGAAATCTGCTACTACAGCTCAGTCATTGATGGGCTGAAGATCAACGCCTTCTCTGCAGTGGTCACCGTGCTAGCAGGTACAGCTAAACATCTCCATTGCACAAAGTGAAGCCAAATTTTATGGGAAAATATTCTTTTCAATTAATTATTTCTTAATGTGGCCTATTTGGAATTTTAGATTTGTGGCTTTTGCTATCTTTAACTTAATTGTTTTAACTGGATCATTTTTCATTTAATTGTCAGGTTGGTTGCCAAGGACTAAATAACTAATGTCATCATAACATTGTATTTTTTAGGTCTTCTGGGCATGGTTGCTCACATGATGTACACAACTGTGTTTCAAATGACTGTAAATCTTGGTCCTGAAGACTGGAGACCTCACACTTGGGATTATGGCTGGTCCTATGGGTACTGGTTTATATTTGGTTCTGTCCTCCTGTCCTGTCCCTGTTCCCTGGGAGAAGAGCCCAAGCCCACCTGGCTGCACCCTCCAATTCATGCTCATGTGGCCATATTTTTTAATTTCACACATTTTCAAAAAAAAATTGTATTTCAATATAATTTTTTTTAAATTCTGTCTCCTTAGGTGTTTTAACATTTCAGAGTTGATGTCCTTTTTTCTCTGTTTACTGTGCCATGCATTTTCTCAGGAATGCATTTCAATGCTCTGAACCTGCTTTACCCAGATATTTAATAGTTCTTTTTAACACTTTTGGGTAACTCACATTTTTCTCAGTGTCCTCTGTGAGATTTATACCCTTAATAACTGCACCTTTTAACTTTCTCTGCATTCCTCTTTTTTTTTTTTTTTATAAAAACCCTTTCTGATATTAAGAAAGGCTTAATAGAGAAATAAAGCATATATAGAGAAATAATAAGCTTAATAGACAAATAAAGCTTAATAGAGAAATAAAGCTTAAATAAAGCTAAAATAGAGAAATTTGAGGTAATTCATTAAACAGGTATGTTAAATGTATATATTGCAATAAATATGTAGAGGTCTGTAAATGGTCATTGACCAAGAGTATTTCTTCCTCACCTGGCCTCTTCATCTTTCCCTAATACACACCAACACAATCACACCTAAACAGTGTTTTCAAAAATAAAATTGAAGGGCTTGAATATGAAAATTCCCTGCTAATTTCTGCTAATTTTTTCCTTTTTTGTTCACAGCCTTGCATGGACCTCCTTCGCTTGCTGTATGGCTGCAGCTGTCACCACCATTAACAAATACACAAAAACTATCTTGGAATTTAAGCACAAAAGGAAAAAGCTGGAAAGGAGCTTTAGGATTCAGTACAAGTTTCCTGAGTACACAGCTCCAGAGAAGGTTTGCAATGTGTACGTGAACTCTTTCCAGAACACCACAGATGACCCCACACATGCATTGAGAAGTCTGCGTCACCTGGCCACTATTTCAGTCCTGTAAAGCTGAACCAGATCTCAGAGAATTCTGTAAATTATAATCCTAGATCCAAACAAAACAGTGTCATGAATAAAATGCATCAATGTGTAGTATTATTTATTTTTCTTAATAAAGAAATTATATTTCCGTGGATGTTTCAAGGAAGTCTTGGTATTGGAGAAGAAGGTTCAGGTGGCTCAGTTCAGATAAAAACAGTGAGACAGGTTCCCCCCAGGTCTAGTTTTTAAGTTTTTAAGTAATAGAGAGTATTTGAGTTTGTTAGAATTTTAGAGCATCACTCCATTCTGATTCTTTATTAAAAAGACTGTAAAAAATCCCATCCTGAAACCAAAACCCATGAGAAATAGGGCAGCAAATAAGGCATGTGGTGCATGGCTTGGATAATTTTTGGTGGTAAAAGGTTCAATCTCTCCAAGAAAACCTGTGGACCTCAGCTCATGGTTCAAGAGTTACACATGGTGGATTTGCTGTGAAAGGAAGCTTGGTAGAGGAAACAGGTTTCAGTGTAAACATTTAGATAAAATGAGAAGGCAAAATAAAATCTGGAAGATTCATAAGGAGGCAAAACGAAATCTGAAAAATACCTGGTTGTGGACAGCACACAACTCACCTATGGAATTCCCCAGGAATCATTCTGGGAACAGAGTCAGAAAGAATCAAAATTTGATTTATACATTTCTACATAAAGAATCTATAATCACATTAAAGATGGGGAGGTGGAAATGATTGCAAACATCACAGGTCAGGAACTGAGCCACGTGCCTGCTTGGTGGGACACCAGAATATTCCTGTTATTGAGCCCCTTGGGAAACACACTTGTGAACTCTGGGTGGCACAGGTCCTACACAGCCTACTGAGCAGCTCTGGCTTTGGAAAAATCCCTATCTGCCTTTATTCAAGCAATAAATTCAGTTTGAGCTTCTTCTGCCAGCAGGATCTGTACCAGGTCAGGTTATGGCCAGTGATAAGCTGGAGCTGATAACAGAGAAGCATCATTAAATCAGAAGAAAACCATTAGTAGTAAGAGAGGAGAGTTTTTGTGTATGCACTGAATTACTGGAAAAAAAAAATAGAGATTTCCTCATTGGCAACAGGTCCCAAAATTAAATTAAATCAGAAGAAAAAAAAATAAAATTAAATCAGAAGAAAACCATTAGTGGTAAGAGAGGAGAGGTTTTGTGTGTGTATTGAATATACTAAAAAAAAAGAGATTTCCTCATTGGCAACAGGTCCCAAAGCTTCACTGCTGCAATTGTAGAAAAACAATTTCCTATATCAAATCAGAACGCCATGCGTTCCAGTTCATGTCCATTACCTTTTTTATTTCTACTGTGCATATTTGAGAAGAATCTGGCTCCATATTCCCTACACCATCCTCCAGGGTGGCTGCAGATAGCAATAAGTTTTCCTCTTCAATCTTTATAAAAGTCTGTATTTATCCTTTGCAGTGCTCTGAAAGTGCCACCTTGAGTCCAGCAGGGGAACAGAGCAGTGGCCACAGTTGGTGCCCACTCTGTTAGAAGCTGTCTCAACCCCTTGACCAAAACACAAGATCTCAATTCCTCCCCTTGTTTCACTCATTTCTTTGTGATGGATATGTTCCTAACACCTTCACCAACAGAGGAATTATTTCTGATTCCATCTGGTTTTTGTCAACCCTAACTCTTTTTACAATAGACTTTTACCCATCTCATGCTGTTCCTGGGTGTGATGGAAGAATTTCCACCTCATCCATGAACAAACTTGGCTAATGCCTACAAGTCCTTGGATAAATCAAATTTATGCAAGTGCCTCATTTTTTTTTTCTTAGCCTTCAGGTCACTAACACAGCCTGGCAGTCTCTCCATATGCTGCTTCTTCAGGATTGTTTCTTACACTGGTTTGCAAACACATAAAGTTCTATAGGTGGGCAAGGGCTTTTAAAATAATTGTGCAGTAAGAATCCATCCAGATCCCAGTAAGAATCCATCCAGATCCATTCCTAAATCTCAAACTGTCTGTTTTTCTCATGCTAACCATTCCAGAAGCTATATGTCTTCTGCTGGACATCTGGTAAATAAATTCACCTGATGAAATGCAAGATTTCTTATCCCTATTTGTAAGCCACAATTTTATATTCTGCCTATTATTTTATGAGACCCAGTAAGTCCTGGAACCACATTGTTTGAAAGCAGAGGAAGAGCACCAGCAGCATTTTTTATTGTGATTCATTAGAACCAATCAATTTTGATGAATGTTGCATCTCAGACACAGATCTACAGCAGTCCTGGTTACCACTGGAAACCAGGTATTTAATGAGACAAAGAGGCACCTCTGGGATGCAATTCCTTTTATCCTGAACTCAATATTTCTTTTTCTTATCATAATATTTTTATTTGCAACATATATCCACAGGTGAGACAGCAAAACAGAGATCAACAAATGAAATAGAAAACTTCAGATTAAATAATAGATTTCCCCAGAGAGGAAAAAAAAATATTGTGTCTGAAATACCAGTGGAGAAACCTCATCTTCAAGATGAGAAAAAGCCACTGAATTAGAGAAAAGTGTGACCCATTTAAAAGGTCATCTAATCCCTCTTTTCTTTTAGGCAGGATAAACTAAAGCTACATTGCTTTTTTACAGATGTTTCATTAATCTCTTCTTTAAAGCTTCTGAAGACAGGCATTTGAAAATTTCTGTGGCAATTTATCCTTTGTGCTTAGGATTTACAGAAAATGCTGTCCCTGTAAATCTCCTTGGCAGTAATTTTAGCACATTGTCCTACTCCAGCAGACATGGAGAACACTTCAGTCCTTCCTTCTCTGCAGAACATTTCAGGAATTTGAAAATCATTCAGATACAACTTTCTAGATAAAAATTCATCTGGTTTTTAAAACTTTCTTGACAGGATACCGGTGTTATTTTACCTCTTTCACTGCCTTTGCTGTGGCTCCTTGAACTGCTCACAGTTTGGGAGTGAAATTGTGTGAAGAATTTATGCTGAGCTCTAGAACGTGCAAAATGGAGCAGAAGGATTATTCAGCTTATTTTAACATGTAATCCACTTGGTTTTACAAAAAAAAAAAAAAGAAGGACAATAATAGAAATCATAGAAATCACAGAATGGTTTGGGTTGGAAGGGACCTCAATGAGCATCTGTCTCATTTCACCCATGGCAGGGACAACTTCCACTATCCCAGGTTACCCCAAGCCCCATCCAACCTGGACAGGAACTCTTCCAGAGATGGGGCGGCCACAAAAAACGTTGGTTCATGGTTAGCTGGGATGTCCTGTGGTGCCTGATCCTTTTCTGATGAAATTATGCTTATTCTGCATCTTGCTCTTATGGAAATGAGGAGGACTTGGCTGTTGCTGAGGTACAGAAACAAAGAGAACTGAGATCACAGCAAATGCCCATTGGTTTGAAGGAGTAGAGCTCTGCTGAAGACCAAGAAAATTTTGAACAAATGATTGTTTGACTTCCCAGTGAAGGCATAATCACTCACACTACAATAAAACCCCAGTGCTACACCAGAAAGCAGATGGAGCTCCAGCAGGAGCTGCAGGAACTGCCCCCTCCATCCCAGAGGTGAACACCTCCCTGAGCCAGGTTTCTTGAAGCCAGAGCAATTCATTTAGAGCTACAGCCAAAGGTTCACGTCCCTGCAAGTGACAGATATTCCTTTGCCCTCAGAATTCCTGTCATGGTTGGTGATTGTATCATGAATGAGGTCTGTAAGTGCTGGAAGTCATGTGAGCAATGGGACTTGCAGCAGCAGCAGCACATTGTCATAATCCCTAAAACCAATTTATAGATTATTTAAATTTAAATTTAGGAGCTAGTCCAGCTGACCTTTCAATGGTGTTCTGTTTCATCTGAAGTTCCTAAATTTATAGAAGATTGTGTGTGTCAATGATAGTGGAGTTATTCTACTCATAGCAAACAGACCAAGTCACTGACATTCGAAACAAAAACCTTTTTTTTTCAGGTCAAAAGCACAGAAATAACCGAACAAAATCAATTTTCCTCTTCTGTCTTCAGCCTTTCCCTAATCCCTGAGGCAACAATGGCAAAAAACAGCTCGGGGAAGAATGTTCTGATGTAAACTGCTGCTCTGGGGATGGGATTGGCCATTAGCACCTCCTGCTTCTTCCTGCTCACCGTGGCAAGGACCTCCTCTGCCACCTCCACGGGGTGCACACCGTAGGACACCTTCCTGAAAAAGACTGCAAATGAGAGAGGAGTGAGAGCTGCAGACACACAGACAGAGAGACAGGCAGGTACTCTGAGGGAATGGTGTTAGAAAGGTACACAGCTGGTGAATCAGTCAAATCAGTTTAATTTCCATGCACCTTCAATCCCTTCCCCACTCCATTCTCCTCATCAGTATGTGGCCAAGATCTTTTCATAATTGAGGTAAAGTCCTTCCAGTCCCTAAGGGAAGGAGCAACCTGAGTGCAGTGGAATTGTCCCTATTGTGTTGCCCTGATTTTTTAAAGATTTTTCTAAGCCTTCTTAAGTTTACATTCCTGTAAGGAACTTTCTCAGACACTTTATGTTAATAACTCATTGTTTTGCATTCTTTTATGGAGGAGGAGAAATTTGATGGGCTGTTGGTTTGTCCAGTGTCACTGGAGAGGTGGCACTGTCACCCTCCAATCCACTGTCACTTTTGGAAATCTATAAATGTTGGAGTCAGAAAATAAAAAGTCCCTTTTTTACCTTGGAAAGAGCAGCAAGTCTGTGTTGAGTTGTTTCGTGTCCTATAGTGACACTTCTGTGCTCTCCTCCCCCTCCATTCCTGATGCCCTGATATATTTATTTTCTCACACAACATTGTCTCATTCCAGGCTCCTTCTCTTTTCAACAGGCCAATATTACCTCTATACAGAGGAATATAGAGGTACTCTATATAGATATGGAATATATCTATATATAGATATAATTCTAAATCTATATATAAATATAGAATATATCTGTACAAAGAGATATAAAATATCTCTTTCTTTTTGCTCCTCATGCCTGAATATAGAATATATTTACATATAAATACAGATTCTAGATCTATATGTAGATATAGAATATATCTACATAAAGAAATATGAAATATCTCTTTCCTTTTGCTCCTCATGCCTGTTCATCCTTTCTGTCATTTCCATCATTTTTCCTTTTTTTTTTAACCCTGGAAAAGCCTCCCTCCTGCTTTATGTGCCTCATCTTCATCCACCCAAACTTTACATTTCCAGATTGATGCCTCCCAGTTGCCTGGTGCTGGCTGGCGATGGTAGGAGCAGATGAAGGTTGGATTCACAGTGCTGACAGAAATATCAAATTCCTCCATTTCAGCTCGAAGACAATCAAAAAATCCTACAGCAGCATGCTTGGAAGCAGCATCTAAAAGCAAAAAGCACACATGTGCATGTTTAGATATATGCTTGCATGGAAGCAGGTGTATAATAAAGCACCAATGTTTGGGAAAATGAGCATGGAATGATGAACCAAAATGCATTTCTAAGGTAGCATTTTAACTATTTTCAATTGAGTTCCAATTGGAAAAAATTTCAGCCAAATACTGTAGTAATGGTAAATTTGGATGCAAATTAGCACTTTTAATAACCACTTTTAATAATCAGGGACTCCTCACAGCTTATGCATTAGAGTTTATGTTTTTGCAATGTATAACTTACAAGCTGCACGAAATGGAATTCCTATTTTCCCTTGGATGCTATTAATTAGAACAATTTGGCCAGTTCTTCTTGAGATCATATTGGGAAGAATGGCTGCAAAAAGAGAAATACAAGTAAGAGACACATGAGTAAAAGCTGATTTAATGAAAAGGAGCAACAGCTGAAGTGTAAATAGCACAAATTTAGTGAAGGTTGTCTCAATACTACAAGAAAAAGTATCCCAAAATCCAGTAGCTGGGAATTGTCTTCTAGACTTCACCTGAATTCTACATGCAGAGTTGGCTGCAGTATTAATTAACACACTTAATTGCCAATGTGCTTTAAGTGGTAACAGCAAAAAAAAAGAAAAAAAATATATAATTAAATACCTTTGGTTAATGTTATAGGTCCAAAATAGTTGGCATCCATTATCTTTTTATCAAGCTCCAGGGAAATGCTCTGCACTGCTCCTTTCACCTTCATGCTTGCATTGTTGATCAGAATATCCACACAGCCATAGCAGTTCAGGATTTCCTTGGCTACATCTCTGATGCAGCTTATGTCTGTGATATCCAGAAGAATCAGCTTTGGGGCATATGTCTGGTGAGCAAAAGACTCATTTCAGTGGGACTTGTTAGATACAAACTATATTTATATTTGTATTTGTATTTGTATTTGTAGTTATAGTTATAGTTATAGTTATAGTTATAGTTATAGTTATAGTTATAGTTATTTCTATTTCTTTATATTTATTTCTATTTCTATTTCTTTCTATTTCCTTTGATGGATGAGCTACACACACATGGGGACAGAGGGAAGGTAGGAACTGTTTGTTTTGCTACAGGTCATACAAATGGAGTTTACTTTTGCATGGTTTCTGCAAAACCAGGTTTTATCAGCTGGGGGACAGAGGAATGAACTTCAAGTTTTTTCCATTTACTGTATTAATTAGAGAATGTAATGCAGAACTTTTAGGCATACTTAATATTTCTCCCTAGTTGAATCTGTGCAGGCTAACATGAACACACGACTTTTGTGGTTATTTATGCAGATGAACGAAGCCCACTGCAAAAAAAAAGGGCAAATATTTGTAGGTCTGAAGAGCAATGGCTGCAAAATTAATGTGATACCTTCAGGAACACCTGTGCCCTGGAATAGCCAGCTGAATTAGTCACAGAAGGGAAGTTTGGCCAGGAGCCTCAAGAAACACCTGCCAAAGAGTTGGAGTCCTGCATCTCCTCTGTCAGTGGCCAAGAGGAAAAAGCAGTTTTCTTTACTTTTTTTACTCCAAATCCCTTCTACCTGGCACTTTATCCACAAACAGTGAAGAAGCTCAAAATGAATTTGATCTTTAGCCCTATCTCCCACTCCTCGAGCACACGAATGCTATCAAAACCTGGTGGCATTTCCTGTCATTAAATGAAGCATTTGGATCCCTTCCATCCACATGATCAGGCAAATTGCTCTGCTGAGGATTTCTAGCTGGGTGGCTTGTTCAGAACACAGGAGCACCCAGATGCTTCACAGGAATAGCTCAGGAGAGCAGGATTTTGGCATCATCTCTCTCTGGGCTGTTGCTGTCATTACCTGGGCGACCAAAGCCATCATTAACAGCAAATCCCATTTCTTGTGCATTTTTTTTTTACTGCATCTAAAATTCCATTCTGTCCCTGAGCAAGGTTTATCCCAGGCTGTGCATACCTACCATGCTGGGGTCTGTCACACTAATTAAGGCATCATACAGGGCTTCCAACTTTTCCCATGTCCTGCCACACAGCACAAGCCTTGCTCCTCCTGCATGAAACACACGAGAACATTCTAGGAGAGAAATACATAAAAAAGAATTAATTACAATAGTGGCGAATTGATTTTGTTTATTTTGCTTGAAATGGGATGCTGGTTTTGTTAAGGGTGGTGAATCCACGCTTTAAAATTCATTAATTTGAAAATAATAGGAGAAAAAAGAAAGCATTGGCTTGTGATAGTACATAGGTGAGGAATAAATTAAATTTAATGTAATGGGATAATGCCTGTGTTGAATGGGCAACAGAACAACCCCAGTGCTTGCTGTCCTCTAGGAAACATTTCCTCCAGATTTCAATACCCACTTGAAATCCAGTTATGCCAATCTACCCATTTTAGATTTCTTAAATGATCATGTTAGACTCTTAATATCTGTATGGAAGTATTTCTGGATCCACCCTTGTAGTTTTGCAAACCTGTGCAGCTGGAAGCTTTTATTTAAGCAATCTTTTTCATTATTTACAACAGTAATTTTAAGAATGCCTTCCATTTTCTTTTCTTTTTTCTTTTTCTAGCATAGAAGGATTTTTAATTTAATGCCCAAAGGAGTATTTGCCAGAACAATTATAGCAATATTTTCCCCATAAACAACAGTTGAGGCAATCTTGTGAAAAAAAAATAAAGAGAAAAAGACTTCTATGTGAACAGCAATAAAGGTGGAAAGGGAAACCAATGATGTTCTCCTCTAGAACTTTTCTGAGTTTCAGCACTCAGAAAAAACAGGAACTAGGTTTCAACAACAATCACAAACCATTGAAAACATCTTCAATCATCATAGATTTGTTTCTCTTTTTTAACTTTGCTGAATGTTGCCTTTAGTCCAGAAATTCTGGCTTGTAGGAAAAGAATTTGTCTGTTTCCTTAGAGCCCACACCCACAGCTGGCCCCTGCCCAAAGTCCCTTTTTGGCTCTCTTGGAGCCCCTTCAGGCACTGGAAGTGGCTCTAAGGTTTGCCTGAGCACCCCACTCTGCCAGCCTGGCATCTTTGTCACTTCCCCTGGACCAGGGGTGCTCTGTGGCTGAATCAGATCAGTTGTTTGAACAGGTAAATTATTGCACACCCTTGATGCCTTCAGTTTTAGCTTTTATGTTTTTCAGATCCATTAGTGTAGGACTCTGAAATCCATATAAAGTGTCACCTACTGCCTTCACATTTTGGTCAGACAGAAAAATCCCTCTGGGCCTGGGATCCAAGGACACCCTACAGCCTCAGGCCCCAAAAAGTACAAACAAAAGTGAATTGTGGGAGAGCAGACTGGGAGAATATGACTTCATTAGCTGAAGCTGTAATTGGACAATTAACCTCTGATATGCAATGGACCAAACTTAAATCTGTATAAAAAACTGGTGACCATCATCCATCCTGGGTGGAGGCTCTGCAAGGTTTCTGACTGCCCAAGGTGAATCTGCGGAAGGCCTTTAATAAATACTCACTTAATTCTCCTAACCTTGTCCAATATATATAATAAATATATAATATATACAATAATGTGACAGGTAGACAATATATATAAAATATATTTATCTTTATTAAATATATATATATATATAAAATACATATAATATATATAATAATAATATAGGTGGACAATATATATACTATATATATTTATTTATATATATATAATATATATAACGTACATATAATATATATAATATTAAAAGAGGTGGCTCTATTGCTCTATTGAGGCCTCCTAAAAAATCCCTACTTTATTCTCTAACTCTGTCCAGCCTCTGTTCTAAGCAGCCACTTTTTCCTTGTCCTCTGAAGTCACACTGCACAGAGCCAGGCAGCCCATCTGGAAACACTGGAGGAGTAATTTGGGTGATATTTAAAATATATTTAGAGGGGGAAGAGATAAAAACAGGGGAAAATGGGTGAGCATTGCTGTTCACAAGAAGCAGGAACTGTTGAAGTCTCTAAGGGCTGAAAAGGAACATGTAAAGAGTAAGGTGACACCTGTTTATGCAGCCACCCTGCACTGACAGCCTGTGAAATGAGATCTTACAGTAGCAACGTGCTAAAAATAGCACTCAGTGTTCTTCTAAAACCTCTCACTCTAGTGAATTAAATAAATACAAAGCTCTGCAGCTCCTACTAGTTAACCAATATACTATTTATATATTATATATAATAATATAATATTGATAATAAATATAAATATAAATATAATGATATAATTGTTATATAGATTATGTCAACTATATTCATTATAAATATAAACATATATGAAACATAAATATACATTAGACATATATAAACATATTAAACCTGCATAGACATTAAACACATATAAACATATATTAAACATATAATAAATAGAAAATATTTTATTATTATAAATAAAATATAAATAAATATTTATATAAATAGAAATATTTTATAAATAGAAATATTTATGATTAACTTCTGCTTCATCCAGCCAGTTATGAATGCACCCAAGGCAATGTGTGCATGTTTATCACCCCGAGGGTGGCTCTCTGGCTGCTTCTGTTCTGTGCCACTGAGAAGAAATGAGACAACTCACCCTTGCCCAGCCCAGAGATGGCATCTGTGATCACCACCACCTTGTTCTGCACTGCTGACTTGGACAGCAGCCACCTGACTGACTGGTAAATGTAAATAATTCCACTGATCCCCAAGAGCAGCAATGGCAGAGCAAGGACAGAAAAGAAACCCATGGCTGTGGGAAACAAAAGAGCACTTGAGAGTACAGCAATCACAATGCACATTGATTATTTTTCAATTATTCCAATGTTTTCTGATATAGAAAATCTACTGATCAGCATGCCAAAGCAGCAACTTGAAACAGTAGGGAGGTGATTTTCCAATCAATGGTGGAATGTTGTTTTTTAATGAACAGGGGAATGTTGTTTCTTTGTCTGTTTTCCTTGTCTTTTTATGGTCTAAGCAAATCTGGTTTCCTTTTATGCAAAATTACTGTAGGATGGCAAGACCATAATAAAATACACACACATATATATGTGTGTATATATATATATGTATGTATGTATAAATGTATGTATATTCTATTATGCCTTGAAGCAAAACATGAAATAAACACTGAACTTTTAATCACATTGCTATTGTTAGAAAACAGTGAAAAAGTTTTTAATCCAAATTTCAGATAAAACTCACAACACAAGTCTTTTCTGTTCTAAAAGACAGAGAAAACAGAATCACTTACCATGGCTATGAAGACTCCAGATACACACAGAGCATTCTATTGCATTTTTGCAAACTTTTTCATTGCAGACTTAATGAAGATCCTTCAGAGTTTCACAGAGCACTGATTTGTTGAGGCTGCTTGCCCTGAGTGAGAGTGGCTATGTATGGCTGGTGACAGAGGCACTTCAGAGTAAATTTAGCCTGCCCAGAGTGATCTGCATGCCTGACCTTCCCACCCCACCAGCCACAGAAAAGCTCCTGGTACAGAATCTACAGAATCAATTCACCTGCACAATGCATGCATTTCTAGCTGTTGTGAAAAATGTGTATTTTATAAAAATATATATATTTTATATATATATTTATATATCATTATTACATATAAAAATATATTATAAATTTATATAATTATATATTATTATATATATTATATCTTATATATTTATATAAAATATATGTTATATATACAAAATTATAGTTTATAATAATATATATTATAATTGGCAAAATTAAAAATTAATATTATATGTGTTATGGTTAGAAAGTGATGCTGTATTAATTTTCTTAAGAAGTGTGTTAAATATAGTTTTAGATTATAACATAATGTTAAAATGAAACATTTTAGGAAACCGAATAGAAACTATGCTATGCAAGATTGGTGTTTTTCACATAGCTAAAAAAACTATGACAGAAATAAATACGTTTTTCAATGCAAAATGGTCACAGTGTGCTGTAATGTACCTCAGTTTCTGTAAGCAAATGTAAAAACATTGAGTCGTGCCAGGCCACCTGCAGCAAGAGAGAGGAAATCCAATTTTTCATCATTCCTAAAGCCCCAGCTATCTTCTCTTACTTTTAAAGCATCAGCTTTTAATAAACAAATGAGCAGTTCCCTATCAGCAGCTGAGCCAGTTTGTTCCTTTTATGGAACATGATGTGTTGTTTGTTTAATTCAGTCAGGGCTCTGGAAACATCTTTCCTGGAAAGTTGAAACATTAAAAATAAATAAAAAAAAGCACACAGTAGAGATAGAGGATTTATACGAGTTCCAAGTGATTTGTTTCCAAATGAGCTACAATAAAGTCACAAGAAAAGTAAAAAAAGGAAGGAAAAAGTCAATTGAAAGAACAATATAGCCCACAGTGTGTAAGACTGTAAAGATAAAATGCTATCATGTCCATTAATATAATGAAAAATTGTAAAGGAAAACTGTCAGAGTCATCTGGGAAAATACAGATATGCAGTGACTGCATTAACCCAAACACCCAAATCTTCAAAAGCACAGAAATCTGAGTTTCAGAAACACCCGAGAAATGTGTTGCGCACTGCCACCTTCAGAGCGCTGCTGGGAACGCCAGAGGAACAAGGATATTTAAAATTGTTCTAGACGGTAATGCCTTGAGAAGGCTGCCCTAGAACAGAGGCTGGACAGAGTTCCAGAATAAAGCAGGGATTTATTCAAAGGATCTCCTCCATGGATGCACCTTGGGCAGCACCAGAGCCCAGCCAGGGCTGCACCCAAGACGAACCAAAATGGTCACAAAATGCGCAACCGATCACGGTGTCTCTCATTTTTATAAGTTCTAGTCCATTAGTTTATTTGATTTAATTGTGCAGTTACAGATTTAGGTTAATTAGTCCCATCCTTGCTGTTTTTCTCTCTTTATTCCACCCTTGTTTGTGTTCCTGGGCCTGCTGGAGCCGCCGCTTCCGGGTGCGGTCACGTGGGCAGCGCGTCATGTGACCGGCGGCGCTGCGGGCAGGAGGTGGGAGCGGGACGGGGCCCTGGGGTCACTGCGGGGGTATGGGGCCGTGCATGGGGGTGTGGGGTCACTGTGGGGCCGTGGGATCCTGCTGTGGGAATATGGGATCGAGGGGGCCCCGCTGTGGGGATGTGGGGTCACTGTGGGGCCGTGGGACTCCGCTGTGGGGATGTGGGGTCACTGTGGGGCTGTGGGATCCAGGGGACCCCGGTGTGGGGTCACTGTGGGGCCGTGGGATCCTGCTGTGGGAATATGGGATCGAGGGGGCCCCGCTGTGGGGATGTGGGGTCACTGCCGGGACTGTGGGATCCAGGGTACCCCGCTCTGGGGATGTGGGACCCTGCTATGGGGCTCTGGGGTTACTGCCGGGGATGTGGGACCGTGCTGTGGAGATGTGGGGTCACTGTGGGGATGTGGGATCGATAGGACCCCGGTGTAGGGATGTGATGGATGGGATCGAGGGGGACCCCGCTGTGGGGAAGTGGGGTCACTGCCATGGGATCGAGGGGATCGTGCTGTGGGGTCACTGCCGGGCTGTGGGATCCAGGGGACCCCGGTGGGGGCCGCGGGAGCCCCGGGGATGGCTGGGAAAGCCGCGCGGGTTAGGGGGGTCTGGGCACAGGGGATTGGCACCGGTCCGCAGGGACGAGCCCGGGGCGCCCCGCTCCCCTCGGTGCCGCCCCTGACGCGCCCGTGTCCCCTCCAGGCCATGGCCGCCCCCCGCCCTCCCCGGGTGGTGCCGGGCGAAGCCTCGGAGAGCGACTCGGAGCCGGAGCTGCTGGTGGAGACGGGCGGGGAGGCCCTCGGGGCCGGGCTGAAGGTGCCGGGCGAAGCCTCCGAGACGGACGAGGAGGAGGAGGAGGAGCAGGAGCAGAGGCCGAAGACGCCGCCGGTGCTGGCGGAGGAGCCGGCGGCCGTGTGGGGGGGCGGCCCCTCGCTGCTGCAGCAGCGGCTGCGGGAGGGGACGGGGCGGCTGCGGGGCGCGGTGGGCAGCGCCCTCCGGCACAGCTACGGCAGCGCCGCCCGCAGCCTGGGCGGGCTCGGCGGAGCCCTGGGCCGGGCGCAGGTGACCGCAGCTGCGGCCGCGCACTGCCTGCGCCTGGCCCGCCGCGATCTGCGGGCTGTGGCTGACACCATCGACATCGTCACAGCGTGTCACCTCCTGCCCGACATCCGCGGGCAGCTCTGAGCGGCGCCGCCGGGGCACCGCCTTCAGCATCCTCAATGAGTGGCACCAGCGGCGGCACCGACACCTGGCAGATATCCACGGGCAGCTGCCAGCAGCGCTGCTGTCCTCGGCATCGCCAGTACCGCATCTGCCACGGCGGGGTCATCACCGACAGGATCATCAGTGCAGCATCCTGCCGAGGGTGGAGTTGTGAGTCGTGTTTGCAGCATCCCATGCTGACCCTGAAGACCTCCTCACCACGGTGGCATCAGCACCAGTGCACTATGGTGACACCAAAGAGTGGCTTTGGCACAGAGGGCATCAGCCTGGTGCCCCAGGACCTGCATGATCTGGTGACATCTTCACTGCTGGTCTCCTGGCCAGCTGCCACCATCCCTGAACTGCAGCCTGGTGCTGGCTCGTCACCGTTGTCCCCAAGTGCCACTGTTTTATGTGACATGGAACTGAATAAAGCCGTGGTGGTGTCAGAGCCATAGTGAGGAGCTTGGCCAGCACTGTGAGGACAGTAGTGTTGCAGGAGTGGGCACAGAGGAGGGTGACACGGGTGCTGGTGTCACATTGCAGTGGCCTTTGATTCACTGGTAGCCCAGGGGACAAGATTGGTGGCCTGGGCTGTATCCCACATGTCCCCAAGCACTGGTACTGTCACCCTCTTGTGAAGTCCCTGGTGCCCTCAGCCCAAACACTGTGTCCCTCCCAGGGGACACTGCCCTCACCCCATCCCAAGAAGGACACACTGTGGGGCCAAACAAGGGTTTATTTGGGGGGACACTTGTACCAAAACGCCAGAGGACACAGGGAGAGGCTGTGTGTCCCTGGAGGGGTCACATGTGGGTGTTGAGGCTGTCCATGTACTCCTGCAGAGCCTGCAGCCGGGCATCAATCTCAGCCAGCTCAGCCGAGGCCTCCTTGGAGCGGTTCTCTGGGGAGGCAGTGCAGGAAAAAAGGATTAAAAATATCTGGCTTGGGGTGTCCCTCAAATATCTAGGGGCTCAGATGGGGCCTCACCTTTACCAGGACGCTTGCCAGCAGTCCTGCACATTGGCAGCTTGTGGCTGGCAGCAGGGCGAGGTGCCTGGGGGGGAGGTTGGGGTGACCATGGACCTCCTGGTCACCCTGCTTTGGGATGGAGGGGTGGGGGAACCCCAAAGGGGCAGCCACTCACCATACAGGGGCTGTTGCAGAGTGAGGTGCTCAGGGGTCTCCGTGTACGGGTCACTCTCCTGTCCCTGCCCAAGGAGGGGGGTTAAAGGGTGCTAGAAGGGATGCCCAAGCATCCTGCCCAACCCCAGCATTACCTGCAGGGCGTGGGCTCGGGGGCTTTGCTGACAGGGCTCCCTCCCTGGCGCCAGCTCCGGGAGCTTTCAGCTGCAGGGAGAAATGGGGATGGGGGGAAGTTGAGGAAGGAGCCCCAGCCTGCAGTGGGTGCACCCCCAACTCTCCTCCTGTTCCCCACTCACCAGACGAGCTGCGCCTGTGGCTCCTGGCCGGGCTGCTGCTGCCAGAAGCCACTCCACGCCGCTGGCTGCACCCAAGGGAGATGGTGGTAAGGGGGAACGTGGGGCTGAAGCAGGGAGGAGAGCCCCCAAGAACCAGGGAGGGATGTGGGGAGCTGTCAGCACCGCTTACTTTCTGAGCTCAGCCTCCTTCTGCCGGCGCTGCCGGGCCCTGACAAAGGCAGTGGGGTCGAAGCGTGGTGGGCGGGAGCCTGGCAGGGGGAGGCAGAGGAGGGGTTCAGGGTGAGGAGGGGGTGAGCTGTGTCCTGTCTCCACTCCTGGGTGTGTCCCCAAGTGTCCCACACCTGCAGGTGACAAGGACTTTGGCGAGGGGTGGCCTCGGCTGCTCCTGTGGCTCTCCAGGGATGCTGAGCGTCGCTCCTGGGCGCGTGGGGCTGGGCTGGCAGATTTCTGGCGGCTGCCAAGAGGACCAGCACCATCAGAGGGGGACAGGGGGACACCCCACAGTCCTGAGGGTCATCCTGCAGAGTGCACCCCGGCCTCACCCCCTCCTGCAGGAGGCCAGTTCAGCTGTCAAGTTCTTCACCCGCAGCTGCAGCTTCTGCTCTGACGCCTTTGCCTGGGCCAGCTTCGAGGGGGACAAAAAAGGCTCACTGTGCATCTGGCAGCCCCTGTCCCTCCCCAGAGCAGCTCCCACCCTCCCAGCCCACCTCTGCCGCCAGCTGCCGGTACTCGCGCTGGTGCCGGCTCTCTGCTGCCCGCTTCTCCTCCAGTGCCTGCCACAGCCTGGGGGGAATGCCAGGGGGTGCTCTGGGGGTTCCCTCCTCACCCTGAGAGACAGGAACCCCCAAACCCTTCCGGGTGCCCTGGCCCCACTCACGCATCCCGCAAGTGCTGGGTCTCCTCCAGGCGCCGCGCCCGGAGCTGCCCCAGCTGCTCCTGCAGCTCCCGCACCAGCGCCACGAGGTCCGGCCGGCCCGCGTAGGGCAGCGGCAGCGGGTAATGGATCCTGGAGGAGAGCGCGAGGTGAGGCTGGAGTCACTTCACCGTGACCCCTGCCTGGTGTCCCCTGTCACCTGTCGAACTCCACAGAGTAGACCAGGATGAGGTAGCGCTTGCTGTTGAGGGGTGAAGAGGTGGAAGGGGAAGGCCGGGTGACTGCCCCCACTTTCCGGCTATGCAGGGTCTCCAGGTCGGTGAAGGTGAGCAGCTCCAGGCTGACGGAGTCGCTGCTCTGCAGGAAGTTTGAAAAGCAGGAGGGCTCGGTGGGACACACACCCCACCCCAGGTACCCCCAAAATGCCGTGTAGGGGAGCAGCACGGCCACACCTGTGTCAGTGCCGACTCCAGCATGCTGCAGAAAATGCCAAACTGCTTGAAATTCCCCGTTTTGCGGGTCAGGTCCTCGATGACTGCGAGGAGCAGAGGATATTTGGTCAGTGGCATCCGTGGGAGATCCCCTCATCGCCCAGGCTCCCTCCAGCACTCACAGGCGGCATCGAACTCGCCCCTCCATAGGTCGCTGGTGCCGTGAGCCTCCACCTCCACCCTCAAGGTGCTGCGGGTCTGGGTCACCCGCACCGTGTGTGCCCCGGGCCGGAAAGCGCACTCGGCCTGCAGGTACCGCGGCTCCGCCATGGCGCCGGAGGCTCTGCGGGCACAGGGAACCCTTAGCACACCGGGGCACCCTTGGCATGCAGGGGCACCCCAGCAGCACACGGGGCACCCCAGCAGCACAGAGGGGAAAGGGGAGCCCGGCTGGAGGGCTTGGGACAGCTGAGCTGGGGTGGGGTCCGGGCTGGTGAGGGCCGGGCGGGAGCAGAATTACGGGGAACGGACAGGGTGAGAAGGGGAGCCCACAGCCCCACGAGCGGTGAGCAGAGCGGACCTCGGGGCTTTTGTTGACTTGGGCTCGGCTGGGGGCGGGCGCAGCGCGAAGGGGTGGAGAGAACACAGCGGAACAAAGGGAGAGCCATGGGTTTGGACCTGCTGCCTGCGGGGATCCCAGGGCGTGGCGGGGCTGTTCGGGGGGTACCGAGGGAGGGGAGCTGGGGGTGGCCGGGCCCGCGGTGCCGCTCAGCCCACAGGTACCGGGAGCAGCCGTGCCGCATCGGGGGAGCCTCACCGCCCGCCGCGATCCTCCGCGCCTGGCCGCGCCCCGCTCCGCCGCACCGCCACACCTCATTGGCTGGCCGCGCCACGCCCTGCCTCCTAATTGGCTGGTCGCACCACTCTCCGCCGCTCATTGGCTGTTGGCGCTGTCCGTCATCGCAATGCCGTTAGCCGCTCCGCCCTGCCCGCCAGCCTCCCGCTGCTATTGGTTGTCAGGCAAAGCCCGCCTCCTGCTTCCGCTGCGCTATTGGTTATTGGAGCTGTCGCTCATTTTGGGGCAGAGGTGGAGCCACGCCTGCCTGTATAGGCCCCGCCCCTTCTCATGGTCCCTGAGGGACCTACCCCCCATTAATCATGGCCGCGGTCCGCTCTGACGGGAGATACGGAACGGGGCGGGTCACTGGGCCTGGGGCAGGAGGTCTGGGCTGGGTATGGGGCAGCACAGAACCCCAGGTAGTGCAGGAGGGCACCGACAAGTTGTGGAGCAACTGCACCTCGAACCTGTTTTTATTAACCAGTGAGAAGCTGGGGGATGCCCCTAGAGGCCGCAGGACTCCACTAGAGGGCCCCAATGTTTGGGAGGATCGCCCCCCAAATTGCAGACTTTCCCCCTGAAATGGTTGGAAGGGGCAGCCCCAAGGCTCCAGATCTGCCCCAGAATGTTTCAGGAGGTTGGCCCCCATAAAATATTGGGGAGGAGAGCAAATACAGCACTCCTCAGCACACCCCAAAACTGCCCCTGGGACTTCCAGCAGCCTTTCTCAGGCAGAACATTGTCTGTGGGTGTGTCTGTGCAGTGGGTGACACTGAGGGCATTGTGAGCACCCCAGGTCAAAATTGGGGCCTTCAAAATGACCCTCTGGGCCCTCTAAATGACTCTTTGAAAGTTTAAAAACATAAATCTTGGAATGTATAAATGTGGTTTTGTAGCATGAAAATGCCGGTTTGGACCTTAAATGGATTATTTGGTGATTTAAAATCACCAAAGCACCGGTGCTGATTTCCTTACTTTTAAGGATTGCATTATGTAAATAAAGGTTTGAAAAGCTTGGGGCTGAATCTGAAGAGTAACCCTCTGGACCTGAAGCACAGGCAGAGGCAGGACGAGAGGCACAGGGCACAAATCCAGACCCAGAGTGATTCGGGAGATGTTTTTTACTCTGGGGGTGACTGAGGCTCCCTGGGCAAGTTCTGAGCTCTCCACCTGGGCAGCACGAAGAGCTGGTGGTCACCCTGGGGCTTTCCTCGCACCCCAGCACACCCTGAAGGGCCTTGCAGGGACAGAGGAGTCTTAAACTCAGATTATTAAAGCTTTAGTTTTGGAGAAATCCAGCAAAGTTTAGAATTTCTGAAAATCCAATTTCTAGCTGCCACTGCCCTGTTGGCAATGGCGAGTGGCTGCAAATAGAGGCTATTTTCTGTGGGAAAAAGAAGTCATTTCCCCAGGGCCTGGGCATCAGATTAAAGGTGAACATGAAGGCTCCACAGTGGTGGTCACAGATAAATAGGGCCAGGAGAGCAGCTCCTTTAAAAAGGCCTTTATTAAAGACAGCTCTGGGTGGACAACCCAAGGAGTTGCACACACCGCCACTGCTCCCACAGGACGACACTGAGGACAAGGATGAGTGCAACTTTATCTTTTGGGAGAGCTGGGGCTTCCATCCTCACAAAAGTCCTTAGGAAGACGATGTTGGCTCATAGTTTAGAGGTATCCTCCAAGCTGAGTACTCTGAAGGTCTGGTGGCAGGACAGAATCCGGCTCTGGTCAAGGGTGGGCGATTTAGTGTGGTTTTGCTGGGTTAAAGTCATAGTTTATGTGCTGGTTTGTTGTTTTGAGAGGGTTCATACAGTTCCCACAGGCTCTCATTTAAATTCAGTCCGGGTGCAAGTCCTCCTGGGAGCAGGGGAAGTGGTTCCCGACGGGAATAGATACAAATCCGGGGTGAGACAGAAAGGGCTACAAATACAGAGTATGACAGGGAGAGCTACAAATCCAGGGTAAACCAGTAACACTTAACAGCGGCAGCTAAAGGCAAGTCCTAGAACTCTAACACTCAATATTTACCAACAGACCGACACTTCAAATTAAGACCCTATCAACGTCATTAACATCAAGTAGCAATTACTACTGTGAAAAAGCGCTCTCATCTCCCGGGTTTCATTTCTCACAGCCGTGCCCCCCAGGCCAGCGTGTGCAGCCTCCGGGCAGCCTCGCTGAGCCGCCCGCGGTACTCGAGGCGGCGGTGCAGCCCCGGGGGCACGGCCGCCAGCCCCCGCAGCAGCCCCCAGCAGCCCGCAGCGATGGTGCCCGTGGAGTCGCTGTCGCCGCCGTGCAGCACCGCCCTGGCACACAGCTCCTCCCAGCTGTCCCCCGCTGCCAGCAGCGCCTCCAGCGCCACCATGGGCGCGTCGTGGCCGCTGCGCCCCGGCCAGGCGTCCAGCGCCCAGCCCAGGTACTCTGTGTCCCGCTCGGCTGGGGACGGCAGCGATGGCACCCGCGGAGGGCCACCGCCTGCCAGGAGCCCGCGGGACTCCAGGTACCTGCAGAGACATGGGGACATCGAGCTCACCGGGGACACTGCTGTCACAGGCAATGGGGTAAGCAGTGACGCTGGGGGTCACTGGGCTGTGGCTTTTCAGCAGCCCCTGTGACCCCAGATAGCTGTGGGGACACTGGGGACAACCAGGAAACCTGGGGGGTGGCGAGGCACTGGATACCAGTACCACCAAGAACACGAAATGCCCCAGGAGCCCCAGGGACACAGAGGTCACTGCCCCCAAGGATGGCACCTTGGGACACTGGGTGCAGCAGGGACAGACTGGGCATCAGTCAGGGTCAGCAGTGGCACCAGTGACACTGCTGCGATGCCTTGCCAGGACCATCAGAGAGCCTGGCTGGCACCAGTGGCATGAATGGATCCCTGAGCCCTTTTCAGTCTCCTCCCCAGCCCTCCCTGTGCTCCCGGTGTCCCCCCAGAACCCTCCCAGTGCCTGCTCACCGGTGCCACGCCTCTCCAAAGAATGGCCAGGCAGCAGCATTGTCCTCCACAGCCACCCCGGTGCCCTCCACGTAGGCCCGTGCCAGGGGCAGGACCCGCAGCAGCTCAGCCCCCCAGTGCTCTGGGGGTTCACCCCGAGCCCCCAGTGCCCCAAAGAGGGCCACGGTCAGTGCTCCAAGGTAGCCTGTGGGGACAGGAGTTTCAGGGGGGTTCTGCTGTCCCCTCCTGCCCTCCCCTGCCAGGCTGGCACTCACCAGTGGGGTGGTGGTGGGTCATGCGCCCGCTCTCGATGCTCACCCGGATCAGAGTTGGCAGCTCTGAGGCATGTGGGTACCTGCACTGGCATCAGACCAGTCCCCACACCCCTGCTCCTGTACCTCCAGGAATGTCCCCATTCCCATACCACCAACCTTTGTCCCTGCTGTGCCCATTCTCCCAGCCCCATCACTTCCACATCCCACTCTTACCTGCTCTGTGACCTGTGTCCCCCTTCCCTATTGCTATCCCCATGTTCTCCGTCCCCAGCCTCCCAGCTCCAGCACCACACGTCCCCAAGCCCTGGACCTTGTCCTCTCCAGCTCCACCAACCCCATCCATGTCATCCACCCCACTCCTCTCCCTCTGACATCCTCATGTCCCTCTTACCCTACTCCCATCCCTTCACATCCCCTTCCCTCCAGCTCTGACACCCCCATTTCCCCAACCCCAAACATCCTCACGTCCCCACTCCCCCAGTTCTGACACCCCTTTATCCCCATCCCGTGTCCCTCCCTGTGTTCACCCTTCCACTCATTCTGACACCCCCACATCCCTGTCCCCACGCCCCAGTTTTGACACCCACATCCTTGTCCCTGAGTGTCCCCAGTGTCCCCAGGTGTCCCTGTGCCCACCTGAGGCCGATGGCCAGGCTGCGCATGGCAGCCCCACAGCCGGTGCCGCGGGGGTTGAAGGGGATGCGGAAGCCCTGGGGTTCCCCCGGCCGCAGCTGGGAGGTGCCTGGGGAGGGGGACACGGGGGTGTGAGGCTCCCTGAGCCCCCCTGCCCCTCCCTGGCTCCTTGGGCCCTGCTCACCTAGGATGCTGCTGGGTCCGGGCTTGCGTCCCTCCATGTCCCCCATGGCGGCCACGTAGCGGCGAGCCAGCTCCTGCAGGAGGGGCTCCCCCTCCAGGCCTGTGCAGGGTGGGAGTGAGGAACCCACCCAGGTTACCCAGGCTGGCAGGGAGAGGCCCCATGAACCCCCCAAATATGAAAGGGGGGAATAAGATCCCCAAAAATGTGGGGAAAGGGAACACTGCCCCACAGAGCCTCCAAAACTGGAGGGGAAGCAGGATGAGTTTAGTGGGGAAATGGGGAATCTTCCTGAGCACTGCAGACTGAGAGAGGTTCCCAAAGTGGGAGGGGGAAACGTCCCCATCTCCAGCACCCAATATAGGAGGAAAGGGCACATAAATGAGGAAAACCACATAGACACACTCACAGTCCCCATGCCACCCCCATCTAGAGGAAACAAGGATACACATCCCCCCAAGCCTCCTGAAAACCCCTAAAAAGTGGGGGAAAGTGTAATAAAGATGCCCCAAAGGCCCCCACAGAACTGGACAATCCCAGCAATCCTCCAATTGAGCCAGGGATATCATGGGGACCTCCCTGACACATCCCAGGCTGTAAGGGGACACCCAGACACCAACCACACAGCCCAAGGAACACAACAGAGACCCCCCACTCCTCAGGGGATATACAAGGACACCCCCTCCAGTGCCAGCCTGGGGCACAACGGGCACCCCAACCCCATGAACCCCTCCCTCTCGGTCATGGTGTCCCCCACCTGTGGCCAGCCCCTCGGCGGTGGCGAGGTGCAGCACGGTGTCATCGCTGACGGGCCACTCGGGGGGCTCCAGGCTGATGGCTGCCAGCCCCCCCAGCTCAGCCAGCTCGGCGTGGATCTGGGGGCCCGAGGTGCAGTACTCCCAGCGGGCCCCCCGATAGCCCAGGGCATCCCCGACCCCGCTCAGCACCATGGCTGCCTCGTAGGCCTCCACCGAGGGCACCCTGGGGGGACAGAGGGCTCAGGGGGTGCCAGGGTGTTCAGGGGGCACCCTGGGGAACAGAGGGCTCAGGGGTGCCAGGGGGTGCCTTTTCTGAACATAGGGCTCAGGGGGTGCCAGGGGGTGCCAGGGTGTTCAGGGGGAACCTGGAGGGAACAGAGGGCTCAGGGGTGCCAGGGGGTGCCATGGTGTACCCAGAGGGAACAGAGGGCTCAGGGGGTGTTCAGGGGGTGCCAGGGTTTTCAGGGGGCACCCTGGGGGAACAGAGGGCTCAGGGGGTGCCAGGGTGTTCAGGGGGTGCCCTCTCTGAACAGGGGGTGCCAGGGTGAGCCCTCTCTGAGCAGAGGATCCAGGGTGAGCCCTCTCTGAGCAGAGGGCTCAGGGTGTTCAGGGTGAGCCCTCTCTGAGCAGAGGGTTCAGGGTGAGCCCTCTCTGAGCAGAGAGCTCAGGGTGTTCAGGGTGAGCTCTCTCTGAGCAGAGGGTTCAGGGTGTTCAGGGTGAGCTCTCTCTGAGCAGAGGGTTCAGGGTGTTCAGGGTGAGCCCTCTCTGAACAGAGGGTTCAGGGTGTTCAGGGTGAGCCCTCTCTGAGCAGAGGGCTCAGGGGTGCCAGCAGCAGGGGAAGCCCCAGGGATCCCATGCACTCACCTCTCCTCCATGGTGCAGCAGCTGGGAACGCCTGTCAGGGTCAGGGCACGGGGCCAGTGCTGGCCAGGGGCCCTTAAGGGGACCAGAACACCCCGGGGATGTGGGGTGCAGGGCTGCTGCCCCCACAGTGAGAGGGAGAAGGCAGGGAGGGACTCCAGGGGCAGAGGGAAAGAGAGGCTCCAGGGGCCCCAAATCTCTTCTCAGGGGCAAAGCTTTAAACTGTGGGAACAAAGCATCCTCTGAGGGTACAAAACCTAACTTCAGGGTTCAAAGTGTTTTCAAAGCTGAATTTTCAGCCAAGCCATTTTTTAAGACCCAAACCTTGTTTTGCAGGGTCTAAAACCCTCTTTTACCACTCAAAGGTTCCACTGGACTGCCTGAACCCCTCTAATCCACTGGACTGCGTGAACCCCAAAGCTTCACTTCTTGGGGCAAGAGAGGTTCACCTCCATTGCAGGGTCCACAAGGTCATTTGTAGCATCTCACCTATTAATTTTTTTCATGCCTAAAGCCTCTATTTTGGGGCCAAAATCCTAATTTTTGGGCTCCCAATCTCTCTTATATTAGCTGTTGCTTTTTTTAGGGCACAGAGTTTCATCTTTTGGATCCAAACCCTCATTTATTGGACAGAAATCCTGCCTAGGCTACAAATCCACATTGGGATGGTCCTAAACCCCATGTTTCCTTCTGAAGCTCTTAGTTCTGGCTTCCTAATCAGGCTCCTTTTAGGCTACAAAGTCTCATTTTTAGTATCCAAAGAATGTTTCAGCTCACAACTTCTCTTTTTGTGAGTTCCAAGCAAGGCTTTTCCTCTCCAAAGCCTTCTTTTCAGGCAATTTGGCTCTTTTCCCAGCTAAAAAAACCCAAACAAACAAACAAAAAAAACCCAACAAGCAAACCCCTGTTCTTTCTTGCTTGGTCACACTCTACAGAAATTAAAGTGCTACCTCAGACAGGTTTGGTCCTGAAGGCAAGTTTACTGTTTCATAACCTCCAGGTTGATGATCATGAAATAACAGAATTCTCAGTAATTGGTGAAACCAGGAGAGGCACCAACAAAACTTCTGGAGGGCAGACTTTGACCTTTTCAAGAAGCTGATTTGCAAACTTCCTTGGGAAGCAGCCCTTAAAAACAGAAGGTGTCCAGGAAGGATGGATGTTCTTCAAGAAAGTCATCTTGAAAGCAGAGCAGCAGGCTGTCCCTGTGGGCTGGAGGAGGAGCTGTTGGGGGTGACAACAGGCCTGGAGGAGCAGGGAACTCCTGAAGGGACTCCTGTCCCTCGTGTGCCAGCCTCAGAGTGGGCAGGGAGCAGCTGGCAGGGCTGGGCAGGTTTCTGCAGTGTCTGAGGGGTCCCTTACTGGGGGCAGCACTCACAGAGTCAGGGTGTCACTGACACCTTTTATGGAAAATCCTTTCCTTAGGATCTTTCCTCCTGAGAAGCTGAGAGGCCTCAGGAACAAAATGTAACCAATGGTTATCTGCTGCTGTGGGATGCAACAGATGCATCTGGGATTGGGCTCATGTGGTTGTTTCTCATTAATGGCCAATCACAGCCCAGCTGGCTCAGACCCTCTGGTCACTCACAAGATTTTATTATCATTCCATTCCTTTCTATTCTGTCACAGACATCTTTTATGAAAATTCCTTTCCTTAGGATTTTTCTTCCTGAGAAGCTTCAAGAACAAAACGTAAACAGTGATTATCTGCTGCTGTGGAATGCAACAGGTGCATCTTTGATTAGCCCACATTAGTTGTTTTTAATTAATGGCCAATCACAGCCCAGCTGGCTCAGACTGTCCTACACACAACTTTTGTTATCATTCCTTCTTATTCTATTCTTAGCCAGCGTCCTGATGAAATCCTTTCTTCTATTCCTTTAGTATACTTTTAATGTAATATATATCATAAAATAATAAATCAAGCCTTCTGAACCATGGAGTCAGATCCTCATCTCTTCCCTCAACCTAAGACCCCTGTGAACACAGTCACACTATTCCTTTCAAGCCTTCTGATGAAATCCTTTCTTCTGTTCTTTTAGTACAGTTTTAATATATCATTTTCTTTCACTATAATATATATCATAAAATAACAAATCAGCCTTCTGAAACATGGAGTCAAGATTCTCATCTCTTCCCTTTCTGGCCACATCAGGGCAGTCTGCTGGTGCTCTTTGTGCAAGCTGCTCCCTACTAGAGACACTTTTGGTACTTCCTGCACTCCTCTTCTTCCTCTCTGGTGTTGCACAAGTCCCATCACCTGCTCCTCCCTCCTCCAGGCTGACAATCTGCCCTTGTCCCCTCTGTGGTGGCACGAGTCCCCTGACCCAAGCACCGCTCCTGGTGTCCTCTGCCAGCTTGCTGAGCGTCCTCTCTGCCCCAGCATCCAGTTAGGAAAGACATTAAGGAGGACCAGCCCTGACCCTTGGGAGGTGCTGTTTGTTCCTGGCTCCATACCTGTCATGGTGTCACTGGGCAGCCCCCTCAGGGCCTGCCCTCAGCCCTTTTCAGCCCCTGCTGTCACATCCAGCCCACGTCCCTTCCAGGGACTTAAACTCCATGTTTCAAATTGCTGGATGGGCACATGCAAGCACACAGCTCCCAAAATCCCATCACACAAACATCACACTGTGGGCATTTCCAGCAGCTGCCTCAAAACCTACAAAGAAGGAAACACCCTGTAAATTATTCATACCATGTCACAGCCCAGCAGTCAGAGGCATGATGGTCACTGGAAATTGTCATCAGGCTCAATAAAAACACAAGATGATGTGTCAGGGAATTCTTTATGTTTTATTCTTGCCATCACTCTGGCAACCAGCCAAATATTTAGGCCTAAAAGATGTTGGCTAACAAACCCTTAATTTCTACATTAGGCTTCCACGAGTGGTGGCTGACAAGCCCTTAGTTTTGTATAGAACACTTTAATGATTTCTCAGCTCCTCAGAAGTGCTGGCTAACAAGCCCCAACACACTTCCACCAGCTCCCACAACAAACCTCAGTGTGGAGCACGGGGTAGAATCATTGCCATGCTTTGCCCAGACAAAGCAAGGGAGGAGGTAATAAAGGCAGAAAAGGGAGAGAGAGAACAAAGCTCATCACCAGTCCATAGATCCCATGTTGGTTCTACTGTGGATGGTCTGGAGCAGGCATTGCAAGACAAAAAAAGCCAGAGAGAAAGAGGAAAAAGAGCCAGGGGTGTCAATTGGCTTCCTTTTATAGTTAACTTGGTGCCTACCTCTGACACTGACTAAATGTTTTGTGCTGTTTTCTTCATGCATGCACAGCCAGCTCTTCTGGGAAGTGAGCATGAGTGTCAAAGCAGAGCAGGAATTTGCCTCAGTCTTCTCCAATGACCTTTCCTATTGTAATAATCAGAATGTTTGAGACAAAACATGCTTAGATCTGGTCCTCCACAGGCCAACAAGGGCTTTTAATTCTGGCTTTGGCTTTTCTGCCTGTTGGTTCCAAACAGGTGGGACTTTGTTCCCTTCAGATGCTGTGCTGCTGCAGCATCCAGGCTGTGCTTGTCTGACATGCACCTCTGGGATGCTCAGAGCTCCACACTGACAGGTAAGAGTTTGTGATCTCCACAACCTGGCTCCAGAGGCTGTAGTCCTGCCATGAGGAGGACCTGCCCAGCTCCCTCTCTACTGGCAAGGCTTGCACCCAAGCAAGGCTTGGTGCAGGCACCTCCTGGCAGATCCTGTCAGAGAGCCCTGCAGCTGTGGCACTCCTGGGAGCATGGTCCAGGCCTAAAGGACTGCTTCTCTTCCTCCTCCTCCCTGTTAAATTGCCACCGTTGGTGCCGCTCATGATCCAGCTGCAGAGATCACTGCCCCACTGTGGGGATCTGCTCCTGGCTCTCTCCCTGGCATGGTTCCTCTGGCTGTGCATCACTTTAATCCTGCCAGACACAGCCTGTGGTGCTGGAGAACCTCCCTGGCCCAGCATGGAATGGGCATGTGCTGGTGCTGGTGAGGAAGCTGTCGTTTCTCTCATCTTCGAATCCGAGCACCTGGAGGAGAAAAGAGTTATCTCTGCTTCAGGCATTCCTTGTAGGTTCCTCTGGGACTCAGTCATTTTCTTGGAGCAACAGAGAGATTTCACCGAGGTCACCAGTGGTGAGTTTAATTAAAGTCCTCCCACCATGTCTGCCACTGTCAGAGTGAGTCCTCATCTTTTTACCCCCTATGGCCTCCACTTCACAGAATCCTGGAATTTGGATGAAAGAAATCTCATTCCAACCCCCATGCCATGGGCAGGGACACTTTACACTATCCCAGGCTGCTCCAAGCCCTGTCCATCCTGGCTTTGGACACTTCCAGGGATCCAGGGGCAGCCACAGCTGCTCTGGGCACCTGTGCCAGGGCCTCACCAGCCTCACAGGGAAGAATTTCTGCCTAATATCTAAACTAAATCTTGCCTCTTTCACTTTAAAATCATTTCCTCTTGCCCCATCACTACACTCCCTGCCAAGGAGTCTCTCCCCATCTTTCCCAGGGGCTCCCTTTAAGTCCTCTTCTCTACAGGAGTCATCTTCAAAGAGAAGACAATAGAGTTTGCACAGGGCAGCACCCTAAACCCCAGCAGGGAAAAGGAGGACTGGAGTGGGATAGTTCAGAAGTGATAGCATTGAAGGGTGCAGGAAGGAATTGTCTCCTGTGGCAGAAACACTCAGGAGGATGAGGAGACAAACAGCTAATTCAGGATAAGGAAATGTTTTCACCCTAAACCCCAGCAGGGAAAGAGGAGGACTGGAGTGGGATAGTTCAGAAGTGACAGCACTGAAGGGTGCAGGAAGGAATTGTCCCCTGTGGCACAAACACTTAGGAGGATGAGAGGACAAACAGCTAATTCAGGATAAGGAAATGTTTTCACCCTAAATCCCAGCAGGGAAAGAGGAAGACTGGAGTGGGATAGCATAGGAGTGACAGCATTGAAGGGTGCAGGAAGGAATTGTCCCCTATGGCAGAAACACCCAGGAGGATGAGAGGACAAACAGCTAATTCAGGATAAGGAAATGTTTTCTGGCCACACGATCCTGGTTCTTACCTGGCATAAAACAGCAAGTAGGCTTGCTGCCCTAGAACTGTGTGGATGTCACAATTATCCACAGACTCATCATCCATCTTGTACCACAGCCCATTGCTGGCCTGCAAGGAAAGGCACCCAGCTCTGGGGAGAACTGCAGGGTTTGTCTGGGTCACAAATGGCACAGACAAAAGGATCTACAGATAACAGTGACATACCCCATGCTTTTTCAGAAAGCTAATAACAATTTTATCAGGAACCCATTCCTTTTTGTACTCTAGTTAGCTTCAGGAGGACCTGATTGGTCCTTTAATCAAAACACTGTGACTATGGCTAATTAAGAAACCACCTTTTTGGTAAACAACCTTATGAGGAAAACAGCTTATTACAAACAGCACCTGTGGGTGGTTTCCATTTGATTATCATTATTTCTCTCCAGCTCCCTAAAGCCTCCCAGAGCAACTCATGGGAAAGCTTATCTAGCTTTCTCTCTCTCTGACCAGACTGTCACATCCACATCTCCACAGCACCAAAGGCAGAAAACTGCCAAACCAGGAGTACACAAATCCAGTCAAGCCCCAAAGGAGACCTTCTCCCCCCAAACCTTGGCTGCCAGTAACTCTGCTGGGGAGGTTTGTCTTTCCCAACACACAGGAGGGGAGTTGCTCTTTACCTTTGCATAGCACAAGAAGTGTCCTTCAAGACAGGTGTCCCCACTGTGGACCACGATGGCATAAAGGGAGCAGAGGAGGGGTTCTCCAGCTGGGTCTGACATGTATGGCCGAAGGTCCAGGTACTCAGGATACTCCACAAACTGCAGAGAGACCAAGAGGGCTCAGACACGATCCTCAGCTACCACAGTAAATATCCCTCAGCTTGTAATGGCTTGGGTGGCAGCAAACTGCTCTGGCAGAGGTGCTTTGGCTGAGAACAGAGTCCAGCCTTGTCTTTTCATGGGAATTCTCCTCTGCCCAGAAGGGAGCACAAGAATTCCAATGTGAGCATCTTGTGGCAGAGTTTTGGGGAATCCTCTGCTTTGGAAAGAGAAAGTTTGCACTCCACTTGCTTGCACACCTTGCTGATCTTTGTGCCAGTCCACTGGTCAGCCCTTTCCAGGCACAGCGTGAGGACTCGGGGTGCACGATGGACTGTGACCTTCTTGGAGGCAGCAGCTTGCTTCTTACACCTTGAAACCAAGCACAAACCAAGTGCTGAAACGCACCCCATCTCCCCCAAGAAGGCCAGGCAGCCTTTCCCCTGTCTCACACATCCTTGTGCTGTTTTAAGGTTATTCAGAGGCATATTAAAAAAGTTGTGCCTTGTTATTGTGCATTCAACCTCCTTGAGAAGATGAGTTCAGTGCCATGCAGCCCCTCATGCAGGACCTGGTGTTTTTGTGGCATGTGGAATCATCTTACTTGCTACATCTGAAGCACTCTGTCTGATCCAGCTGCTTGGCTGTCACACAGTCCTCCAGAACTGTGGTGAGGGACGAGGCTGCCTGGAGGAGGGAGAGAGGAGCTGCAGGAAATTCTCTCACCCAAACACTTGCCACGACAAGAAGACTGAGGCAGCTGATGCTGAGGAGGACTAAGGGTGTGACAATGAACATTTCCCTCATGTCCCAGGGGCTCCCAGTGTCCCCTCTGTGTTGGCACCACTCAGTTCAGCTACCAAAGGCAGGCAGGGGTGTGACTGTGTTCACAGGGTCTGAGGATGAGGGAAGAGAGGAGGATCTGACTCCATGTTTCACAAGGCTGATTTATTATTTTATGATATATATTATATTAAAACTATACTAAAGGAATAGAAGGAAGGATTTCATCAGAAGGCTGGCTAAGAATAGAAAAAGAAGGAATGATAACAAAGGCTTGTGTCTCGTACAGAGTCCGAGCCAGCTGGGCTGTGATTGGCCATTGATTAGAAACAACCACATGAGCCCAATCCCAGCTGCACCTGTTGCATTCCACAGCAGCAGATAACCATTGGTTACATTTTGTTCCTGAGGCCTCTCAGCTTCTCAGGAGGAAAAATCCTAAGGAAAGGATTTTCCATAAAAGATGTCTGTGACACAGGGGGATCAGCAGTGAAAACTGATCCTGCCTGCGAGCCTGGGAGCCAGGTGAGTGTTGAGGGAGGGCAGAGGGAAGGAGTGGGAGAATATGCCAAGGGTGCAGGGGGGTTAATGATTGCTGGTCCTGCCCAAAGCAGCACCATGGGGAGAGCAGTGCCATGGCCTCTGCAGGACACTGAGGACTCTGTGCTTCCCCCTTCCCACTCACCACCAAGCTCCCTTGTGCTCTTAGTGTAGGTTTTTAAGACAAATGCTTTGGTTCTGGAAAGCTACAGGGGCCTTGGGATGTCTTGAAGCTCAGTTGCAAACCTCTTACTCTGATATCCAAAGAGACATCCAGGAAGGCCTTGTAGGAATCGACAACTGCTTGGCAACTCAAGCACGTGACTGGAAGGAAAATCAAAATTCTGAGTGAAATTAATTGTCTGTTCTCGTGGGGTTTCCTACACCAGCTATCACAGCACCAGCTGCTTGTCAAAGGTGGACAGAAGGGCACAGACAAGCCAAATAAAGCAGCAGTTGTGGAAAACTACCTCTAGATTTCATGAAGCCCCCAAATATTTGATGCACAACGGTCGTTTCTTGTGAAGAGACATCCAAGCTGGAAATAAATGGCAAGGCAGAGTCACATCCTCTGAGGGTTTGGCACTGAAAGGTCTGGACATCAGTTTTCCTTGATGGGAGCACATCAAGGAGTCCAGTGGGGCTGGGAAAACTGAAACTTGCAGTTTGCTGGTGCTTACTGGCAGCTCAGACAAGCTCTGTGCATGGCATCGAGCGTGCAGCGCAAGAACTCGTAGGCGTTCTCCTGCCTGCCATACTCAAACTCTTCCCCTATGACTGAGAAAGAATTTACTAGCTCTCCCCTAGAAGGAGGGAAGACAAAGAAGAAAACCTCTTGGAGTGCCCGAAACAACTTACATTTGAGGTCCCTGAGGACAGCTCCAGGCAGGATGGCGGTGGCTGAGGAGCACAGGACCTTCCTGACGTGTGCTTCCATGGTGCACATCATACAGAAGCCTTGCTGCTGGCCTGAACAGGGGAGGGAGCAAGGAAGGGAGGGACAGAAGCTTCCTAATGGAGATCTTGAAGTTCTAAGAACAGTCTCCACTTCTTTACTCCCCCAGCTGCCAGTGTCCCGACAAGCCCAGGACATCTGAGTCCAAAGAAAACATAAATGTTTCTGTGCAGAAATGTTCTGTGCAATAAGGCAAGTGAGTTCAACTTGCAGGGGTAGAAACCTGGGGCTAGAAAGAGGTGCACCTTGATAGGACAAGCATCTTTTAGATGATGCTCAAAGGACATAAGCTCATGGGGCTGACAAAGAAGGGCTGCTGTTCTCCTAAACCTGATTCCAGGTTCTGGGAATCCTCGGGATGTGCCCAAGAGATTTACAAGGAGATGTTCCTAGAAGCACTCACAGAAATGTTTCTGTGCAGAAAGATTCTGTGCAATAAGCCAAGAGAGTTCAACTTGCAGGGGTAGAAACTTTGGGCTAGAAAGAGGTGTTCTGCTGAAGGTGAAGCCCCTTGATAGGACAAGCATCTTTTAGCTGATGCTCAGAGGACATAAACTCATGGGGCTGACAAAGAAGGGCTGCTGTTCTCCTAAACCTGATTCCAGGTTCTGGGAATCCTTGGGATGTGCCCAAGAGATTTACAAGGAGATGTTCCTAGAAGCACTCACAGGACTGGCTGTGCTGGCAAGAGAGCAGGTAGTTGGCCAGAGGGGGAGTGTATGTCAGGCACTGCAGGATGACATTGATGTAGCAAGTATTGCCCAGGTTGAAGAGTCCTGCTCCAGGTCTCTGTCTCTGCTGCCAGTCCATGGAAATCTTCTCTGGGGGTAAAATCCTTTGTGGCAGAGCCATTCCCTCAGCACTGCCTGCAGGGAAACAACATTTGAAAAGAGGTGAGACAATTTTCAAGTTGTTCCTTAGAACCATATTCAAATGTTGAGTTGTCTGCAGGAGCACCAAGGACAACAGCTCCAGTCACCAACTCAGAAACATCAGGGAAAGCCTAAAACCCTGCTGACATCTACTGGTAGGGAAGCACTTTTGGAAAACTCTCTGTTCCCCTGTGTAGTCTGCCAAAAATCCATCAAACCCACTCTGATTTCTGGGCCTTCCTTTCCCTTTGGAATCTTGTATTTCCAGGACTCACAGGAGCTGTTCCACTTTGCAGTCATCGCTCCTCTTGGGAACAGAGGGGAAACCTTTGGAAGACAAAGCTCCAGGAAGATCTCCTCCAAAAAGATCAGCTCAGCACCAATCCCATCACTTGAAGGGAAAGGAAACAACTGCAGCTCAACAAACTTATTTAGAAACCCCAAACATGACCCACAAAGCACCTTCAGCTATCAAAAAAAGCTTTGGTGGTGCTTGTGGCTGTTGTCAAGGATGAAGATTTTTTTGGAAAAAGGCAGGTCCACAGTGGAAGGAGCCCAGATATCCTGAAGGCCAGCTCAGCCCAGGCAGCTTTCAGTGGCTCTCTCCTCAGGATGCCAAACTCTGGGCAGGTGAGATCACAATTGCTGGGCCAGTGCCATATCTCTGCCTCTTTGTGACATGAGGCCACAGAACCCCCTGGTTTCACAGCCCAGGCACTTCTCACAGCTGGAAGTCACTGGAGCAGATGCTGTCTGTCTGTCTGTCTGTCTGTCAGCAGAGCTCCTGCCTCCTCCAGGAGCTCCAGCAGCCAGAGGCCTCAATTTGCTGAGGGCTGCAAATGAGCCTGGTCGTGGTTTCAGTTGGCACACTTGGAGTGCTGGGGGTTTCTGTTCCACTCTTCCCAGCTTCTTCCAGGCTTTTAAGCCCCTAAAAATCCCTTTTTGGAGGAAGAGCATTTGGTTGTGGCAGGGAAGCATCCTTTGAGGGCACAAACCTCACTTCAAGGCTGTCACTATAGGACACAAAACAACATGATGGGCACACACCACTGCTCTCAAGGTGAAAAAAGGGAATTTCATTTTCTGACTCCAACATTTAAAGATTTCCAAAAGTGACAGTGGATTGGAGGGTGACAGTGCCACCTCTCCAATGACACTGGACAAACCAACAGCCCATCAGATTTCTCCTCCTCCATAAAAGAATGCAAAACAATGAGTTATTTGCAGAAAGTGTGTGAGAAAGCTCGTTACAAAAATGTAAACATTGGAAGACTTAGAAAATCTTAAAAAATCAGGGTGACATTTTCATTTCCAAAAGCCCATTTTTAGTTCTCACAGACCCAGTTTGAAGACCCAAAGCCCCTTTTGGAGGGTCCAAAGCCTTTTTTTTACAGCTCAGAGCTTCCACTAGGATGCCTAAAGCCCTCTAGTCAGCATCAAAGCTGACTAGACATTGACATTGTTTTTTTGAGTCCAGAGAGGAACCAGCAGCTTCACCTCAACTTTGTAGAGAGGCTCTGTGAGAGTGAAAAAATGTCTTAAAACAAATTAATTCCTGTTGCCCTTTGGGTGTGATGTGAGTTTGTACTTAGAAGGGGAAGGTCAGTGAAAACTTTCAGTCCTGACACCGCTGATTTGAGAGCAGGAGAAGTTTGCAGCTTGGCTCTGTGCTACCCCCAGAAATGGGGGAATTTTGAGCTGGACTCAGAGTGTTTCCTTATTTTGCAAGTTGGTTTTTTGGGCTTTTTGAAGAAAAGTGAATTCCAGCACTGCCTCTTCCCTCTAGAACATTTTGTGTGGGACCAGCTGTTGAATGTTCTGTGTTTTGTAACAGGACTCCATGAGACTGAAAATGCCTGAAGGCGCATGGAACTGTGCTGGGACAGAAAAAACCTTGGGTTTTTCCTGGTGAGAGGAATGGCAGATTTGTCTTTCCAAACCAGCTGTGGTTGGTGAAACCAGCACTGGAAGATAAAAGAAACAGTGGGAAGGATTCCACTGATTGATGAATGAAAAAAGATATCTGCTTTTACAAATAAACTTTAGGTTTGCTGATAAATGAAATTAGACATTGAGAGATGAAAGAAATAACGAGGAAGAAAAACTCTTAAATTCCATAAGAATTAAAAATGAAAAGGGAGGAACATTAGAGGGGAATCTTTGGGATCAGGTGTTTTGGGAAGTCTGAACCTCTCAAGTACCTCAGCCAATGGCGAAAGAGAGAAGGGAAATGTGGCTGGGAAATTGGGATAAAAACGAGGCTACATCCTCCAAAAATTGGAGAGATCCCAGGGGAATGCCCCATGGCCTCTCCCTTTATTCGAATAAACCCTTAAATTCCATAAGAATTAAAGATTAAAAGGGAGGGTTGAACATGAGAGGGGAATCTCTGCTATCAGGTGTTTTGGGAAGTCTGAACCTCTCAAGTACCTCAGCCAATGGGGAAAGAGAGAAGGGAAATGCAGCTGGGAAATTGGGATAACAAGGAGGCTGCATCCTCCAAAAATTGGAGAGATCCCAGGGGAATGCCCCATGGCCTCTCCCTTTACTCGAATAAAGCCAAAAAGGGCTCCTCTGTCTCCTTTTCAGACATAAACCTCGGGTGTTAGTGGATTAATTTTCCCAACACTGGGCACTGTCAGAGCCCATCAGAACAACCACACGAGAGCGCTGCCGGCTCACAAAAGGAGGAGAAGCACCGAGATCAGCTCGGAAACAGCCCGAGGGCAGAGCTGGAAGTGTCCCTGCTCCCAAATAACCTTTGTCAGGACAGCCAGTGTTCACTGCCCTTCCCCTTCCAAGTACAGACTCTTATTTACAGCACACCCAAAGGGTGGGACACAGCGTGAATTCCTGGGCTCTAAGAAGTCTTTTCACTCTCCCAGAGGCTGCCTACAAACTTGAAAACATCCGGTGAGAACAGAGCTGACAAAAGTGCTCAGCAGAGAGAGAGAGAGAGCTCCTGCTGCCTCCAGCTTCAGCTGCACCCATCGAACCACCCTGGTGTGTTCCCTTTCCTTCTCAGCACTGGCTCCTGTCATAACCCTGCAGCCTCACAGAGTCAGGATGCAAACAGAACAGCACCAGACTCTGCTCACACGCTGAAGTTACCAGGACTAAGAGCTCAACAGCCTGGAGTTCACATTCCCACCATAACACTTCAACAGGCAAATAGAAAGCACCAGGCACTGCTCACACACCCAAAGGTACCAGGACTGAAAACTCAGCAGCCTGGAGATTGCATTCCCACCATAACACTTCAACAGGTCTGGCCCATAGAGCTCCTTGCTAGGAAAAGCAATTAAATTCACCAAGGACCACCCAATGTGTGCAATCAAATCTGGTTTCTTTGCTGAAGAGAGGGACTATAGGCAGAAATGGGATTCCCTCCTCCAAAATAGAAAACATGCAGGGGTTGATCCCATAAAAATGCTGTTACTGGGCTCTACCTGCCCTGGTAGGGCGGGCAGGGGCAGGGAGGCAAGGAGAGGCCAGGGGAGAAAGGGCCAGGCAAGGCAAGTCAGGGAATGGATACACAAGGGATGGGCAGGCAAGGCAAGGACACAGAGGGGTCAGAAAGGCAGGGCAAGAATATAGAGGGGTCAGAAAGGCAAGGCAAGGGCACAGAGGGGTCAGAAAGGCAAGGCAAAGACACAGAGGGGTCAGAAAGGAAAGGCAAGGGCACAGAGGGGTCAGAAAGGCAAGGCAAAGACACAGAGGGGTTAGAAAAGCAAGGCAAGGACACAGAGGGGTTAGAAAGGCAAGGCAAGGACACAGAGGGGTCAGAAAAGCAAGGCAAGGGCACAGAGGGGTCAGAAAGGCAAGGCAAGGACACAGAAGGGTAAGAAAGGAAAGGCAAGACAGGGAATGGGCACACAAGGTCATGCCAAGCAAGGGACGGGCAGTCAAGGACACAGAGCAGTCAGAAAGGCAAGACAAGGACAGAGAGGGGTCAGAAAGGCAAGGCAGGGACACAGAAGGGTAAGAAAGGAAAGGCAAGGCAGGGAATGGGCACAGAAGGCCATGAAATGCAAGGAATAGGCAGGCAAGGCAAGGCAAGGACACAGAGGGGTCAGAAAAGCAAGGCAAGGACACAAAGCAGTCAAAGTCAAGAGGAGGACACAGAGGGGTCAGAAAGGCAAGGCAAGGCGAAGAAGAAGAAGGCAAGGCTTTGAAAGGCAAGGGAAGAAAGGAGCAGGCTGGTGAAGGTTTGAAAGGCAGCAGAAAGGAAGGGAGTGGGTAGGCAGGGCAGGGAGGATCAGGGGGGCTTTGCAAGGCAAGGAAATGAGAGATAGGAAAGGAGGGAGAGTCAGGAGGAGCAGGCAGGGCAAGGCAAGGTGAGGGAGGAAAGAGCAGGCAGGTAAAGGGGAGGGATGGGTGAAAATGGCACCCATACAAAGCCAGATGTGTAGGCAAGGCAAGACAAAGTAGGGGGTGGAAAGGAATGGCAAGGAAAAGCAAGGTTTGGTAGGAATGGCAAGGAAAAGCAAGGTTTGGTAGGAATGGCAAGGAAAAGCAAGGTTTGGTAGGAATGGCAGGAAAAGCAAGGTTTGGTAGGGATGGCAAGGAAAAGCAAGGTTTGGTAGGAATGGCAAGGAAAAGCAAGGTTTGGTAGGAATGGCAGGAAAAGCAAGGTTTGGTAGGAATGGCAGGAAAATCGAGGTTTTGTAGGAATTACAAGGAGAAGCAAGGTTTGGTAGGGATGGCAAGGAAAATCAAGGTTTGGTAGGAATGGCAAGGAAAAGCAAGGTTTTGTAGGAATTACAAGGAGAAGCAAGATTTAGTAGGAATGGCAAGGCAAGGCAATAGATTGGCTGAAAGCCCAGAGTTTTTAGGAAAAGCAGGGCAGAGGAAGGAAGGCAAGCCCAGCGATGGGTAAGCAAGGAGAATCAATGGCAGGGTAGTAAAAACAAGGCAAGGGCAGGGAAGAAAGAGGTAAGAAGTCATGGTTTCTGAAAAAAAGAAAATGAGTTGTTTTTTTTTCCCCAAGAAAGAAATCCTGTAACCCCAGTGCAGATGGGAGCTGGCCCAGGGGAGGCCAAAGCCAGCCAGGCCTGTCTCTGCTAGCTGCTTTTTCTGGGAGAAATCCTTGGATATGCTCAGATTTGGAGGTGCAATGCAAATTTTGCCATGGGCTTCTGGATGGGAAGGGCAGCTCTTTCCACAGGAAGAAAATAATGAAACCCCAGTGCTCGAGGTGGGGGTGAGAGGAGGCCCACAGGAGGACAAGGCCACCCAGACTCCTCTGTCCTAGCACTGAGCAATCCTTGCATGTGCTGAATTCTGGAGCTGGAATCCCAATTTCAGCCAAGAGCTTCTGGGTGACAGTGGCAGTTCTTTGCCACAGGAATAAAATCTCATGGCCCTGGTGTTCCAGGTGAGACATCTCAGGGGAGGTCAAGGCCAGCAAAACCCATCTGTTTTTTTTTTTTTCTGGGAGCAGGCCTTGGAGGTACTGAAATTTGGAGATGCAATAAAAAAATTTTGGTCTCCTGGATGAGAATGAGATTTCGTCTCCATGGAAAGGAAAGAACACAGCCCCAGGGTTTCACGTGCACAGGAGAAACCCATGGGAGGTTAGGGTTAGGGGGTTAGGGTTACATTTATGCAAGGATTAGGGTTATAGTTAGGGTTAAATGAGGGTTAGGATTAGGTTTAGGGAAGGGTTAGGGTTTGGGATAGGGTTAGGATTTCAGATTGTTTATGTAGTGGTTTGGTTTAGGGTTGTTTAAGGATAATTTTTAGGGTTATGTAAGGCTTGGGGTTATAGTTAGTGTTGGGATTAATGGTTTTTTTTTTACATTCCAAATTAGGGTTAGGGCTAATTTTAGGATTTGGGATTGGTTTAGGTCTGGGTTTAGCATTAGGCTCTTGTAATGAATCAGGATAAGGTTGGTGTTGGTGTTAGTTCAGGGTGTTTTTTTGGTTATGGTTAGATTTACGTCTTTGCAAGGGTTAAGGTTTGGGTATTTTTTTATTTAGGACATGGGTTATGATTATGTTTTGGGTTATGGTTCATTTTGGGGTTATTGAAGGTTTTGGGCTAGGATTGTGTGAGGTTTATGGGTGTGATAGCTTTAGGCTAAGTTTAGGCTGAGACCTCAGGTTACCACGAGTGTTGTTATTATGCTTAGAGTGAGATTAATATTTAGGGTAAAGTTTAGTGTCAGGTCTGGTGTTAGGCTTTGTTTTATGCTTTCAGTTCTGGAGAGTTGAGGTATTATGGCTGGAAAACAAAAAGTGAACTCAAAACTGTAAAAATCACCTTGGGTGGGAAGAATAGGAAGAGCTGGGTAGGTGAGCCAGCTCATTAATTAAGTGGTTAATTAACTCATTAGCTTCAGGGGAGTCTGGGACTGCCAATTGCAATGTGTACACAGAAATAAAGGGCCACTTGGAACAAATGCCTGTGGCACAGTGGAGCTGGGGCTGGGCTGGTGGCACACAGCAGCAGCTGGCGAGTGGGGTCTCAGCTGAAACCCTGGCAAGGGACAAATTTGCAGGGGTGACATCCCCCAGACGACCTCTCTGTGGCTTCCAACAGCCTCTTCCACCCTTGGGGGCAGCATTTGAGTCACAGCTCCCAAATTTGGGTGAAAACAGGGGGCAGAGAAGCACCCTGTGCTGGCCAGGGCTTCCTCCTCACTGCAGGACTGATCCTCATCCAGCCTCTGCTGCTCCTTTGGGCTTTCTCCCATGGCTTAAAGCATTTCTGGGGCTGGGGCTGATGGAGCTCAGCATCTCCTCAGCAAGTGCTGAATGGCAGCAGAACATCCTGGGGCAGGGAGTGAGGAGGGCTCGGGCTGCAGCACCCAGAGCTGTGCAGCCCCTGCCTTCCCCTCAGCAAATATTTATGCTTGAAGCTTTCTCGCTGAAAGGCCTAATTGGTGTCTAGGTGAGCTGGCACACTAGAACAGAGCCTAATAGAGACATTGCAGTGCTATTAGCACAGATGGTTGTCATATGTATGCAAATGAGGAGCAAATTGAATTTGGTGTCCCCTCTCACCAGCTGTCCTATCAGCACTGGCTCCTGCAGCAGCGCGAGGCGCTGCCACCGCTCTGCTAATCTGTCATCGCAGATTAATTACAACCAACACATTAATCTTCATTTGTTTCCCCACACAAAGGAACTATCCTGTGCTTTCAAGTGCACTCTGATGGGATGGGGTGCTCCAACCTGGGAAAAGAAGGAAGAAAGGGAAGGAGGGCCCGGCAGCTTCATTAGCGCCAGCCCCGGGGGCTGGGGCTGCCGCAGCCTGAGCGGGGCTTTCGAGCTCCTTCTGGCAAACCAGACCCCGCTGGGGGCACGGGGAGCCTCAGCCACCTGCCTGCAGCTCCTGGGACCTCCACTTTGCTCCATCAGCCTTCCTGGGGCACGTGCTCTGCTTGGCTTTGTCCTGAAGTGACAGCGTCGCGGCTTTCTGGGGTTGGAATGGCTCCTGAGGTATTAAAAAGTCTCTTTTTCCCAGCCCCATGACCAAAGAAGTCAAGATCCATCAGTTCTGCTATTCAAGGTTGTTTATTTTCTCTTATCTATTACTATAATCTGTACTATTATCTATACTCTCTTATCTATTATTCTCTAGCTATGCTTTCTCTGACCTGCTGAGATTTGTCCATAGGGCACAGTCCCTGCCCTTGGGGTGGTGTTGGCTTTTTATACTAAGAAATAATCAGAACTACTGATTATCTTTTTATACTAAGAAATAATTTTAACTACATGTACTTTATTTACAATAATTTTCCAATACCTATCACCCATGTTAGACAGTCTGTCTCTGCTCTAAACCAACCCAGAAGTGTCACCATCCCAGAAAAGATGGAGGACAAGAAGAAGGAGAAGAAGGACAGGATGCACCCAGATTCCTCCATCTTGCCCCATGAACCCCCATTCTAAATCCCCAAATTTCTACTTTTTCACCCTGTGACAAATTCACTATCATTCTACACAAACTCTTGTGGCTTGTAAATCCTCACACAAAGTTGGTAATTTGTTTCCATGGGTTACAATCAAACCCACAGGTGTTTGTGACTCTGTGCCAAGGTCTCTGAGCCCCCTGGCAGGGTCTGGAGCCCTCCAGGGCAGGCAGAGCCATGTCCTGGGTTCCTGCATCACTGTCACTCCTGTCCTGAGCTGGCAGCTTCCAGGGGGTGCTGGCTGTCAGCACAGACCTTTGCTGCTCCCCAGTTTAAGGGGTGTGCTGGGCCAAGGGGCCCTTCAGGATGCTGCAACCCTTCAGGCAGTGGCACTTTTACTGCTGCCCTGGGTGAGAAAAGAGTGACTTGCTTCAGTCTCACCACTAATTTTGACATTTTGATGAAAAGCAAAATAATTCTTTCTGTTTCTTGTTTTTTTGGTTTTTTTCCCCAAGTGAAAATATTGCAGCTAAGACATTTTACAGGCTTCTGGAGTTAGCACCCACTATGTTTTTGGGTAGAAGTCTAGTCTGTAACATTTTTTTCACCCCAATTTTCTGCTGTTTATTGGAGTAACCTGTAGTTCTGCTCAGTTCTCCATTAGCTTAGTGTTTGGATTGCTGTCTGCTCCACGTGTGGTCTCTAATGCTGGGATCTGAAGGGTCCTGATGACAAATGTTAACCATGTCTGTTTAATCAGTCTGTGGAAGCTCAAATGCCACGTATCCCATGGGATGGAGAGATGCTAAAGGAGCCAAGGTGAACAACTTCCAGCCAGCTTGAGACAGCAGCAGCAACAGACAAACAAGCACTCCCAGCCATCCTGAGGTGTTTCCACGTGTCATTTTGATCCTAAAACCCATTCCCCTTACTGTCCCACCACTGTGCAGGATCCACCATTCCCTTTGAGGCCCTGTCATCCATTTTATGACCATTTTGGTTCATCTTGTGTGTTGTAGCCTTTGGGCTCTTGTTCTACCCAAGGTGCATCCATTGAGGCCTTTTAATAAATCCCTGCTTTATTCTTTATCCATCATTTCCTTTGAGGACCTGTTAGCCATTTTATGGCCATTTTGGTTCATCTTGTGTGTTGTAGCCTTTGGGCTCTTGTTCTACCCAAGGTGGATCCATTGAGGCCTTTTAATAAATCCCTGCTTTATTCTTTAACTCTGTTCCAGCCCTCTGAAGGCACCACATGTCACAGACATCTTTTATGAAAAATCTTTTCTTTAGGATTTTTTCCTCCTGACAAGCTGAGAGGCCTCAGGAACAAAATGTAAACAATGGTTATCTGCTGCTGTGGAATGCAACAGGTGCATCTGGGATTGGGCTCATGTGGTTGTTTCTAATTAATGGCCAATCACAGCCCAGCTGGCTCAGACCCTCTGTCTGAGCCACAAACCTTTGTTATTCATTCCTTCTTTTTCTATTCTTAGCCAGCCTCCTGATGAAATCCTTCCTTCTATTCCTTTAGTATAGTTTTAATATAATATATATTATAAAATAATAAATCAAGCCTCCTGAAACATGGAGTCAGATCCTCCTCTCTTCCCTCATCCTGGGACCCCTGTGAACATGGTCACAATCAGAGAAACCAGCAGAAATCCAAGGGGACAGCAGAGATGCCCTTGAACAGCCAAAAAGGATGTTTGCTGGAAGTTCCTTGCACAACAAGTTGCACTTGAGACTTTATTCAGTCTTGTGCTCCATGAGCAGTGCTTTCTCTGACACACAGAGTGTTTCCTCTGGTTGTGGTGTGGAAATTCAGATATTCCTTCTGTCTCTAGCAGGGTTTGAAGCTGGGAGTGTTTCTATTAACTGCAGCCTTCATGCCCAGCCCTTAATCCATGCTGGATGTGTGGGGGCAGTGCCTGGCACAGGGGCAGCATTTGGGGTGTCCATGAAATTTGTGTATTTTGGCTGAAGCTTGCTTGTGGGCAGAAAGGCTTTTGGGGCATGAGGCTTCAAAGGGTCTTTGAGTAGCTGTGCTCAATACTCTGTAAGGGTTGTGTTAAAGTGTCCCCTTTTTTGTCAAATATGTGTCTAGACAGCAAATTCGTAGTCGTGGCCGAAATGTTTCCCTCCTGGCCTCATAAAAACATACCATCACCTCGAAAACATCATGCTCCTGCAGAAAAATTGCTGCTCTGGAGCTACAAGGAGCACTTGAGCATCCCTGTGAGTGGAAAAACAAGGAGAAAAAAATAATGTCTGGTTTTCCAGGGAGGTTTTGGGCAGCAGGTGGGGCATGGAAAGAACATGTGGTATAAGAGAGGATTCCCATGAAGATACAAACATACTATTCTGTGCAATAATGTGATATAAGAGGGGAATCCCATGAAGATACAAACTATTCTGTGCAATATTACAGACCCCAGTGCAAAACAGCTAAATAACTGTTTAGTGCAATACAACAATCAGCCTTAGCAGAGGCACAACCTGGTTGTTCTTTACAATTGTTTTTATTAATTTGATTGAGTGAGTGCAGAAGCAGGTACCCAAGTGCTGTCTGTGGGAATCCATAAAATCAGAGGGTTTGGGGAAAGCTGCAAAAGGCAGCCTCAGAGACAGCAGAACTGGGATTGGAGCTAAGCAGCAGCCATGAGATTGGTCAGCAGAAAAATTATGTTAGAAGTAGAAAAGTAAGGACAAATAGAACAATGGTCTGTGTATTAATGCTTGTCTAGAATAACTCCCTAAGCTGCAGAAAAGTTTATCCAGTGAGATATTGGGAAGTTCTAAGCTCAATAATGGAGCTCTGTGCGTTGTGTTTGAAGGCTCACAAGCAGGTATTGTATTTGAAATAAGCAAGCATTGTTTAACCAAAGGTACCTGTGCTTATAGTGGTTGGATAGAACTACTGTCAATGTGCTTTTGCTTTGTGGGATTGGTCACAAAACTCATAAAGTGAGTTGTGACATTGAGTTCTGTGTCTGCTGCCTGGGATGTGAGCTGCTGGCATCTTCCCATTGTCATAGCCATGGAATGAGGCTGAGGCTGGAAAATCCAACAGCTCAAGGCACGTTCCCAGCAGTGCTGTCCTGTTTGTGATTTGTACAGCCAGTGACACTGCCCGCCAATCCAGAGCTCCAGAAAAATCAGATTTCTCCCGTTTCCCCTGCCCATCCTAGCAGGAAGAGCCGGTTCACCCTCCTCACCCTCTCCTCTGGTTTGCATGGGCAAAGAAATGCAAAGCACATCCCAGGAAGGCTCCACCCTGGCCCAGGTGCCACGGTCCCTGCAGCATCGGCAGCTCCCTGCCTTTGTCCCATCCCGTGTTTGCATTCCAGCCTCGATCCCTGCTGCCCGGGCTTTATTGGGATGCAAACACACAACGCAGGTTGCCACGACCAGTGCCCGGCCCTGCTGTCTGATGAACAAAACTCTGATTTGGGCTCCAGCCCCACCTGTGCCCACTGCGTGCCTGGGAAATGAATGGGGAGGGGAGGGGTGGCAGCTGCAAATTCAAGGCTTTTCAGTGACCCCCAGAAGTGTCTGGATGCTGCCCAAATCTCTGCTAATTGGCCTCAGGAGACCCCCCCATTTGCTGCACCCTCATCATTTTTTCTGAGCCTGAGGTGGGGAGGGGTGAAAAATCCCAGGCTGGAGCGGTGGGGGTGGAATTTTGTATTCACATTCAAATGTCACAGGTTTGGGTGGCAGCGAGCAGCTCCTGAACCTCCTGAGCCCACCTGATGCTGACACCTCCCAGTTTGCTCCAGCACAGACAAAAGGATGGCACTGGGGCCCCTGGAGGTTTCCAGGCGGAACTGGGAATGGGGAGCAGCTGGGAGGAATTGGGAATTGTAGCTGGCCCAGGGTGGTTTTGACAGCGAGCAATAAAGAGCTGCACTTTGAAAGAGTGAGATTTGGGGCTCCCATGCTGCTGCATGACAATGAACTGCCAGCCCCAAGGTGGGAGAGGTCTGGGCTTGCAGGGAAGGGAAATCAATCACTCCTGGGCTACCTCACCCCATCCCTGGTTTGCCACAGGCTCTGCCAGGAGCTCTGGCACAGCAGAGTGAGAGATGGGCAATGCCATGGGTGACTCTCACAAATGAATGGCAAATATCATGTGGATATGTTAATAAATGATATTTATATATATATATATATATATATATATATATATATATAACATATGTATCATCACTTCTTTATTTAAGAAGTTATAGAACTTCTTATAGATATATAGTTATTGTTTTATAGATTTATAGTTATGTTTTATCACAATTAAAAGGCAAATATGTATATTTGTAAGAAGTTGTATATATTTATAGTTATTATTTTATAGATTTATAACTATGTTTTATCACAATTAAAATGCAAATATGTATATATGTAAGGAGAAGTTGTATAGATTTATAGTTATATTTTATAGATTTATAGTTATGTTTTATCACAATTTAAAGGCAAATATCATGGATATATGTAAGGAGAAGTTGTATATATTTATAGTTATTATTTTATAGATTTATAACTATGTTTTATCACAATTAAAATGCAAATATCATGGATATATGTAAGGAGAAGTTTTATACATTTATAGTTATTATTTTATAGATTTATAATTATGTTTTATCACAATTAAAAGGCAAATATCATGTATATATGTAAGGAGAAGTTGTATAGAGTTATAGTTATTATTTTATAGATTTATAACTATGTTTTATCACAATTAAAAGGCAAATATGTATATATGTAAGGAGAAGTTGTATAGATTTATAGTTATATTTTATAGATTTATAGTTATGTTTTATCACAATTTAAAGGCAAATATCATGGATATATGTAAGGAGAAGTTGTATAGATTTATAGTTATTATTTTATAGATTTATAACTATGTTTTATCACAATTAAAAGGCAAATATCCTGGATATATGTAAGGAGAAGTTTTATACATTTATAGTTATTATTTTATAGATTTATAACTATGTTTTATCACAATTCAAAGGCAAATATAATGTATATATGTAAGGAGAAGTTGTATATATTTATAGTTATTATTTTATAGATTTATAATTATGTTTTATCACAATTAAAAGGCAAATATGTATATATGTAAGGAGAAGTTTTATGCTCTTATAGTTATTGTTCTATAGATTTATAGTTATGTTTTATCACAATTAAAAGCAAATCTCATGTATACATGTTAGGAGGAGTTCTATACACTTATAGTTATTTTTTAATAGATTTATAGTTATTTTTTATCACAATTAAAAGGCAAATATCATGGATATATGTTAAGAGAAGTTCTATACATTTATAGTTACTGTTTTATAGATTTATGTTTTATCACGATTCAAAGGCAAATATCATGGATATATGTTAAGAGAAGTTCTATACATTTATAGTTATTTTTTTATCAAAATTTTATTATTTATTAAAAGGCAAATATCATGGATATATGTTAAGAGCAGTTTTAGAGATTTATAGTTATGTTTTATCACAACTAAAAGGCAACTATCATGGATATATGTTAAGAGAAGTTCTATACATTTATAGTTATTTTTTATCACAATTAAAAGGCAAATATCATGGATGTATGTTAAGAGAAGTTCTATACATTTATAGTTACTGTTTTATAGATTTATGTTTTATCACGATTCAAAGGCAAATATCATGTATATATGTTAAGTTTTATAGATATAGTATAGTTACTGTTTTATAGATTTATAGTTATGTTTTGTCACAACTAAAAGGCAAATATCATGGATATATGTTAAGAGCAGTTTTATAGATTTAAAGTTATGTTTGTCACAATTAAAAGGCAATTATCATGGATATATGTTAGGAGGAGTTTTAGAGATTTCTAGTTGTGTTTTACCCCCCTTGTGTTGCCATCAGGGGTGCCCTGGTTTGGGACATTTGGGAGGGTCAGATTGTCACTGTGGAACCCCTGAGCTCCAGTCAGGATTTAAGGAATGATCTCCACCCCTGGGCAGGGAAGGAGGAGCTGATGGAGAGAACTTTGGGAGGGGTTAAAGGGTTAAAAGGCAAAACCTGCATGGTGTGGGTGAGCGCATGGTGGGGAAAATCCTTTGCTCCTGGTGCCATAACATTTCCTCTATTCACTCTTCTGTTGTATTTTTGATAAGGTTTAACAAACCTTTTACATTTTTGGAAGTCAGTAGCATTTCTTACAGCAGGGAAAGGTTTTCCCTGGGTTTAGCTCCCACTCCAGAGCCTGGAGCCATCCTCAGCCAGGACAGCAGATTGGGGCTGATGGGTGCTGAGGGTCTTCTCTTGCTCCTGTCCGTGTTTGATTTGGGTCCCTGTGCCCTGACCCAGCTCTCCTTCCTCCCTCTGGTGCCTGAGGAGGCTGTGGGTGGCTTCTCCTATGGGGTTTGTGTCAACAGGCTCCATCTCTGCCCTGTTTATTTATTTTCTAATGATTTGTAGCTTATCAAAACCTCACCACAAAAGCAACTCCCCTTATAGCAAATACTGGAGATGGGGTCTGTGCAAGCTGCTGACTTTTTATTTCATGGACCACCCTCTTCCCAAGATAAGATTCTTTCTGAGTTTATCCTAATTCATTTCTTGCAAGAAAACTTAAATATATATTTTTAAGGGTTTTTTTGTTTTGTTTTTGCCGATTTGGAGTTTTTTGTTTGTTTGTTTTTTGTCAGGAAAACATTTTGTTGGTCTCAGCCTGCTGCATTTGATTCTTTCTGTTTCCTCTTTTTAATTATTAAACACAAGTATCTTTTGAAGCAGAGCTTGGTTTCCAAATGAAATGTCAAAAAGTTTTCCTTAAAAATACCAAGGAATAAAATGTTTTGGTATTTTCCATTTTGGCATATTCCAGAGGAATATATCAATAGTTCCATTTGGTATGTCCTGTGTTTCTTCCTGATTTTGTTGTCAAATAACCCAATTAATTTAATGTGAGCTTGCTATTAGTTTCATTCAATTCTAATTCAATTTTTTTTTAAAAAGAAATGCTTTCCCTTGAAAACAGAGGAAGGGGGAGGAAGCAATGCTTGTGGCAGGATTTTGAGTATTGCCTTCTGACAGCACAGCACAGTTGATGGAAGGTGGAAACTGGAGTTGTAAATATATATAAAAAAAACTTTTCATCTCTAACAAGGCAACAGTTTCTCTCAGGCAAATCCCAGAGATCTTACCAAGACCCCAGGAAGGGGCTGGAAATGTTCCCACACCATAAATACACTTGACATCTGCCATTGAGCAGTCTGTTGTGTGAAATGGAGCCAAACTCCAGGAATTGTGTATCCATTTTCTACTCTGCAATTGCTCTATATTCACTTGCTGCTTTCTTCCAGGTTTTTAAATACTTTTTTTTTTTTTTTAATATATTTTTTTGGAATCTTTTCTCCACCTGGTGCTCCAGTGACGCTGTCTCCAAGGAAAGGCTGTGCTGGGGAGTTTTGGGTGCTGCCAAACTCTGTGGTTTCTGCTGCCTCCCAGAATAATGGCAAAGAACTTCTCCCAAGCCTTGTGGCACCTCCTGGGGCCTGGATGGGAGGTTGTTGGGGATGGGAGGTTGTTGGGGATGGGAGGTTGTTGGGGATGGGAAGTAGTTGGGGATGGGAAGTAGTTGGGGATGGGAAGTAGTTGGGGATGGGAAGTAGTTGGGGATGGGAAGTAGTTGGGGATGGGAAGTTGTTGGGGATGGGAAGTTGTTGGGGATGGGAAGAAGTTGGGGATGGGAAGTTGGGGATGTGGCTCCTTCCTTCTCCAGGCAGATGTCCCAGAACCTCCTCTCAGACTTCAAACTCCAGCTTTAATGGCCTTTCAGGTCTCTGACGTTTTCTGGTTTGTCCTCTTTGTGCTCAGCACCTGGCATGTGGAAAATGTGCTTGGAAGGACAAATAAATCATTCTGATCATCCTGATGGTGACAATGAATCACACAGGCCATGGGAATTGCTCCCAAAGGGCCTGGGGAGCTGGGTGTCAGGTTTTGATGAGGCCACACCCTCAGCTCATGGCAGGTTTTGGTGCTTTACACCAAAAAAAACCAAAACCCCATTCCTGTGTGGGTCAGGGATGGAGGCAGAGGCTCAGGGTGGGCCCATCAGCTTTGGCCTTGCTGTCCCAGCAGGTGTGGTGGGGACAGGACAAGTGAACCCAGCCAGCTTGGGATTTTCTGCTTTTAATGAGGGCAGAAAGGGAAATAAATGGAGTAAAGAACAGAGCACAGTTGGCTATCCAAGTGAACTGAGAACTGTGAACCAGAGGGGAAAAAAAACTTAAAAAAAAAAACTTAAAAAAAATTAAATTTTAAAATTTAATTTTAAAATCTATATTTAATTTTTTAAAATTTAATTTTCAAAATTTATTTTTTAAATTTTAATTTTTAAAATTTAATTTTTAAAATTTATTTTTTAAAATTTAATTTTTAAAATTTATTTTTTAAAATTTAATTTTAAAATTTTTATATTTAAATTTTAAGAAAATTAAAATTAAAAAAAATAAAATTTGGGGAACTGATAACACAAGATTTCCATTTGGCTCTTGCCTTTTGAGCCCGTTCTGCTTGGGATTTTTTTGTTCAACCTGACTGGAAACCTATTATTTTGTTTAAATGAAAGATGATCCTGATAGCTGGCTGAGGAAGCCATTGCAAAACAAACTTGCCAGCTTGCAAAAGAGAATTGCAACACTGGCAAAGAGCAGCTAAAGATTAAAAATCCTGCTCATCCCATAGCCCCAAGCTGTTATTAAGCACCCACAGATAAGAGGGAAAGCCACAGCTCTCCCTTCTGAGGTGACTCATGAGCAGGAATGCTTTTAGCATGGGGAAGTTTTCATTTCAGCAATTCCTTCTTTGTGCATGAAGCCTCATGAAACCATGGGCAGCTGCCTGTGCTGTTGGACCCGTTTGCTGTGGGTCTCTGCCTTGCTGGGACAGCTTTGGGAAGCTCACAGCATCAAAGGCGTTTGCTCTGGGCAAGGTTTGATCTCCAGGGTGGGTGATGGAAACCCAAATCACCACAGGAATATTTCTGTGTCTGCTCTGGGGTGCCCTGAGCCCCAGGGCAGCACTGACTCTGACCCTCATCCATGGAGAAAGTTTCCTGAACTCCAGAATAGACTGGAACCCACAAAAGTGTGAAATAGATTATAGAGAGCAGTGCAGGTGAATCACTGGGTGAGAAATTGAGGTTTGGGGGTTTTTAGTGTGTTGTGGATGGCAGCAAGATGGAGGGCACAGGGTGCCAGCCTGGGTTTCTCCTTCCTGCTTCTTCTTCCTTCTTCTCCATGGGTTTGGGTGGCATTTTGTAATTGGGCAGAAAAGTCCTCATTGCAGCTCTTTGGGATCAGTTATTAGGCTAAAAAGGAAAATAATCCAGGTGTCAGTTCTTAATTGGATAGTTTAGTCTTAAAAGCCCTTGTACCAAGAGATTGTTGGCCATTTTGTGCCTTGCTGCTGAACTCACAGCAGTGAGGCTGTTTTACTCATAAAAAATAATAAACACCTGAGTGCCAACATGAATTACTGTTTTAAGTGCCTTCAATCCAGACCCAGATAAACCCACAACGGGCTGGGTGTGAGAAGGAGGAGCCACAGAGACCTGTGGTGTGAACCAGGTCTGGATAAAAGGCAGCAGAGGGTAAATGAAACACTTGGCTCCCCTGCTCTGAGGAGCATTAAAAAGGAGCAATTTGAGAGGCACCGTGTGCTGGGCACAACCTCCTGCTTCCCTTTGTGAGTGTGCTACTCCCTTTAATTAAGGAGGATGAAAATGGGATATTCCCTCTTGCAGAGGGGCAGGAGGGGCTGCAGCTGAGGCTGCTCTGTCCCTCACAGCCCTGCACAGCTTGGCACCCTCAGCTGTGTCATTCTCACTGTGCAGCACCCTATGGGGTGGGCAGCACTTGCAGAGGCCTCAAACAGCCCAGGGATGGCCATTCCAGAATCATGGAGGGGTTTGGGTTGGAAAGGTATTGTTGCAGGATGACCCCAAAGGTGGGAATAATGTGCTCTGGCTCCATGATCCAGAATGCTGAACAATTGCTTTATTAACACTGTTATATCCTATTAATACTTTATTATAACTCTACTGTATCAAAGAGATACTGTAGTGTGGGGGTACCAGTTGTGGGTTTCTCTGGGTCTGGATTGAAGGCACTTGAGACAGGATTTCATGTTCACACTCAGGTGTTTCTTATTTCTTATCAGTAAAACACTCTCATTACTGTGAGTCTGGCAGTTTTTCATCAGAAGGCACAAAATGGCCAACAATCTCTTGGTACAAGGTCTTTTAAAACTAAACTAATTGTAAAACTAATCCAATTAAGAACTGACACCACGATCATTTTCCCTTTTAACCCAATAACTGACAAAATCCAGAAGCTAAAGTTAGGAGTCCTATTGTGGTGAATGGACTTTACACCTGATTTTGATTTAACTTCAAACCAATTCTCAGGACTTCATATAACCTGCAGGATATTTTCACTAATATTGATGGGTAACATGCCAAATTCACTGATTTGGGTCTTTGAACATCACATCTAGATATTTAAGAATACCCAGACCTGGAAAGGAGCTTTTTTGCTTCCTCTTGGCCCATTCTTCCTGTATTGCAGAAATCGTGGAGGAGATGGAGGTGGAGAAGTCTGGCAGTCTGCAGGATCAATATTTGTGCTGTCCCAGGCTCTCTGAGGATTGCAGTAGATCTTCAAGGTAGTACCAGACACTGTTTTTGCCTTTGTGTTTTTCATTAGCTCTCTGATGGCCTTTCAAAGGGAAGAGACACTGAATATGGACTGTACAAATACACTCTTCTCCATCTGGAGGGAGGAAATGATATTTTTTAATGCCTGTGATTAGTCTGCAGTAATTTGTTTGTTTGCCTGTTTTTTCCCCTCCCCAAAACGAAAGCCCAGAAAATTTTTATTTTTGCTGTAGCCTGAAACGCAACCTTTTGTTTCCATGCCTTGGTAATTGAAGGTTTATGTTATTGCTGCTACAGCCTTTTTCCAGACATTAAATCAGTAATTAATGCTCTGTTGCTGGAATGTTAGCAGCTTTGAGCTCTGCTCTGTGGGAGAGATGCTCCATCAAAATATGAGAGAGACCTTTTGGTCCTTGCTCTGTGAAGTCTCTTGCATGGGCTATTTCAGAATCCACTCAGCTAGAAAGTGAGCATAAGGCAGATTCTCCAGCCTGGTGCTCAGGGGGGGCTTTTGGGAGCCACAATTGCTCAGTTCCAGCCCTTGCTCCAATGAACCTGACACTGAAATGCTGACAGTGGAAGCAGCTTTATTAATACTGCCAGCTCAAAGCCTTTGGAAATCGTGTGTCAATCTTCTAAATGTTGAGATAGTGGGAAATGCAGCTGAATCTTTGGCTAGTTTTTATTTCCCTTTTAGTTTGTAGCTTTTGAGGGCCACGTTTTGAAACTCAGGATCGTGACCGGGGCTAGGAAAAGATGTGCACAAACCCTTCCCCTCCCTTCACCCCCTTGGAGGGAATTTTTCCTCCTCATTTTATTTTACCAGCACCTTTGCACCCCTGAGCAGAGGAAACAACCTTTTAGTGAAGGCAAACTTCCAACTCCAGGGCAAAAACACCATCTCCTCCCCAAACCCCTTGTCTCCAAAGGGGACATTCCTACCTCCCTTTTGCACTGCTGCTGACTTCAAGTGACCAATTTTCAAAGGAATAACCTTGAGGTGTCTCTTAGCAGAGTTCCAGACTGAAATGATTGCTCATCTTTAGTTTGCAGCAGAGCCTGACCAGATTTGCTCCCACTGACCTTGTTTGAGGTTATTTTTCTGCTTTCTGTCTGTATATCAATATTGAATCAACAACCTGCCATTAAACAAACAGGTCCCTGTTGATCTAGAATTTAAATTTCAGCCTTAACCCACTCCTTGGAAAGATTCAGTGATGATTCTCAATTAAAAAAGATATCTTTCAGTGATGGAAAGGTATCAGAGCCTGCAGGGTTACAGGGAAGGCCAAGGAGAGGATTTGGGGAAAATATATTAATTAATATTAGAGAAGTGGGGTGTCAGAGGCAGTTAAATGAGCATTTTTAAAATTTATAAACAAAATAATCAGCCTTTCCAAAAGCAACAGGGCATCTCCATTCATTTAGAAAGAAATGAGGAGCCTTCCCTTTGCAGCTTGTGGTGCTGAAATAATGAGGTGAGCTGGGTTAGAAGAGTGAAATTGTTAATTGTAATCCTGCTTTTAAATTCACCACATTTGAAGAAGTCCTTAAAGAATTCCTACAGATGCCCTAGAGACTGATTTCAAACTATGAACTCTGTGATTTTGAACTCTGCAGTTCAAAACATAACCTGCTCTGACATGGTCCCAAGAGGGACCGACATTATTTGTTCTTATTTTCAATTACTATGAGTTTTGAGTTTTCTTATTTTGAGTTTTCTTATTTTGAGTTTTCTTATTTTGCGTTTGAATTTTCTTATTTTGAGTTACAGGGTCATTTTCCAGAAATAAGAACCACTCTAAGAGGCATGAGTGCAATTTCAGAAAATAATTCACACCGAATATTTCAGTCTTTGCAGGCTCAAAACGAGTGGAGAAAATGAAAGATTCTTTAAGCAGCAGCCACAAGCTCACCTCTGGCTTCCTTCATCCCCAGCTGTAACCTTCACAGTGTTCAATTGTTACTCCTCATGTGGATATTTTAAAGATTGGTCATGCCCATGAATACCTTTGTTCCAGCCCATGTCTTGCTGAATGGTGTGATATGATACATACCATGATTCATAAAAGTTTCTTGGAAGTGGCTCAAGAGAGATTTGGTGTTTTCAAGCAGCTTTTTGAAATGCTAATGGCTGTTTAAGAGCAGCAGTGAGCAATTTCAGCTGGGGATGGTTCAGTTGAGGAGGTTCTTGAAGCAAGTTTGGAGGAGTCAGAGAGACCCAGAGAAAAGAGGAAAACTGGTATTTTGCTTAAACACTTCAGAGTGGGAATCACAGCTTCTTTAGAAGGAAAAATATTCCAGTACATTAAAAATCACTTTAAAAATCAAGAGACTTTTTTGAGACCAGAAACTTATAAATAAGTATTAACTTATGAAGTATTATAACTAAGAAATAAGTTGACTTCTAACAGAAGAGTGTTGAGTTTCATATCTCTCATGCTTTACTTTTTATCCAAACTGATAACAGAATAAAATCTTTACAATAACAGAATAAAATCTTTTAACTCTTATTTGTCCTGTCTCTACCACCCTAACTCTGTCTGGCTCACATTTCTAGGACCAGAGAAAAAGGCACGAGGAGCAGGAGGGACCTGGCTGCTGGAGGAGCTGCACAGGCTCAGCCTGGCAATGCTTTATTGCCAATGGAACAAACCTTCCCTGAAGGAAATGCTGCAAAAAATAAACCTCAGCAGTGCCCAAAACCCAGCTGTAAAGTTTTCCAAGGCCGCTGGTGCATAAATAGCACGTTGCAAAAGGTGGATTTAAAGCCCAGAGAGTCGTGGATGTTCCTGAAGGCCAGAGAGCAAAGAGAGGCAGGGCTGGGGCTCAGTTCATTTCACAGAACTGGGAACTCTGGGCTGTATTTACCCAGCTGGAAGGAGGCTTCTCATCTGTTTCTACCCAGGTTTGCCTCAGGTGCATTCTCTCCTATTAGGTTGAAGTGACTGGAAAAGGCCAAATAGGTCTGAGGTCACTTTTGGCTAATTAATATGGCAACAAGTGCTGATTAATTAGTTTGGGCCTGAAATTAGCTGAGATTTTTTAATTTTTTTTTTTTTTTGCAGTGGCATAAACCATAGATTTATGAGCGCTTCTTCTCCAAGACAAACAATACTCTAAAAATGCTGATTTTGGGGTGCATTCACCCTGAAAATTGCTAACTGGATTTCTCAGAACTTCAACAGCAAACATTTTATTTCATTTAAATGCATCTTCTCTTTCCTTTCCTTTCTCTTTCCTTTCCTTTCTCTTTCCTTTCTCTTTCCTTTCCTTTCTCTTTCCTTTCTCTTTCCTTTCCTTTCTCTTTCCTTTCCTTTCTCTCTCTTTTCCTTCTCTTTTCCTTCTCTTTTCCTTCTCTTTCCTTCTCTTTTCCTTCTCTTTTCCTTCTCTTTTCCTTCTCTTTTCCTTCTCTTTTCCTTCTCTTTTCCTTCTCTTTTCCTTCTCTTTTCCTTCTCTTTTCCTTCTCTTTTCCTTCTCTTTTCCTTCTCTTTTCCTTCTCTTTTCCTTCTCTTTTCCTTCTCTTTTCCTTCTCTTTTCCTTCTCTTTTCCTTCTCTTTTCCTTCTCTTTTCCTTCTCTTTTCCTTCTCTTTTCCTTCTCTTTTCCTTCTCTTTTCCTTCTCTTTTCCTTCTCTTTTCCTTCTCTTTTCCTTCTCTTTTCCTTCCTTCCTCTATTCCTTCTCTTTTCCTTCACTTTTCCTTCTCTTTTCCTTCTCTATTCCTTCTCTTTTCCTTCTCTTTTCCTTCTCTTTTCCTTCTCTTTTCCTTCTCATTTCCTTCTCTTTTCCTTCTCTTTCCTTCTCTTTTCCTTCTCTTTTCCTTCTCTTTTCCTTGCTCTTTTCCTTCTCTTTTCCTCTCTTTCCTTCTCTTTTCCTTCTCTTTTCCTTCTCTTTCCTTCTCTTTTCCTTCTCTTTTCCTTCTCTTTTCCTTCTCTTTTCCTTCTCATTCCTTCTCTTTCCTTCTCTTTCCTTCTCTTTCCTTCTTTTCCTTCTCTTTCCTTCTCTTTCCTTCTCTTTTCCTTCTCTTTTCCTTCACTTTTCCTTCTCTTTCCTCTCTCTTTCTTCTCTTTCCCTCTTCTCTCTCTTTCCCTTCTCTTTTCCTTCTCTTTCCCTTCTCTTTCCCTTCTCTTTCCCTTCTCTTATCCCTTCTCTTTCCCTTCTCTTTCCCTTCTCTTTCCCTTCTCTTTCCTTCTCTTTTTTTCCCTTCTCTTTCCCTTCTCTTTTTTTCCCTTCTCTTTCCCTTCTCTTTTTTTCCCTTCTCTTTCCCTTCTCTTTTTTTCCCTTCTCTTTCCCTTCTCTTTTTTCCCTTCTCTTTCCCTTCTCTTTTTTCCCTTCTCTTTCCCTTCTCTTTTTTTCCCTTCTCTTTCCCTTCTCTTTTTTTCCCTTCTCTTTCCCTTCTCTTTTTTTCCCTTCTCTTTCCCTTCTCTTTTTTTCCCTTCTCTTTCCCTTCTCTTTTTTTCCCTTCTCTTTCCCTTCTCTTTTTTTCCCTTCTCTTTCCCTTCTCTTTTTTTCCCTTCTCTTTCCCTTCTCTTTTTTTCCCTTCTCTTTCCCTTCTCTTTTTTTCCCTTCTCTTTCCCTTCTCTTTTTTCCCTTCTCTTTCCCTTCTCTTTTTTTCCCTTCTCTTTCCCTTCTCTTTTTTTCCCTTCTCTTTCCCTTCTCTTTTTTTCCCTTCTCTTTCCCTTCTCTTTTTTCCCTTCTCTTTCCCTTCTCTTTTTTTCCCTTCTCTTTCCCTTCTCTTTTTTTCCCTTCTCTTTCCCTTCTCTTTTTTTCCTTCTCTTTCCCTTCTCTTTTTTTCCCTTCTCTTTCCCTTCTCTTTTTTTCCCTTCTCTTTCCCTTCTCTTTTTTTCCCTTCTCTTTCCCTTCTCTTTTTTCCCTTCTCTTTCCCTTCTCTTTTTTTCCCTTCTCTTTCCCTTCTCTTTTTTTCCCTTCTCTTTCCCTTCTCTTTTTTTCCCTTCTCTTTCCCTTCTCTTTTTTTCCCTTCTCTTTCCCTTCTCTTTTTTTCCCTTCTCTTTCCCTTCTCTTTTTTTCCCTTCTCTTTCCCTTCTCTTTTTTTCCCTTCTCTTTCCCCTTCTCTTTTTTTCCCTTCTCTTTCCCTTCTCTTTTTTTCCCTTCTCTTTCCCTTCTCTTTTTTTCCCTTCTCTTTCCCTTCTCTTTTTTTCCCTTCTCTTTCCCTTCTCTTTTTTTCCCTTCTCTTTCCCTTCTCTTTTTTTCCCTTCTCTTTCCCTTCTCTTTTTTTCCCTTCTCTTTCCCTTCTCTTTTTTTCCCTTCTCTTTCCCTTCTCTTTTTTTCCCTTCTCTTTCCCTTCTCTTTTTTTCCCTTCTCTTTCCCTTCTCTTTTTTTCCCTTCTCTTTCCCTTCTCTTTTTTTCCCTTCTCTTTCCCTTCTCTTTTTTTCCCTTCTCTTTCCCTTCTCTTTTTTTCCCTTCTCTTTCCCTTCTCTTTTTTTCCCTTCTCTTTCCCTTCTCTTTTTTTCCCTTCTCTTTCCCTTCTCTTTTTTTCCCTTCTCTTTCCCTTCTCTTTTTTTCCCTTCTCTTTCCCTTCTCTTTTTTTCCCTTCTCTTTCCCTTCTCTTTTTTTCCCTTCTCTTTCCCTTCTCTTTTTTTCCCTTCTCTTTCCCTTCTCTTTCTTTCCCTTCTCTTTCCCTTCTCTTTTTTTCCCTTCTCTTTCCCTTCTCTTTCTTTCCCTTCTCTTTCCCTTCTCTTTCTTTCCTTCCTCTTCCCTTTCCCTTTTTCATTTTCTTTCCACTGGCAGGTCTGACTGTTGCCCAGAGCCATCAGAACCAGTCTGGCAGGAGGCTTCTCATCCTTGGTAGCCCCTTCTCACATGAATATTTATGTGAATTTGCAGGGCTCACTCTCCATTAGGTGAGTCAGATGTTCAGGGATGGGAAGGTGAGTCCTGCAGAGGGTCTGTTGGTCCCAGAGGTGACAGAATCCAGAATCTCCCCCACAGAAACAATCCCATAGCACATCATGCAGGTGGAAACCTCAGAGAAGACTCTGCAACCTAAAATCCTCCAGGATTTGGGGTTTTTTTTGGCCAAAATTAAGTCAATAATGTCGCTGCACCCCTTCATTCCATTTAATTTCATTTCTGGGAGCATTTCTGCCATGCCTGCCCGTGTGTGCTCCCACCAGAGCAGCACTCCCAGGGCAGCAGGAACGTGCTCCACGTTTTCCATGCAGTTACAGCTGAGCCCATTCTGGACTTTCCAGCCCCTTCAAATCCTTCCTGCAGCACTGGCCTGTGCTGCTGAGTGGCTGCCCCGTGTCACAGCCCAGGGGGAGCCAGTGACACAGTGTCACAGACATATTCTGTGAAAAACCCTTTTGCCAGCATCTTTTCTCCTGAGAAGCTGAGAAGCTTCATTTTTGTTTTTACTGCTTTGGAGAAGCTTCTTTTTTGTTTTGCTGCTTTGGAATGTGATTTGGAGAATTGTTTACCCAGCGTGTGAAATTGTTTTTTACTTGATGACCAATGACAGCCACCTGTGTCAAGGCTGTGAGCAGCCACAAGATTTTATTACTATTCCTTTCAAGCCTTCTGACGAAATCCTTTCTTCTTTTAGTATAGTTTTAATATATAATTTTCTTTTAATAGAATATATATCATAAAATAATAAATCACCCTTCTGAAACATGGAGTCAGATTCTCATCTCTTCCCTGGTCCTGGGACCCCTGCAAACCCACACAACACAGATCTTCAGGTTTCAGATCATTGTCTGGGGTGTTTTGCTGGGAGCTGACCCAAACCCCAGTCCTCTGCTTGGATTTCTGCTGCTGTGTCATTGCTCCAATCTCCAGGTTATGCTTTATAATCCTGTTTTCCCAGAGCTGCTTCATAACATCTTGTCCCACGAGCCCCTTTCCAACTCCTGTTCTTGCAGCTTGTCAAGTTTTTCTTTGCCACTTTCCCCTACAACACCTTTTCCCTTTTTGTGATTTCTGAGCTTTCTGAGCTTCTTTTACATGAAACCACAACCAAATCCTTCCCAAGGCTTCCTCATCCTTTCTGCTGCTTCCGTTCTATTTCCTGGGAACTTTGGGCTGTTTTTCTCACTAACTATATTGTCCAAGCATTTAATAGCACCTACTTCTTCTCAGCTACATACTTGAAAGAAGCCCTTTAATTTTTAAACTTTTTTTTTCTCTTCACTGTCCTGTTGCATGCCAAGATAGTCTGGAAAAAAAATGATTGTATGATATTGCATTAAACTGGCCTGTGCAGCTTTGCAGGGGCTAGTGGACTTAACTGATCATTTATTTTCTTTCATTCAGTTGTGAAAAGGGTTGTCCAGAGAGCAATTCACTCCAAATGGTTTAGGTCTGGATGAAACACTTTCTGAAAAGTGCTTATTTCTTTTCAGCTCCTGCTATTTCCAGCCTGCTGGGACTTAAGAATTCAGCGTGATGTTTAACCACTGACACCTCTATTTGGCATTTTCCTGGACATCATGAGTTGCACTTTGAGCAGTGATGTTAATAGTGATGATAACATCTTGCTAACTCCTAATTCAGACTAGACAAGATAGCAGTGCTGCACTTAGGCTGATCACAAGCTGATCTCATCAGCTGATCATTTAAATTTAGTCTGATCAGATCACAAGCTCAGGCTTTTGAGAGGGACTGGAAAGTTGAATTACCAGGTAGGCATTTCTTCCCTGGTTATGCCATGCAAAACTCCGTGTCAAACCATCAGTATATCTGTCTTCATCTGGCATTTGCAGCTGGTCATGCAAACAGTTTTTAAACCCTTGCTGGCTCTTTAAACCCTGCTGCTCTTGACAGGCATTTTTCAGTGCAAAGTCCTTCAGTGGCCTCTGAGCTCCACACCTTGTGAGTAAGATGTAGCAGGAATAACAGATTGCTGCATGTTTTGCTTGATTTGTGGTTAATTCACAGTGGAACTGGGAAATTAAGGACTCCTATAAATAGCAAGTCTTATATTTACACCTGGGCCTGCTGAGCATGGACCACCTGCAAGGGAAGCAGAGCTGAGCAGCTCCAGCCCCTGTGGCTGTGAGCAGAGCAGGCAGAGCTCCCTCGCTCCCTCCCAGGGGGCAGAAAGAGCTGAGAGTGCCCTCATGGACAGGCAGGGGCTGGGGGCTGCCCCTTGGGATGCAGCTGCAGCTCCCAGGCAGGAGGGTGCACAGGTGTTGGATTTGTGGGGTGCCCCAAGGCAGGAATGATCTGAGCCCCATGTTCTCAGAAGGCTGATTTAATATTTTATGATACTATATTATATTAAAGAATATTATACTACACTAAAGAATACAGAAAGGATACTTATTAAATGCCAAAAAGATAATAATGAAAACTCCTGACTCTTTCCAGAGTCCTGACACAGCTTGGCCCTGATTGGGCAAAGAGTGAAAACAACTCCCAGCAGAATCCAATGGAACAATCACCTGTGGGTAAACAATCTCCAAACACATTCCACATGTGAGCAAAACACAGGAGAAGCAAATGAGATAAGAATTGTTTTCCTTTTTCTCTGAGGCTTTTCAGATTCCCAGGAGAAAAATCCTGGGTGAAGGGATTTTTCAGAAAATGTGAATGCCACAAAGGGGAGAAGGGAAGAGGAGCTTTGATGGAAAATTGAAAAACCAGAGATTAATATGTCAGGTGGAGGGAGGAAGCTGACTTTGCAGGGAAGGAGGAAGAGGGAGTGCAACAAAGCAGTGAGGACATGAGCAGCTGGTCCTCAGAGCACTGGGGCTCAGGCCATGGAGCTCGTGACTGATTTAAATAAATATGTAAATATGCTTTGCTGTGGCTCCATGGAGCTGCAGGGACTCCATCACAGGGAGTGCTCTGCTGGCTCTGCTGGCCCCACTAACCCAGGGCTCACTTGCTTCTGCTTCCATCTGGAGAGAAAATCACTGCCTGCAGTTTGGATGGTGATGGGCTGGAGGGAGGCAGGTGTCAGATCAGCACAGCACTGTGTACAGAGGTTGTGGTTCATAAGGAGCTGCAGGCTCAGGGGAAACTCCCTCTGCATCTCCCCTTTCATGGCAGCTCCCTGCTAGGAGGGCTGAGCTTCTCCTTGCATGTTTCCCTCTGGTTTTGCAGAGCTGGTGGGAGCTGCTGACCTGTAGCAGCAATGGCCTGGGCCAGTCTGGAACAGATGATGGCCCAGAAGTGGAGAGGAGACATCCACACACACAGGAAAGCTCCTGAACCTCATCCTCCAGAGCACCCAAGATGGAGAGAGCTGGAGGAAAGGCTCAAAGCTTCATCCTCCATTGCACCCAGGATGGAGAGAATGGAGAAAAGGCTCAAAGCCTCATCCTCTGGAGCATCCAGGATGGAGAGACATGGAGAAAAGGCTCAAAGCTTCGTCCTCTGGAGCACCCAGGATGGAGAGAGATGGAGGAAAGGCTCAAAACTTCATCCTGTAGAACAGCTAGGATGGAGAGAGATGGGAAAAAGGTTCAAAGCCTCATCCTCTAGAGCACCCAGGATGGAGAGACGTGAAGGAAAGGCTCAAAGCTTCATCCTCTAGAGCATCCAGGATGGAGAGAATGGAGGAAAGGCTCAAAGCTTCATTCTGGAGCACCCAGGATGGAGAGACGTGGAAAAAAGTTCAAAGCCTCATCCTCTGGAGCATCCAGGATGGAGAGACGTGGAAAAAAGGTTCAAAGCCTCATCCTCTAGAGCATCCAGGATGGAGAGAGATGGAGGAAAGGCTCAAAGCTTCGTCCTCTAGAGCATCCAGGATGGAGAGAATGGAGGAAAAGCTCAAAGCTTCATTCTGGAGCATCCAGGATGGAGAGAGGTGGAGGAAAGGCTCAAAACTTCATCCTGTAGAACAGCCAGGATGGAGAGAGATGGAGGAAAGGCTCAAGGCTTTGTCAAGCAGAGCTCAGTGGTGACTCTGGCAACGCTGCTTCAGTGGAGTGAGCACCTCATATTCCATATTTACATGTTTAAATCAGTCACTCTCTATGCCTTCCCCACGTGTAGAGCCCATCAATGGCAGCTTTATGCAGGCAGGAGCAGAACCTGGGGGCTGGAGCAGCAGCACAGTGTCAGGGGAAGTCAGTACAAATTGCTCCATGGGCTGGACATTAAAGCAAGGAGTGATATCACTCTTAAAATAAGAAACTTCATGTAATGTGCTTTAATGGCTGAATAATTGCTGTGAGCAAAGAAAGAGGCTTTTGTGAGGGAGGATCAGGGAGAGCCAGGAGTGAGTGCTCATGACATCACAGCAGTGCACAAGAGAAACTTTATTCTCACAGCTCCTCCAGAAGGGCTCCTCGAGCTGCCAGCCCCAGATAACTCAGTGGGAGACTTGAGAGAAGAGTTAATAAAATGATTGATTTACAGCTGGAAAAAATTACAGCCTGAAAACTGGCAGGCTGACATTGTTTGAAAGATGTGCTAGAAACCTCCCCCCAGTTTTTTTTTTTTTTCCCTTTATGAGAAGAAGGTCATTTGCACCTAAATTTGGAGCTCGCAGCACTTGAACTGGTATTTTTGGGGGACTCACTGTCAGTCACCCTTCATGGGAAACTGTTGCCAAACTATTATCATCCTGATTTAGCTGGGTAAAAATAGATCTTAAAAGTCTGTACCTTCTTGTGGGAAGGAGTAGGTTTGAAATATTTTAATTTACCAGCTGTGGATCAGACCCAAAACCTTTATGTGTTTCTTATTGCAGGGTCTGAGTGCAGCATGTTTTCTTTACTTGTTAGGAAAAACTGTCAACTTTGTCTCAACTCTGTATATATTTTTAAGGTGGTTTACAAGCACAAGGCAAACTAAGGGTCCTTTCACAACTTTTGGAGCTGGTCCATCATATTTTTTTTTTTTTATATTTACTTTGTAAAAATACTTCTTAAGGTTGTAACACATAATTTACTGTTGATAGAAACAAAATCCTGGGGACACTGCATTGTGTCTTTGCAGAGAAATAGTTTTTTGGGGTTTTTTTAATGTGAAATTTCTCAGGCATGATGGTAGAGGCAGCTCCAGGAGCTGTTTGCAGCAAAAGGCAAAAGCATCCATAAAAAGTAAATGTTGAGAGGAAGCTCTTTTATGCTTTCAATCTTCAGCCACTCATTTAAAACCAGATTTTTATTTTTGGTGTCAATATGCTTGATCCAGCCAATAAGGCACAAGTCTGGCTTTCAGAAATCTTTCATGGGCTTCCAAAGATGTAACAAAACTTGCTCCAGACTGGATTTGACTCAGACTAGACATGGAAAAAAAAGAAAAAAACACCTTCACAAATGTGTGTGTGAGTTGGGGGTAATCGTGTAAGAGGCAATGAACAGAAATTAGGAGAACGTGGTGTTTACTGCAGATGAAGAAAAAAGAAAGGAAAATGAGGCCAAACATCAGCAATATACACTGTGGGGCAGCCACCAACACGGTGACATTATGTCCACAGCTCATCTCTGTTATTGAAGCCACTTCAGAAAACGAGTGTCTGAAAAAGAGCAACACAATTGATGAATTTGTGTCCCTCTCAGGAAAAAAATTTAGGCTCTGTGTTGGCTTTTGCATGAGAAAATTATCAAGCTGTTTGTGTTTCTAGAGAAGAATAGAAGGGACCAAGGTAAACTGCAGAGGGAGAGCAGCTGAGGAGGTTTAAAGGTTTTCTGGTGTTTGAGTCTAATGGACTCTGAAGGCAGATGAGTTTTACCAAGAACTCCTATCTTTATTTAAGACATATTGAGATCTTATCTTCATCAGACAAAATCACTGGTGTATCAACAGTCTGTTATCACATTCTTCTGGAGTCTTGTCAAGTAAATCTACTTAAGGAGTTGTGCTCTGTGCTAAAAACCTCCTAAACAACTCAACAACTCTCCCACACTAAAAATAGCCCTCAGTTTTACCTAAATCTATGCTGACATGTCAAATTAATTTCATTTCCTCCTTGGGAATGAGAGCCAAGTGATGGCTTTGGAATAAGGAGGTTTTTGGCAGTGTTTGGATTGATGCTCTCCTAACTCAGGGCAGTTCTGTCTGGAGGAAAAGACCAAGTGAAAGATGGAATTTCAGTATACACTTGGTTGAAAACAGCTCAGGAGAACAAAAATGATCTTAACAAGCCATGTGGCTGATTAGGAACCCAGCAATGCAGCATTTAGTGAGAAGTGTAAAACGGGACATTTTAAAAGAACACAAATGCACGAGTACCACATCAAAACTAATTGACTGAAAAACGGTCTGGCATAAAAATGGATCACAAGTTAAACGTGGGCCAAAATCTCAATATAATGCAAATCCTCAGTCAAATCTCAGTCAGGGATGGATGAAGAAAACTTCTTTGCTCCTGAGTGTGTTTGAGGCTTGTTGCTGTTGAGGTGGGCATGACACAAAGCAGAGACCACAAGCAGTCTCAGATGTCAGCTCTTTATTATCGAACACGGCTGATTTTTATACACTTTCCAGTTGTTTATGCTTCTTCTACCTTAACTATTGGCCACAATAAGTCAGCATAACACTCTTGCTGAAAAGTTACAGTGACTTCAACTAACTTTCTGAAAATGCTTTGTCCAGCTGAAAGGTTCTCTTATCTTTTTCTTCAATTCTTCACTTCTCTTGGTCTCTTTGGTTACAGCCTTGGAGAGAGCTCCTCATCAGCTTCTTGTTGCTTCTCAGCTTCTTCTGGCTGCTTTAGCTAACAGGTCTGCTGTCAGCCCCTTCCACAGAGGCCCATCCCAAACACCACATCCCACCCTGAACCCAGCACAGCTGCAGGAGAGGAGCTCCAGGCCCAGCTCAGGAGAGCTGTGAAGAGCTGCAGGAGGGGCAGATGAGGAAGGTCAGGGTTTGGCTCAGAGAGGGGCAGGAGGGGACTGTGACGCAAAGAGGGGCTGGGTGCCCGACCGGTGCCCTCACCCTGCAGGCACTAATTAACCAATGGTAATTGCTGGGGGTCTGCAGCCTGGTGGGGCAGTGGAGGGGCTGAATCTCTTCCCTTTCTCTGGAAAACTCCTTGGAAAAGCTCCTGGTGCCGTTCCCAGGTGGGCAGCAGGGAGATGTGGGGAGGCTCTCCTGCCTCTGGCCCTGGCAGCAAAGGTCCCAGCAAGGACTGGGCAGTGCCACCACTTAATGGTTTTGTGATTCTAGGATTCTTCATCTGGAGCATTCTCATGATACCAATTTATTTTTAGTGCAAATGTTTGTATCTTTGTCATAATATTGTTTCTTATTGAGTATTTTCTAACCACAATGAAAGCTTTTCTTTCTTTTTGTGCTGCTGGGCTTTTAGTGTTTCCCATTTCTGGGGAGGTGAGGTACAATGATTAGCAGAGCAATCCTTTAAAATGCCAGGCTGATCTTTTTTCTTTAAATTAAACCCCCAACTAAAACAGAAACCAGCAGCTCAGGGGTGGGAACCACAGGAAGATTATTGTTAAGGAGAGAAGAACTGGAGGATAAAATGTGCAGCTTTTGAAAAGTCCTTTCTGTAATGACACAGCTCTCTCTGTTTGCAGATGACAGAATAAATTAAAAAAAACTTCTGCCAGTCTAAAGATCCCGATTTAGGAAGCCAAGGTTGCCTAATGGACTGGAATATCATCTCCATGTTTTCAATTTCTTCCATTTTACCCAAATCATTCACTTCAATAATTAAGCAATAATGAACTGAACAGTTTTCCCTTTTATACCCAGCTCTCTCTGGCTAGAGATTCAAAACAATCATTAAAAACAAAAGGGAATCCTGTCTCCAGAGCATGCCTGCAGATAATGGGAATATCCTTCACTTTCCCTCTCCAGGGCTCTCCTGGCTGCCTTCCCATCAGCTGCCATTCCTTGGGATGCTCTGGGGCCATCCTTGTTCAGGATGATCTGTCCAGACCCACATTCCTCACACAGACCCAGCCTCCTGCCTAGAAAATGCCTTTGTGTCCATCCACACAGAGAACCTCATTGATTGGGTAGAAAGAAAAATGGGCTAATCTTAATTAAAGCACTTTTTAAACTTTCCTTGACCTCTCCCTGACACCATCACCTCTCAGATCCTCTTCCTTGGCCAGCCTGTGACAGGGATCAGGGAAAGGCAGGGCTGCCCTTAGCCAAGAGGTTGTGCAGAAAAGGGGATTTTCCACAAAATCTGCACTTCTTCCATTTTTCAAACTCTAGTGCAAAAGCAGGATGAACACTGAGCAGCTCACGCAGGAAAACATTCCTAAATCTTTGCATTCAAAGGCAGCTGGATGGATTCACACCACGTGGGTGCAGGAATTTCCCTGCACAACCCAAGGCCATGAGTGTGACCTTCACTCCCTGTCCCCAGCAGGAATTCAGAGGTGTTCAGTGATTCCCAGCCTTGTGCAGGCTGAGCTGGAGCAGAGGCTGGGCAGAGTCACAGAATAAAGCAGGGATTTATTGAAAGGATCTCCTCCATGGATCCACCTTGGGCAGCACAAGAGCCCAGCCAGGGCTGCACCCAAGATGAACCAAAATGGTCACAAAATGGACACGAGGTCTCTCACTTTGGTCAGTTCTGCTCCATTTGCATCTTGCAGTTCATTGTCCCATTCCAGCTTTAGCCCCTGCAGTCCCATCCTTGTTTTTCTCTCTCCAGCCCACGGTGTTTGTGCTCCTGGGCTGAGATTTGGATCATTTGTCCTTGGTGCCCAGCTGGAGCAGGAATTGTTTTGTCTCCCTGCTCTGTGCACAGAGCTCACCATGCCCTCATGTGAACCCAGACCCACACACTAAGGCAGCACAGAACCTGAAACATAGAAAAGCCAAAACCTGAGGCCTCATCAATGCAAGCAGCAGCTCTCCTGACCCATGACCAGCACTCAGCTCTCTCCTACAAGGAGACTGAGATCCTTCAAACATCTCAAAGACAAAGCTTGGGCTTTACCAGCATCAGGATTTTTACAAGTGGTTTGTATGACAAAAGTGTCAATCAAGACAGATCAACATTTGATATTTTAAAATATCAAAATTCCTTACGTTTTTTTCCCTAAAATCCACCCAATGCCCATTGCCTTCCCTTATCACAGTCTGCTGTCCCTGACCACCAGGGATGTGAATAAATTTGTTATGAGTTTTTCCAAGCAGTAAACTTACTTCTTTGAAAAAAACCCCACAAAAATGGAAAAAAGAAACAGCAGTATCTAAGAGCTTTCCATGCTGGAGTCTGGGAGCTTTTCAGAGCCATGAAGTATTTATTTTAGTTTTTCTTTTTATTTTTTCCCATTAGGTCCTAATTCTAAATATTTTATAAGAAGTTAAATTATCCAGGAGAACTGAGTTTTCATTTTGGGGGAAAATAAAAATCCCAAAAGGCGTTTTCCTAATTAAAAAATGACCATCAAGCACAGGGTGCAAAGAGCATCTTGGATGGAGAGAACTGAGCACAGAAGGAACCGAGCACAGACTAAAAAAAATCAGAACTGTTTGTTTTTCCTGCAGAGAGGATCAGTTTTAAGAACTGAGCCGGCTGCAGTTAATCTAGACTCCTTTGTATTTCACCCCAAAAGCAAAGCAGTGCTTTTCATTCTTTCCTTTCCATACCACTTCCCTCTCTGAGCCCTCCTTGCTGGGCACCGAGCCCCTCCTGGTTCCCCATGTGCCTTCATCCCACCACGCTCCACAGCATTTCTCTGCCCTGTTCAGCCCAGGGCCAGCAGGAATTTGAGGGCCCAGATTTAGGCTGGAATCCCAGGATTGTCCATTCGGACCTTGCAGCCCCCAAAATATTGGTTTTTGTGTGATGTGAAAGCTCAGAAATCTCTGTCAGTGCCAGAGCACCGAGTCCTCTGGGGAGCTCCAGGTGCCTTGGCTCAGGCAGAAAGGAAGGGGAGAGGGGTTGAGAGAAAGGAGATGTGTTTTATCAGAGTGAAGCCACCAGAAAACAGGTAAAATGTGGTAAGTCACTCGTGGGGAATTTTGGAAGGAATTTGAGATGGGATCTCTGAGTTGTTTTTGATGATGGGGTTTATTTTTCTTATTTTCTACATAGGCAGGAAGGGTGAGTTCTGCTCACATCTTCACAGCACTGCTCAGAAGGCCACAAGACCCTCAGTTACAAGACCTTTTAAGGAGTTATTGACCAATAAAACACTGCAAACAAGGATATTTATGCTTTTTACCCAATTTTGAAATATTTTGTCTTATGGACCCATGCTGCAGTGTAAACTTTCCTGGCCAATCTTGTTATGGCACATAAACCTACAGCACTGCATTCTAAACTCCTTGTTTGCCTCTGTAACTATTTTATTTTTTCTATATTTTAAACACTAAAAGCCTAAACTTTCTTTTACTTAGCTTTACCTGTCTCTGCTTTAAACCACAAATCCGCATTCTGGCTTCTTGGAAGGTTTTCCAAGGTCTCTGATCAAATCCTGGGTTTAATTCTAAACTTTGGCCAAGTTCTGAGAGTTCCCTGCATTTTGGATTCCAACAATAAAACCCCAATTCTAGGTTTTCTCATATGACAAATCAGAGCTGGAGCAGGTTGTGGTTTGCCTTGGCTCAAGTGTAAAGGATGGGCAAACAGCAGATGGGAATTTCCACCCCAGGAAAAGGGAAGGAGGGATGGGGCAGATGTGGACACAGGGGACACCAGGGAGGGGCAGCAGGTGGCTCTTGGTGGAAGAGGCTTTACAGCAACCTCTGTGAGCCAGAGAGAAGCTTGATCAGAGGATCCGTGTTTGATGAGAGGATCCATGTTTGATCAGAGGATCCGTGTTTGATGAGAGAATCCATGTTTGATAAGAGGATCCATGTTTGATCAGAGGATCCATGTTTGATAAGAGGATCCACGTTTACCCCTGAAACAATTTCCTACCAAGGTCACTGACACAGAAACCAAGAAAGAAAGAAGGAGAAATAAGAGAAACCTGAACTGCCTGTTCCAATGAGCACTTTGTTTGTCTTTCCTGACCAATGAGTGAAGGGTGAACTGTGCAAACCCAGGGCACCACAGGGAATATTTCTGTGTCTGCTCTGGGGTGCCCTGACCCCCAGGGCAGCACTGACTTGGACCCTCATCCATGGAGAAAGTTTCCTAAACTCCAGAATAGACTGGAACCCACAGAAGTGTGCAATAGATTATAGAGAGCAGTGCAGGTGAATCACTAGGTGAGAAATTGAGGTTTTGGGTTTTTAGTGTGTTGTGGATGGCAGCAAGATGGAGGGCACAGGGTGTCATCCTGGGCTTCTTCTTCCTGCTTCTTCTTCCTCCTTCTCCATGGGTTTGGGTGGCATTTTGTAATTGGGCAGCAAAGTCCTCACTGGGGGCTCTTTGGGATCAGTTATTGGGTTAAAAGGGAAAATAATCCAGGTGTCAGTTCTTAATTGGATAGTTTAGCCTTAAAAGACCTTGGAACCAGAGATTGTTGGCCATTTTGTGCCTTCTAATGAAAAGCTGCTGAGCTCACAGTAGTGAGACTGTTTCACTGATAGGAAATAATAAACACCTGAGTCCCAACATGAATTACTGTCTCAAGTGCCTTCAATCCAGACCCAGAGAAACTGACAGTAAACTTAGGAGTTTTGTAAGAGTGTATAAAAAGCATGCATGCCAGAATAAAAACAGTTTGAAAAATAGTTTCTCCTTCTGAAAATGGAGTGTTGGTTTGTGTTGTGACTGTCTCAACTCCAACAACCCTTGGGCACCCACCTGACCAGTCCTTGGTGGGAACATCCAGACTTCTCCCAGTTCACTCTAGGCTGAACTCAGTCAGGGGAAACCCAACCTTGGCTTATTTCAGACCTTGCCTAAGCACAAAAACCTGTCTGCTGTGACCCACTCCAGTGTCAGAGCTAGCTGGCCTCTCTGCTGACACACCCAAGGCAGCTCAGTGTCACAGATGTCACAGTTGTCCTCCCAGAGCTTTCTGCCTGCCCTGTGCAGAGACTGAGAGCTGCAGCAGGGAGCAGCACTCACATGGCTGGGGGCTGATGAATGCTGGGGTTGGAATTTGCCATAACTTTTCTCATTAATTGCATTCAAATGTTATTAATTATGAGCTCACTTGTCGACATGAAGCAGTTTCAGTGTCCAAGAGGCAAAGCTGGGTTGGACACAAAGAGTTAGAGGTTTGTGCTTCCCTCTGATGAACCGGCCACCTTCTCTCAGCACTATCTCCATCTCACCCCCCCACTTTGTCCCCCAAATCAGGAAAGAATTTGCATTATTCCTCTGAAAGCGTTAATTGAGAGGAGAACAAATGAAGTTCCAGGCAATTTGAAGAAGCCTCATTACTGACTGAGGGCTTGTTTTGAATCAGTGTCCATCAAAGCAACAATTGCACTGCCCTGGCCCAACACCAGAACTGTGCTGGGAGGGCTGGGGTGGGGAGAGACAGGGTTTTGTTCTCCAGGAGACAGTTGTGCACATCTAATGATGCCCACTGCAGCCAGCCAGCCCCTGGCTGATTGCTGCACAGTCCAGTGCATCCTTTCCAGCATTAAACCCCTATTATCCAGCAGCAGGATGGAGCCCAGGGCCTGGGACAGGCTGGGCTCCACTCGGAGCAGGGGCTCCCAGACAATGTCACACTTCTCTGCCCGGAGACCACCCGCAGCAGGAGGTGCCACTTGCAATTAGGAGGGGCTTTTTCTGCTTTGCCTGACTTTTTCCCAGCTGGAAAAAGAGAGAGAGAGAGCTCCAGCCTTGGCCAGGGTGAGCTGGGAAGGCTTTGCAGAGAGCCCAAAGGGATGAAGAACTTGCTGCACTGGAAGGGGAAGGCTGCACAGGTTTTCAGCTGGGCTCTGCAACAGCTCCTGGAGATTTTTTATTTTTCTCTTTCCTCTTGCTTCTCTCCTTTCCCTTTGGTCCAAATTCCCATCTTCAGTCACTTTCAGTTCACTGGATGCCCTCCTGTATCTCCAGGCATGTGAGGTGTCTAGGAAAGGCCAGTGTGGAAACAAGGGAGTCTAAATGAGGGTTAAGGGTGTTCCTGCCTCTCTCCATTACCCTTAAGGACATCAACCCATCAATGTTCTCACAAACCCTTCCTTTCTCCATAACTCACTCCTTGAGGTGCTGCACTACCCTGAGTTGGCTGGCAATTCTTGAATGGGTGAGAAGGATCTAAGGAATGGAAAGAGAAGAGTTTTGCCAGCAGCATCCAAGGCTGCCTGGACCCAGAGCTTTTGCTTTCAGCCCATTTATGCTTCTGGGCCATAAGCAGGATAAGGGTAAGCAGAACTAGCTGCCCACTGGGCCAGCAGAATTCTCCTGAATTCTCCGAATTCTCCTGAATTCTCAGAATTCTCCTGATGCTGGATCACTGCTGATTCAGTGATCATCTCCCCAACTCTGTGGGATGGTCACTGAATTCAGACAGAGCTTAGGGACACCCTGTTAGGGTAAGGGCAATCATTTTAACAGCTTGATTTCTGTTTGCTCCCTGTCAGTGATGCTGAAATAGCAGTGACACAAAAGGAGCTGGGCTGAGCCTGCTCTGGGTAAAAGCTCTGAGCTCTACATGTGCAGCTCATCACCAGCACTGTCCTCCTACATGTGCCCAGCTGATTCAAAGTGTTCCTCAAACAATCCAATAGTAGCTGTTTTCTCTAAACATTTACAACAACAAAATGTGCCTGTGTACATCAGCAGAGAGCCAGGGAGAACCACGGCAGCTGCTCCCCACATTCCTGCTGCAGCTTGTGTATATTCCAGTGCTTTTAAAGCAGATATTTACATTTTCAGTTTTGGCTTCCTGAGGAGATTTGGCCAGCTCCAGGCCTGGTGCAAAGAGGGTGCATTGCCCTGGCAGAGGGGGGACCTGGGGTCTTTTTGCAGGACACACACCTGCACCTCCTGCTTTGCTTGTGGCACTGAGTGGATTTTTAATATATTTTATGTATTCTTTAGAATATATAAATTCTATATCTAATATATATATATATTTTATATATATTTTTATATATTTTATATATTCTTTAGAATATATAAATTCTATATCTAATACATATTTATTTATATAATATATAAATATTTTATTTATACTTTTTTATATTTTTATATGTTCTTTAGAATATATAAATTCTATATATAAGATATATATTTTTATATAATATCTATATTATATATATAAATATTTTATATATACTTTTTATATTGTTATATATACTTTAGAATATATAGCAATATATATACAATATATATTTTTATATAATATATATTATATATATAAATATTTTATGTATACTTTTAAAAATATTTTATATATTCTTTAGAATATATAAATTCTATATAAAATATATATGGTTTTATAATATATTATATATATATTTTATATATACTTTTTAACATATTTTATATATTCTTTAGAATATATAAATTATATCTATAATATATATTTATATAATGTATATAATATATATATATAAATATTTTATATATTCTTTTTTATATATTTTATATATTCTTTATTTCACATAGATTTGTAGCTTTGTAGTCTCTTATTGTAGCTTAGCCTTGTTTCCCAAGGCAGAAAGACAAAACACATTCCAAAACCCCTGTCCTATCTTGGCTCTCCTTAGAAATCAAGGTTAACACCAGCTCTTCGAGGCATCTTTTTTATAAACAACATTTAGTCCTTAGCAGAGGGAGGAGGATTTAGAACTGGGGATGACTTCACCGAGTGTGCTTCTAATTGGGGATTATTGTCAGATATGATCATTTGCAAAATCTAAATATATACTATAAAAATTGCATATGTGTTATGCAGGGTGTGCATTTTTGGTGTTTTCCACCTCACAAATGATGCATCTGAGAATCCTTATATAAAGGTAACCCCTTTTATCACCCTAACTGTGTCTGGCTCATAATTCTAGAACCAGCAAAAAAGGCATCAGTTGTCCTTTTCTAAAAAGGCACTGGCACTTGGCAGCCTTACTGAAGTGTCCAAGCTGTGGTCTGTGCTGGACTGGTACCTAATATATTTACATTTTTAATATATTTTATAATTATTTTCTATTTTATAATTTATCACACCATTTTGGTGCGAGAAAAACCATTTTGTGTGATAAAAACATCATTTGGGGCCACTCGTGGTACCCCCTGAGGTCCCTGGGCTCTGCCCAGCAGGCAGGGATGCTGCTGAGGGAACATTGCACACCATGGAAGGCTGAGAGCCAAGGAAAACCACCTTGGACATCCCATTTTCACCAGCAGCACTGCAGCTCCTCTGCTTTCAAACTGAGCACAGCCACTCACAGAAGTTCAGAGATTTTTAGAGCTGGAGAAATTGAGGTGGCTTCAGCAAAGAGCATCACAAAGGATGCAGGAAACAGCCTGGCTTTCTGCCCAGCATGGTTCTCACCAGCTCCTTCTAGGAATTAATGAAGCTACCAAAGGCTGGGAGGAGAGAAATTGCCATCCAGCCCATGCTGGGCTCTGGAAAGAGTCACAAGTTTTCATTTTTATCTTTTTAGCCTTCTGTAATTATCCTTTATGTATTCTTTAGTATAGTTTAGTTTAGTATTCTTTAATATAATTTAGTATCTTAAAATACTTAATTAGCCTTCAGAGAGCATGGGGTCAGATTCATCATTCCTGCCTTCATCTGGGACCCCACAAATGCACCACTGAAGCTCATGGGTGTGGGTTACAAGGAGTGCTGTCCACAGGGTTAACACTTTCCTTATTACAAAATATAAAATATGTGAGGCTGCTGAGGCTGGTTTTGGAATCTCAGAGCTTTCTGATTTCTGTTAATAACAGAATAATTCTGTTAATGCCTTGAAGCTGCAGGTAATGGAGAAGGTCAGGGGAGGAGGAAAAGGGCACTCTGGGGTTGTATCTGGTGCCTCCCCTTCCTTCCCTTTCTTTTTCTCCCCTGTCTTTGCATGGAGGGGATCCTCAAAGCAAAATATATAAATCTATATTTGTTTCATTCCAGGTGTTTTTTCCTTTGGATGGAAAGATAAAAAAAGCCTTTTCACACAGTGAGACACAAGTGATCTTACATATTAAACAAAATGCTGACTGTTTAAGGCCAAAACCCTCCGGGGGGGATTTTTAGAGCATTGCCTTAGGACCAGAAGGGAATTAGAATGTCCTGTGCAATGTGATGAAATATCCTATAACTCCTTCTGCAGGGCATGATCCCATAAACCCAGGTGTTCCCCTGGTAGAACTCAGGGACCTCCTTCTCTCCCCCAAGCTGCCTCCCATTCACTTTAATTATCTGCTGTTTAATTTACCTGCACCACAGCAGGGATCTTGCATGGTTGGTCACCTTTAATGGCTGCTCAACAGGAGAGATTTAATTAAATTAGCAAGTTCAAAAACAAAGGTGGAAATGAGGAGAAAATAACCCTGGCATGTTAAACATAAAAAACTTCATCACTTAATAGTGACATTAACAAATGATCTTCACTGCTAATTTTCCAACTGACCAAGTCTGATATCTGATGGAGATACAGGGAATTCTGGTAATTCTCTTTTAATCATTTCCCTTCACATGATGGAAGATGGGAACTGCTCACCAGTAACACAGTGCTGGCCCCAAGGGGAGAGGCAATCCTTCATGGCAGACAAGCCCAGGTTTTGTGTTGGTGCAGCATCAATGTGAGCAGAGAGCGAGACAGAGGCAGAGCAGGGTGCAGCAGGGCTTTACTCAGAGAGCAGCTTTGGATTGCCAGGCTCAGCAGAGCTGGCTGATCAGCTTTGCTTCCACGTGGCAGCACCTCCAGAGGGAACATAAAGACCTGAGTGCTGTAAAGCGCTGCAATTTCATAGCAGTTAACAGCAAGAGACCATAAAATCTGTGCTGCTTTTTGCTTTAGCCTCCCCTTGAAGATCCATCTTCTCGTGCCTACGTGAATCTCTGCCGAATCCCTGAGAGCCATGAGTTTATTTATATTTCTGTTTGCTCTTCCCCTGTTAACTGCCACCATCTGCTTTCACCTCTGTGAGTTGTGCCGTGCATCCCATCTTGGACTCTGCTTTCACTCCCAGATTTCATAAATAAACCTTACCAAAAAAAAAGGTGATGGGAGCTGGCACTGACTGCAGCATCTCCCTCCATCAGTGTTTGATGTGGAGGAGCTCTGCACTCCTGGAGCAGCTTTATCTTCTCCTTGCTCACATTTCAGAGCAGCTGGCTCTGAATGTGGCACTGTCACATTTTCTGAAAAATCCCTTTGCCCAGGATTTCTTCTCCTGGGAAGCTGAGAAGCCCCAGAGAAAAATGGAAACAATAATTATCTCATTTGCTTCTCCTGTGTTTTGCTGCTTTGGAATGTGTTTGGACATCGTTTACCAACTGGTGGTTGAGTCATTGGTTTCTGCTGTGAATTATTTTGACTCATTGGCCAATTGGGGCCAAGCTGTGTTGGGACTCTGGAAAAAAGAATCACAAGGTTCATTAGTATCTTTTAGCCTTCTGTCTGTATCATGTCATTTTGGTGTGATATTTTATAAACATTTTATAATAATATAAAATGTAATAATATTTATTTATTATATTGAAATATAATAACATTTTAAAATTATTTAATAATAATTTTATATTTATCACACCATTTTGGTGCGATAAAAAACATTTTGTGTGATAAAAACATTATTTATCACTCAATTTCAGTGTGATATTCTATAATTATTTTCTATTTTATAATTTGTAATTTTATATTTATCACACCATTTTGGTGTGATAAAAACCACATTATTTATGCCATTTCAGTGTGATATTTTATAATTATTTTATATTTTATAATTTGTAATTTTATATTTATCACACCATTTTGGTGTGATAAAAATATTATTTATCATGCCATTTTGGTGTGATATTTTATAATTATTTTATATTTATAATTTATATATATTTATATTTATATTTATATATAATGGTTATTTGATATTTCATAAGTTATCACACAATTTTGATGTGATAAAAAACATTTTGATGTGATAAAAACCACATTATTTATCACTCAATTTCAGTGTGATATTTTATAATTTATATATATTTTTATATTTAAATATAATGATTATTTTATATTTTATAAATTATCACACCATTTTGATGTTATAAAAACCCACTTTGTGTGATAAAAACCACATTATTTATCACTCAATTTCAGTGTGATATTCTATAATTATTTTATATTTTATAACTTGTAATTTTATATTCATCACACCATTTCAGTGTGACACTTTATAACTATTTTCTATTTCATAATTTGTAACTTTCTATTTCTCAGATCATATTTACATTTATGAAATTAATGTATGAAAAGCCCAGCTGAGGCCTGCAGCAGAGCCCTGGTGCTGCTCACAGCTGGGGCAGCTGCTGCTCAAAGCCTCAGTTTGATTTAGTTTAAGTTTCAAAGGCAACATGTAAACATTCCCAGTGAAGACACTTCTTCCAAGGGGCTCAGCCAAGTGGGGTTTCCTCCTCCCTGTTTATGGGAAAGCATTTTGTTTAGATAAAAATCAAATAAGCAAATCCCCACATTCCTCTCTGGCACATCTCAGCCAGCCCCTGGGATGGAGATTTAGCACAAAATCGAGGGAAATTTGCATTATTAATCCTTTATTACCCCCTGGCTGTGTGTGTGTGGGGCAGAGGCAGCACAGCCTGGTTCGGGTGATGGGAGAGGGTGGGGAGCACCACTGGTGGTGCAGCCTGCAAACCAAGAGTTACCTGAGACATCACAGCAGAAATTCCTCTTTGAAGGACTCAAATCCACCCAAAAGCTGAGATTGCTTCCACTGTGTCCTCAAGAACTATGAAATAAGAGTCTGCAGTCTGCAAACCAAGAGTTACCTGAGATCCATGACAGCAGAAATTCCTCTTTGGAGAACTCAAATCCACCCAAAAGCTGAGATTGCTTCCACTGTGTCCTCAAGAATATAAAATAAGAGTTTGCAGCCTGCAAACCAAGGTTACCCTGAGATCCATCACAGCAGAAATTCCTCTTTGAAGGACTCAAACCCACCCAAAAGCTGAGATTGCTTCCACTGTGTCCTCAAGAATACAAAATAAGAGTTTGCAGCCTGCAAACCAAGAGTTACCCTGAGATCCATCACAGCAGACTTGGGTGGGTTTGAGGACTCAGTCTCAAAAAGCTGAGATTGTTTGCATTGTGTCCTCAAGAACTGTGAAATAAGAGTCTGCAGCCTGCAAACCAAGGTTACCCTGAGATCCATCACAGCAGAAATTCCTCTTTGAAGGACTCAAATCCACCCAAAAGCTGAGATTGCTTCCACTGTGTCCTCAAGAACTATGAAATAAGAGTTTGCAGCCTGCAAACCAAGAGTTACCTGAGACATCATGGCAGAAATTCCTCTTTGGAGAACTCAAACCCACCCAAAAGCTGAGATTGCTTGCACTGTGTCCTCAAGAATACAAAATAAGAGTTTGCAGCCTGCAAACCAAGGTTATCCTGAGATCCATCACAGCAGACTTGGGTGGGTTTGAGGACTCAAACCCACAAAAGCTGAGATTGTTTGCATTGTGTCCTCAAGAACTGTGAAATAAGAGTCTGCAGCCTGCAAACCAAGAGTTACCTGAGATCTATCACGGCAGAAATTCCTCTTAGGAGAACTCAAATCCACCCAAAAGCTGAGATTGCTTCCACTGTGTCCTCAAGAATACAAAATAAGAGTTTGCAGTCTGCAAACCAAGGTTATCCTGAGATCCATGACAGCAGAAATTCCTCTTTGAAGGACTCTTCTTGCCCATATCTCAAACCCACAGCCTGCCTACAGCTCAGAAGGTTAGAAAAGCTGAGATTGCTTGCATTGTGTCCTCAAGAACTACAAAATAAGAAAGAGTTTCCAATTCTGCCCTTCAGGGCAGGTTGATAATTCATTTCTACATGAACACCAGAAAAAAAGATTTATACCCATGTTGTACCACTCAAAATAGGCTTTAACTGAGAATTAATTGGTATCTGTACCTCTGAGCAGGGTGAATTTCCCCTGGGCCTGAATCAGTTCTGCCCAAGCCTTTTGTGCAGTTATTATTCCTTTCATTAAAGGGCTACAAGAAGGGATGAAGATCTCCACTGAGAGCAGCTGGCTAATTTTTGCTCTTTATTTATAACAACTCAGGTCAACATCTGATTTCTGGCAAGCAGAGCCCCAACATCTGCAGGAGGAGAGGCCTCTGCCCTCCCCAGCTTGCTGGAATTTTCTAGAAAAAGGCAGATATTTCTCCAGTTAATGGGAGATAATTCCTGAGTTAATGGGAGATATTTCCCCAGCTAATGGGAGATAATTCCCCAGTTAATGTCAGTCTGTTGAGGTGGGGACAGGGTGACCAGTGGTCATTTTTTGGATGCACAGCTGGGTGTCACAGGGCAAGTGATTGAGGGAAAACCCAACCTGGTGCAGAGATGGACTCCACAATCATGCTCCAAGGAGCCAGGTTTTCTTTCTGGGTCTGTTCAAGGAACAGGATCCTCCTCGTCTCATGTTGGATGTGTCAAGTTTGCTCCATGATTTGTGGGAAGGGGCTGGTGTCACTGCCATGTCCCCACTGCCCTACAAAGATCTACCAGAAACACTGATTTTTGGTTTTTCTCAGCAGCAAAGACCCCAGAAGTTTGTGCAGCAGGTCAGTAAATCAGTTTGTCCCCACAGCTGAGGAGCACAGGGTCCAGTGTTAAGTGGCTTCTCCAGCTCATCCATAAAATGTCAAGGAAAAAAAATCCTAGCCATACCTGGCTATGTTTCCTTTAAAATGCTGAATGTCTCTGCTTTTCAAGTCAAATTTGAGAAAAGAATCTCTGATTGGAAAATCCTGGAGGAATGTTCTGCTGGGAAACACCATGCTCCATGGCAGAGGAGCTTCCCAGAGTGACACCTCAGACTCCTCACAAGCCACAGAACAATTCTCTGGGAGCTGCTGGTGGAACCTGGGCAGTGTCCTGCTCACACACACAAATCCTGGATTCCTGTGGGTGTCATGGGTGGCCTGGGGGCTGAAGCATCCTGGTGTTCACCCATCCTGAGCATGATCATGAGCACCACCACTGCCTTCTTTAGGGCTGGTCCTTCACCTCCTTACCCTTAGGATTTGACCCCAAATGATTCCAAAGGTCATTTTATAGCTGATCAGCATGACATGAGGCAGTTGGGATGCACTCAGGGAACCTGCAGGGCACTGACTGCTTTTCCACTGATATTCACCGGGGGTGAAGGTGAGGAACAAAAGCATCAGGACCAGCCTCACCTTCAACTGGATTAATAGGCTGATTTAAACCAATCAGCTAAAATTATGATTAATAATTTTAATTTGATTAGATTAATTGTCATCAAGCTGAAACCCCCAGACAGAGGTGTGGGAAGGCCCAAAAATAATTAAAACCAGTCTGAGAGACTCACTGGAGCAGTGATCTGGCAGCTCTGAGCCCCCAAAACCTCAAAGTCCAACCCCCAAACGAAGGGAGCCAGTTCCTGACTGGGGAACATGCTGGGCACCCCCAGGAAGGAGGCATTGCAAGGGTTAAGGCTCTTGGCAGCCTTTCAGTGGCACGCTGCAATAAAATATTTTATGGCATTTTTACAATATTGTGCAATGGGATTTCCAAACCTCAGAAGAAAACAGGGAATTAAAGCGGGATGCAGCTGAGCAGAGCCAGCCCAGCAGGTGAGGGTTTATCGGGAGATAAACCCTCTCCTCTCCCAGCCCTCCCTCCACCCTGGCTGCAGGCAGCAGCTCCTGCTCCCCATGCCCTGGGCCAGCCCAGCTTCCCTGGTGCTGCTTTTTGGTGCTATTAAAAACCATTTTGTGTGATTTGTCAGAACCCAGGGCATTGCTCTGGCTGCCCTGGAGGGCTCCAGACCCTGGCAGGGGGCTCAGAGACCTTGGCACGGAGTCAAAACCACCTGTGCCTTTGATTGTAACCCATGGAAACAATTCCCAGCTTTGTGTGAAGAGTTACAAGCCACAAGAGTTTGAGTAGAATGACAGTGAATTTGTCACTGGGTGAAAAAGTAGAATTTTGGGGTTTTAGAATGGGGGTCCAAGAGGCAAGATGGAGGAATCTGGGTGTGTCCTGTCCTTTGTCAGAGTTCAGGACATCCCTCTGGCTGTCCTGGATTGCCCAAACCCCTGCCAGGGGGCTCAGAGACCCTGGCACAGAGCCCAGGACCCCTGTGACTTTGATTATGACCCATGGAAAAAATTACCAACCTTAAATGAGGATCTGCAAGCCACGAGAGTATAAGTAGAACAATAGTTAGTTTGTCACAGGGTGAAAAATAGATTTTTTTTGGTTTTTAGAATGGGGGTTCAAGAGGTAAGATGGAGGAATCTGGGTGTGTCCTGTCCTTCTCATCCTCCATCTTCTGCTGGGATGGTGGCACTTTTGGATTGGTTTGGAGCAGAGACAGACTGTCTAACATGGGTGATAGGTACTGGAAAATTATTGTAAATGAAGTACACGTAGTTAAAATTATTTCTTAGTATAAAAAGCAGTAGTTCTAATTATTTCTTAGTATAAAAAGCCAACACCACCCCAAGGGCAGGGACTGTGCCACAACCCAACCTGCTGGACAGACCTCAGCAGGTCAGAGAGAGAATGGAACAGATAAGAGAAAATAACCTTGAAAAGCAGAACTGACAAATCTCAACTTCTTCTTTGGTCACAGGGCTGGGAAAAAAGACTTTTTAATACTTTGGGAGCCATTTCAAGCACAGAAAACCCAAGACTTCCCAGCACATCTGGGCTGGGTTTGTGTTTGTGCCACATATTTCCACAGTGAGCACATCTTACATGTTGCTGCAAACAGCCCCCAATAAACACCAGGGCCAAGTGTGCCTGGATATTACAGCATGTTAAACACCCTCCATCCCCATCCATGGCCTCCTAGTGGATAAATAAAACAATAAAAGAAAAATAAAAAATAACATCCCCTCTTAAAATAACATAGTAAAAATGACATCTCCTCTTGAGATGGGTTCCATTGTCCATCAGGTTGGCTCTGAGTCAGAGAGCATCCAGGCTGTGGGAGCATTTTGCCCAGACACAGGACATGGGGTGGCTCAGGAGCAGAGGGTTCTTCTGATCATCTTCTCTCACTGCTCCAGAAAATTCCCTTTTGAATGTGCTGGAGAAGTAGAAAATTTGGCTGCAAATCCAAGGTAAATTTGAGCAGAAGTGTTTCTGGTTCCTGGGGATCAGAGAACACTCCTTACAACATGCAGGATCTTTAATCCCCAAAGCTGGGCGGTGGAAAAGGCCTCTTTACCTCCCCCAAGTAAGATCTTCCTTCCCCATTTCAACCCTTCTGGTAACAACATGGGGCAGGAATTTACTTTTAAAGAGGTTCTTCTGTAATCACTTTATTCCAGGAACTGGCACTCTAAGAAAAATCCCAAACATCACAAAGCTTGGCAGAAAATTGTACAAATTGGCAACACTACATTCAGAGTGAGTGCAAGCTAAGAAAAGCCTAATCCAATCTTATGCTTTAGAGGAACAGCATGGTGGAAACAGAGAAACAGACTGCCTGGGGTGGCTGGGAAAGAAAGGCTTGTCCCAGCATGGGATGTGTCCAGGTTCTCAGCAGAGCAGGGATTCACAGAGGAAGCCCCAGTGTTTGAACCTCTGCAGGCAGAGACATCTCCTGCCACGGCTGATTTGTCTGATCAAACAGAGCAAATCCCTCTCTCTGATCCTGCTGATGGCTCTAAATTGCTTTAACCATTGTGAAATGAGCCACACAATACATTTTCAATGCAAGCAATTTTCTTTTTTTCCCCTCCTTAACAGCTCTTTGGCCTGACTTCAGCAGGAGGTTCAGCTCCCTTGGAAGGTGCTGCTGAGGAGCTGGGGTGTGTGAAGACTCACCTGAGTTGCTCGCACTCATTTGTTTCCTCCTCTGGATTACTGAAATGCCTTTTATCACACAGAGATTCCTTGCTGTGCGTGTTGCCCACCCTCACACGAAGGCACCTTTGTCTGGGAGGGTTTAATTAGAGCCTCATTAGGCAAGAGGGTGACCTGAATGGGGTCAGTTTGGGGCTGGGCACCTCCTCTGAGGGCGTCTGGCTCTTCCCAAAACAGGGTCTCCCTTTGCTGCCCAATGGAGAATGTTGGGAGTGGTCACCCCTGCCATAAATCCTGGTTGTTCCAGCTCCTCCTCTGCAGCTCCACTCCACTTCCAACTCCATGGGTAGAAGCAACAAGAAGAGTTGTGTCTCATTCACATTTTCTGAAAAATCCCTTCACCCAGGATTTTTCTCCTGGGAAGCTGAGAGGCCTCAGAGAAAAGGAAAACAATTCTTATCTCATTTGCTTCTCCTGTGTTTTGCTCACATATGGAATGTGCCTGGAGATTGCTTACCCACAGGTGATTGTTCCATTGGATTGGAAGAGAAGGTTTTTACAGGTGATAGGAAGGTAGGAGGGGAAGTTCTGTCTCCCCTTTCAGCTCCTGTAGTCCCAGTGAGTAATGCAACACTCTTCCCTTTTGCCTGTGGACCTACCCAGGCTCCCCCCAGCACCTCACAGAGTGACCTCACCTCCAGGGCTTTTCCTTACAAAAGGAGGCTTTGATGCCCAGCTTGGGCTCCCAGAGCACCTGCAGCTCACCTTGAACACTTTTTCCTTCCAGGATCCTTGTAAAGCATCTCCTGGGAGAGCTGAGGCTGTGCCTGGACCCCTCTCTGGGCACTCTGGCTTCCAGGCCAGCTGCTATCAATGGCATCAGAACTTGGATCACATCAATTCCCGTGACATTGCCCAAGTGAAACCCTGCTCCCCGAGGGAGGCTCAGCTTCACTGGCTCTGCTTGTTAATATTGTATTATTGGCAGCCAGATGGTGCAGGGACAGGCAGTTTTCATTCATTTCACTGATATCCCTCAGTGGAAAATGATTTCTGCTTATCTTTCATCCTCACAGGCTTCAGCTGGAACAAAGTGTTGAGGGCAGCACCCTCCACCAAAGTCACCATGAGGAAGGGCCTGGCTGGCAAACAGATGTGAAGAGGTCTGTCTGTCTGTCTGTCTGTGCTGGGTTCAGTTAAAACAGCTCCATGGGTGGCTGGGGGAGTGGGAAGAGGCGGTGGCTCCTTCTGCCAAGCCTGGAGAACACCTGGAGTGGTGCTGCTGGAAGGGCTTTGCTCCTTGCTGTCACCATGATGTTTTATGAAAAATTCCTTCGCCAGGATTTCTTCTCCTGGCAAGATGAGAAGCCTCAGCTTCTCCATGTTTTGCTGTTCTGGAATGTGGTTTAGAGATTGCTTACCCCAACATGTGAATTGTTTTTATTTAATGACCAATCACAGTCCAGCTGTGTCAGACTCTCTGAGTCTGTCATGAGTTTTTTATTATTCATTGTTGTTAAGCCTTCTAATGTCTCCTTTCTCTTTCTTTAGTATAGTTTTAGAATATAATATAATATAATAATATTATATCAGCCTTCTGAGAACTCAGACTCAATTCTCATCTCTCACCTCATCCTGGGGACCCTCACAACACCTTTCTCCTTTTGTTTCTCTGTTCCTGACTTCTGGAATGGCACCCAGAGCTTGCAGTGGGTGCTCAAAACACAAAGCCTCCAGAAGCATCACCAAAAATTTTCCAGGTGAAGCCTCCTGGGATCTACACAAGTTTCTGAGCCCATCAAAGTCTAAAGCTCATGGGAAGTTCAGGTTGGACACCAGGAAAGAATTCTTCCCTGAAAGAGCAACTGGCACTGGAATCATCTGCCTGGGGGGGTGGTGGAATCACCACCCCTGGAGGTGTTTAAAAAAGGCCTGGATGTGACACTCAGTGCCAGGGTATAGTTGATGAGGAGATGTTGAGTCGTAGGTTGCACTTGATGATCTCAAAGGTCTTTTCCAGCCTGTGGAATTAATGAATGAATTCTGTGATTCTGTGCAAGAAATCAGCCCCAGGTTCAGTTGAAACCTTGGTAAACCCAGGTTTAAGGTTTGTTTAGCCTCAGACACCTCATCCTGGGTGAGGCTCCTGATGTGTCTGGACCAGCTCAGGGCCATGCTGCCAGGCAGCAGCTGGGACCTGCTGGAGGATGGAGCAGCTGAGCCCTGGTTTATTTTATTTTATTTTATTTTATTTTATTTTATTTTATTTTGTTTTTCTTCTTTTTTTCTATTTTATTTTATTATATATATATATTTCTTCTTTTTTTCTATTTTATTTTGTTTTATATATATGTCTTCTTATTTTATTTTATTTTATATATATATTTCTTATTTTTTCTATTTTATTTTATATATATTTCTTCTTATTTTATTTTATTTTTTATATATATTTCTTCTTTTTTCTATTTTATTTTATATATATACTTCTTCTTTTTTTCTATTTTATTTTTTATATATATATGTCTTATTTTATTTTATATATATATTTCTTATTTATTTTATTTTATTTTATTTTATTTTATTTTATTTTATTTTATTTTATTTTCCTGCTGACCCACCAGTGAGTGCTCCACTGCCACGACCAGCATGTGCTCCCCAGGTCAGCCACTCACCGGGAACATCACCAGCAAAATAGCAAACAGATGTCATCCAAGATCATTCATAAATATTTGATAGCAGCCTGTGAGCCCTTTGCTGAAAGACAGAGACCTCAGCCCCGCTCCCAGCTAATTACTGAATGCCAACAAATGCTTTTAATTGGGTCTGTGGCAGTGACAATGTTACTGACAGCAGCAGACAGAACAGCCTGCTGGTGTGGATTTGCTTTGCTGAGGATACCCCTGGTAATAAAATGTAAATTGAGGGTGATGCATAGGACTTGGGAACTTCTGTTGTGTCTCACTGAATTACCACAGAAACCTAAGGAAGGATGGAGAGTGAGGGGATGCAGGGAACTGCTGGGAGGACACGGGCAGGAGTCACTTTGCATTTGGTGTTTGCAGCCAGCTGGAGCCAAGCAGGCACCATGGAGTGAGGAAAGGGATAATTTCCAGGATTCTGACCCATGTGCTGCCTGAGTGCACATCCTGAACCAACAGGGTGTTTTCCGAAAGGGATCCTGCTGCAATCACAGCCAAAATCCCATTTTCTTAACTCTTTCTCAGTGACAGAGATGTCAGCAAAGAGGAGATATGAAATGAAGGGGGAGAGGGTGCAGGATTCAAAGAGGCTTCTGTTCCTGGGCTCCATGTATTTGCCACACTCCACTCATTTCCAGAGGCTGCAGAGCTGTCCCCATGTCACCAGGGATGATGTGACACTTGATTTGTTGCTGCTTCCAGAGCATTTTGAGGTCTTTGTTTGAAAGGAGCTTTTATTAAACTTCCTGCATGCTAAGAACTGCCTAAAACTAATAAACAGGGTTTAAAGAAAGTGATTTGGGGACATGACAGCAGCTTGGTTCTGTGTGCTCCTGGGGGTGTGTGTGTGTGTGTGTGTGTGCAAGTGCCTGCAGCTCACAAATTCTCTTGAGAGCCCCCTCCTTTTGGAAGGAAAAGACTCCTACATGAACATAAGACTTGAAATGGCAATATTTGATATGCAAGCATTAATCCCCTCTTCAAGCAGCCCGTTTATGAAAGCCGGGCAAGTTTGGTTTTTGAAGGCGGTTTCTCAAGATGTCATTATCCTCCTGCTGCAGCAGATTAGCGGATTGCTGGGAGGATGCAATTTGAGCTCAATTAATTCTGCTTCAAGTCCCAATTCAGTGGTGCTAAATAGCTCTCAAGGCCTCTCATCAGGCTCTCCAGCACTGCAGGAATGCTGCCCTGGGACTGGGCTTGCACCCCATGCCAGGCACTGTTTGCACCATCACTCCCTCTTTTCTAGAGGGCTTTTTTGCTCAGTTACTCAACCTTGTGTCCAGGGAGCAAACACCGAGCTGGTCTTGCAAAATACCAACCTCAGCATTCGGTTTTTCTTTATTATTTTTTGGTATCACTTCCCTTAAGTCAGTGAAACTGTTGGCACAGTCACTCCCACGTCTGCTCGGATGCAGCGATGAGAGGGAATGGCAGAGCTAAGCAGATAAACTAAAAAGCAGTGAAATAAAAGTCATCACTTCACAAGCAGGGTTTGGTTTGTTGTTTTTTATTCCTTGGGTAAGACTTCTCCTGACTGACATAAGCAGGATTAATGCAGAGCACTGATTTAACCTGCCCTGCCCAGAGCCTGCAGATCCTCGCTCGTGTGCTGGGGTTTGTGTGAGTAGGAACTGGGGTCCTGGCATGTGTGAGGTGAAGAATGTGTGAATCCTTCCAGGCAGGAATTGTCATTTCTTTCTATGTCTTTGCAAAACTGTGGGAACCCAGAGCATCCCCCTGGCTGTCCAGGATGGCCAGGACCCTGCCAGGGGGCTCAGAGACCCTGGCACAGAGCCCAAAACACCTGGGGGTTTGATTATGACCCATGGAGCAAATTACCAACTTTAGGTGAAGATCTGCAAGCCAAAACAGTTTAGGTAGAATAATAGTGAGGTTATCATGGGGTGGAAAAGTAGATTCTGGGGTTTTTGGTATGGGGGTTCAGGGGGACAAGATGGAGGGATCTGGGCATGTCCAGCCTTTCTCCTTCTTCTTCTTGGCCTCCATCTTCTGCTGTGATGCTGGCACTTTTGGATTGGTTTAGAGTAGAAGCTCACTGTCTAACATAGGTGATAGGTATTGGGAAGTTATGGTAAATATTGTACAAGTAGTTTTTAGTGTAAAGACATAACACTGCCCAGGGGCAGGCACAGTGCCTCTGTCTGTCCTGCTGGATGGACCTGGGCAGGGCAGGAGAAAGAATTTTATAGATAAGATACAATAAACAACCTTGAGACTGAGAACTGAAGAGCCCTGACTCCTTCTTTGAGCATTGAGCTAAGAAAAGAGACTTTCCAACTTTCCCAGGGTCACTCTGACCGGCTGGAGATCCCAACACAAAACTTGTAAAACTGGGCCTGGAGCCAAGACTGCCCAAACCATTATTAATCCTGGCCTAGTTTACAAACAGGTATCAAGTCCATTTCCTTCACTCCTGTCCTTCCTCTCTCCTCCTTCCTTGCTCTCCCTCTTGTGCTCACAAACACATACTGCACATCCTCTCTCCTGCCTCCAGCCAGCATCATTACAATGAGCCCACCTTCTTTATTTATTTATTTATTTGTTTGTTTGTTCAATAGGAGTTCAGACCTTACCAGGATATTCAGCAGCCTCCCGGTGTGATGGATTTATTTTCACTGGATGAAAGGAAGAGAGGAGAATTTGGGTACCAGAAGGCCACTTCAAGCATCACCATCAGCGTGAATATGGAGTTGGTGACTCTTGCAGCTGCTTTATTTCTGAGCAGGGAGGATTTCTGCAATGCCTCTGAAGGGGAAGGAGCTGGGGCAGGTGGAGGGGATGGAGCTGTCTGAGGTCCCTTTGGGTTGCAGACTCATCACCCTCCTCTCTCCAAATGCCCAAACTGCTCTGTGACAAACCCAGAGGGGTAAAGCACTGGCTCTGGTTGCCTGGAGAAGCTGGGGCTGCCCCATTGCTGGAAGAATCCAAGGCCAGGGTGGACTTGGAACAACCTGGTCTAAAGGAAAGTGTCCCTGCCCATGGCACTGGATCACCTTTAAAAGCTATTTCAATTCAATCCATTCTGTGATTGCACAGAAATAAACTCTGAATTGTCAGGTGAGACCAGAGAGCCCAAACGATAAAACTTGTTAGGAGAAGTTTTATAGATTTATAGTTATATTTTATCACAATTAAAAGTCAAATATCATGTGTATATATATTAAGGAAGTTTTAAAGATGCATAGTTATTGTTGTATAGATTTAGAGTTATGTTTTATCCCAATTCAAAGGTAAATATTATGTATATATGTTAGGAGGAGTTTTACACATTTATAGTTATTGTTTTATAGATGTATAGTTATGTTTTGTCACAATTCAAAGGCAAATATCATGTATATATGTTAGGAAAAGTTTTATGGATTTATAGTTATGCTTTATCACAATTAAAAGGCAAAATTCATGTATAGATGTTAGGAGAAGTTTTATACATTTATAATTATGTTTTATCACAATTAAAAGGCAAATATCTTGTATAGATGTTAAGAGATGTATAGATTTATAGTTATTGTTTTATAGATTTATATTTATGTTTTATCACGATTAAATGGCAAATATCATGTATATATGTTGAGAAGTTGTACAGATTTATAGTTATTGTTTTATAGATTTATATTTATGTTTAATCACAATTAAAAGGCAAATATCATGTATATATGTTAAGAAAAGTTTTATAGATGTATAGTTACTGTTTTATAGATTTTTAGTTATGTTTTGTCACAACTAAAAGGCAATTATCATGGATATATGTTAGGAGGAGTTTTAGAGATTTCTAGTTGTGTTTTACCCCCCTTGTGTTGCTGTCAGGGGTGCCCTGGTTTGGGACATTTGGGAGGGTCAGATTGTCACTGTGGAACCCCTGAGCTCCAGTCAGGATTTAAGGAATGATCTCCACCCCTGGGCAGGGAAGGAGGAGCTGATGGAGAGAACTTTGGGAGGGGTTAAAGGGTTAAAAGGCAAAACCTGCATGGTGTGGGTGAGCGCATGGTGGGGAAAATCCTTTGCTCCTGGTGCCATAATATTTCCTCTATTCACTCTTCTGTTGTATTTTTGATAAGGTTTAACAACCCTTTTACATTTTTGGAAGTCAGTAGCGTCTCTCCCAGCCCAGATCAGCCCCCTCTGCCTGCAGGGTGCTCTCCATGGCTGGGGAGGTTTGCAGCCATCGATGAAGGGACTGGATCAATGCACAATCTGTCTCTCCTTTGCTGCTGGGAATCCTTCCAAAACCAGTTCAGTGCTGGGCCAGGCCCAAAGGAGGATGCTGCAGCTGGGGTTCATGACCCTGGCAGATGCCTGCTCCTCTCAGGCCACCCTGCCTGTCCCCAGTAACCCCAGGGGTGACTCCCAGCCCTTGGGAAGGATTGAGGGGCACAGCAGGGCTGGGATGCCAGCACAGGGATATCAGTTTACCATCCTGAGGCAGCACAGCCACCTGTACACACCCAGCAGCTCCAAACTGGAATAATCTTCACCCTCAGTGTGATCCCAGCCCCAAGCCCTTGAGAGGAACGGCAGATTTGTCTTTCCAATCCAGCTGCTGGTGGATAAACCAGCGCTGGGAGATAAAAGAAACAATGGGAAGGATTCCACTGAGTGGTGAATGGAAAAAGATATTTGTTTTTACAGATAAACTTTAGTTTTGCTGATAAATGAAACTGGATAGTGAAAGATGAACGAAACAATGAGGAAGAAAAACCTCTAAATTCCATAAGAATTAAAAATTAAAAGGGAGAGTTGTGCATTAGGGGGGAACCTCTGGTGTCAGGTGTTTTGGGAAGTCTGAACCTCTCAAGTACCTCAGCCAATGAAGGTATTAACCTTAACTCCACCAAACCCCTTAAACAGGAGGTTTTAACCCCTTAACTCCACCAAAACCCCTTAAACAGGGGGTTTTAACCCCTTTAACTCCACCAAACCCATTTAATAGGAGGTTTTAACCCCTTAACTCCACCAAAACCCCTTAAACAGGAGGTTCCAAAGGGCTCACCCAAGAGTTTTAACCCCTTAACTCCACCAAACCCCTTAAATAGGAGGTTTTAACCACTTTAGCTCCACCAAACCCCTTGAACTGGAGGTTTTAACCCCTTTAGCTCCACCAAACCCATTAAACAGGAGGTTTTAGCCCCTTATTTCCACCAAACCCTTGAATTGGAGGTTTTAACCCCTTAACTCCACCAAAACCCCCTAACCAGGGGGTTTTAACCCCTTTAGCTCCACCAAACCCATTAAACAGGAGATTTTAACCCCTTTAACTCCACCAAACCCCTTAAACTGAAGATTCCAAAGGGTTCACACAAGAGTGAGGATCGGCTGCACAGCACCATCCAGAAAGAAGAACTACCTGGCACATCTCTAGAGCGATTAAACCCCAAAAGAAGGTGATTTCCTAATGCTCTGGGTGTGTCTGGTTTGTGCAGAAGCTCGAGGGGCCACTGGTGGCCAGCTCTGTCCCACTGCTGGCCATGAGCTGTGCTCAGTGAATCCCTGGCCATGATTCTCATGCAAATGGGCCAGGCTGCAAGAACAGATGTGAAACGTTTGTTTCTGTTCTTGCTGGCTTGTAAAGAAATAATGCAACTGGAATGGGGTTAAAAAGGGGGCCAAGCAGGGTGTGGGGGAGAAAGTTTATAACAATGGTTCTCCCTTGGTGGCCCAAAGTGATGGAGTTTATGTCAGGCTGTGCCAAATTCCTATCTCTGAGTGAATTGGACCAGCCCAGCCGGGCTTTGAGGTAGGGGCAATACACAAATATTATAAATACAGGGAAGTGTGGAAGCTGTGTCATGTCCAGTGTGGAGCCATCAGTCATCCCCTTCCCATCCTCAGTTTATAAAGTGGTTTTTGATGGTGCTTAGGCAGTTTACAGCAGCTGTGTGGACAGGCTGGAAAAGCTGACTGCATGCTCCAAGTATTCCGTGTCTGCTCTTGGGGAGCAGCAGCAATGAGGTGCCCTGGCAGGTTTTGTTGATATTTGCAGCCAGAAAGAAGTAAAATCTATTGAAGCAAAGAGACAGGCAGCTGGAAAGCAGAGCTGACCTGATGGCACTCCTGAGGGGGGTGCCCATCACCTCCCTGCCACTGCATTGCTCAGGGCAGGGCTTGGGGAAACCAGGCTGAGGAGAAAAACCCCAGAGCTGCTGGGGTGGTGTTCACAGGGGTCCCAGGACGAGGGAAGAGATGAGAATGTTGACTCCATGTTTCAGAATATATATATATATATATATATATATATATATATATATATATATATATATTTAGTTATTTCATATATGTTTCAGAATATATATATATAATATATATCATATACATATGATATATAAATATATATCATAAATTTATTATTTATTTATATATATTATATACATTTATATATTACATTACATTATTTATATTATATTATATTATATTATATTATATTATATTATATTATATTATATTATATTATATTATATTATATTATATTATATTATATATTATATATAATATTATATATATAATATATTATATATATTATATATATTATATATTATATATATTATATATATTATATATTATATAAGCGATACTAAAAGAATAGAAGAAAGGTTTCATCAGAAGGCTTGAAAGGAAAGAAAAGGAATGATTGCAAAATCTTGTGACTGACTGGACAGTCCGAGACAGCTGGGCTGTGATTGGCCATTAATTAGAAACAACCAACGTGGACCAATCCCAGATGCACCTGTTGCATTCCACAGCAGCAGATAACCATTGGTTACATTTTCCTCTGAGGTTTCTCAGCTTCTTAGGAGAAAAATGCTGGCCAAAGGGATTTTTCAGAAAATATAATGGCTACAAAGAGTGACACGGTGTGTGGTGATGCTCCATCCTCTCTGAGATGTTCTTCATCGTGGAGCTGTAGTCACTGAGCTGCCCACTCAGATATAAACGTGTTTTCAATGAGAGTGAGGCTCTTTTTCTGCAGATATCCACACAGAGAAACCCCTGAAGAAGCAGAGCCCTCAGTGAGAACATGCCTGACGTGCTCAGAGCTCACACAGTGCAACCACGTGGGTGTCCCCCACAGCAAAACACACACCCACAGCTCTGCCTGTGCTCCTGAGTGCACTGGAACACAAATATTTACACAGAGAGAGGAGAATCCCTTGGCAGCACACATCCTGAGCTTCCCTTTTCCCATCCTGAGCTTCCCTTTTCCCATCTGAGCTTCCCTTTTCCATTCTTTGTCCAACCTGCTGGGAAGGGTTTTCCACCCAGGCATTGGTGCATCCCTGGCTGTTTTTTCCAGCCTTTTGGAAGCCTGATTCAGCCCTCAGTGCTCTCCAAGCGTGACCTGATACCAAATTAAATCCATTTAAAGACTGCCCTTAACTTCAGAGCTGCTTGGTTGAGGCTTCACAGAGAGACAAAGCATTTTATGGAGGAGCAAAGTGAAGCTGGGAGTCAGCAGCTCTCACCCCCATGCAGGGCACACCTTTCCAGTTGCTGGGGTAATTTTTCCAGCTGGAATGTCCATCCTGGCCTGGAGAGACCTTACCATGTATATATCTTCATCCAAGCCAACCCCAGTCCACAGAACACACCACTTTGCCCAAAAGCACATTTTTAACAGAACCAAAACATTTTATCAGCAGTTAGTAGCCAGCCTTCCCTGTGTGTTTAATGAAAAACCATAAATGCAGATTTAGGGTTTAATTTTCCTTGTATTGTTTTCATTGCCTGACTTGGATTTTTTGTTTTTTTTTTGTTTGGGTTTTTTTGGTTTTTTTTTTTGTTTTTTTTGGTTTTTTTTTAATGGAGAATAATATTAAAAAGCACAAAAGGCCTGGAAGGTATTTATTGTTGTTCCACTCACAAGTGTATCAACCCCAGCACAAGGAAGCACGCAGAGCACAAATAAAACGAGACACAAACAAAGGTAATAAAAGAGACAAGTATCTGTTTCCAGAGCACTGGAAGAGCAGCAGGAGTGTAACTACTTCATGTTCCAGCTAATATAGCTGTCTGCAGTGATCCCCAGCAAGCTGCACCAGGCAGCACTTCATAGGTTCCCCTTGGAGAGCTCCTGGAAATATTTGCCTGCAGTGGCTGAGGGTTTTTGGGAACATCCCAGGCTGCCAGCCCCACAACAACCCCACAGCTTGGGGTGTTCAGAGCAGGGGATCACCTTCAGCCAGCCACACCATTGTTTTCCAGTTGTTCAGTAACTGAGGGATCTCACAGCTTGCTTTCATTTCAATCTCACTTATAGTTTCTATATTCTCCAAATCTTTTGCCAGGCAATCATATTTGTGAGGCTTTTTATATTTCATATATATAATCATAATATATAATCATATATCTATACATCTATCTATATCTATATCTATATCTATATATCTAATATATCTATCTATCTATCTATATATATCTATATATCTATATCTATATTTATATATATGATTATTTATTATTTGTATTTATATTTATATTTATTATTTATATCTATATATATGAATATAATCATATATCTATACATCTATATCTATATCTATATATCTATCTAATATATCTATACATCTATATCTATATCTATATATCTATAGCTATATATGTCTATATCTATATATCTATATAGCTATAGATATAGATATATCTATATCTATAGATATAGATATAGAGATATAGAGATATAGAGATATATAGATATAGAAAGATAGAGATATAGAGATATATAGATATAGAGATATATAGATATAGATATAGATATATATACACACACATATATATATAAAATCATATTTATAAGGCTGTTTCATCTTCCCCAGCACAAGGCTGCCCTGCCTGGCTGTGCCACATGCACAGGGGGCCACCAAAGCCACAGCTGGGCTCAGTCAAGAGGGGAGAACACAGAACACAGACCATGGTCGGGCTGGCCCCAGGGCTCCATAGCCCTCTCCAGCCTTTGGGAAACTCTGCTGCTGGCATGGCAGGCTTAGCCCTCAGCCAGGCTCTGCCCTCCTGCATGGCACAGGTGTCCCCTGAGCAGGATGGGCACCTTGGGATGGGCACCTTGGGATGGGCACCTTGGGAAGGGCAGGAGCCCATCCACAGCAGCCAGACACTGTGTGGCTCCTGCCATGGCTCTGAGGCCAATCCAGCCTCCTCCTCTTTCTGGTTCTTATTAATTCATGCTCCTGCTCTGAGGCCTCCCAGATGTCCTCGTGCCCTGTGCCAGCTCTCTAATCAAGCTGGCCCAGTCCCAGCTGGCCAGGAGGTGTCAGGACAAGGTGCATTCACTCTGTGCCATGGCAGGCAGCAGGTACAGGGATAGGTGGCCCCCAGCCCCAGCAGGACTCAGATTTCACTGCCTTTCTGCTCACAGGCCTGCTTGCTTTTGGGCACAGGCATTGCAAATTACACAGCAGACCAAGTCATTCTGTCAGGTTAGGAGAAGGCAGAGTGAAAATAGTCTCTCAAAACTTTTCTTTTTTTCCCTGGTTTACATGGTATTTCCTGTGAGTACTTTTGTCCTTCCAAAAGAAAAAAAAATATTAAAAACCAAAGCAAAATCCCATCCCTACATTTTTAGTGTCTCTCCCTCAATATTTCAAGGTACCTTTCCAACAAAACTACCAGGCCTGGAGTTGATGATCAGGTCTCCATCACTTCTCCATCACCTGTCCCATCTGCTTGAACTCTGTGGATGCTCCTTGGGGATGCAGCTCCTGTTCCCAGTGCCCCCATGGCTCTGCTGCTGCCCTGAACACCCTCAGCACGTGCTGTGCCCAAGGAGCCCCTGCTGCCCCCTGTGCCCCCACAATTCCTATTTTTAATGATTTGGCAGCATTTGACTCTGCCAGGCTCTGGGCATCCACACCTTCTCTGCCCCTGCTGGAGCCCAGGACATCCCTCTGGCTGCCCTGGAGGACTCCAGACCCTGCCAGGGGGCTCAGAGACCCCAGCACAGAGCCCAAGACCCCTGTGCCTTTGATTTTGACCCATGGAAATAACTACCAACCTTATATGAGGATCTGCAAGCCATGAAAGTTCAAGTAGAATGACAGTTAGTTTATCACAGAGTGAAAAATAGATTTTTGAGGTTTTTAAAATGGCGGCTCGGGGTCCCATGATAGAGGAATCTGGGTGTGCCTTGTCCTTCTTTTTTCTTCTTCCTAGCCTCCATCTTTTGGGTGATGCTGGCACTTTTGGATTGGTTTAAGGTAGAAGCTCACTGTCTAACATAGGTGATAGGTATTGGGAAGTTATGGTAAATAAAGTACACGTAGCTTTTAGTATAAAAAGCCAACACCACTGTCACAGACATCTTTTATGAAAAGTCCTTTCCTTAGGATTTTTCCTCCTGAGAAGCTGAGAGGCCTCAGGAACAAAATGTAACCAATGGTTATCTGCTGCTGTGGAATGCAACAGGTGCATCTGGGATTGGCCTCATGTGGTTGTTTCTAATTAATGGCCAATCACAGCCCAGCTGGCTCGGACAGAGAGTCTGAGCCACAAACCTTTGTTATTCATTCTTTCTTTTTCTATTCTTAGCCAGCCTTCTGATGAAATCCTTTCCTCTATTCTTTTAGTATAGTTTTAACGTAATATAGATAATAAAATAATAAATCAGCCTTGTGAAACATGGAGTCAGATCCTCATCTCTTCCCTCACCCTCAGACCCTGTGAACACGGTCACACACCACCCCAAGGGCAGGGACTGTGCCACAACCCAACCTGCTGGACAGACCTCAGCAGGTCAGAGAAAGAATGTTATAGATAAGAAATAATAAACAACCTTGAGAATGAGAACAGAGGAATCCTGACTCCTTCTTCGACTGCCGGGCTGGGAAAAGAGACTTGTACCCATCTCAGGGTCACTCTGACCAAGAAAAAATCCGAGATGCCCCAAAAATCCCAGTGGGTTTGGAAGCCCCTTGGCAGCTCTGGGAGCAGGGCAGCAGCCAGGGTGTTCCTGCCAGCACTGGCAGCCCAGGGCTGGGGACACGGCAGGGCACAGCAGCAGCTCCCAGGGTTTGGGACATGGCAGGGCACAGCAGAAGCAGCTCCCAGGGTTTGGGACATGGCAGGGCACAGCAGAAGCAGCTCCCAGGGTTTGGGACATGGCAGGGCACAACAGCAGCTCCTCCCAGGGCTGGGGACATGGCAGGGCACAGCAGCAGCAGCTCCCAGGGCTGGGGACATGGCAGGGGACAGCAGCAGCAGCTCCTCCCAGGGTTTGGGGACATGGCAGGGCACAGCAGCAGCAGCTCCTCCCAGGCTGGGGACATGGCAGGGCACAGCAGCAGCTCCCAGGGTTTGGGACAGGGCAGGGCACAGCAGCAGCTCCCAGGGCTGGGGACATGGCAGGGCACAGCAGCAGCAGCTCCTTCCAGGGCTGGGGACATGGCAGGGGACAACAGCAGCAGCTCCCAGGGTTTGGGACACGGCAGGGCACAGCAGCAGCAGCTCCTCCCTGGCCTCAGCCTGCCCCAGGGCTCTCCCAGCACACCTCAATGGCTCTCCAGAACAATGTCTGTTCCTACAATCTGAAAGCAAAAAGCCCTTGAACTTTCTGTCTGATTTCAAGGGGGGGAAAGCCCAGGAGATTATTGGGATCAATGGAGGATTTGGGTGGAACGGGAGCTGTCATTGCCTCCTCCCTCTCCCCTGGCTCTCAGATCCGTGGCCACTGCTGGCCTGTCCCCGTTAGCCATTGTTCCTATTCATTTTAGATGAAGGGGCTTTTGTTGTGGGAGCCTATGTGGGGTCACATCACCCCCTGGTTATCAATCTGTTTCCCTCTGCTCTGTCCCATTCTCCATCTCCCCAGCACAAAGGGATGTTTTCTTCAGCAGCAGCTCCCTGACAGGCAGGGCTTCCCTTTCCCTTCAGACCCTATAATCACTTGTTAAGTTGCACTAGCCCCGGGCTCCCGGGCCCTTTTCCACCACAGTCCCAGTTTAACCCCTGATCCCATCTGTGCCACGGGTCACTGGGAAAGGGGAACAAATGCAGCAATCCCAGTGGGGCTGGCACGGGTGTCGGGTCTGTCTGTCTGTCTGTCTCTGCCCCGACACGGGTAAGGTGGTTCTTGGGTGGACGCGTTTCAAAGGACGAGTCTGGACTCTTCAGCTTTTCAATCTTCAGATTGTTTATTGTTTCTTATCTACAAAATTTTCTCTCTGCCCAACAGAGGTCTGATCTGCAAGGCAGCCAAGGGCACTCTGACCACCCACGGGGCGGTCATGTCTTTTTATACTAAAATCTACGTACATGATATTTACCTTTATTTTCCAATACTTTTCACCCATGTTGGCAAGTGCACCTTCACCATAAACCAATCCCCAAGTGCCAACATCACCACAGGACATGGAAGACAAGAAGAAGAAAGAAGGACAAGACACGCCCTGATCCCTCCATCTTGTCTCCATAACCCCCCTGTACCAAAAACCTTAAAGTTTATATTTCACCCTCTAAATGTGTCCCTTTTACACCCTTCACTCTAAAGTGATTCTCATGTCCTCAAGCTGCTGTCACTTCTGTGGATGGATCAAAATCAAGCCACCAAGCACTCTTGGCAACATTCCAGGATTTCCGAGGCCCCCAAGGGTTCTCCTGGCATCTCTGGACATCGGGAACGATGTGCTGAGTTCCCACACACGGGCTGCTCAGAGCCTCTGAGGTGCAAGCCTTTCCCTTTCCCAGCTGTGGGGAAGCACCTGGAAACGTCTGATGGTGGAAGAAAAGCCTTCAGCTCTGGTTTCCCAAGGGGGCAGAGAAGGTTTTGGTTGCTCAGTTGAAGCCAGAGGTCTCTCCTGGTGAGCAGGTGTGTGTTGTTTTCAGTGAAGGGCATCCCAAATCAGCCCATTTGGAGTAGGAAGCCTCGCTGCTGAAAGGAGGATTTTGGCACCAGCCAATGCCAGGAGAGGAGCCCCACTCACCCCCCTCAACACCCCAAAATGACTGGGGCAGGGTGGAGGCATTCCTGAGGGGGAGGCAGGAGTGCAGCGAGAAGCAATAAAATAAATGAATAAATAATAAAACTGCGAATAAAAATAAAAAAAATAATAAACCTGTAAATAGATAAAAGGAGAAAGGAGCAGGGCAAAGTAAGGAGCAAGTGGAAAGAGGAGCACAGAGGAGAGGGAGCCTGCCGTGGCAGCAGCAGGACTGGTGCCAGGGAGCTGAGTCACAGCCAGGGGCACACCCGGGGGTGGCCACAGTCCCCTCCGCCCTGCCAGCACTGTGGGCACAGTGGGGAGGGCCCATGGGGCCAGCACAGGGGGCAGAGCTGCCCTGGGATCCCCCCAGGCTGGCTCTGTGATGGGTGCAATGAGCAGCTCCGACAGAAATTCAAGGGGCAGAGAAAGAGGCTGCTCTGAAAATGTTAACTCGGTTGTGCAAGGGACTGAGTAAAATGAAAAGCAACTTTTGCTGCAAGCTCTAAGTGGTTCAAAACCCCTGAAGTGATCCCTGAGAAGGGTTATTTTTGCAGCAGGGCTAAAACAGATAAGAGGAGTAAGTTCTCAGCACTTGATGCCATGATCTCAGCCACATAATTTTTCTGGCTTTATAGTACACTGTTCATCAAATGCTCTCCGTAGCAAGAAAAACTCATCCAGAAATAAGGTCCAAAGCAGTCTGCTGCTAATAAAGAATCTCAGATTTGCAGCTGTACTAACAGAGCCCACAGCAATACGGGTGGAACTATTTCCCTGTATTGCCCTTTCTAAAGCATTAAGACACCTTCCTTCTTGGAGAGCTGTTCCTGGCTGCAGAATTACTGCTGCCTTCAGCCCCAGGAGGCAGAAACCATGAGTCAGGGTCTGTAAAAATATCACAAGTTTGCCTTAAATATCGTAGGGCTCTTTTAAATATAGATATATTTAGCTTATTGCTTTCTAGACACTGAAACTTTTTATACAGGCTCTGGTCATATTTTCCCCAGTCAGCTAGTGACTCTTTAAAGGAAAGCTGAGATTCACACAAATATTTCCAGGAAAAATGCTGCAAACATAAGGCTTGCAATGCAATCCCAGCAGATACACGCTCCAAGCTCTCTCACACCAATTTCCCTTATCTTTTCTGGTTTTCTCCATTTGAAATGACCATTTTTTTTCAAACAGAAAGCGTAGCACTGTTCTAAGTGTCCAGGAAAAAAGTATCAAAATGAGAATAATAAGAAGTGAAACCACTTTTACCCTTCTGCAGGGCCCAGTCCAAAGCCCATTGATGTCAGCAAAGCCTTTTCATTGATTTCAATGAGCTGGATCAGAGCACAGATTTATAAAGGCATTTAGGTTCCTAATGATGTAAGAAGTTGCCTAGAGGTGTTGGTGGCCTAACCTGCTTACAGCATTTTGTAAATCTGCTTATATATTGGAGCACTGAAATACCTGAAATGCTACAGTATCTTGAAATCACCAAACACACCAAAATCTAGTGGAGTAATTCACTGCAAATAGCATTTGTTATTAATTTTGGTCTGTTTACTATTTGGAAACACATTTTTATTAGCCAGCCAGCTCTGCAGATGGCTGATTATAATTCAGTGCAATTTTTCTCCCCTCTTTTCATTGCATAATTTGTGGATACACCAGCTTTATTTCCAAGCAGTTGAAGTTTAAGTCCTCAGCTAGGTCCACACCAAACAGAAGGAAAAAAAAAAGATCTAAGTCAAGTGTTTCATGTGCGAGTTTGTTTGAAAATTCTATAATCTATGACAAACATTTCAAATTAAGAGGGCATTCCCACAGGCAATGAAATAACGAAGCCCTTAGAATCAGGCAGCCGAGCCACGGAGCTGAGAGCTATTTCCACATTTTATGTACTCTCAAAGGAGAAGAGCAAATTCCAAGAGCAATATCGTGTTGCTTTTGTAGATATTTCTTACCAACCGTGGGCCAGATTCTGCAGCCAGCCCAGGGGCAGCTCGTGCAAATTAGCGGGGGAAAGTCTGATTTTGGGTGTTTCTGTGCTGTGTTCTGCATGGAGCTCAGTGGAGCTGTTGGTTGTGATACCATGAGAGTGTTTTACACCCCTCAGTGGCTTTGCTGAGCTTTAGGGGGGCTGTTCTACTGTGCAAAGGTATTGGTGTCTGTCAGGGTGGATTATTGGGCACATCAGGAATTTGTTCTCAGGTCCGGAGGGATGCGGGGGCGTTAATTAAAAATCTGAGTGGCCGGACAGGCAGGTGGACAGCACGGACAGCCAAAAGTCCTGCAGGGCTCGGCTGCCAAAAGAGGCTGCCCGTGGGCAGCAGGATGTCCCTGTCAGCACCGAGAGGAAAACTAGCAAAGAGTTCCCGGCTCTCCTCCCTGCCCCGCGGGATGGACTCAGGGGCATCCCTGCACCCTCCGCGATAGCTTCTGGGGCATCCCTGCATCCGTGTACCTCTGAACAGCCTCCGGGCCACCCAGGGCATCCCTGCACCCTCCGCGACAGCTTCTGGGGCATCCCCGCACCTCCCAGCACAGCCTCCGGGCCATCCCTGCATCCGTGTACCTCTGAACAGCCTCCGGGCCACCCAGGGCATCCCTGCACCCTCCGCGACAGCTTCTGGGGCATCCCCGCACCTCCCAGCACAGCCTCCGGGCCATCCCTGCATCCGTCTGCCTCCGGAACAACCTCCCGGCCACCCACGCATCCCCCGGCACGGCCTCCCGGGGGCTTCCCGCATCCCCCGGAGCATCCCCGGAGCATCCCCGGAGCATCCCCCGGAGCATCCCCACATCCCCCGGCAGAGACTCCCGAGGGGCTCCCGCATCCCCCGGAGCATCCCCGCATCCCCCGGCACGGCCTCCCTGGGGGTTTCCCGCATCCCCCGGAGCATCCCCCGGAGCATCCCCGCATCCCCCGGCACGGCCTCCCTGGGGGTTTCCCGCATCCCCCGGAGCATCCCCCGGAGCATCCCCGCATCCCCCGGGACAGCCTCCCGGACACCCCCGCTCCCCCCTAAAGGGTTCAGCAGCGGCTCCCCGGCGGGTCCGCCCGCTCCGGGCTTGGCTTCGCCCCCCGCCCCCGCCGCGCCATTGGCCCCGCCGCTGGCAGCGCTCCGCCCCGCTCCCGGTGATGCCTCGGCCGAAGTTTTCCGCGGCGGGCTCCGCACGTGGGAGCCCCGCGTCGAGCCCCGTTCCCGCATCCCCGCCGAGCCCTCCGGAGCGGCAGCGGCTCCCCCGTCCAGCCCCGCCGTCCCCCGCGGGGGATGCCGCCCTGAAGGCGCCGGGGATGCGGCAGCGCGCAGCCCCCCGGCCCCGCGGAGCGCAGCGCGGAGGGGCCGCGCCGCGGGGCGGCCGCGGAGCAGGAGCATGGCCCGGGCTCCCCGCAGCCCTCTCGGGGTAGCATGGCCGTGAGCGCGGCGGCCGCCGCCGAGCCGCTGCCCCGCAGCATCTTCAAGAAGTTCCTGGTGATGCTCTGCTCGCTCCTCATGTCCCTCTACGTCTTCTACTGCCTGGCCGACCGCTGCCAGACGCTGCCCGGACCCATCATCGCCGCCGGCGCCGCATCGGAGGAGGACGAGGGCGGCGGCGGGGAGTTCCTGGGCGGCTCGGCCGAGCTGCCCCCCTGGCAGGCGGCGGCGGCGCGGCGCAAGCGGCTCCTGCAGCGGCTGAAGCAGCGGCGGCGGCGGCAGGAGGCGGCACCGGGCGCGGAGGAGCCGGCGGGGGGCGGCGGGAGCCGGGCCGGGGGCTCGGGCGGCGGGGCGGGCACGGCCGGCACCCTGGCCCTGCTGCTGGGCGAGGGCAGCAAGCGGCTGCCGCAGGCCATCATCATCGGAGTGAAGAAGGGAGGGACGCGGGCGCTGCTGGAGTTCCTGCGGGTGCACCCCGACGTGCGCGCCGTGGGCGCCGAGCCGCACTTCTTCGACCGCAACTACGAGCGGGGACTCGCCTGGTACAGGTACGGCACGGGCGGCGGGACGGGGACGGGGATGGGGACGGGGATGGGGATGGGGACGGGGATGGGGATGGGGATGGGGATGCAGCGGTGGCCGAGCCGCCAGTGCCCCCCGCTGGCCGCCGCTCCTCGCTCCCGAGCCTTTCCTCAGCCCCGTTCTCATTCCTCCGCTCACGGAGCCCTCTTCCCCGCAGCCTCTCGCTCCACCCGTTCTTCCGTCCCTGCTCCCAAATCCTCCAGCTCTCCTTTGCCTGCTGTCCCCATTCCGGAGCGCCCCAGGACCACCAATGCTCCCGGGGTCCCTCCGGCGCTCCCCGCTGCAGCCCGGCTGTTGCCTGCTCGCAAATCCTCCAGCCCTCCTGTCCCCGCATCCCCTTCCCGGTTGTCCCCATTCCTGAGTGCCCCAGGACCCTCCTGTCCCCACATCCCTCTCCCCATTCCTGAGTGCCCCAGGTCCCTCCTGTCCCCGCATCCCTCTCCCCATTCCTGCGTGCCCCAGGACCCTCCTGTCCTCACATCCCTCTCCCCATTCCTGCGTGCCCCAGGACCCTCCTGTCCCCACATTCCTCTCCCCATTCCCGAGTGCCCCAGGACCCTCCTTTCCCCACATCCCTCTCCCCATTCCTGAGTGCCCCAGGACCCTCCTTTCCCCACATCCCTCTCCCCATTCCTGCGTGCCCCAGGACCCTCCTGTCCCCACATCCCTCTCCCCATTCCTGCGTGCCCCAGGTCCCTCCTGTCCCCGCATCCCTCTCCCCATTCCCGAGTGCCCCAGGACCCTCCTGTCCCCACATCCCTCTCCCCATTCCTGAGTGCCCCAGGTCCCTCCTGTCCCCACATCCCTCTCCCCATTCCTGAGTGCCCCAGGACCCTCCTGTCCCCACATCCCTCTCCCCATTCCTGAGTGCCCCAGGTCCCTCCTGTCCCCGCATCCCTCTCCCCATTCCTGAGTGCCCCAGGACCCTCCTGTCCCCGCATCCCCCTCCGGGCTGTCCCCATTCCTGAGTGCCCCAGGACCCTCCTGTCCCCACATCCCTCTCCCCATTCCTGAGTGCCCCAGGTCCCTCCTGTCCCCATATCCCTCTCCCCATTCCCGAGTGCCCCAGGACCCTCCTGTCCCCGGCGCTCCTGGGCTCTGCTGCTTGCCCCGGGGTCCGTGACACCGCAAAGGGAGAAGCGGTGGGTGCCCCGCTGGCCTGGGGACTGCACGGGGATGCTGAGGCACAGCTAAACCCTGCCGTGAAGAGCACAGCTTCTCGATATCTTTACACTCCCCCAGCTCTTTGCAAAACCTGTGGCTGACCGCTGAGTCTCAGCCGAGCCCCGGCTGCCTCCCCATCGCCTCCCGCAGCTCCCAGCCCAGCGCTGCAGAAGCCGCTTTTCCTGTAGTCAGTGTGGACAAAACCCCCCTATTTCCCACGGAAATATTTCAGTATCCCGCTAGTGACCAACCAAAAATGTCACTTTCAGCATGTGTCACCCCACATGCTCACCTTGCCTTTGAAATACTAACAAAGAGTTGATCGCGTGGTTCTTGCAATGAATTAACGTTTTGTTAAACGAGCCACTAAATGTTAAAGCTAAGAGGCTTCTCCCTGAAGTTGTTCAGGTCTTTTTTTGTCGTGTGTTTTAAAGTTAGAGGAGCGTTTTCCCGGCAGCTTGGTTAGGGTGAGAGCGAAACTGCTGTCTCCAGAAGTGTGTCCTGTGTTCGTGGCTTTCTTGAATGAACAAGCAAACAGGAGAGGGTTTGGGTACCCCTGGAGTTTTGTTTTACTTTCACATAAAGCCCGGCTGTTAGCAGAGAGAAGAGGATTTTGGCTCAGCTCGTGGTGACAGTATTGAAATGCGGAGTTGGGTGGTACTGGCAGTCCGAGTGTTGATGTAAAAGTCTTAACACGTGGAAGGGATGAGTTTGCTTGTGTATCTGCCAGTGTCAGAAACACCCTGGGTTCCTGCAGCCTGCAAAGTGTGACTTCTCTTGAGAGGAAAGATTTCCTTTCGTGTGGGCTGAAGCTGTCTACAAAATGATATTTTTAGTCCGTGCTTATCCGATTTCCACATGCTGACCCCGTGGCAGAAAGGAAACGTTAAAAATGAATCTGAACAACCTCAAGAACTCTAATCAGGTCTTGACTTTGAAAAATAAACACATGGCTGTGGGGTGGCATCTACTGAAATTCATGGTGGATATGCAGAAAAGCTCATTTATCAAAGATGCTCTGGAAGCTTTGAGGAGCAGATGGCAGTGGGATAGACCTGCCTCTGGAAGCAGCCCTGAGCCACGAGTGCAGACCTAGACAGAGGAGGAGCCACAGGCATTTAGGGCATAGTGCAGCCCTCGGTGTTGGGGGTATCATTTTCCAGAGGTTTGGTCTTGATCTTGCAACTCTTTTTCACTGGCTGTGCTGCCCCGTGTGCTGTTTGTGCAATCATTATGTTTTAGCAGTTGGCACATGAGCTGTCCCATTAATTGCTGCACTTTGTTTGTTCTGGTATTTGATGTGCTGAGTTGAGTTTCATCTTTTTTTTTCTTTTCCTTTTTTTTTTTTTTTTTTTTTTTTTTTTTTTTTTTTGCTTTATTAGCCCTGTGGAGGCTGAGGTACAGTGAATTCTTTGTGTGGGATTATTCCTTTGAGACCTAATCTTGCTGGCTTTGCTTGTATGAGTAATCTTTGCTCGCACAGGATGGCAGAGCCGTGGTGCCAGCACGCTGGTCACCACTCACAAATACTCATTTACAAACCTACCTGTCTGTCTGCAGGCTTTGTTGTGCTCTTTGATGAGGGTTCAGGGCTGGGGAAATGGCCAGATGTTTGCCAGAGGTCCCCATTCCTTATCTTTGCCATCAGAGGCTTAGGTTTCATGTGTGCTGCTGTTTCCCAGCAGTCAGACTAAACAGGTTTAGGGTCATTACAAGGTATAAACACTTGGGTTTGTTTTCAGTGCCCCAGGAAGGCAGCCAGTGCCCAGGGAACAAAAAGCTGGTGGCTGTTGCAGAGATTGAAGGGGCAGCCAGCCTGTGGAGCTGTCACAGGCACACAGAGGTGGCCGTGGCGTTTTGGGCATCAGGAAAGCCCTGATTTTCCCTGGAAATAAAAGAGCTGCTCCCCTAGCAGCTGCTGTGAGCAGGGGGAATGGCTGGGCTGTGCCTGCAGCAGGGGGGGACGCTCCTGGAGCAGCCAGCCAGGTGCACCTGTGAGGCTTTGTGGTGCTGTTCACAGGGGTCTTATGTTGAGGGAGGAGATGAGGATCTGACTCCATGTTTCACAAGGCTGATTTATTATTTTATGATATATATTGCATTAAAACTATACTAAAAGAATAGAAGAAAAGGTTTCATCAGAAGGCTGGCTGAGAATAGACAAGAATGAATAACCAAGGCAGCTCTCTCAGACTCTCTCTCCGAGCCAGCTGGGCTGTGATTGGCCGTTAATTAGAAACATCCAAGATGGGCCAATCCCAGCTGCACCTGTTGCATTCCACAGCAGCAGATAACCATTGGTTACACTTTGTTCCTGAGGCCTCTCAGCTTCTCAGGAGGAAACAATCCCAAGGAAAGGATTTTTTTATAAAAGGATTTTTTTATAAAAGGATTTTTTATAAAAGGATTTTTTATAAAAGGATTTTTTATAAAAGTTGCCTGCGACGAGGTTTGGTGCCATGCAGGTCACCCGCTGGGGTGCGTGGAAACATCACCCAGGAAAGGAACGGAGCAACAGCGCAGCCCCTGGTCCCCTGGAGAAGCTGACTCTGTAAAAACCATCTGTGGGATTTCCTTTGGTGAGTGTGACACCCCCGTGTGTGGGTTGGACATCAAGGGCAGCTGTGTGCCCAAAGGAGCTTTTTCTGGTTTGGGTTGGAGTCCCCTCGTGCACAAAGGGAGGGAGGGGGCAGCCCACAATGCTGGCATTGACTTCAGTGCTGAGCTTGCTGCCGCAGCCCTGAACAAGGCTATTGAGCCAGCAGGGTTCAGTAGCAGGTGAGCACGGGCTTTAATAGAGTTCAACTGCCAGCCCCCACCCCAAAATGGCTGCACAGCCTGGGGAAAACTCCCAGGAACAGGGGCTGAGCCAGGCATGTAAAAAAAAACCTCTGGATTAAAAGGAAATATCTGTGTTTGAGGGTGATACTGCAAACGTGGCTCTTTCCCTCTGATCTTTTGTTAGTCTGCACTGATTGAGCTGCCTGTTGGAATGCCATTATACTGTCACTCAGCCCAGGAACATTTATTTCATATGTTTTAATCTCCCTGCCTCTGTAGCACCAATGCCACTTTCGCTAGAGTGAAGCCAAGTTAATGTCATTAGATTACATCTGATGCAGGGGAAGATGAAAGATAATTCAAAGTTACTCCGTCAGGTTGGGAGTTGAAATATCTCTCCTCCTCAGTGCTTCCAGAGCTGGGGAGTTCTGACTCCTAATTAATGTCCTCTTGGGATTTATTTCCAGGGGTTTTTTTTGTGGGTTGTTTTTTTTTTTTTGCTTCTTTGTAATCTAGATAATGACATTTCTGAGTCAAAGGGAACAGAGAACATCTCAGGTGCTGAGGGGGTCTGAGATGGAGGAAAAGGGGGATTTTGGGGAGGGGAGATGCTCCCAGCAGGAACAGAGAACATCTGAAGGGGTCTGAGATGAAGGAAAAGGGGGATTTTTGGGAGGGGAGATGCTCCCAGCAGGAACACAGAACATCTCAGGTACTGAAGAGGTCTGAGATGGAGGAGAAGGGGGATTTTGGGGAGGGGAGATGCTCCCAGCAGCTGTGAGCAGCTGCATCCCTCCTCGAGCTGTGTCCCATCCTCTGTGCCTCAAACCAGGGTGGAATCAGAGCCTGATGGGGATGGAGGAGTCAGGCTGCTCCTGGGGCAGGGGTTTTGAGGCCTTTGTAATCCAGCAGAGCGTTCTGTGACTGAATAAGTGTGGGAGGGAGGGGAGCAGTGCGTGGGTGATGTTGGAGGGACATCAGGGCAGTCAATGCAATTTATGGAAGGTGCAGCAGGACTGGGTGGCCTTCAGGAGGAAAAGCCCTTGTTCAAACCCCCTGTGTGAGGGAGATGCTGTAGCAGGAGTTGCCTTGAAGTGCTCATCTCCCCACCTTCCTTCTGCAAGCAGCAGCAGCCCTGTGGCTGTGTTCAGGGTGTGCCCAGCACAGAGTGTGGCTTATGGGATTGCACATTCAACCAGTTTGGGTTTTCCACTCCCTGCTGCAGGTGGGGCTGGTTTAGCAGTGCCTTCTCCTTGTCCTGGGAACATCTCATCTCATCTCCCAAACACATTTGACTCACTAATAGCACCAAGCACAGCCTGAAGCAGTTTCCCTGGAAATTGCAGCCTTGGACAGCCAGATGCTGAAGAGGATCAAGGTCCTTGTTTATTTATTAGCTGTGTAATCAAACACCTCCTGAACCGAGCTGGCAGGGCCAGGTACTGTATAAAAAGGAAACAAAAGGTGTTTGTGGCCCCAAAGTGCAGCTAATTCACTGTAAACAGCAGATGGAGATGGGCTGAGCCTGTGCTGGCTGGGAAACCTGGCTGGGCAAGGAGTCCCTGCAGATGGAGGATGAGGAGGGTCTGTGGGTGGCTGAAGGGACCTTTCTGTGCTGGGGAAATCAGGGCTGGTAGGACATTAACTGGTTCTGGTGCTCATGTGCTTTGCCACTGCCTGGAATTGGATACTCCAAGGATCTTCAGCAGAGATCTGAAGCAGTTTGGAAGTCTGGGGAGGTGTGGTGGTGTGCCTCAGTTTGCCCAGGGGTAAAAGGAGGAGTCACTGCAGGGCTGGAAGCAGCAGGGCTGTGCTGGGACACCTCTCTGCAGCACAGAATGAGGAGTCACAGGCGTTCTGATGGGTTAAATATGGGTTAAACCCCACCCAGGGCTGCTGGCAGAGCAGCTGCAGCCTTGGCACAGCTTTGGCTGTGCCCTTGCACCTGGAGGGACTCTCCAGGGATGGCACTGCCCAGGCACTGCTGGGGCTGGGCTCTTTCCCCTCTTACTCCTTAAACAGACCCCAAAGGATTATTGTTTTATGGTGTTTTTTTCCCAAGCATTTTGTGTCTCTACATCTCCCTTCTGTTCTGTGTTAGTGGGGGAGTCCATATCTGGGGTTTGTGTCTGCTCCTGGTGATGGAGTGAGCTCTTGTGGGAGCAGCAGGGCTGTGCTGGGACACCTCTGCAGCACAGAATGAGGAGTCCCAGGCACTCTGATGGGTTAAACACCACCCACAGCTGCTGGGCTGTATTTATCCCATCAGGAACCTTGGCACAGCTTTGGCTGTGCCCTTGCACCCAGAGGGACTCTCCAGGGATGGCACTGCCCAGGCACTGCTGGGGCTGGGCTCTTTCCCCTCTTACTCCTTAAACAGACCCCAAAGGGTTATTGGTTTATGGTGGTTTTTTCACCCATTTTGTGTCTCCTTCTGTTTTGTGTTAATGGAGGAGTTCATATCTGGGGTTTGTGTCTGTTCCTGATGAAGGAGTGAGCTCTTGAGTTGGCATATGAGGAGAAGTCAACCACATTCCTATCAGAAAGCACCAAAATAAATACTTCAGATTTTACTGACTCTTCTTTCCAGATGCTGTGGTCTGAACAGGGGGGTTTCAGAGCTCTGTAGCCCATGCTCCTCTTCAGTGCTGCTTCACACCCCAGTCCTGGAGGGAACAGCACCTTCCTCACCCACCCTGTGGCCCTGCTGAGATGTTTGCAAATAAAGCTCCCCTGGCCCTGTCTGCTGGTGCTGAGCAATTGGGAAAGCATGGCCTTGGCTGTCCAAGAAGCTGTCAGTGGAATTCTCAGAGCCAGCTCTCGTGGAGAGCAGCACAAAGCTGCAGCTGGCTGGGGTGAGAGCTCATTCATGGCAAAAGTTGGGATAAACTTTAGAGAAGCAGCAGATTCACCTGCTTTAGGCACTGTGGTTGGATTCTGTGAGTGTCCAGCTGTGCTCCCAGCCTGTCCTGCTGCCCTGGGGGGCTCCTGGAGCCATTCCATGGGGGCTGGACACCATCCCCACCAGGATGTCCTCACCACAGCCCAGCTTGGGTTTCACCTTTTGAAGTTTGGAAAAGGAGCAGTGAGGTCTGGGGAGGGGGAAGGGAGCTGGTGCACTTCCAGAGAGTTCAGGGCAGACAAGCAGCGATCAGAAAACCTGAGAACAGCCCCCCATGAGCCCCCTGTGGGACACAGGCATTGAAACTCCTGAGCTGCTAATGATGCTTTTCCCCTGGAGAATTCTGAGGTAACCCAAACTGCTTTCACAGCGAAACCTCAGATGCTGGAGAGGGGCAGCTGGGGCAGGGTGTTGTGGCCATAAATCTTTACAAATTCTCATTATGTGCAGGTATGAGGGGAGGGGAGTGAATTTAGGTCAGTTCAATTTGTGTTGCTGGGGTTGGGTACTGGGGTCCTGCCCTGTTCATGCAAGGCCTGGAGTCACCCCAGGGATTTTTGACAGCGTTTCTGCCTTTCTCCTGCACGAGCCACCTCCTGGGAAATTCACTTTTTCATGGCTTGGGGTTAAACATGTTCAGCTTCACACCCTCCTGAGCCCTGTGAGCAGGATGGTGCTCACAGTGAGGGTATAAATAGAGCTGCTCGAGGAAGTGAATTATTCCTGCCATTCCTTCCATGGAATAATGTGATTCTGCAGCAGGAAATCTTTCAGCAGAAGGAATTGCTGCTTCCCTTCATGCATGGCAAGAGCATCCTTCTTGCTTCCTGCAAGTGAGGAGCCTCGTTTTGTGCTCTTTCTCTTGCAGCACCATCTGTTGCAGGGTTTGAAGATCCCTGCTCAAACTCCCCCAGGCTGCTGGGGATGTCTCTGGTGGCAGAGAGAGGAGGAATTTCTCCCTGCTGCCCCAGGGCAGCTTTGGCAGCCTCCTGTGGTTGTTTTCCCCTGGCTGAGCAGCTGTGCCCAAGTGTCACATAAGGAAATCCCCCTGGGGTCATTCCAGGCATCTGGGGACCTTTCTTGCACCAAACTCCTGCAGCTTCAGTGGGATCCTGCTCTACCCCCAGTTCCTGAGCACAGCTGCAAGCTGGGATGTTAACAGCTGGATCATTTCCACCCACAACCACCCTTCCCACAGCATCCCCTGGGGAGAGATGTTCAGGTTCCAGTGCAACATCACCATGGGAAGCTGGCCATTTATCCATTTAGTTATTTATTTCTCTTCTCAATTTGTTAAAAACTGCAGAAAGCCAGGCTGATTTGCTCTGCCATTGCCTGTTGGAAGAGGGCTCCCTCCCATAGACCAAGCTGCCTGGGGAAGCCTTTTATGGAAAATCAGCAGATCAATAATTGTGCCTTCTGTGTTTTTCCATGTGTGGCTCTGTGTGTTCATATCTGCAGCTTTCAACTCCCAGTGTTGCATTTTGTCTTTACCATTTCACTGCTGCCTTTGTGCTCTTGTGTTGTAACTTAGAGCATCTTTTGACATTGTTTAAACACTTTTTCACAGTCTGAACTGGACTGTTTGGGAAGCCTGATTACAGAGAGAAAGCCCAAGAATTGGCTCTGTAGAAGAAGTGAGGAAACATCTGGATTTCCCAGCTGTGTCCTGACTCCTCCAGCTCAGAGTTAGTGAGTGAGAGGGTGGAGATGTGAAGCCCAGGAGAGATGTTGTGCCAAGGAGGTGCCTTAATGTATTTGCAGGGATGCCCTGATGAAGGAAGGAATGATGAATTTGACTCCATGTTCTCAGAAGGCTAATTTATTGGTTTTATATATATATTAAAAATATAAATATATATATATAAAATACATATATATTATATATAATATATAATATATATTTATAATAATAATATATATAATATATATATTTTGATATAATATATACTATATTCTATTAAAAAATGCTAAACTATAGTATACTAAAAATACAAAAAACCTTACTAAATACTAAAAAAAATTAAAAAACACTAAAAAACCCTTACTAAATACTAAAAAAGAAAATACTAAGAAACCCCCTTACTAATACTGAAAAAAATACTTAAAAAAAAAATTTAAAACCCCTTACTAAATACTAATAAAAACTTGTGACTCTTTTTAGACTCTCGACACAACTTAACACTAATAAATCAATAAAACAAAACAACTCACACTAAAATTTAATAAAACAATCACTTGTAAATAAACAATCTCCAAACACATTCCACACATAAACACAACACAAAAAAACCAAATAAAATAATAATTATTTTCTCAGCTTCCCAGAAAAAAAAATCCCAAACAAAAAGATTTTTTTTGAAACATGTGAGTACCACAGGTGTTCAATGTGTGCTGAGCTTCCCTTGGCACCAGGCACATCCTCCAGGCTGCTGCTTGTGCTGAAGGTCAGGAAAAGTTCCCCTGACACCTCTCATGAGGCTTGAGGGTGCTAATCCCCATGTCTGGGCTAAATTCCATCCCTGGTAATCCTGGTCTGTGCCCCTAAAAATGAGCTCTGCTTGTTTCAGCTGGCTCCAGTTCCTTTGTTCCCTGCCCATGGGGCTGCTGGCAGAGCCCCACCACAGGGCTTGGGGTGCTCTGCTTTTGATTGCTGAGATGTGGATGTTCTGAATGCCAATTTGGGTTTTTCTGTGTGCAAAACTGCGTGTCACAGCAAGGCACAAAGTGAATATTGCACAATTATCCCGTCCTCCTGCACTGCTGAACTCTGCCGTGTGAATGTGAATATTTGCCCTTAAATGTTTGCCTGGTATTCTGCATTCTTGTGCGTGTGTGGCAAAGGTGGTTACAGCCTTCATCACCTCTAAAAGAGGATAAAAACACAAAAGGGAAAATCTCAGTGCCTGCAGCAAGCAGAGCACAGGCAGTGACATGCAGAGCTGGGGTTTGGGGCTGACAGCTGGCACAGCCACCCCTGTGCAGGGCTTGGGGAGCCTTGGCTTGTCCTTGTTCACTCCTGGGGGATTTCATGGGGTGGTTTCTGAGGCACCCTGGCCTCCCCCTGTCCCTCCTCCTCCTCTCATTAATAATATAATTATTAATATAATAATTATTATCTTATCATTTACATTTTATATATAACATTATATATAGATATATATTATATTGTATATAAAAATATATATTATATATAATATATCAATATATAAATATGTAATATATTATGTATTTATATATAAAATATATAAAATATATTTTTATATATTTTATATATAAATATATATTTATATATATTTATATATATAATATATATTTATATATATAATATATATATAAAATATATATATTATATTTATATATATAAATATATATATTTATATATATATAAATATATTTTTTATAAATATATATATTTTATATATAAAATATATAAAATTGGATATTAGGAAAAAGATAGTATTTTAATTAATTTATTTATTTATTTATTTATATTTATATAAAATATAAATCAGCCTTCTGAAACATGGAGTCAAGATTCTCATCTCTTCCCGTGTCAGGACTGGGAAATTCCCACATAAGATCATTGTGTCCAACCTGTGCCCCAACACCTCAGCCAGACTCTGGCACCAAGTGCCATGTCCAGTCTTTTTTTAAACACACCCAGAGATGGTGATTCCACCACCTCCCAGGGAAGAGCATTCCAGTGCTTTATTATTCTTTTGGTGAAAAATTTTTTCCCAATATCCAACCTACATTTTCCCTGACGTAGCTTGAGACAGCAGCACCTCCTCTGGGACAGCCTCCTGTGGAATTCAGCTGGCAAATCGGAGAGGCTGGGGCAGGGAAGGGCTCCCAGGCTGACCCAGATGCAGAGCAGAGAATTAACGCGGAGTTAATTGAGTTTGACCATGCCCAGTGCCCCGGGGGGGTCAGCCCTGGAGCTGCTTTGTTTGCTGTGGGACAGCTTGAGCTCTGCCCTGCCTGCACGGGGGCTCGTGGCCCCTGTCACCCCCGGGACCTGCTGTCCCCATGGTGTGCTGTGACAGGGTCAGTGAGCTGTGAGCTGTGCCCTTGGGGGATGCACTGAGCAGCTTCACCTCCTCCCAGCCCCCTGATTGCACTCGGGCTCTTGGGCAGTGACAGCGTCTCGGGATTGCTGCTGCTCACAGTGACCCTGGGATGGGTTACAAAGTCTCTTTTTCCCAGCCCAGCAGTCGAAGAAGGAGTCAGAACTCTTCTGTTCTCGTTCTCAAGGCTGTTTATTGTATCTTATCTATAAAATTCTTTCTCTGGCCTGCCAAGGTCCGTTCAGCAGGACAGACAGAGGCACTCTGGCCGCCCCTCTGGCAGTGTTATCTTTTTATACTAAAAACTACATACACAATATTTACCATAACTTCCCAATACCTATCACCTATGTTAGACAGTGAGCTTCTACCTAAAACCAATCTGTAAGTGTCACCATCACTGCAGAAGATGGAGGCCAAGAAGAAGAAGGAGAAAGGCTGGACATGCCCAGATTCCTCCATCTTGCCCCCTGAACCCCCATTCTAAAAACCCCAAAAAATCTTTTTCACCCCGTGACAACTCACTATTCTTCTGCTTAGACTTTCGTGGCTTGCAGATCCTCATATAAGGTTGGTCATTTTTTCCATGGGTCATAATCAAAGGCACAGGGGTCCTGGGCTCTGTGCCAGGGTCTCTGAGCCCCCTGGCAGGGGTTTGGGCAATCCAGGACAGCCAGAGCTTTGGGGAGTGATGAACAGCTCAGCTGGGGCAGGGCTGTGGGTCAGAGAGGCCCAGTGATTTCCTGGTGATGTTCCTGCTGCAGGGGATGCTAAACCAACGTGGCAGGCACAGATCTACCTGCACCCCCAGCTTTGGAGCAAAGTGAGGGCAGGGGCAGTGGGGACGTCCCCTGAGCCCTGCTCTGCAGAGGGACTTTCAGGCACAAACCTTGGGTCACCCTGGCATTGCTGACTCAGCCATGGGCCCTTCCCTCTGCAGAGATTTCCAGGAATGCCCTCCTTAACATCTCCCACTAGGCAAATCACAGCCAGCATATGGTTAGGGAGAAATTGGATTTACCCTGTAATCTAATCAATGTTAAATAACAGTAATTCTAACTCTGAGCTCCGTGTTTAAAGTGCTGCTGGTCTCTGGGGTTCACTGGAGTTATTTAATCTAATGAAATCCCATTACTGGCTCATGAGGGTGCACCACAGGATGTCTTTCCTAGGAAGGAAAGCAATGGTTAAAGAACTGGGACAAATATTTAGGGACAAATATCCAGTAGGGGAAAGGGGCTGAGTGCAGTAGGTTGAGGGTTTCACCTGGCAGGAGCTCAGAGCACTTTGGCTGCATCATTGCAGTGGTGGCTGTCATTGCTCAGGACATGGTGATGCCCAGGTTCCTCCTGTCACCTCCCTGGGCAGGCTGTACCACCTGGAGCCACCTTTTCCCTTTTCCTGGCCCTAACAGGGGTTGTGTTCCTTAACCCATCCCAATTCTCCACCCAGCATCACACTTGCTGTGCTTCCTGCAGTGTTGGGTTCTCAGCCCTGGCTGTCCTGGCTGTGTTGGACTTGGATAGAATCAGAGAATCACCAAGGCTTTGGTGGGATGGGGCCTTACAGACCAGCTCCTTCCAAGCCCCTGCTGTAGGCAGGGTCACCTCCCCCTAGGCCAGGTTTGTACAAGCCCCATCCAGCCTAACCTTGAACACTTCAGGGTTTTAAGATGGTTTCCCCCAAACCTGCTGTGCTTTTCCCATTTGCATCAAGCAATTTTTCCTAATCTGCTTCATAGAGGGAGAGAGGAGCTCTCCCAGGTCCCATTTCCCACACTGGCTTTGTGACAATTCCTGAGCCTTCAATCAGTTCCATCCCAACAGAGTCAAGCTGAGCCTATTGCACCAGTTGCTTTCCTACATGCTGAGCTGATTGCATTCAAATACCTTGGAATTCTCTCAGCAGAAGGCAGGGACTCTGCTGCTGACAGATCCCAGCCAGGCTGCATCCTGTGTGCTGGGGGAGTGTTCCTTCCCCTGGAGCACGTGCTCCAGTTTCCCTTTATTACTTCTTTAATAAGACTGATATTTACTCTGCATTGCTCATGTGCTGCCAGAATTGGAACCATTAGAGCAGGAAGTGACAATTACCTTTTGAGCAGCGTGGGATAGGAGCCCAGTGGGGTGCTGCCCCAAAGGAGGGGGATCAAACCTGATTTTGGGGTGTAAATTGCTGTCTCACTCTATTCCTCACTTTCTAGGACAGCTGGGATGGCTGTCAGGGGTGCTCAGCATCCTCTAGAGGAAGGATTGCACCCAGAGGTGCTGGGAGAGGACACATCTGGCTCAGTGGCAGTGGATGGGATGGGAATGAGGGGTTGTGGCTCTGTGCTGCTGAGTTATCTTGGGACATCTTCAGAGCTGCCCATCCCCAAGGAACAGCTTGTTTCCTTGAAAACCATCTCTGTGCTGAAAAAAAAAAAAAAAAAACAAAACAAAACCATTAAAAAGGAGCATGTCTGGTAATTTAATCATGTTAAGTGCTCCTAAAATCACGTCTGCACTGCACAGCAGCGTGCCAGAGCTCTCTGGAGGAGCAGATGTGGCAGGGTTAGGTGCAGAGAGATGGGGCTGGTGCCTCAGGTTTTAACTTTTATAATTTTCAGATTCTGTGCTGCTTTACTGTGTGGGTCTGAGCTTCACATCAGGGGATGCTGAGCTCTGTGCACAGAGCAGGGAGACAAAACAATTCCTGCTCCAGCTGGGCACCAAGGACAAATGATCCAAATCTCAGCCCAGGAGCACAAACACCATGGGCTGGAGAGAGAAAAACAAGGATGGGACTGGATGGGCTAAAGCTGGAATGGGACAATGAACTGCAAGATGCAAATGGAGCAGAACTGATCCCAGGGAGAGACCCTGTGTCCGGTCGCGCATTTTGTGACCATTTTGGTTCATCTTGGGTTCATTTTGTGACCATTTTGGTTCACCTTGGGTGCAGCCCTGGCTGGGCTCTTGTGCTGCCCAAGGTGCATCCATGGAGGAGATCCTTTTCATAAATCCCTGCTTTATTCTTTAGCTCTGCCCAGCCTCTGCTCTAACTCAGCCTTCCCAAGGCATCAGGGCAAAGGATGGAGGGCGAGACACTGCCCGTGCTTTGGCAGGCGCTGCAGGAGCAGCCCTTGTCCCCCGAGGGGTGACACTGTGTCCTCAGCCCCTGGGGGAGGCTGGCAGGGTCCCCTGGCCCTGGGCTGGCGTGGGAGCAGTGGCAGAGCTGGCTGTGCTAACGAGGAGCTGCAGTCCCACCGTGGCTGCGCTCATTATGCGCGTCCCTTTCACACCGCCTTCATTATTCCCCTGCTATCTAGTGTCATTAAGATATCAAGTTCATTTAGGTACATCCACATTGGCAGTTTAATTATGTCTGGGTACTACTCTGTATTTTATTCATGGACTATCTGGGGGCGGTTGTCAAACACAAGGCCAGGAGATAAAGGTTTGGTGGCTGCAGAATGCTAATGTCCTGCTGGCTCCCTTTTGACAAATACACATGCCAGTTATTGCCAAACTGATTATTTCATTCATTAACACCACATACATCAGCTCCCTTCACCCAGTATTATTGTGTACATTCATCTTTTCATAAACAATTACCTGACAAAGTTGAGAGGGGCAAGGATTGGGGAACGAATGCTGTGCTGGGAAGTTCCTGGTGTGGCTTAGGAACAAGGTGCTGGGGGTGTGCAGGACGCTCCCTTGGCGTGATGGCTTCATTAATCAAATTAGGGACAATGGCATGTCACATGTGTGCCCTGCTTCCCAACAGCCTGCTTGTGCTCTGCTCCCCCTTGGGCTCCCTCAGCAGTTTGTGGTGATGGGGTGGGTGAGGTGAAGCCCAGGGGACCCTGTGGGAAGGCTTGGAAAGCAGCCAGACCATGACCTGCATTTCTCATTATTATTATTATTTTTAGTAGTAGTATTATCATGATTATGATGAGGAATATTTGCATGAAAACAAACATTCTTTGTTTATTGTTTCTGTCTTTTTTCCAGCCTCCTCATACTGCTTTTTCCAAAACTGGAACCATTAGAGCAGCAGGTGACAATTACCTTTTGAGCAGCATGGGGTAGGAGCCCAGCGTGGTGCTGCCCCAAAGGTGGGGGATCAAACCTGAATTTGGGGTGTGAATTCCTGTCTCACACTGGAGCAGCTTCCTAGGGCCAGCTGGGATGTCTGAAGCTGGAACCCTGTGCAATAGGATTAGAAATGGTAGCAGGAATGATTAGGACATCACGAATATGTAACCAGCTGGGAGCAAAGCCCCCACCCTGACTTCTTTCTACAGTTTTTGACTGTAAAAGCTGGAGATGGAGGAAAAAACTAGCAGGGAGATGAGAGCAGTGAAAAGTAACCAAAGTCATGAAATAAGTGATTCCTGCAGCTTTCCTAGAGATGGTGGTGAGACCCTGTCACAGACATCTTTCCATGAAAATCCTTTCCTTGGGATTTTTCCTCCTGAGAAGCTGAGAGGCCTCAGGAACAAAATGCAAACAATGGTTATCTGCTGCTGTGGAATGCAACAGGTGCATCTGGGATTGGTCTCATGTGGTTGTTTCTAATTAATGGCCAATCACAGCCCAGCTGGCTCGGACTCTCTGTCCGAGACAAAAGCTTTTGTTATCATTCCTTCTTTTTCTATTCTTAGCCAGCCTTCTGATGAAATCCTTTCTTCTATTCTTTTGTATAGTTTTAATATAATATATATCATAAAATAATAAATCAAGCCTTCTGAAACATGGAGTCAGATCCTCATCTCTTCCCTCATCCTGGGACCCCTGTGAACACCATCACAAGACCCACCAGGAGGGACCTGCCCAGGGGAGATCATTCCCATCTCCAGCTCCTCATGTCCAGCACAACCCCCTGTGGAAGGGATCAGACCTGGAGCTGCTCCCAGCCATCCCCTGGAGCACACAGCCCACATGTTTTCTGTTAGGTGTCTTGTTTTATTTCTTCAGATGCTTTGTCCCCTCGGCTGTTCCTGCAGGCAGAGTCTCCCTGGTGTGGAGGAGGAGCAGCTGCAGGAGGCCACCAATAGAGCCAGGATCAATTCATCTTCTCACTCAAGCAGACACGCTCCAGAAGTAATGCTGCGGGGGTCACGCTGCTCCAGTGCACGATTTGCAAACTAAATAAAAGATCTGAGTGAGCTTTAAGTGCCTAACTCCCTTAGGCCCCTTTGGAAAAGCCCCACTGGAGTAACTAAGAAGCTTTCAGTGTGCGTTTGCAGAAACATTAATCCCCCTTGCTATGTCAACTCTCTTTGATCACACTTCAAAATCTTCATCTCCAGGGGTCCTGTCTGGGCTTTCCAAAGTGGCTTAAGAGCAGAAGACCTGTGCTCCCAAGGCTCAGAATCCTTTTGCAAATCCCTCCATGCTGGAATGGAGAGATCACCCCATGCCAGGGGTCCCTGTGTCCCCCTTCCCTGCAAGGTGAGACCCACCATGGCTGATGGGGTGGGTTCTGGGGTTTAAAATCCCTGCTGCTCTCAAGAGTGTCAGCCTTGGTCAGTTCTGCCTGTGCTTCCTTACTGTTCCCAGGGAGGTGTGATGGAAGAGGAAGGGGCTTTTGTCTTTGGGTGCTGAGAAATGAATGGTGAAGGAGGGCTGGTCTTGCTAAGCAGGGCAGGGCTGGAAAAGGAGAGGCTGGAGTCATCTTCAGGAGCTGATCTGAAACCTCCAGCCCATGTTCAGAGCTGGGTGAGGAGCAGCAGTGTTTATTGGCCTGGATCCAAATGACTCGAGTTGACTTATGAACCTGAGGTCAATAATTGGGGTTTTTTTAATCCATCCATCCATATTCTGGAGAGCACTTCATCCCTCTTTCTTTCTTTCTTTCTTTCTTTCTTTCTTTCTTTCTTTCTTTCTTTCTTTCTTTCTTTCTTTCTTTCTTTCTTTCTTTCTTTCTTTCTTTCTTCCTTCCTTCCTTCCTTCCTTCCTTCCTTCCTTCCTTCCTTCCTTCCTTCCTTCCTTCCTTCCTTCCTTCCTTCCTTCCTTCCACCACTTCCGCCACTTCCTTCTTCTCTTCTCTTCTCTTCTCTTCTCTTCTCTTCTCTTCTCTTCTCTTCTCTTCTCTTCTCTTCTCTTCTCTTCTCTTCTCTTCCCCCTTCTCCTTCTCCTTTTCACATTATTGAGCTGTATTCACTCTGAACAACCTCAGTGTCACTGCCCCATCCTGAGCCTCCACATCCCTCCCTGTGACCCAAAGCTGAGCATGGTGCAGACCTGCAGAGCAGAGCAGAGCTGGCTGCTGTGCCATTTACTCATGAGATCTGCATCTGCTGCAAACTAAAACTCCCTGAAACATGTCAGATGGCTCTGATAGTGGATCAGACAGTGATGCATTCCCTGGGAGAAGGTGGAATTGCTGAGCTCAGGGAAGAGCTCTTGCTGCACGATCTTGTGAGGAATGGCTAAATTCCCTGCCTTGTCTGGGGGCTGGAGACACCAGTGTCCATCCCTGTGCAGCTTCCTCAGCACTGCCCCTTGCCTTGCCCAGAACTTGCAGATTAGGGCAGGAAAAATCTTTTTCAGCTTTCTGGAGACTTTTCCCCCTTTTGCACCTGACTGCTTCGCTCTAGGAATGAAAGTACAGAGCCCTTTCCCAGCATTTAAGGTTTCATTTAGCAAAAGGACAAAAAGAATTGGCACAGGAAGGATGAAGAACCACTGCAAGAGTAAACTTGTGTGACTCTATGTATTTTAGATCATAGCCTGAGGTCAGGCTCCCTTTTCTGTAATACAAATAAAGAGTTTGCGGCCATGCAGCAGCAGGAAATGTGTAGTGATACATAAAAAAAGTCACTTCTCAGCATAATTTAAGGAACAACCTCTGCTCTCAGCAGTGAGGTCTTTGAGGTGTCTGGGTGTTTCATTAAACCCCCAGCAGGCACAGATACACACACAGATGTGCACACAGCATCTCCAGCAGCCCAGGGCATGCCACAGGAATTTCCAGAATTTATCATAATCTCTGCTGCACTGTTGAGGACTCCACAACAATATCCTGGCTGACAGATCCTTTTACCCCTGCAGATAAGGGAGCAAATCCATCTCCTTGCTCCCCAAACCCCAGCAGCCTGTTCATAATCTCCAGAGACACCAGGGTGTCCAGAACTCCCCAGGTGTGGCTGTACAGCCCAGTGGTCCCAGCCTGCTGCATCCACTGCCCATTTCCAGGATTATTTCTTTACCTCCAGCTTCAGCTGCCTTAATTTAGCCAGTTTAGTCCCTGCACTCATTTTCAGTCTCTGAGATTTGGTGGCATTTCTTCAGAGGGAAGGAGAATGGAGGAACACTGGGTTTGTTGTTTTTTGTTCTTGGTTGGTTTTTTTTTTCAAAAACCACCTCAATTTATTGTTTTTTCTGTGTCCTTCCAATTTTCAGACAACATTTTATTCCCCTTTACATTGGCTGCAGCTTCTCAACCCCCACCCCTGTCTCCAGCTCCATTTCCCACCCCAGCTCCTCTCCATCCTTCTCCTTTTCCATGGCAGGAGCAGTGAGTGTGCATGGCCTGCCCGGGCACCAAGGAAAAATGAGGCAGACATGGAAAAGGAGCAAATTGCATTATGTATTGCAGGCAATAATGCAGCTCCCAGGGGACAGAGATAATGCAGTGAGAGACAAAGGAACAAGAGTTTTTGCTGGCCTGAGCACTCCTTGATTGTGGCCCTTCTGGAATTATTCCTGACTTCTTCTGGGTGATTGTTTGTGTCCCTCTTTTGACTTTTCACTTTTGTCTGGCTTGAATCGAGCCCCAGGGTATTGTATTTGTGGGGTGCCCCGTGGCAAGAATGATAAATATGACCCCATGTTCTCAGAAGGCTAATTTATTATCTTAGGATACTATATTATATTAAAGAATACAGAAAGGATAATTAAAGAAGGCTAAAAAGATAATAATGAAAATTCGTGACTCTCTCCAGAGTCCTGACACAGCTTGGCCCTGATTGGCCAAAGAGTGAAAACAACTCACAGCAGAATCCAATGGAACAATCACCTGTGGGTAAACAGTCTCCAAACACAGGAGAGCAAAACAGAAGAGAAGCAAATGAGATAATTATTGTTTTCCTTTTTCTCTGAGGCCTCTCAGCTTCCCAGGCAAAAAATCCTGGGCGAAGGGATTTTTCAGAGAATGTGAATGCCTCAGAATGGTTTTTGCTGGCCTGAGCACTCACTTGATTGTGGCCTTTCTGGAATTATTCCTGACTTCTTCTGGGTGATTGTTTGTGTCACTCTTTTGACTTTTCACTTTTGTCTGGCTTGAATGGAGCCCCAGAGCTGATGAGGGATCAGGATGTGGGCAGAGGCATTCCCCAGCACCAGGGATGGGGGCTGTTTTCAAGCTGGCTGTGATTTTTGGGGTTTATCTGTCTGGGGGGACATTTTCTGGAGAACTGCTGGTTTGGGTTCCCGTTTTCTGCTGGGGGCAGATGTGCCATTGGCACTGGGAGGGAAGCAGTGGAGATTCCCTGAGTTTTGGGTGCAGAAAGAGGCGTTAGGGTGAAACTGCTGGCATCAGCCATGCAGTGTGTGTGTGTCCCCAGGCCACATCTGGGTTTGGGGCTCACAGTGGGGCTGGTGATCCATGGCTTTGCAGGACACTGAACTGTCCCTGTGATGGCTGTGGATTTCCTCAGCAGCCCAGCTGGTGAGAAGCTGTCCAAATCAAAGTCCCTCAGCTTTTGGAAAAATCCCATCTGGGATGTTTGCCTGGGGCTCCCCAAGGTCCCCCTGCAGAGACAGCCAAGGCTCTAAGATGTGCTTTGGACCTTCTCTTTTCTCTCTTCTCTTTTCTCTCTCTTCTCTTTTCTCTCTATTCTCTTTCCTCTCTCTTCTCTTTTCTCTCTTCTCTTTTCTCTCTTCTCTTTTCTCTCTTCTCTTCTCCTTCTCTTCTCCTTCTCTTCTCCCTCTCTTCTCCCTCTCTTCTCCCTCTCTTCTCCCTCTCTTTTTCCTTCTCTTTTTCCTTCTCTTTCTCCTTCTCTTTCTCTCCTCTCCTCTTTTTCTCTCCCTCTCTCCTCTTCTTTATCTCGTCTGCTTTTTCTCTCCTGTCTTTCCACCTTCTCTGAGACATAAGCAAATTCCAGGGAGACATCAGTTGTCTTTAACACCCAGAGGAAAAATCGAAGGGAAGGGTTCAATTACCCACATGAAAAATGAGTCTCCTAACAGAGCTCTATCCATTTGCTAGTTGTGCTTGTTTTAAAACTGAATTATAGAGACTGCACATTTTTCCAGAGACAAATGCATTAATTTTTCTCCAAACAGACAAGGGAGAAGCAGAGGGAAAATAAGATAATAAGAGTTTCCACAGTGATTTATATGCCTTTGTGAGAAATAATGGGGGCAGGCAGCAGTGTGCTCCAGCAGCTGGGAGGAAGGGGCAGGGGGGTGGCAGGGACAACTGCAAGGAAAACTGCCAGAAGTCCAAGTCTGATTGTTGGTTTTAGATGATATAAGATCACTTTATGTCTCTTGACTGGCTTGAAAAATCTCTCTTCCTCTCTCTCTCTCTCTATATATATATACACATATAAAATATAGACCATATGATGCACTCAGAGCCAGCCCAGGCTGTGGTGTTTATACAGGAAGGGATTGTGTTTCTGGCCGACCTCTCCCCAGCCCTCCTCCTTCTGACCAAGGATAAACTGGGACCTTTAGAAAACAAAGTGGTAGCTGCAATTTTTAACAGATTTGCTCTTGTATATATTTATACAGGGCAGGCAAGCCCTTCCCCAGGGCAGTCTGCTTGTGCCTGTGGGCAGAAACCAGGGGGGTTGAGTTTATTTTTTTTTTTATCTGTTCACTTGGGTTTGATTTATATGGTAAAAGAGATATTTTTATTATAGTGCACAGTAAATTGGGTTTCTTTATTGCTCATGAGAGCTGTTTCCCAAAATTGGACTATTTATATAGTACACTGATTGCAATGTATTTCTGATCTTGATGTCTAACTGTAGGGAATAAAAAAAAAAATTACAGAAAATCAGATGTTTTTTAAGAAAACCTGTAACTTCTCTTGAAATAAGATTAAACTTTTTCCTGAGATGATGATGTAGCTCTCAGCAGCTCCCAGGAAATCATCTTGGTTTGGTGACTAAAGACTTTTGGTGGGAATTGGAGGCTCTGGGAGGCTTTGAAGCAGTTTTGTGGTTTGTCCATTGGTGTAATCCACAGGAAACACATCCGTGGGGCCAAAGGCCACCCTGGCTGTGGTACCTCCACTGATGTTTCTCTGCAATTATGGGAATGATTCAATGAATTAATTCCCACTTGGTTTCCCAGCAGAAAATCCTGCAGCGTTCAGATGGACGTGAGAGTGGAGGGAAATGATGCTTTAAAGCAAATCTTAAATCTGTTCCAGGGCAGATGGTTAATTGTGGAGTTCAATTTATTTGCCTAATGCAAATCATGTCCCATTTGCCCATGGCGCCAGGAGAACCCAGATTCCTGTTTGTTTTTGCTAAAAGCTGAATTTTCAGGGAATATTCTGCAGCTACCACATGATCCTCCCATTTATGGCCTAGGGGAGGATGATTTGCACACAGGACAAGCAGCATGGAAAGGTGCTGAGATGAGAAATAAGAACCCAGATTCCTGTTTGGTTTTGCTAAAAGGTGAATTTTCAGGGAATATTCTGCATCTCCCATATGATCCTCCTGTTGGTGGCTCCAGAGGGTGACTTGCACACAGGACAAGCAGTGGTTCCCTTGGAAAGGTGCTGGGATGAGAAACTGAGAAATAAGAACCCAGAATCCTGTTTGTTTTTGCTAAAAGCTGAACTTTCAGGGAATATTCTGCAGCTCCCACGTGAAGCTCCCATTTATGGCCTAGGGGAGGATGATTTGCACACAGGACAAGCAGTGGTTCCCTTGGAAAGGTGCTGGGATGAGAAATAAGAACCCAGATTCCTGTTTGTTTTTGATAAAAACTGAACTTTCAGGGAATATTCTGCAGCTCCCACATGATCCTCCCATTTATGGCCCCAGAGGAGGGTGACTTGCACACAGGACAAGCAGCATGGAAAGGTGCTTGGATAAGAAATTAGAACCCAGATTCCTGTTTGGTTTTGCTCAAAGCTGAATTTTCAGGGAATATTCTGCAGCTCCCACGTGAAGCTCCCATTTATGGCCTAGGGGAGGATGCCTTGCACACAGGACAAGCAGGGGTTCCCTTGGAAAGGTGCTGGGATGGGGATAGGCTGCCTATACCCTGTTGGTTTGTAAAACTCAGCCTCCCATGCTCATGGCTCCAGACCTGAGCAGGTGATTCAGCCTCCTCTTTTCCCATTCCCAGTGTCTGTGGGGCTGGATTCCTGCCCTGGGCCAGGAGGGTCTTTCTCAGGGAACTTCCCAAAAGGGCCTAATTGAAGCCTGTAGAAATTTTTTTTTCACAGATTCATGGCTTTTCAAAGGAGAAATTTGCATATTAATAAGAAGCTGTTCAGACTGATTGGCTTAATGTGTTTGGTGTAAGTATAATTAAATGTCAAGGGAAATATATCATGAAGTAATGGAGCTGGAGTTAATTTATCAAAAAAAAAAAAAAAAAAAAACCAACGAATCCTAAAGAGGGAGACACTTCCAATAACAAACAGTTCTTTAACCTTCCTCCCTAAGATGATTTGCTTAGTCAGGGCTGAAATGTGTGGTCTTGGAGATCCTTGAGTGAGAGAGAATGAAGTTGGTTTGGGGATGGAGGTTTTTCCACACTCTCCCATTTACAGAGCTTTCTGTCCTGGATCAGCCAGGATGGATTTTTTTCAGATCCTGCACTGCATTGGTGCCTAACTCTAAACTCCATATAAAGTGTCAGCTTCTGCCTTCACATTTTGGTCAGACAAAACAATCCCTCTAGGCCTGAGATCCAAGGACACCCTGCAGCCTCAGGCCCCAAAAAGTACAAACAAAAGTGAATTTGGAGGGGAGAGCAGACTGAGGGAATAGGACTTCATTACCTGAAGCTGTAATTGGAGAATTAACCCCTGATATGTAAATGGGCCAAACTTAAAATTGTCTGAAAAATTCATGACCATCATCCATCCTGGCTGTAGCCCCTCTGGGAGGCTTTTGAGTGCCCAAGGTGTGTCTGTTGAAGGCCTTTAATAAATACCATAATAAATTGAAGGCCTTTAAAAAGAGGGTTCCCCCATGTCCAGGTGGGGGAAGGTGCAATCCTGCTCCCTCCAAGCCCAGCAGCATCTCCTGTGAGGGTTTGTGGGTGGGTTTACCCCTGTAAGACTTCAGGGGTGCCCTTAGGGAGGAAGAATGAGATTGAGATTCATTTATATCAGGTGCTGGGCCACTTGTACCCATTTTTTGGTCGTCCCTCAGTCTTTGCTCTTTGAACTTTTCAGAGCACGTGCCATCTCCTGCTCTGCTCACATCCTGGCTGGGCACAAACCCCACACAGTGGGGTTTAAAGCTGTGCCCACACAGGCACAGCTTTAAAACAAACAGAAACTGCCATGCAGGTGCTGAAAGTGGATGGTTTAAGATTGTAATTGAGGAAGGTGAGGTGCAGGCTGAAGGCTGTGCTGATCTCTTCAAGGCTGTGGCTCCTGGCATCCTTTGGTGTGGTGGAAAGAGGCTGGGAGCTCCCTCCCCATGGTGCAGTGGACAAACAGGCAAGGACTTCCCAGCAAAACTCTGCTTTAGGTGGGTGCTGGGTTCATGGATTCGTGTCCAGCCACGTGCTCTGCTGTCCTCTTCCAGCAGGGACTGTCCCTCCTGTGTGCTGGGATGGCAGAAAGGAGCTCTTGATTCGCACTTGCAAGGCATGCAAAAGGATCATGTCCATTGTTTCAGCTGGAAAATCCTCCTTTGGCGTGGCAGACATAGAGGGGAGTCAGCAGGCTGTGATGGAGAATCCCTTTTCATTTGGGAATGGCATTGAAAATATGACGAAATCACTGTGAGCCTGATTTTCAAGATTTTGGCAAAAGGCTCCTGCCTTAAGTGTGGAGCTCTGCTCACTGCTGGGGTTAAATGAACGTGGTGCTGGGGACACCAGAGGTGATGAGTGTTGGGTCCAGCTCTGATGGGAGAGGAGAAGTTTCTCCTTCCCAGTGCTTGACTGGAGCTGCTGGGAGTGCTCTGAGGTTGGCTTAAAGAGCTCATGGCCAGCCCAAGGGGATGTCACACCAAGGGCAGTGACACCAAGCACTGCAGAGGTGGCTGATGAACCCAGCCCCAGCCCTGGCACAGAAAGATCCTTCAGAAGATGCCTGGTGGTGTCTCCATTCCCATACAAAGGATGGACACGTGTTGAAGGGGCTGTGACCAAGAGCCCTGGGGCTCTTCATCTGTTCCTGGTAGGCAGAGGGCCGGGATTTACCAGCAGTTAACCATTGGAGAGAAAACAATCTGAAACACCTTTTCTCCAAAGGCCAGCTGGACAGCCCAGAGGAGCTGGTGGTGCCACCTGTGATTGCCTCAGCCTCGATGAGTTTCTTGTTCCAGCAGAGAAAATCAATGGCTTGCAGGGCTAATGACACCAGGGAGTTTCTGCTGTCAATAGCACTTGGGCACTGCTGCTCTCCAGATGTGCCTTCCAGCAGGGTGGGTTTTTTGGGAACCTCTTGGCACAGTTTCCTCTCCCAGACTGGTCACAGGATGCTGGGACATGGGGGCCACCTCTCAGCACAAGGAGGCCCCAGGGCACTGTGCTCCCCACTACCTGCTGCCCTCAAAGTAATTCATTTATAATTCATCAGAGCAATTAGACAGAGGGTTTGCGTGCTGTAATGAGCTCTGATCCACACGCTCTCCATCCCAGGAGAGCAGGGGGGCAGGAGCTGAGCACGGGAGGCACAGCAGGGAACGGGGTGGAGAGCAGAGCCCCCTCCTTGTGTGCAGCTGCTGCCCCTCACGGCACTGCCCCGAGGCCCTGCAGACAGGGCAGGGACACCAAGGGCAGGGACCCCAAGGGCAGTGACGGCAAGGGCAGTGACACCAAAGGGAGTGACACCAAGGGCAGGGACCCCAAGGGCAGTGACGGCAAGGGCAGTGACACCAAGGGCAGGGACCCCAAGGGCAGTGACGGCAAGGGCAGTGACACCAAGGGCAGGGACACCAAGGGTAGGGACACCAAGGGCATTGACACCAAGGGCAGTGACACCTGTCACCCTGTTCTCTAAGTTCTTCCAAGCCTTCTGATGTTTGCATTCTCGTAATGAACTTCCTCACACGCTTTTCTGTTCCACGTTCTTTTCTGGAGGAGGAGAAATGTGCTGGACTGTTGGTTTGTCCAGTGTCATTGGAGAGGTGGCACTGCCATCCTCCAATCCACTGTCACTTTCAGAAACCTATAAATGTTGGAATCAGAAATCAAACTGCCCTTCTTCTTACCTTTGAGATTCCAGTGTCCGCATCATTTTATTTCATGTCATTTAGCGACAGACCCTAAGAGCAGTGACCCAAGTGTAGGGACCCCAAGGGCAGTAACCAAGGGTAGGGACACCAAGGGCATTGACACCAAAGGGAGTGACACCAAGGGGAGTGACACCTGTCACTCTGCTCTCTAAGTTCTTCCAAGCCTTCTGACGTTTGCATTCTTGTAATGAACTTCCTCACACGCTTTTCTGCTCCGCATTCTTTTCTGGAGGAGGAGAAATGTGATGGGCTGTTGGTTTGTCCAGTGTCATTGGAGGGGTGGCACTGCCATCCTCCAATCCACTGTCACTTTTAGAAATCTATAAATGTTGGAGGAAGAAATTGCCCTTCTTCTTACCTTTGGGATTCCAGTGTCCGCATCATTTTATTTCATGTCCTTTAGCGACAGACCCTAAGAGCAGTGACCCAAGTGTAGGGACCCCAAGGGCAGTGACACCAAGGGGATTGACACCAAGGGCAGTGACAGCAAGGGCAGTGACAGCAAGGGCAGTGACACCTGTCACTCTGTTCTCTAAGTTCTTCCAAGCCTTCTGATGTTTGCATTCTTGTAATGAACTTCCTCACACGCTTTTCTGTTCCGCGTTCTTTTCTGGAGGAGGAGAAATGTGATGGAGTGTTGGTTTGTCCAGTGTCATTGGAGGGGTAGCATTGTCACCCTCCAATCCACTGTCACTTTCAGAAACCTATAAATGTTGGAATCAGAAATCAAGCTGCCCTTCTTCTTACCTTGGAGATTCATTCCAGTGTCCAAGTTGTTTTATTTCGTGTCCTAGAGCGACAGACCCCAAGGGCAGTGACCCCAAGGGCAGTGACCCTGAGGGCAGTGACACCAAGGGCAGTGACACCTGTCACTCTGCTCTCTAAGTTCTTCCAAGCCTTCTGATGTTTGCATTCTTGTAATGAACTTTCTCATGCGCTTTTCTGTAAATAATTATTGTTTCGCGTTCTTTTCTGGAGGAGGAGGGGAAATGTGACAGACTGTTGGTTTGTCCGGTGTCATTGGCAAGGTGGCACTGCCATCCTCCAATCCACTCTTAAAAATCTATAAATATTAAAGTCAGAAATTAAACTGCCCTTTTTTTTAACCTTGGAGGTTCCAGTGTCCACATTGTTTTATTTTGTGTTCTAGAGGGACAGACTCCAAGGGCAGTGACCCAAGGGGGTGACACGAGGTCACACTGTGCTGCTCTGACAGGGTCTCCTGGGGGTGTGTGACCCCCTTATCTCAGGGACCCTGCTGTTTCCTGCCTTGGCTCCCTGAGGTGCAGGAAGGCTCTTCACCTCTGGAGGGATCAGCAAACAAGCTGGATTCTCCATGACATTCCTTAGATGGATTTCCCAGCTCCTCAGGAAGGGATGAGGCTGTGACCTTGGGACAGGATGGTGGCAGCTGTGACCTCCTGGGAGCTGGGTGTGCCAGGCCATTCTGGAGGCAGTGAGATTCCTGCAGTGGGCTGTTTTTAAATGCTGAGGTGGTTCCAGCTTCCAAGCCAATGGTGGAAGGAGTGGAGGTGCCCATGGCACTGGGTGTGCAGCGGGGAGGGTCTGCAGAGGACCCCTGGGTGGGAAATGGATTTGTGGGAAATGGATTTGTAGGAAATCCCCAAAGATTTCCTACAGAAGGCTCACACAGTGTGCATCTGTGTGCAGATCTTGAGATAAGAAATGCTGACTTAGAAATGCCATGGGATAGGACAGACATTGCTGAGACAGAAATGGAGCTAGAAACAAGTTTCAAAGGATAGCCTTGCACAAAACCCCATATATATATATGATATATATCATATAGATATACATGTATGGAGAAAAAATCCTGGGCAAAGAGGATTTTTCATAAAATATGACACTGACAGGAGGGAGCTCACTGCCCAGGGCACAGGAACCATGGCAGGGGGCAGGACAGCCCCCTCAGCACATCCTGAGGGAGCCAATAATCCAGGGGTTGTTTCCTGACAGTGGGAGTGAGGCAGTGCTGCTGGAAGCCTTTCTGACCACAGGCAAGGGAAAGAAACCACAAATATTTCAGCAGGTGACACCCTCATCCTGCATGGCTTGCAATGCTTCCATGGGCATGGAAGAGCAGAGACAAAGGAAATTCCAAGGCCCCTGACTTGTTGTTTGGGAGGGTGCAGCATCCTCTGAGAGATGGCAGTTGTGTCACAGATCCCTCCAGTAACACCAGAATTTCCCTGAGCTTTATCTTTGTGCAGAGAGAATTCCTCTGCAGCAGGATGGGCAAGGAGAGCAGAGCCCCAGGGCTCCTTGTCCTCTCCCAGGGCCATTCCTGCCTCTTGTTTTGCTCCAAGCTCAGCTTAATCCATCCTCATTAAAATCAGTGGCAAGAGTGTCCTTTTGCTGTTGGGTTTGATTTTACATCCCACACCACAATGAGTGATTTTCTTTTTTCCTTGCAGACCTCTCTGATCTTTTGCCCCTCTCCTTTCAGCTTCCTCAGTCTCACAGCTTTTCTTGGAGGGTTTTTTGTAAACTTCTCTCCGTTTCCTGAAATGCATCTTTCCCTGTATCGATTCCACCTGAGATCTGAAGGAAGGCAGAGCAGGAGGCTCAGCTGACTCCCATGCACACTCACAGCTCATCAAAGCAAACACGGAGCCTTGTGAGAGCTGCTGGGGCAGCACAGCCCCTGGGCTTAGCAGCTGGCCTCATGGGAGGGAGGAATTAATCTCTTTAGGCAGCATTTTTGAATTTATATCTCCATCCACGCTCCTGGTTACATGGAGTTATCACTCTTGCTAGAGCATCTTTCTTTTCAATCATCTCCTGAACATGCTGTAATGGCACTTCTGGGAGTGTGGGCTGAGCTGGGGGAAGGGGAGTGCTTCTGAGAGCTGGTTTGGGGTTTTTTATAAATTCCTCTTGCAGAGTCACTGCTTAAAATGATTTGGAAGAAAAAGAGAGATGGTGGAGTGTGGGAACCCAGGACATCCCTCTGGCAGGGGGCTCAGAGACCTTGGCACAGAGTCAAAAACACCTGTGCCTTTGATTTTAATCCATGGAGAAAATTACTCAGCTTATATGAAGATTTACAAGCCATGATCGTTTAATTAGAATAACAGTTAGTTTGTCACAGGGTGGAAAAGTAGAATTTTGGGGTTTTTAGAGCAGGGGTTCAGAAGCCAAGATGGAGGGATTTGGGCATGCCTTGTCCTTCTTCTTCTTGGCCTCCATCTTCTGGGTGATGGTGACACTTTTGCACTGGTTTAGAGTAGAGACAGACTGTCTAACATAGGTGATAGGTATTGGAAAATTATTGTAAATAAAGTACAGGTAGTTCTTAGTATAAAAAGCCAACACCACCCCAAGGGCAGGGACTGTGCCACAGCCTGAGCTGCTGGACAGATCTCAGCAGGTCAGAGAAAGAATGGAACAGATAAGAGAAAACAAACAACCTTGAAAAGCAGAACCGAGGAATCTCGACTTTTTCTTTGGTCACAGGGCTGGGGAAAAGAGACTTTGTGACACCTCGGGCTCATCTTGGCCACAAAACCCCCGAGAATGGGAGATGAAGAAGAAGAAGAAATGAGTTGCTGATGGCAGCAGTGGCCCAGGGAGCAGCACACAGCCCTGTGGGGCTGGGAGTGAGGTTGCACCAGGCCAGGATGCTGGCTGTGCCTCAGTTTCTCTGTCCTGCTTGTCTGGTAGCTCCATGGTGCAGGAGGCTCTGTGTTCCCCAGGGCTGCCAGCCCTGTCACACGCCTGTCACCACCGTGGCTGGCTCCTGCCTGGGCACAGAATTCTGGCTCTGTTTCTGGGGAGAAGTCAGAGATGCCACAAGCCCCCTCGGACAGTTCATTTTCCCTCTCTGCCCTGCTGCTCCACCCTGTGACCTTGCTGCATTTCTGGGAGCAGATCTGGCCCTTCCTTTCCCTTTTCCACAGCACCCAAGGCTGATGGCATAGCTGTGGGGCTCTTTCAGAAAGAGCAGCGTTTTTTTAAAAACAATTTCCCCAGCAATGATCCCTTCAGTGGCACCTCCTTAAAACCAGCACTTGCCACCAGGACAGATTTCCTTTCCCACCACCGCCTCAGGCTGGGGTCTCCAAATCCCAGCCAGACCCTGGACATTTCTCCAGAAGAAACTCAAGCTGCAGCAAAGCAGGGGAAAGCTAACAGAGAGCAGATTTCTCCTTTTGCAGTTTGCTTTAAGGTGTTTGTGATCACATCCGTTGGCAGCTCATCCCAAGCCACAAAAGCAGGAAGGTGCTCTCACACCACATTATTGTCAGTGGTGATTCCCTTTGTCTTCACATCTTCAGGATGCATGAGAAACCTTTCCTGCTCCTCAGCTTGCTTATTCCTCAGCCTGAACGTCCCAAATTCTTGGAGTTTCCCCCAGACAGAAGCCCTCAGCAAAGGTTTGACTTCTCTGGGAGCACATCTTTGCTCAGCCCCTGCGTAAGGGGGCTGCAATTGCTTTAGGAAGGTCCATTCCTTGCTCTCTCATTTGTAACATAACAGCCTGGGGTTTGGTTATTATTGCTGTTTTTAGCTGCTGTTGGCTTTCCATTGTTGCTTTTTTGATAGATGGGTTCAATTTTGCTGGCAGATTGCTCAGGTTTGCAAAGCAGATGCTGCTGCTGCTGCAGTTTGGTGGCAGCGAGGCGGGCAGGGAGCGTTCGCCCCACACACGGGGTCAGAGCCAAGGGGGCAGCGTGTGGGGGGCTGCAGCTGCCAGGGGAGCTGCTGGTGGCAGGGGGGTGACCCTCAGAGGGGCTCCAGCCACCCCCCAGTCCCCCTGGGAAGGATGGGACCGTGGGAGGAGCAGCTGTGGAGAGGGAAACGGCTGAGCATGGATTTGTGTGTCACCACGTGATGGGGTGGGAATCTGGTGTTTTGTAGATGCTCTTGAGAAGGCTGAGCTAGAACAGAGGCTGGGCAGAGTTACAGAATAAAGCAGGGGTTTATTAAAAGGGTCTCCTGAGTGGATCCACCTTGGGCAGCACAAGATGAACCAAAATGGCCCCAAAATGCACGGCCGGGCACGGGGTCTCTCACTGTGATCAGTTCTGCTCCATTTGCATCTTGCAGTTCATTGTCCAATTCCAGCTTTAGCCCATCCAGTCCCATCCTTGTTTTCCTCTCTCCAGCCCACGGGGTTTGTGCTCTTGGGCTGAGATTTGGATCACTTGTCCTTGGTGCCCAGCTGGAGCAGGAATTGTTTATTTCCCTATTCTGTGCACAGAGCTCAGCATCCCCTAATGTGAACCCCAAAATTACTCACTAAAGCAGCACAGAATTTGGAAAACATAAAAGTTAAAACCTGAGGTGTCACTGGGTCTGGGTGTGGTGTAGCAGTGATGTGTGTGAGGGATGGGATGTGGTGTGGCATGCAAGAGGGATGAGGAGGACAAGGAGAGGAGCTGGGAGTCACCTGCTCCTGTGGCTCCTACACCTCACTTTGGGTAAGCAATCTCCACATTGCATTCCACTTTAGCACAAGCACAGCAAGTGAGATAAGAATTGTGTTTTCCTTCTTCCTTTCCTTTCCTTTCCTTTCCTTTCCTTTCCTTTCCTTTCCTTTCCTTTCCTTTCCTTTCCTTTCCTTTCCTTTCCTTTCCTTTCCTTTCCTTTCCTTTCCTTTCCTTTCCTTTCCTTTCCTTTCCTTTCCTTTCCTTTCCTTTCCTTTCCTTTCCTTTCCTTTCCTTTCCCTTCCCTTCCCTTCCCTTTCCTTTTCCCTTTCCCTTTCCCTTTCCCTTTCCCCTTCCCTCCTTTTTCCTTTATCCTTTCTCCTTTCTCCTTCCCTTCCTCCAAGAGATAAGAATTGTGTTTCCCTTCCTCTCCACTCGTCTCACAGCTCCTCTCTGTTCAGAGGGCACGTGAGCACCACACATTTTGGCCCTGACGTGTCCCTCGTTCCCCCTCTGCAGGGAGCTGATGCCCAGGACACTGGAGGGGCAGATCACCATGGAGAAGACCCCCAGCTACTTTGTCACCAAGGAGGCCCCAGCCCGCATCTCCTCCATGAGCAAGGGCACCAAGCTGATCGTGCTGGTGCGGGACCCCGTGACCAGAGCCATCTCGGACTACACCCAGACCCTCTCCAAGAAGCCTGACATCCCCACCTTTGAGAGCCTGACCTTCAAAAACAGGACTACAGGCCTCATAGACACCTCGTGGAGCGCCATCCAGATTGGCATCTACGCCAAGCACCTGGAGAACTGGCTGCTGCACTTCCCCATCGGGCAGATCCTCTTTGTCAGCGGGGAGAGGCTGATCAGGGACCCCGCGGGGGAGCTGGGCAGGGTCCAGGACTTTCTGGGCCTCAAGAGGATCATCACGGACAAACACTTCTACTTCAACAAAACCAAGGGCTTCCCGTGCCTGAAGAAGGCGGAGGGCAGCAGCAAACCCCACTGCCTGGGCAAGACAAAAGGCAGGACCCACCCTGACATCGACCAGGAGGTGGTGCAGAGGCTGAGGGACTTCTACAGGCCCTTCAACATGAAGTTCTACCAGATGACAGGGCAGGACTTTGGCTGGGACTGAGGCTGAAAGAAATAATTTAAGAAAAGGAAAATATAATATAATATATATCTATTTTTTTTACGTATCAGTAGAGAGGCGGGGGGGAGGAAAATACGGGGAAAAATAATAATAATAGCTGTGCTGAAACACACTTTGGTTTTTTTCTTTTTTTTTTTTTTACACTGCTTTGTATCCTTTCTTCTCTCAGAGAAGAGGTGCTGTGTACACCCAGAAAAGGAAAGGCTGTGGAGAAACAGCCTGGTCCTACTGACATGAGCAGCTTCCCTCAATGGGCCCAGGGTTTAGCACAGCCTCTGTAAAAAAACACAGGTGCAAAGTTTCCAGCAGTGACAGGGGTGCTTGGGGTAGCTCAGAGTCTTCCTGAAAGTTCAGCCAGGTTTTGGCTTGCAAGGGCCATTTTGGCCAGACCTCACCACTTTTGACAATAAAACAAAGGTGGCTTAATACCTAATTTGGCTTTCCAAATGTTACTTTAGGGGATTTTTTTATTGCATGAAACATTTGGTGAATTTCGCTTCCACTTATCCAATTTTTTTTGTTTTACTTTTACCCCCCTTAAATCAAGCTCTTTTCATCAGCCAAGCTTATTTTTCCTCTTAAGGAAGCCAAAACCAATAATCCTTTGTTTTGTTTTGAGAGAAAATAATTTTGGTAGCCAAAAGTGAAAGAACACAAATGATTCTTTTGACTCTCTAATGAAAATTGCCAGGTAGTCAAAGGCCTCATTCACAGGAGCTGGCTCTAACCCAGGGCTCCCTATTGCATCCCTTTTGCTACTCTGACAGCAAAATGGGTTTCTAAGGGGTTTTTTTTCCCTAAGGGGGGGCCCATCTGAAGGGATTTTGGGGATGGGAAGGAGGTTCCACACTGAGATGATGCTCATGGCACACCCTGAAGGTGTTGGGGGGACCAACCATCCCACCAGTGACATGGTTTAAGCCATAATGAGGAATGTTTTAAGTTGGGCCGGTCTTAAGTAGACTGGAGGAAGGGTTGGTTGGGAAAAGGTGAGCAATAATCATGTCCAGAAAGAGGAATAAGAAAACAATTGTTCTTTCCTGAAGGAGAACTGAGGGGAGACCTTGAAGGTTGTGAAGGGCACCAGGCAAAACCTTTTTCACGTTTTTTTAGGTGGTGGAAATGATTCAGTGACAGAAATCTGTTAATGAAGCAGAGTCTTTTATTACCATGGGCTCATTTATCTGCTGGCTCTTGATCTTCAGCATTTCTGAGCTCTGGGAGTACCCAGTTACACCTTGGTGCATCAAACACATGGAAGGGCTCCCTGTCCTGAGCCCGGCTCTGAAGGGGTAAAACCTGAGGGGGTAAAACAAACTGTGTGGGGATCCCCCAGGAATGTGGTTAGGAAGGAGCCTGGGGATGAAGTTCGCTGGCTGCCTGCACACCAGAAAAAAATATTAACAAAATCCCAGCAGAGCAATTTCAGAGTCCAGAGAGAATTGGATCAGAAATTACGATTTCACCTGAGAGGGAGGCAGTTCCACCTTGGAAAGTCAGGAAAAGGGTTTGGGGACCCTGTCAGCCTCATGGCACTGAGTTCCTCTGCATGTGCTGAGCCACAGCTGCTCCTGGCTGCCCTGAAGCACCTTCCTGCTCAGCCCTACACATCTCCTGTTCCCAAAAATGTGAGTCCTGGAGCCTTCTCATGCCCTGAAGACACAAACCCAGAGGGTTTTGCCTGCCAGGCCCCTTTCCCAAGGGGATGAAAACAGCTTCATTGAGCTCCTGAGGCGCCAGGAGCTTCTCCCACAGCAGGGCTGAGCCTGAGCCCGGGCTCCCATGCCCCAGCTGGTTCAGAAGTGGTGCTGGGCTGGTGGCACCAAAGCCAGGCTGTGCTCAGCCCTCTGCCCTGGTGTGGCACACTCAGTGCCATCTGCACCCCCTCCACTGCTGCTTTCACCTCTTCCCCCATTTATGTCCCTTTTTAAGGCCTTTTTTTGGCAATGTGCCATGCCACATCTGCACAAACACAACACCTTACAGCAGAAGGGAGGATGAGGCACCACACAGACCCCCAACATCCCTTCTCTTGCCTGCCTCCCTTCAGCCCCTCAAAATTCAGGCAAGGCATGACCTGAGAAGATCAGAGATGGTCACAGAGATGGGACCATGGTCCCTCCCTGCATCAGAAGGTGGGAGAACCTTGGGCTCTTGGTAATGGTGTCACATTATTCCTTCCCACAGGAGGTGAGGGGAGCAATCTGCCTGTGCTGGTCAGAATGGGCATGAGCTGTAGGCAAAAGGATGGTGGGGAATTATTGGGATAAATATTCCAAGAGCAAGGTTTTGGGGCAGGAATAGGGGATGGACAGCCCCCGATGCTGTGCTCTTTATTCACATGGAAAAACCAAGGTGGTAGCAAGGATGAGGCATCAGTCACTCACAGGCATAACCAAACAGTGCCAGAACCAGCGAGGCACAAAATCTGAGGTCTTCCAGCTGAAAAGAAGATTTTAGCATGCCATTTCTTTGGTATTTCAACGAGAATGAAGGCTGGGATATTACAGACATGCCTTTGAAAAGTTATTTTGGTTAAAGCCCAGCTGGGATCTCAGCCCCACTCACTCCACAGGTGAGACAGGGGGGAGAATTGGAAAAGTAAATCTAAGGAAACCTGTGGGTTGAGATAAAGACAATTTAATAGGTAAAGCAAAAGCTACACACACCAGCAAAGCAAACCAAGAAATTAATTCCAGGCTTCCCATGGGTGCTCAGATGCTCATGCCCAGGACAGCAGAGCTCCCTCTCATTTGGAATGGTGACTTGAGAAGACAAACACCATCACTCCAAACATTTCCTGCTCCTTTTTTTCCCCCACTTTTATATGCTGACCATGATGTCATATGGTCTGGAATATGTCTTGCAGCCATCAGGGTCAGCTGTCCTGGCTGTGTCCCCTCCCAGCTCCTTGTGCATCCCCATTTTCCTCACTGGAGGAGCAGGAAAAGCCTTGATGCTCTGTAAGAGCTGCTCAGCCCCAGTGAAAACAGCCCTGGGTTATCAGTGCTGTTCCCAGCACAAACCCAAACCGCAGTCCTGTGAACAAAATGAGCCCTACCCCAGCCAAAACCAGCAGACAAATACGAACATCACTTAGGAGTGTGATGCTTTAAAAAATCAATATAGTGATATTGCTGTTTTCTCCCACACAGTCACATTTGCACCGCCATAAAGCAGCTTTATAGGGCCACAGCCTGGTCTCCCCATATTGCACAAGCTGCAGCACTACCAAGCATTTTTTACAGCTGAATATCTGCACCTGCCACCAAATCCCTGCCATTAAATCAGCAGAGCCTTGATCTGTACACAAGCCCATCAAATGTGCCTTTAAAAACTCTTCCCAGCACATCAAGCTCAGCCACTTAGGAATACTCTCTCCCCTAAATGCTTCAGTGTTTTGCTTCCCCTCATTTCCAGGGGTTTGAGTACCTTGTTGCACACCTTGTAAAGCTATTTAGGGATCTGGGGCTGTGATTGATTGGTTTTGATCTGGGCCGTAAGTAGTTTGGAAAATCCCTCCACATATGAACAATGGCTTTTAAAAAGAGGTCATGCAACCAAATTGCTTTGAACTCTAATAGCATTTAAGCCTCTAAACTCTTTAGGCTTATTTGAAAATCCAGCCATGAAGTTTAGATTATTTTAACCTAAGAAGAATTGGGAGGTAAACTATTGAAAACCACATCCCTCCTGGGCCTGCAGTGCTGAGCACGTGTGTTGGAGGGGAAATCAAAAGTAGCTATAAATAAAAAAAGTGTTTTTCTTAAAAAAAAAAAAAAAGGCAGAAAAATCTAAACATTAACTATGAGAAAATAATTAAGTTATTAAAATGCTTCTGGTCTCAATAATCAAATCTGCCATTAGGCATTGATGAAGCTCAGGCTTACACGTGATACAACGTTTGGATTTTAGAACAAAATCCAAATTTTAGATTTGTTTTGAGGAAAAAAAAAAACTGACCCACACCAACCTTTCTATCAGCATCAAGTGCCAAATGGATCATAAATTTTACACAGTGAGGGTGGTGAGGCCTGGGTTGCCCAGGAGTGGATTTCCCATCCCTGGAAGTGTCTGAGGCCAGACTGGACTGGCAGCATCCTGGGGTGGTGGAAGGTGTCCCTGGAATGAGATCAGCTTTGTGGAGGATTCCAGTGCAAACCATCCCCTGGTTCCATGATCTTTGAGGAGACAGACACAGCCACAAATGGCACCACAGCTCTCCTGCACTGGGGCCACAGGAGTGTGGGCTTGGCTGTGCTGAGCACCAGGATTGCCACAAAGTCCTCAAAAATAATTTTTCGCCCCCATTGCTGTTGACGTGCTTTGGAGCCCAGTTCATTGAAGGTGAGATCTCCCTTTAACCCATCACCAACAGCTTTCAGCCAGACCTGGAGGGTGGGGAAGTCCTTTGCTCTCTGTTTCAACTGCAAAAATTCAGAGAAATGGGGTTTTCTTTACCAGTGCGGTTTGGCATGGCAATGCCAGGTGTGTCTGCTGCTGTGAAACCCATCCCTGCCATTCCTGCCTGGGGCTGCTGTGCCCGTGGGGTCCTTGGTGCTGATTTTGTGGCACTGGGAATTTTATCCCAAGCTGCTGTGGAAGCCACTCCATGATCCACCCAGTTAAAATGAGTTTATTCACCATGGGGGTCAGTGTGCGACACTCCTCTGCCTGATGTCAGGGTGCCCTTTGGGTGCAGCACTAAGGAGTCAAATTTCCAGCAATAATTTGGCTTTTCCTACCCTGCACAGGGTGATTCTGGCCTGCACTGATTCCCAGTTCCCCCTTCACACTTCACAGCACCAAGTCTCCAGGTGAAGGGGAAACATTGCCCATTTTCCCAACCATTAAAGCACTCCTTGGTTGTATACAGCAGTTTCTGGGTTTTCTCTCCTCCCTCCCCTTCACTTGGTGATACTGTCATCCTTCTCCCTTTGGTGCTATTTCAGTATGGAAAAAAAAAAAATTAATTTAATTTAAGAATGAAAAAGCACACATTTAATAAAGTTTACGGGTACTGAGAGGCTGTGCTCTCTTTTTGCTGGTGGCAGCAACCTGGAAAGAGGGGGCAAAAAAGGGGGAAAACCACAAAATTGATGAAAAAAATGGGGAAAACCACAAAATTACCCATTTGTGTCTGATTTTAGTGTTCTAAACCCAACTCACTCCATGGCTGAGCCTTCTGTGAACTCCCCAGTGGCATCACTGTTCCCATGACCTCTTTTCTTCCACCACGTCAAGGTCAATGCCATATTCCTTTCTTTAAATTGCAAAAATCCTCCAAAATTCAGGTCTCCCTGTCTCCCCCAGTGCTCATCCCCTTGCTGTCCCTGGCCCTGCCACGTCCACAGCATTTCTCCACTGAGATGGAAGAATTCCTGCTTGCCCTGACCAGGATTGTCCCAGTTCACAGTGTGTGAAACCCGAGGGGAAAGGAATTCCACAAGAAATATATACAGTGGAGGAACCCCCCCCCGTATCAGGTTTGCTGTGTGGTCAAGTAAAATGATATTCTATTTACTTTTTTAGATGTATAAACAGATTAAGTCCCAGGGAAAATATGCTCCCAAACTTCATAATATTTTATTAAACCACTGAAGTTTAATATAATCTTTTGGCTTCCACAGAAAAATTTTCCATTTCTTTTCTGAGCACCTTTGATTTTATTTTCTTTTAATTACGGTTATCCGGAGTTAACGATCTGGGGTTTGCACTCCACCCAGAAAGGACTATCCAGATTAGGAGCGGGGAATTCTGCTGAAATACAGAAATATCCATGTGGTGGTAAGAAGTCGACAACACCAGGGCAGAAAACTCTGGAGAAGCCAATGTGCAGAATTAATTCTGGCTGCATTCCTCAGTTCACAGCATTTCTTACCTAAAATATTGGCCAGCCATGGCTTTTGTGAAGAGTTATGCCTCCTCCGTCTTCTGCCTGTCCATGCTGCTTTTCCATCCTGGGGAAATCTCTCCTGAGCTCATCTCCAGCCCTGCCCTTGGGCTCAGCACTCATGGACACAGCCCTGGATCATCCAGAAGGCCAACACCACACTGAGCCTCCAGCACACAGCTTGGCCCAGACCTGCCCGTTGTGCTGGCCAAGGAATGCCCCACAGGCAGCCTGGCTCCTGGGGAAAGCTGCTGGGAGCCAAGCAAAGCCCCTCAAGAAAGCCCCAGCACCTGCATTTTTTCCACGTTGTTAATTAGGAATAATGACGGCCATCGTGGTGTTGTGGTTCTTTTCCAGCTGTGTGGCTTCTGAAGGCCAAATTTGCTGGTGTGAGCGTTGCCCTGAGGTGCTCAGTGCTGCAGAGGAACTTCAAATGTTGCTTGTCAGCCCCACCAATGTGTCCCTGCAGCTCAGATCAACTTCTGGGAATAGAGATCAGCTTCTGGGAATGGAGATCAACTTCTGGGAATGAAATTTGCCTTGGAGATGGAGATCAGTCTTGGAAAGGGAGAGCAGCTCCTGGAAAGGGAGATCAGTTCTGAAAATGGAGATCAGCTCCTGGAAATGGAATTAGTCCTGAAGATGGAGATCAGTCCTGGAAATGGACATCAGCTCCTGGAGATGGAGATCAGCTCCTGGAGATGGAGATCAGCTCCTGGGGATGGAGACCAGACCTGGAGATGGAGATCAGCTCTGGAAATGGAATTTGCTCTGGAGATGGAGATCAGCTCTGGAAATGGAGATCAGCTCGTGGAGATGGAGACCACCCTGGAGATGGAGATCGGTTCTGGAAAGGGAGATCAGTTCTGAAAATGGAGACCAGGCCTGGAAATGGAATTAGCCCTGAAGATGGAGATCAGCCCTGGAGATGGAGACCAGCCCTGGAGATGGAGACCAGCCCTGGAGATGGAGATCAGCTCCTGGAGATGGAGACCAGCCCTGGAGACCAGCCCTGGAGATGGGAGGTCCTTCCTCACAGACACACCAGTTTCTCTGAGTTTCTCCATTGGTGCCAAGGCAATGGTGAGGCTGGAGGTCAGACTTGCCTGGCCAGAGTTTCTCCAGTTCATTTCTTTTGTTCTTCCACCAGCTGCTGAGATGTAGGGGTGTGAGCAGCAATCCAAAGGAAATGACTGAGAGGGGTTGGCTGGGGAGCACTCACCTTCCCTTGGAGGAGAATCAATAGATTTCCTATCCAGCTCACACTGGGCACCCCCAAGGCTGGGCACACAGGAGGTGGCAGGGCAGTGAGAACCTTCTCTTGAGCAGGACAGGTCTGAGAGCACAGAGGAAAGAGGCCAAATGCATCCTTTTGACAGGGCAAACACAGCCACCAATGTAATTCCTCGCCTTTCTGCTCACTCACAGAGCTCTGCAGGGCTCTGCCAGTGCACACCAGTGGTGTCCTGGCATCCAGGGCTTTGGGATGTGCAGGGCTGCTGGAGCCAGAGGGAAACATCCAACCAGGGCCCCCAGCAGCATCACCAGACCCGATGGAATGCCAGGAGCCATCTCCCTGCTGGGCTTTAATCAGCTCTGGTAATTTCTGACAGGGGCTGCTGGCCCTACAGTCCAAGAGGTGCAATTTAGGGGCACATCCTCTCCCACACACCTGCCATGGGAGTTATAAGGACAAACCCAATGGCAACGATGCACCACGACTCAAAAACCCCCTCGCTGCTCCCCTTCCCTTTGACTCTGAGACCAAAACTCCTTCATTTTGCCACAAGGGGAAGATTCAAGGTGAAATGAAGGAATGATTTGTATGACTTCTCCTGGGAGCTGCTGGGGCTCAGGGCACAGCCAGCTCTGCCTGTAGAAATTGGATATTAACCCTGAGTGAGCAAGATGGGAGCTCTGCCTGACCTGCAGTGACCCTCGTGTCTGGAAGATGCTGCTGATGGGGAAAAGGGCTGCACATACACATCTGGGATCATACCTGGGCTTGCACCAGCTTGGAAAAGCTTGTAAATGGCAGAATTGACCTTTTCCCAGCAGAGCCTGGTCCTGGATGCAGCATTCCACAGCAGATCCCAGAATTGTTTGGGTGGGAAGGGACCTTAAAGATCATCTCATTCCACCCTCCTGCCTTGGTTAGGGAACCTTCCAGTGTCCCAGGCTGCTCCAAGCCCTGTCCAGCCTGGCCTGGGACATTTCCAGGGATGGAGCAGCCACAGCTGCACTGGGATCCCAGGGAATGGGCACCCAAATTCAGACATTTGATGTCTGAACCACCTGAACCCCTGTGAGACACGATGTGCCCTGGAGGGGAGGGCATGGGGACAGGGAGGGGCTCATGGTGTGTGATGGTGTTCACAGGGGTCTGAGGATGAGGGAAGAGACGAGGATCTGACTCCATGTTTCAGAAGGCTTGATTTATTATTTTATTATATATATTACATTAAAACTATACTAAAAGAATAGAAGAAAAGGTTTCCTCTGAAGGCTGGCTAAGAATAGAATAGAATCAGAAAGAATGATAACAAAGGCAGCTGTCCCAGCCTCTCTGTCCGAGCCAGCTGGGCTGTGATTGGCCATTAATTAGAAACAACCACATGAGACCAATCCCAGATGCACCTGTTGCATTCCACAGCAGCAGATAACCATTGGGTACATTTTGTTCCTGAGGCCTCTCAGCTTCTCAGGAGGAAAGATCCCTAAGGAAAGGATTTTCATAAAAGATGTCAGCGACAATGGTGCGCGTTGGACCCTGGGCATTGTCACCCCAGAGGGCAATGCCACCTCTGGAGGAGCTGCAACCACTGCCTGGACAGCCCAACCATCCCCCTAGCCTGGGAAACTCACCCTGCTTTGACACCCCATATTTTACCAGCTTCACTGAAGGGAAAATTGTCATATGCTTCCACTTTTCGAGGAGCTGAGCTGTCCTTTTGATAGCAGCTGCCAGCATAAATATACATGAGAAACAGGTTTTCAGTTCCTGAAAAATGTCTAAAAATTGTAAACAATCCCCAAGTCATATGGGGATAAACAGTCAGAATTTTAATATTGTTTATAGTTTTAAAAAAGCAACAGTTGTCTGAGTCGAGTCAAGCCAAGTCCTTTTGAATAGATAATTTTCAAACATTTGGTTTCAATTCTCCCAAACCTTCAGTAGAGAAATCCCATTCATGGAATATTTAGCTTACAATTCAAAATGAAGAAGTATTACAGAGTAGAAAACTGGATTTTCTATTTCAAAAAATAAGTGGCCTCAGATACTGAACCATCTTGAAAACCCTTTTTAGAAAAAAAGAAAAAAAGGAGAAACAAAACCACTCAGCCAAGAAGTTTATCCAGGCTGTTCTACTGCTGAAAATTCCAGTTTTGCTGAGTTTGTTGTTTGTTTCACTTAACAAACAGGAATATTCCATCAAAAACACAGTCCTGCTTGTCAGGCTGAGAGCAGACATGGCCCCGTGCAGAAGCACAGAGCTTCTGCAACTGGGGAGAGTGGAAAAGAGAGTTCTTTAATTTCCTTTTTGCATTAGAGTTCATCAGGAAAAACTCCCCTCATTGTGCCTGCATTTGCATGTCCTTGTGGATGTTTAAATTATATTTTCCTGTGGTTGTTTGGTTTGGTTTTTTTTACAGTTTCATGTGCCTTTCTTGTATCACTGATGCTGGATTGCTTCCCTGCTCACAATTAATTCCTGAAATAATTTATTTCACTTCTGTCACTGTTCCTCAGCTGGATGGTTCACACAAACAGAATTTGCTAGTTATGTTGGTGGGAAATTATTTATTTAAGCTATTTGCTGGTATTAGGGAATAATCAGTCAAGTTATATGGCAGGACTCCTCTTCCCAGTCTGCATAAGACATTTCTCAGGAAGAAAGGAAAAGTTGCTAAAAAGCTTTACTGGATGCATTTTGGATGCTTCCCCTCCTGAAATCATAGAGAATAATTAAGTTTGGAAAAGCCCTCTAAGACCATCAAATCCAACCATCAACCCAGAACTGCCAGGCCCACCACTAAACCACGTCCCCAGGGGCCACACTTGCACATTTTTTAACACTTCCAGGGATGGTGATTCCAGAAAAAAATGCACCAGATCTGATGGATTTTGAACCAGAATTTGGTTCTTTACTCAGAGGGTGGGCAGGCCCTGGCACAGGGTGCCCAGAGCAGCTGTGGCTGCCCCTGGATCCCTGGAATGTCCAAGGCCAGGCTGGATGGGGCTGGAACAACCTGGGACAATGGAAGGCGTCTCTGCCATGGCAGGGGTGGCACTGGATGGGATTTAAGGTCCCTTTTAACAAAAACCATTCCATCAATTGTCATTTTGGTTTGGATTATTGTTGTTGTCCTCTGATCCAGATCTCCTGGGTGCACACAAGGGGTGGTTCATGTGGGACACTGGAGCATCTGGAGCTCTGTGCAGAGCATCAGAGAGTTCCTGCCCTGAAACACAGCAGAGGCAGCAGAAAAAGAAAAAAAAAAAAAAAAGAAAAAAAAAAAGAGCTCCCAGATGTTTCACTTGACTTTCTATCAGGCTCTTTGCTACCTGTGTGGCCTTGGCAGAGCCCTGGGGTTTCTTGGATGCGAGCTCCCCTGCTCCTGCTGGACCCATCCCAAGCTGGGAGCTGGCTGGTGCTCAGGGAGGAGAAGCCAAGCTGCAGCTATTTCCTCCTTCCTCTCCCAGCCCATAGGCTGTGCTCCAGCATCTCTGCTGAGAGGAGAAGTTTTTTTTATTGTTCATCAAATGAAATAAAGATTGGAGGGATGAAAGGGAAGGTTCCAGGGAGCTGCAGGTGGGGAGGCCTCACATACCTGGAGTGCAGCAGCTGTCTCTGTAGGGCTCAGTCCTACAGAATTTGTGCTTCACCCCTTTCTCTATTCCATCTCCAGGAATGAGAGATTTTTTTCACCCTTCCTTTTCCCCAGCCCTTGTCCCCTTCACACCCAGGGTTTGGGCACTGGTTTGTCACAGACATCTTTTATGGAAAATCCTTTCCTTAGGATTTTTCCTCCTGAGAAGCTGAGAGGCCTCAGGAACTAAATGTAACCAATGGTTATCTGCTGCTGTGGAATGCAACAGGTGCATCTGGGATTGGTCTCATGTGGTTGCTTCTAATTAATGGCAAATCACAGCCCAGCTGGCTCAGACAGAGAGTCCGAGACACAAGCCTTTGTTATCATTCTTTCTTTTTCTATTCTTAGCCAGCCTTCTGATGAAATCCTTTCTTCTATTCTTTTAGTATATTTTAAATGTAATATATATCATAAAATAATAAATCAAGCCTTGTGAAACATGGAGTCAGCATTCTCCTCTCTTCCCTCGGCCTGAGGCCCCTGTGGACACGGTCACTCTGGCTAATGCTGGGCACACTGCCCACCCACACTCTGCTGGGAGGAAACAGTGACCAAACACTGACCAGACACTGACTGTTCTGTCAGGTACTCTTGGAATCTCTGCTGCTCACAGTGACCCAAGATATGTTAGAAAGTCTCTTTTCCCAGCCTGGCAGCTGAAGAAGGGGTCAGAACTCTTCTATTCTCGTTCTCAAGGTTGTTTATTGTTTCTTATCTAGAAAATTCTCTCTCCAACCCGCCGAGGTCTGTCTGGCAGGTCGGGTTGAGGCACACTGGTGTTATCTTTTTATACTAAAAGCTACGTGTACATTATTTACAATAACTTCCCAATACCTATCACCTATGTTAGGCAGTGAGTTTCTACTCTAAACCAATCTAAAAATGCCAACATCACCCAGAACATGGAGACCAAGAAGAAGAAGAAAACAGGACAAGGCACATCCAAATTTCTCCCTCTTGGGACCCCGAGCCCCCATTCTAAAAACCTCAAAAATCTATTTTCCACCCTGTGACAAGCTAACTATTATTCTACTTAGGCTTTCTTGACTTGTAATTCTTCGTATAATGTTGGTAATTGTTTTTCCAAGGGCTCAATCAAAGGCACAGGGGTCTTGGGCTCTGTGCCAAGGTCTCTGAGCCCCCTGGGCAGGGGCTGGAGCCCTCCAGGGCAGCCAGAGGGATTGCCTGGATTCTGACAAGATAAAGGGCTTTGGGGATTTCCATGCCCAGCCCTTGGCCCTCATCCTTCCATGTGCCAATCACCCAAACCCAGAATGAAGCAGATAAATGAGCTCCAGGGCGTAAAAATTACTCTCTGCCTTAGTAATCTCAGTTCCAATTTATTGGCACACAAACCACCAGTTTCCCTTGGTTACTCCCTGTTGGAAATTCCTTTCCCAAGCTCTCCTTCCTTTCCAGCACCACCACACCCATGTGCAAGCAGACATGACACCAAGAGCTGCTGCAAATCTCCGTGCACAGAGGGTGTAGCTCCATCCTCAGGCTACCTCCTTGCTTTTGTACCTGCCCATATCCATCCCCTGCTCCTCTTCCCTTCAGCTTTTTTTGCTAAACCTACAGCAAGCAGATTTTGGCCATCCCTCCTTGGTGCTGTCACAGTGGAAACCTTCACATCCAGAGGAGCTCAGTGTGCAGCTCTTGCACTGTGTGGAAAAGTGGCTTGGGGGAATGTGACCGTGTTCACAGGGGTCTGAGGATGAAGGAAGAGACGAGGATCTGACTCCATGTTTCAGAAGGCTTCATTTATTATTTTATGATATATATTACATTAAAACTATACTAAAAGAAAAGAAGAAAGGATTTCATCAGAAGGCTGGCTAAGAATAGAATCAGAAAGAATGAAGAAAAAAAGTTTTGTGTCTCGGACTCTCCGTCTGAGCCAGCTGGGCTGTGATTGGCCATTAATTAGAAACAACCACATGAGCCCAATCCCAGATGCACCTGTTGCATTCCACAGCAGCAGATAACCATTGGTTACATTTTGTTCCTGAGGCCTCTCAGCTTCTCAGGAGGAAAAATCCTAAGGAAAGGATTTTCCATAAAAGATGTCTGTGACAGGGGGACCTGGAGCTGCTGCTACTGCTCTGAAGAGGAAGGACCAAGGGATCTTTGTCCCCCTGGAAGGATTGACATCCCCACAGCAGACTTTCAGCAGCATTAACAGCCAAAGCCTGCACAGAAAAATGTCTGTTTGTGGGTAATAAAGGCAGACAGATGCCCCCTGCATGCAAACTGCCAGTGCCTCGGAGACAAGAGGCTCTAAATAAATAATAACAAATCCTAGAGCTGAATGCACAGTTCCTATTTGCATCATAAATAAATGAGGAGGCTTTTATTTACTCATTCTGGGGGCAGAGCACAAACCAGAGGAAATCCTCAGAGCTCCCCAAGATTGTCATTAGCTCAGCACAAGTGCTCTGTCCCCTTCAGCTGCTGCCCCAGGAGGTGCCCTCGGTGCTCATCAGTGAGAGGGAGAAGCACACAGGGCCTCCATGAGGATGGAGAGCTGCTGGGAAGCAGGGAAAGGGGCCTGGGAGTGCTGGCCAGCCCTGGGGATGAGCCAGCAGTGCCCTGGCAGCCAGGAGGGTCAGCCTTGCCCTGGGGACATCAGGGACAGCATTGGTGGCCAGGCAAGGCGGGGATTGTCCCACTCTGCTCTGCACTGGGATGGCCTCACCTCCAATCCTGTGTGCATCACAATAAAATAAAGACATTGAACCGTTAGGAAGCATCCAAAGGAGGCCGTGAAGATGCTGAAGCTCCTTGAGGAGCAGCTTGGTCTGTCCAGCTGGAGAAGGCTGAGGGGGAACCTCAGGCAGCTGCAACCTGCTGGAGCAGGGCTGCCATGGGGGTGGGTGACAGCTCAGCCAAAGCAAACTGGTTTGGTTTTCCAGTAAAACATTCCTTTTCAGCTCCAAAGGAGGTTGGTTTACCTGCTGGGGCATGCACATCGTGCGTGGCCTCTTGCTGTAGGAGGAGGATGGGTTTCCTGTGGGCCCTGGTGGGTTATTTATTCATAGAATTGCAGGAGGATTTGGTTTGGAAGGGACTCCAAAGAAGAATTCCAGTCCCCTGCCATGGCAGGGACACCTTCCACTGTCCCAGGCTGCTCCAAGCCCTGTCCAACCCAGCCTTGGACATTGCCAGGGATCCAGGGGCAGCCACAGCTGCTCTGGGCACTCTGACACACCCCATCATCCTTCCTCCTAACAAACCACGCTCAAAAATTGTTTTATTTTTATATAAAGCTTGACCATCTCCAGCTTTTCTCCCAGACATTGGTTAGTGTGGGATTTGCTGGGTCCCCAGGATGAAAGAGGAGTTGAGAATCTGACTCCATGTTCTTAGAAGGCTCATTTATTATTTTATGTACTTATATTATATTAAAGAATGCTACACTTGAGCTATACTAAAGACTAGAGAAAGCATGCAGACAGAAGGCTTAACAAGAATGATCATGAAAACTCGTGACTGTTTCCTGATACAGCTGGCTGTGATTGGTCATTAAATAAAAACAATTCACATGAAACCAATCAAGCATTCACCTGTTGGATAAACAATCTCCAGACCACATTCCCGAGCAGCAAAACAGGGAGAAGCAATCAGATAATTATTGTTTCCATTCTTTTCTGAGGCTTCTCAGCTTCCCAGGAGATGAAATCCTGGTGAAGGGATTTCTCAGACAATGTGACAGTGACAGGTCAGCAGAGGAGCTGCAGCCTGGTCCCCTTCCTTCCTTCCCTCCTTCCTTCCTTCCTTCCTTCCTTCCTTCCTTCCTTCCTTCCTTCCTTCCTTCCTTCCGCCACTTCCGCCACTTCCGCCACTTCCGCCACTTCCTTCCTTCCTTCCGCCACTTCCTTCCTTCCTTCCGCCACTTCCTTCCGCCACTTCCTTCCGCCACTTCCTTCCGCCACTTCCGCCACTTCCTTCCTTCCTTCCTTCCTTCCTTCCTTCCTTCCTTCCTTCCTTCCTTCCTTCCTTCCTTCCTTCCTTCCTTCCGCCACTTCCTTCCTTCCGCCACTTCCTTCCTTCCGCCACTTCCTTCCGCCACTTCCTTCCGCCACTTCCGCCACTTCTTTCCCTCCTTCCCCACCCTCAGCTTTTGCATGGCAAAGCAGGAGATGCTGAAATGCAAAGGGAGCCTCCATCAGCTGCTCCTCCTCTAACCAGCCACCCCTTGACCCTAAATCTGAACCAGCCAGCCCCTGGGGCAGGCTCATACATTTTTCATGGCTCATGATGTCCAGGTTTCGTCCCTGGGGGTGGTGGCAGTGAGGAAACCCCCAGTGACCAGCACAAGCTTGCCTCTGGCAGCCTGGGCTGTGTTGTGTGAGTGTGTCAGGATTTTCAGCTCCACAGGAAGAAAGCCAACACTGTGCAGAGTGGGAGAGCTCTCAGAGAAATCCCCTCAGCCTGGTGTTTCTTTTACTGTGCCAGACACTGAAACAGCCCTGGGATTTTCCTTGTGAGCGTTGATTTTGGAGGTTTCCCTCGGCTGAATCATTACTTCTTGTGGCACTGAATGACTGCTCTGCCTGGCTCTGCGCCACCTCCATGGCAGTGGCCACGTTCTGTAATGCTTTGGGTTTCCCCATTAGAGGAGAGCAAGCCTGCCCATGTTTCCTTGGCAGAAAAGCAGGCTATGACATGAGATCTGTGGCCAAGAATCACCATAAACCCAATGCTGTTTCATTTTAAATGACAGCTCCATTTACACGGTGCTGGGAGTGAAGAAAGGCCTTCCCCTACAATCCTATTTGTTTATTTTTCCATGCCCATTTCTAACAAGCACAACAGCAAGTTTTTAACACTGGCCATGTCGACCCATCCCATTACAGTAAATTCCTGTGCTGCATGAGCAGCTAGACACACAAATAATTTAACCATGGTTTGAACAACATTAAGCTAAAAGTTTAATCAAGACCAACTATGACTTCTTTCCCTAAAAGAATTACAGACCAAGGCTCTGGCTCTGGTTTCACTGCTCTAGAAGGACACACAAATCCTCAGTGAGGTTTCAAACAGACCAGAGAACATCACCCAGGTACAGCAGGAGGAGCAAGGGGAGAGCCAGGCAGGAGCTTGGTGTTCCCATGCTATGCTTGCTGCAAGGATGGAAATGCCATGGAAAATGCAAGGAAAAGGGGCAGAGTAGCTCAGCTGGTGGATATGAAAATGGCAAAAAACACCTGGGCTAAGCAGAGACCATTGGGAGGAGCAACCATGTGCAGGAGGCAGGAAAATCAGAGCCCAGGCAGGAAAATCAGAGGCCAGGCAGGAAAATCAGAGCCCAGGCAGGAAAATCAGAGCCCAGGCAGTGGGAGAAACCTGGTGAATCAAACAGTGCAGAAAGGGTCATCCCTGAACATAGAGAGGATCATCCATGAACACAGAGATGGAAATACCATGGAAAGATGGAAACAAACACAGATGGACAAACACAGAGAGGACCATCCATGAGCACAGAGAGGGTCATCCATGAAAAAACACAGAGAGATCATCCATGAACAGAGAAAGAATCATCCATGAACACAGAAAAGATCATCCATGAAGAAAACACAGAGAGGGTAATCCATGAACAAAAACAGAGAGCATCATCCATGAACACAGAGAAGGAAATATCATGGAAAGATGGAAACAAACACAAATGAACAAACACAGAGAGGGTCATCCATGAACAAACACAGAAAGGATCATCCATGAACAAACACAGAAAGGATTATCCATGAAAAAACACAGAGAGAGTCATCCATGAACACAGGGATGGAAATACCATGGAAAGATGGAAGCAAACACAGATGAACAAACAAAGGGAGGACTGTGAACAAACACAAGAAAAGATCGTCCATGAACAAACACAGGGAGGACCATCCATGAAAAAACACACAAAGGACCATCCATGAAAAAACACACAAAGGACCATCCATGAACACACAAAGGACCATCCATGAGCACACAAAGGACCATCCATGAGCACAGAAAGGACCATCCATGAGCACACAAAGGATCATCCATGAACACACAAAGGACCATCCATGAGCACAGAAAGGACCATCCATGAGCACAGAAAGGACCATCCATGAACACACAAAGGACCATCCATGAGCACACAAAGGACCATCCATGAACACACAAAGGACCATCCATGAGCACACAAAGGACCATCCATCAACACACAAAGGACCATCCATGAGCACAGAAAGGACCATCCATGAGCACACAAAGGATCATCCATGAACACACAAAGGACCATCCATGAACACACAAAGGACCATCCATGAACACACAAAGGACCATCCATGAAAAAACACACAAAGGACCATCCATGAACACACAAAGGACCATCCATGAGCACACAAAGGACCATCCATGAGCACACAAAGGACCATCCATGAGCACACAAAGGACCATCCATGAGCACCTGCTGGTCTCACCAAAGGACCAGAGAGCCACATTCCTCTCCTTCTGTGTAGGAGCCCTCAGACACCTGAGGTCAAAATATGGCACACCCTGGCATATTTCTAATGCCACCAACACCAGGGAAAGCAGATGCTGACATCCAGCTCCCCTCAGGCAGCATCAGCCTCTTCAGCTGAAATCCACATTTCACCAGAGCATTCTGAAGGAGAAATATTCACCAGTTACAAGCTGAAGCTCAATGGCAGCCAGGCAAATCCTCCCTCTCTGGACCTTTCAAATCACTTTCTGAAGCCCTTGTGCAGCCCAGGCCTCACTCTGCCCAGGATCTCTGATTTATTAAGTGTTTTAAAGGACTTTATGTCTGTTTCTGCAGTGGGAGATCACCACAAAGGCTCAGGCCACACTGCTGGCTCAGGGCTGCATGTTTGTGCCTCTCCAAAATTCACAGCCACGCTGATTCTGTTCCAAGCAGCCAGGGCATCCTGCAGTCCAAATGGTTCATTATCTCCCTTTCTTTAAAAGGTCAAGAAATGCTCTCTGCTTGGCAGATGGACTAGGGTAGGAGTCATGGAGTCTCAGGATTTGTAACATAACAAGGTTATTAAATTGCAAACCCTGAGCAGAGGCAACACCAAAAATTTGCCTGAAGTTTTTAAAGAAAGGGGGAAAAAAGTGATATTTTGAGAAAATTTTTTTACCAAAAACAAAAAAAAGAAAAGTTGGCACTCAAAGCAAATAACTCTGCTTTCCAAGTAACTTGACTTCTCATTCTTTATTTTCTGACCTGTTGCCTCCAGGCCCTTCTTCCCTTTTGCTATATATATTTTTTTCCCTGCTGCAGCAAATGGAGAAAAGAAGGAAAAGACAAGAAAAGAGTAGGAACTCCCTCCCCCAAAAGTTGCCTATTCTACAGCTGTTCAGCTCCCACTGCCTTTGTGTCAGACTGAGAAATTCAAAGCTCATGAGGACCAAGTACAACCCCCAGCTGCAGGTGCTGCAAGGGAGCATCTTTGGGTCCAGGGCTGTTTTGGGATGGATTGGCACCCACGCCCTGTACTAATGTCCCACCTGGGCACCACCCATGGGATCACAAAAACAGAAAGCATTCAAACAGCCCAGCATTAAAAATCCACATCCCATCTTCACCTCTTGGCTACTGAGTCTTGCTGACTGTTTAAGCTGGAAGAAACCAAATGAAGACAAATGCACTTAATAATGATGAGTCCCCAAAACAGAAAACCTCTGGGAGTTTGTGGTGCTCTCCTACTGCTGTGAAATCCAGCAACAAAACTCCTTGGCTGCTCTCAGGTTTCTGTGCTTGAAATGGCTCCTGAGATATTAAAAAGTCTCTTTTTTCCCCAGCCCCACGACTGAAGAAGAAGTTGAGATTGGTCAGTTCTGCTTTTCAAGGTTGTTTATTTTCTCTTATCTGTTCCATTCTTTCTCTGACCTGCTGAGATCTGTTCAGCAGCTCAGGTTGTGGCACCCTGACAGCCCTTGGGGTTGTGTTGGCTTTTTATACTAATAACTATGTGTGCTTTACTTACAATAACTTCCCAATACCTATCACCTATGTTAGACAGTCTGTCTCTACTCTAAACCAATCCAGAAGTGTCACCATCACAGCAGAAGATGGAGGACAAGAAGAAGGAGGAGAAGAAGGACAGGACACACCCAGATTCCTCCATCTTTCCCCATGAACCCCCATTCTAAAAACCCCAAAATTCTACTTTTTCACCCTGTGACAAATTCACTATCATTCTACTCAAACTCTTGTGGCTTGTAATTCTTCACACAAAGTTGGTAATTTGTTTCCATGGGCTAAAATCAAAGGCACAGGTGTTTCTGACTCTGTGCCAAGGTCTCTGAGCCTCCCGCCGGGCTCTCGACTCCTCCAGGGCAGCCAGAGCCATGTCCTGGGTTCTGACAGTCTGGCAAACAAGTTTGGCTCCAACTTCCATGGGCTGGGTGCTCAGGAGCTGTTCCTGTACAACCCTGAGTCCTCATTCCCCTTCGTACCCCCCAGCTCTCCATGGAGCATTGGCCAGGAGCCATGAATGCCAGCCCCAAATTCCCAGCCTGGCAACACTCAGCAGAACTCAGACTTTTACCTCTGCAGAGCTTTATGGAGCCCAAAGTGAGCTTTATTGACTCCAGTAGCTGCCTGGACAAAGCATTCTTTGTAAACCCCATTAAGTTCCTGCTTCCAGCAAACACTTTTTGCCTTCCACATTGTAATTATCTGCCAACAAAGCAGAAAGCAGGATCCACTCCTGGGGCTTGCAGCACCCATTTCTGTGTCACAGGTGCCTTGGCACAGCTGGTGCATTCCTGCAGTCGTGGGAGGAGAAGCAGAGGGTGCAGGGGGAGGTTGCAGGCTGGAGGAAGAGGAGCAGGGTGAGAGGTGATCTATGGGATGAAGCTCCTGCCCAGATTCTCTGCTTCACCTGAAGCAGCACAAAGGGTGAATGTCACTAATGTCACTACAGGACACGAAATAACATGACATGGACACACAGCTCTTTCAAGGGTAAAAGAGTATATTTCATTTTTGACTTTAATATTTATAGATTTTTAAAAGTGACAGTGGATTGGAGGGTGACAGTGGCACCTCTCCAATGACACTGGACAAACCAACAGTTTATCAAATTTCTCATTTTCTATAAAAGAATGTAAAACAATGAGTTATTTACATAAAGTGTGTGAGGAAGTTCGTTACAAGAATGTAAGCATCAGAAGGTTTAGAAAAACTTGAAAAATCAGGGTGACAGGTGAAGAGAGTGGCTGCAGATCCAGAGGTGCTGCTGCAGGCAGGGGTTTTTCCATAACTGGGTTTTCCAGCCTGGGTTGTGCAACCTTGGCAGCCCAAAGATCTCTCATGCAGTCTCAGCTGGGCAATCCAACCTCAGCTTCCAGTTCCCAAAGTGATGAGAGCTGGAAAGGGACAAGAACCACAGCTGGAGAATCTGCACAGCAGGAGTGCAGGTCCTGCCAAGCCCTAGGGCATCCTGGCCTTCAAGTGGCTCCAGGAAAACCAATTCACATGAAACCAAACAAACAATGACCAGCTGGGAAACAATCTCCAAACCACATTCCAAAGCAGCAAAACACAGGAGAAGCAAATCAGATAATTATTGTTTTCATTTTTCTCTGAGGATTCTCAGCTTCCCAGGAGAGGAAATCCTGGCGAAGGGATTTTTCAGAAAATATCACAGTGACAACCTGACATCCTTGTTCCTGTGACCTTGTGGAATTTGCCCTCCTGGATTTGCCCCTCAGGCACCCCAGACTGCCCAGCAGAGCCCAGTGCTGGCTGCTCCTGTCCTGCTGGCTCGGATGAGGATGCAGCAATTCAACCCCACCCTGGACCAAAGGCACCTGTGCCCTTTCCACTGCACTCATTCATCTCCAGGATGGGTCTGTGGTGTTTGAGGGTCCCCAGGAGGAGGTGAGAGATGAGAATTTGACTCCATGTTCTCAGAAGGCTGATATTAATTATATTATATTATATTATATTATATTATATTATATTATATTATATTATATTATATTATATTATATTATATTATATTACATTACATCATATCACATTATATCATATTATATTGCATTTTATCATATCACATTATATCATATTATATTATATCATATTGTAGAAAGTATATTCTAAAACTACACTAAAGAAAGAGAAAGGATATCTCAGAAGGCCAAACAAGAATGAATAATAAAATCCTGTGACTGACCAGTCTGACACAGCTGGCTGGGATTGGCCATTAAATTAAAAACAATTCACATGCTGGGTAAACCACTCTCCAAATCACATTCCTAAGCAGCAAAACATGGAGAAGCTGAAACTTCCCAGAAGAAGAAATCCTGGTGAAGGGATTTTCCATAAAATATCAGGGTGACAGGGTGTCTGTGCTCCCCATCAGCTCAGAGAAGATTTTCCCCTGGGAGCAAGGGCTGGTGGAATCCAGGGAAGCAGCCCTGGGAATGTCCAACCTGGCTCAGGGTATCCTGGCTCCTTTAAACAGCTCTTAAATACCCTCTCCTTGCTCCTGTGCTCACTTTCTTTTTGTCACCTGCAAATTTAGATTAACAAGGAGGTTTGACAAAGTGCTGCTGTATATGTTAATAAACCCATTAGTGTCGGCCTGCCTGACATATAACCTGCAGAGCCTCCAGTGTTTACTAATATGATTGTCAAAGCAGAGGAACATTACTTTTTAATGACATTTCATATCACTTCAGTTGAAGTAATATCCTGGGACACGATAATCAGAAAGCCATTTAGCCACAGAACTATGTGCTGAATCGAGGCTGGTGCATGAAAAAATGCTCATTTTGTCAGAATTAAAACATTTGTGTTTGCTTCATAAGTTGTAAGTGCACTTGTGGAGGAGAAACATGTTGTGAAATATTTATTGGAAGCAGCCAGGCTCAGGTAAATGGGGCTTCAAAATGAAATGCTGGGAAGGGTTATTATTCTAGTCGTTGTCTCTTTTGCATGTGATACATCAACTGACAGTTCAAATGTATGAAATGCTTAATAAAGCAATGAGATTTTAGAACTTCTCTTTAAAGAGCAGTTCTGAAGGGGTATGAGTGGCCATAACCAGCCCAGCTGAATTTATTGCTGCTTTCAGAGGCAGGCAATGGCTGCAAGATGGACTGAGAGGGAGTTTGATTTTATAGTGCACCTCACACGCTCCAGGTGATTCCAAAATGCTTTCTAAAGCAATGAGTGGGGTACAAAGGCAGCAGTGGCACAGGGAATGCAGCCCTGCTGCTCTCCATAATGGTTCTCTCCCCAGCCTGGCTGTCCAGGGCCATCTCTGAGCTCTGCTCTGAGCTTTAGAGGCAGCTGATTGAGGAGCAAAGGAGGAAAGCAAGCTGGGAAACTCCCTGAAACATCCTCAGAGCTGCACTGGAGTCATTGAATAAGACAAAGAAATTAACCTGGTTTAGATATAGATATATAAATTAACAATAAATTAATAGTTTCTCCTTTTTTTGAAATAAAGAACCAAGGGGATCCCTCTTTCAGTGTGGTCAGAGCAATCCTTCTGATAGAAATCAGCAATTGATTTAGTTCAAGTCTCCTGTTGGATGGTGGAGAGAGCTGATTAAAGCTATGCATGTACTCCTAATAGGAGCAGGATGCCTTTCTGTCATTATTATTAATTATGCTACTGTGATTACTATCTGTTCATCCATCCACTCGTTCCCCTTTCTAGCATCCCAGCACTGGCCATGTACGTATGAATACAGATTTTTATTATCTTTTTGTTTCAGGTTTTCCAGGGAGAAAAAAAAAAAGAAACAAACAAACTAAAAAAAAAAACCCACAAAGAATTAAAAAAAAACACGGGAAGAAAACAAACCAAAAAACAAACAAACAAACAAACAAAATCCCCCAAAACAGAAACAAACAAACAAACAAACAAACAAAAACCCAAAAAACAAAACCCCAAAAAACCAAAAAATACTCCCCAAAAAAACCCCAGAAAAACCCCAAAAAAATCACCAAACCAAACACAAGAAACCCCAAAAAAACCCCAAACCAAATGCCTGAATTTACAGGATTTCTTTGCAGAATGTGTGAGCGTGTGAGTGTGTCTGTGTGAGAAAGTGGTGGGAGATGTGTGGGTGTGATGTACGTGGGAGCATTTGGCTGTGACAAATGCACAAAGGGAAGGTTAAGCCAGAAAAAAAAAGAGACTTTGTGTTTAATTTGGACCCACTGGGCTCTTCCAACCTCCCCTGCCACAGAAGAATCTGGGTGTGAGCCCTGGGAACCCTCTCCCACTCTCACAATCCCACCTGGCAGTGAGGTTTTCTCGACTGGCCCCAAGATAGGCAGAAATTCTCCTTCACCAAATAATTAGGCTGTGATAAGAGGAAACAAAGGAGCAGTGAGGGCTGCACTAAGAGATGAATTATTAGGCCAAGATGGAAATCTCTGTTGATAAATGACTGGCCCCAAGCAAGGAGGGACTCAGCAGAACACGGCGACATCCTTGTTGTGACACAAGGAAGGAGCAACATTAAAAGGCACAACAAAGACCCTGTGCTGCCACCTTGACCAGCTGATTAATCAACTGCTATCAATACTTCCCCCTCTTTTTTTGCATCAGTTCCAGCATCCAGATGTGGTGTGCAGGGTGCTGTGTCCAGTTCTGGAGCTGGTTTGAAACCACACAGAGGTCCCTGGCAAATACCACCATGGGGAAGGAGGGGAGAGTGAAGCTGCCAACACATCCCAAGGATTGCTGCCAAAACCCAGTGGATCCTCACAGAACTGCAAAGTTAACACTCCAGCACTGAGCCACAGCAGTCTGGGGACAAAAACAAAGCAGAAATAACCAGGTTTTTCCCTTTCTTTCCTTCAGTAGGGCGGGTGATGCCTCGTCCTCCAAGTGGAAGAGCTGCCACTTATTATTGCTCAATTCCTGGGATATTTAAATCCTAAAATGAACCTGACAGTGAGGCACTGGGTAAAGCACTGAGATCAGCAGGTTTTGACATTGCAGCTACTCCAGGGCTTTGGGAGGGGAGGGTCAGAATGTTTTTATGCCAATAAGGTGCAAGAAGAACCCTGGGATTGATACCAGCCATGATCAATGGCACTATTGAGTTCCCTGTGGTCTGGAATGCTGTTATCCCTGGGGATATTTTTTTTTTTTTTTGTGGAAGAATTAAGTAGAAACGGCCAGCAGAATGTACATGTATGTATACCTACATACACACACCTTTAAAAAACTGAAATTGCTTGATCTGGAATTTCTAAACTTTTTCGTTTTCCTTTTCTTTTTCTTTTTCTTTTTCTTTTTCTTTTTCTTTTCTTTTTCTTTTTCTTTTTCTTTTTTTCTCCTCTTCCAGCAACCACTACCAGAATACACCTCTCCATTTAATGGGATTAGCAAGGTACCATGCTAGATCTTTATTAGTTAAAGCTGACCATGCTGCAGAACTTAGAATTGTAATGAGCTGACTGCCAGAGTGAGGAGTGCAGCCAGCAAGCAGATTTATTCCAAATGGGTCTCTGCCTTAGGGAATATGCTCCCTTCTCTTTAACTCCTGCAAACTGGTAGTTTTCAGGGAAAACCCTGAAAGTTCAGCTCTCCTTGCCTCTGGTGCCAATGCTTCCTGCTCACACTGGTTTTACACAAGCTTAATTGCACTGCTGTGGTGATTTGCATGAACACAAGGTAAGAGAGAAATGGATTTATTTGCTCTGATGGCTCACAGCAGGATTTAGCATTGAGGACAGCTCTACATGGCAAGTCCTGCCTTCTCTGCTTTACTTGACTGGCAAATTGGAGAGACCAAAATATCAAATATTAATACTGTTGGGTGTTGATATCAGCAGCACTTATTTTTACAGCCATCTTCTGCCCTCAAGCCAGTTAGTTTGGATCCCAATGTTTTATTTTGTGAAATGGGGGCAGGGAAGAACAAGTGAGAGAGAGAGAGAGAGAGAAGTTCTGCTATCAAACAAACAATGCTGGCCTGCCCTTCCATGCTGATGTGGCCCATCAGAAACCTTTCAGGAGATCCCATGGCTTTCCCAGGTCATGCCCAGAACTTTCAAAGGTCTCAGGAGGACCAGCACGTGCCCTGGGGAAGGAGCAGAGGCCAAAGCACGGCCCTGGATGAGCCTTTCACTGCTAGGGAGTTTCTTGCTTTGGAGCTGAAATGACAAGCACGTGCAGAGGAGATCTGGTTTCCATCAGGGTGTTATTTATAGCCCAGCTTTCACACCATGGATTACATCCACTCATGCTTGTTCTTTGGGGCTCTGCCTCCTCACCTGAGCAATGAATCCGTGTGTTTCACCCTGCCATGACCAGGCTGTTCACGTCTCATTTAGCTGTGTGTTCACTAAATGTGCTCTGCAGAGCTTGGCTGCCCCTGAAAAGGGGTTTTGCAAGCAGAGTTATCTCCAAAACATCCTTCTGAGCCTTGGACAAGGGTGGTGAAGGCAGACTGGTTCATCAGCTGTGCACAAGGGAGAGGTCCCATGGAGATGCTTTGGTACAGGGGCCCCAGAGGACAAAGTGCCTCTCTGCAGCTGGATCAATTAAAGCTGGCATGGAGGAGAATTGTATTTGCAGGGAATGTCCCAAGGAAGGTAGGAATGATGAATCTGACTCCATGTTCTAAGAGGGCTATTTTATTACTTTATAATATGAATATTATAATATAATACTATAAGATAATACAATACTGTATATATATATATACAATATATATACTATATATTATATATATAATACTATATATTATGCTATAATATAATACAGTAAATTAAATTAATATAAAACTATAATATAATATATATTATATTATAATATATATAATATATATTATATTATAATATATATAATATAATATAATATAATATAATATAATATAATATAATATAATATAATACAATACAATACAATATAATATGTATATTATATATACAATACTATATATAATACTATAATATAATACAATTAATTAAATTAATATAAATTAATTTATAGTATAATAATAGTATAATAATAGTAATAATTTATAGTATAATACTATATTATATTAATATAATACTATATTAATATAATACTATATTAAAAATACTATACTATACTAGAGAAGACATAGAAAAGATCCTTAGTTCCCTAACAGGGTGATGATGATGATGATGATGATGATGATCACAGGCTGATAGGGGCTCAGTATTTCCATCTCCTTAACCAGGCAGACTCTAAACCTTTCCATGTATTGATTTTTATGGTAGCAGTATTAGTAACAGTGCCTTGTGTACTCCACTGTGTGCAGCAGGTGATGAATAAGACCATTAGAGAAGTTTTTACAGTTCAAGAAAGAAGGGGGAGATGTGAGGAATGGGTTTGTGAAGAATTCTCAAAACCTGACAGAAAGCTCCCACAGCCTTGTGCATCTGTGTGCAAACTCTGAGATAAGGTGTGCTGGCTTAGGAAGGACATGGAATAGAGATGACATTGTGGAGAGAGAGAGATTGAACTGAAAAAAAGTTTCAACAAGTTTCAAAATGTAGCTCTGCATAAACACCAGATATTTTAGAGAATTAGAAATGTCAAAGATGCATTGTAGCAGGACTGTGTGAGGAAAAAATAGAGGTGATTGGTGTTAAATATAGGTGAAAATACAGGTAAAAATAGAGGTGATTTGTGTTAAATATAAGTGAAAACATAGATAAAAATAGAGGTGATTTGTGTTAAATATAGGTGAAAATACAGGTAAAAATAGAGGTGATTGGTGTTAAATATAGGTGAAAACATAGATAAAAAGAGAGGTGATTGGTGTTAAATATAGGTTAAAATAGAGGTGATTGATGTTAAATATAGGTGAAAATATAGATAAAAAGAGAGGTGATTTGTGTTAAGTATAGGTTAAAATAGAGGTGATTGGTGTTAAATATAGGTTAAAATATAGGTAAAAATAGAGATGATTGGTGTTAGAGGTAACAGCAGCATTGTGGGGCAAAAAGCTAATAGGCTAAAAAACATTTCTGAGGTATTGTAACCAGGAAATAAGTTGGCTCCTGATGGAATGGAGTTGAGTTTTACATCCCTTATGTCTCACCCTTCATCGAGACTGATAATGGAACAAAATCTTTTTAAATGCTTCTGATTTGCCCCATCTCTGTAAAAACTGGGAAACCCAAGAGTCTGGGAGAGCCCTGCTCTTCCCTGAGCACACTGGAGGAGGCTGTGATTTATCCTGGGGGCAAGTGGCTGATCCTCCAGAGGCTCAGTAACTCAGACCATCTGCACACTGACTGCCAGGCAGCTTCTCCCCATCCCTTTTTTTCCTTTCCATGGAGGACAAGGAGCAGCCCAGATCTGAAGGGAGGTGCAGTTCCAAGCAGGGCTGACGTGCCTCTGTGCCAGCATGGGATGGATTAGAATTAGGTTTTGCTAATTTGCTCCACATGGAGCTTTCAGTTTGAATTCTGTCTCCTGAATCAACAGGCAGACCACCCTCTTGGTATCCTGGCTGCTGTATTTCCCCAAGTGGGGGATGAATTTCTCATCCATTCCGTGCTTCGGGCTGAGCTGTACCCACTGCGCCAGGGAAAGCAGTGTGTGCATTCAGCTCCCTCACACCTCACAGCTGATCCAAACTTGGGCATTCATTTCAGAAAAGTCATCTGGAAGGATGGGACTTCATAACCTGGAGCTGGAATTGGACAATTAACCCCAAGATCTAAATGGAGCAAAACTTATAAAAGTGTGAAAACTCATGACTCCATTTTGGGACCATCTTGGGTGTAGCCCTGACTGGGATCTTGCACTTCCCAAGGTGGATTCTTTGAAGATCTTTTTAATAAATCCCTGCTTTATTCTTTAACTCTGTCCAACTCTGTTCCAGGCAGCCTCTCAAGGCCTCACTGTCACAGGCTGTCCACTTACACTCTGCTTTCCCTCTCCATCTCTAACTGAGCACTCTGATTTTTTTGTTTGTGTTTTACAGCACAAAAAACTCATGCAAGCTGGAAAGGCTTTACCATTATTTCCCCAACACTGAAATATGTGTCTGCAGTGTGGTGCTTTTTAGCACAGCATCCACTCAGATGGTGGGGAATTCATCACAGCCCAGGGTGAGTAATTCCAATGGCTCATTACTCTTTCAATTACAAACTGGCACTTTCTTTGCAGTCTGAATTTGTCTAATTTTGGTTCCAGCCACTGGATATTGATATGGCTTTGTCTGTTAGATTAAAGAGAGTTCTGTTATATCTCATCTTTAGCAAGTGCTCTTCATCTTTAATAAGATACTTCTTCCTCTCCTTTTGATAAGCTGAATTATTAAGCACTTTCAGTATCTCAGTGTGAGGAGCTCTGCTTCACCCCACAGCCCTCAGTCTGCACCCTCATTTTCCTCCTGAATTCCTGCTGGGATGCTGCTTGGTTGCCCACTAAGCCCATCATGCCACCATGAGAGCCCTTTGTGGAACTGGCAGATCTGCCACATCTGCAGGGGCACTAGATGAGGCTATCTGCATTTAGGCACCTGAATCAAGCCCTCAAATTCCAGACAAAGGACAGAAGATCCATCTCCCCTAAACTGAACCACCAACAGGTGTAGCAGTAGACCAAACCTGTCACCTCCTCTCCTGAGGACATCTTGCTCAGTCAAAGCTCATAAGTGTTTTTATTTTGGTATTTAAATTAACGCTGATTTAAGGTGCCAGTGTCCAGAGGGCGGCTGTGATGCATCTTGTTGTGGTTATGGTGCTTAGAACTGCACCTCCCTCAGATCTGGGCTGCTCCTTGTCCTCCATGGAAGGGAAAAAGGGATGGGGAGAAGCTGCCTGGCAGTCAGTGTGCAGATGGTCTGAGTTACTGAGCCTCTGGAGGATCAGCCACTTGCCCCCAGGATAAATCACAGCCTCCTCCAGTGTGCTCAGGGAAGAGCAGAGCTCTCCCAGACTCTTGGGTTTCCCAGTTTTTACAGAGATGGGGCAAATGAGAAGCATTTAAAAAGATTTTGTTCCATTATCAGTCTCGATGAAGGGTGAGACATAAGGGATGTAAAAGTCAACTCCACTCCATCAGGAGCCGACTTATTTCCTGGTTACAATACCTTAGAAATGTTTTTCAGCCTATTAGCTTTTTGTGTGACTGAGAGGTTTGGGCTTCTGTCAGCTTTATCTCTGTGGGTCTGGCAGGAAGACATGGGTGGTGCAGGCCCCTGCCCTGCTTTGCCAGCAAAATCCAGCAGAGTTCAACTGTTTGATGCTGTTAGTTGTGGCCTCAAGGACAGAGTGTCGTGTCACCTTCTGTTGTTTGGTTCTAGGTGCTTAAGAAATCGTCCCAGCCTTTGTGCTGGGGTTCAGACATTGGCCAGGAGCTTCCAAGGACAACCATCAGCCATGTTCTCCACCTGCAAGTCTACCTGGGGGGGACCTGAACAGCACTGCCAGATTTCTCATGGCTCTGCAGAATGCCTGGGCTTGGGATGGCCCCTGTTCCAATGGTGTTTCAGAGGTGTTCCACAGGACTGTGGCTGTTAGTTGTGTAATTTGGGTTTATATACAGTGACTGATCATGTGCCAGGAGTTTTATTGTGGACAACAAATCCCATTCAATCAACAGCAGTGCCCAAACAGCCATTGTTGAACCCCAGTGCTCAGAACAGAGCTGGACGACTCCAGGCAGGCCAGATGGGCCCCAGCACACTCACTGTGCTCTGTGTGAGCAATCAGCATGTGGATGGGCTGCAGATTCCCTCACCAGTTGTGCTGGGCAGGAGCTTGTTCCAGGCCCAGCTGGAGAGTCCTGCTGCCTGGAATGGTTTGAGTGCAGGAGGTTCTGCAGTGTCCAGTGAGCCAGCCAAGGTGGGACCTGATGTGAAGTCCTTGCAGTCAGAGTGCAGCAGAGCAGAGTGCCTGGCTGCCCCACCAGACTGTTCTCTGTGGGAACCCAGGGCACAGGGAACATTCCTGTGTCTGCTCTGAGGGGCTCTGAGCCCCAGAGAAACACTGCTTTTAACCTGCACCCATGGAGAGGGCTTCCAAGGCTTCAAGATAGATTAGAATTTACCAAGGTGTGAAACAGATAATAGAGAGTAGTTAAGTATGTCACTTGGGTGAGAAATTTAGGTTTTGGGATTTTTAGTATGGTGTAGTCCCTGTCTTCTTCTTCTTCTTCATCTTCTTCTTCTTCTTCTCCGTCTTCTTCTTCTTCTTCTTCTTCTTCTTCTTCTTCTCCGTCTTCTTCTTCTTCTTCTTCTTCTTCTCCGTCTTCTTCTTCTTCTTCTTCTTCTTCTTCTTCTCTGGCTTCTTCTTCTTCTTCTTCTTCTTCTCCATCTTCTTCTTCTTCTTCTTCTCCGTCTTCTTCTTCTTCTTCTTCTTCTCCTTCTTCTCCTTCTTCTTCTTCTTCTTCTTCTTCTCTGGCTTCTTCTTCTTCTTCTTCTTCTTCTCCATCTTCTTCTTCTTCTTCTTCTCCGTCTTCTTCTTCTTCTTCTTCTTCTCCTTCTTCTCCTCCTTCTCCTTCTCCTTCTTCTTCTTCTTCTTCTCCTCCTCCTCCTCCTCCTCCTCCTCCTCCTGCTGACATTATGGCTCAAGATGCCTTTACCTTTGAATTCTACTGGAGAGTATAACACACTTTGTTATTTTATACAGTCTAGGAATATAGATTCTGTTAACTGTGTTTTCTGAATCCCAAAAAATCTTATTGCCCAGCTGACTTGTCAGTGACTGTCAGAAGCTGAGAAGCCTCAGAGAAAAAAGAAAACATTATCTCATTTGCCTCTCCTGTGTTTTACTACTTTAGAATGTGGTTTAGACATTGCTCACCAACAGTGCATGTTTTATTAGTTTCATGTAAATTGTTTTAACTTAATGACCAATCATGATCCAACTGTGTCAGGACTCTGGAAAGAGTCAGGAGTTTTTCATTATTATATTTTAACCTTCTGTCTGTATCCTTTCTCTATTCTTTAGTATAGTTTAACATTCTTTATCTATATTATAGTATAACATTATATATATATACATTCTATAGTACACATTATATACATTTCTATATATATAGTATAACATTCTTTAATATAATCTAAATCATGAAATAATAAATTAACCTTCTGTGTATATTAAAGAATGTTATACTATATATATAGAAATGTATATAATGTGTACTATAGAATATAGTATAACATAGTATAGTATAACATTCTTTAATATAATCTAAATCATGAAATAATAAATTAACCTTCTGTGTATATTAAAGAATGTTATACTATATATATAGAAATGTATATAATGTGTACTATAGAATATAGTATAACATAGTATAGTATAACATTCTTTAATATAATCTAAATCATGAAATAATAAATTAACCTTCTGTGTATATTAAAGAATGTTATACTATATATATAGAAATGTATATAATGTGTACTATAGAATGTATATATATAAATGTTATACTATAATATAGATAAAGAATGTTAAACTATACTAAAGAATAGAGAAAGGATACAGACAGAAGGTTAAAAGATAATAATTAATTAACCTTCTAAGAACATTGAGTCAGATTCATTCCTTCCTCCTCCACCCAAAAATACCACACAGCTCAGCAGCTGGAAACGGAGAACTTGCAGCCCTCACCACAAAAGTGCTCATCCAGCTGCCCCAGGTCCTGCCCAACAAGAGAATCCTTCAAACACGTCCCTGGTCCCTGCCTGGCAGGGGGGAAGTGGCACTTGTGGAAGGGCAGAGCCAAAATGGGTGCACTCACTTTCTTCTGCAGACAGAAAACTGAAGAAACACCCAGCTGGGCCAAAATAAATATGTTTGGCATCTTTCCTGCTTTTGCACTGGCACATTTGTGGTGCTGGAACTGAAAACAGGCCTGAGCTTTATTTACACTAAAGTCTCTTTCCATCACTTTGGCAGTAGGAAGGGGCTTAGTAGTGGTACATATTATATTTTCTTTTCAACATGAGAAAATGAGGATCAGGCTTTTTCATGGCTCAAAATAGACGTAAATGACCCTTTATGCTGTCAAAACAGTGTCGAGAGGCCTTTCTGCAATTAAGAAATCAGCCCTATTATGCTTTTATATCATGCTCCATTCATTTAGTTTTAGTATCCCAGCCCTGGGCAATTCCCCTTGACCTTGGCAATCTGTTCTGAGATTTTTACACAGCTCGGGACTAAAACCAGGGGCCTGAGGAAGGTGCATGAGCCCAGACAGAAAGACACCAAAACCTTCAATCTAAACTGAGCTTGAAGAGCCACCTGGAAGACTCTCCATGCCCAAAGGCCATCTGAGCTAGGTTTGTTCTGTCTATTAGTTGCTCTGATGACTCCTTTTGAAAATTTTTATATTTTACTGATCTTTGCAGAACCATGAAAGGAGAAAAAGAGGCAGAGAGAGAACAACAGGACATGCTGGGTTTGGATGGCTCACAGATGGACCTGCCATGCCTCCTGTTCAGGCCCAGGAGGATCCATGTTGAGAGACACAGACCATGCTATGCAAGTAAAACCAGTTTATGACACTGATCATCCATATTTATAGTTCTATAACTTCTGTACGAAATTTTCTGCTCTGAATCTTTTATTCTTGCTCCTTTAGTAGCACAATCCTTTTTGGTTATCAAGTCATTGGGCATTGTTAAGCAGACATGGGGCACATCTGCCCAAGCCTCTGTTTCTGCTGAGTGATGAGTTTGCTCTGTGCACATCAAAGAACACACTGATGAGAAGGGAACTGGCCTTCCTTGGATCTCTTTAATTTTAGGATTAATTTTCCTTGAAGGGGTGTTCTGTGAACGCTGAATAAACAAACACCTGTCTGAGCTACCTGAGTTGGTGGTGGCTGAGATCAGGGATCCAATTCCCATCCCTCCTGTCAGATCAGCACAGAGGAATCCATTAGCCAGCAAGAGCTGACCAAGGAACAGATCCCAGACCAGCTGGGCTCAGGATTTACAGCCTGGCAGCCCAGGGGAAGATCTCTGGCTTAGGCTCAGCCCCTGTCCTTAGGCTCAGCCCTGAAGGGTCTCCAGGCACTCTAAACCTCTGCAGAACTCTGCTTGTCCTCCTCCTTGTCACACTGTACACCAAGTAAATTACTAGAGAGGACCTTAAACCAAGGTCAAATTCCATAGTGGTGTCAGTGAGAACCTCTGGAGCCAAGAAGGGGATGGTTGTTATTGATTATTGACTGATTGATTACTGTGGGTGCTGCTTGCTGCCCAAACTGCCTTCTGCCCTTCCAGCTCTGCAAGAGAAGGGCTTTCATTCTGCCTTCTGGACTGCTAAATCCAGCTGCCACCCACCAAATAATCCCTGGATAGACTGAAGAGAGTGTCTCCAGGCACTCTAAACCCTGCAGAACTCTACTTGCCCTCCTTCTTGTCACTGTACACCCAGTCAATTACTAGGGAGGACCTTAAGACAAGGTGATATATTTCCATATTGGTGTCAGTGAGAAACTCTGGAGCCAAGAAGGGGATGGTTGTTATTGATTATTGACTGGTTGATTACTGTGGGTGCTGCTTGCTGCCCAAACTGCCTTCTGCCCTTTCCTTCTGCCTTCTGGGAAACCAAATCCAGATGCCATCCACCAAATAATGCCTGGATAGACTGCACTGCTCCTTTGAGGTGGCCATCACCTGTGGGGACACCCTGGCAGGTCACCAGGGCCATCAGTCCTGAGAGCTGCAGCAAGTGGCACTCGAAACCAGCTGCAAATTCACTCACTGGAATTTGTGTCAGCCTGTTCCAGCCCACACCAGAGCCACCCTGTGGGCACAGCCCAGCACCCTCTGGATAACCCAGCTGAAGGGCAGAACCTTTACAGGAACTGCAATTTTCTTTTCCTTTCAGAGGAATGCACGAGGGATTCTCAACACTCTCCTTACCCCCCTCCTCTTTTCCCCCCATAAAATCACTCTCCCTCCAGCTTTGCCTGCTGAATGCTGCTTTGCAGCTTTGCTCCAGGAGCAGTTGCAGTTGGAAACACCCAGACAAATCTTATCCAAGAATTTATGAGGCATAGCTCAGAGGCACCCTGAAAACTGCAGCATGCTACCTAGAGTGCTGCAGATTATTATTACTTTTTTAATCTTGGTATAGTTCTGGGGAAGGTTTTAATTGGGCATAGTATTTCAAAGCCAAGGAGCAGGACCTATGCAAAGCACTGGATGGTTTCTGTATTAATTGACCATCAAATCCTTCCCCTTTGCATCTGCATTTTATTATTAGAGAATGTAAAGCTGTTTATAGGGCTTTTAACCTCTTCAAGCAAACACTCTGTGGAAGTTATGCTGCTGCAGGGACCATATTAGCTTTATAGACTTCATTTCTAATCCAAGGAGGAGGGAAAAGTGGAGAAGAGACAGAGCAAATGAATGATTTTTGATGGTATAAATTCAGCTGGCGTAAATCAGCACAACTCCATTAACTTTGGTCGGGTGATGCTGATTTATGCCAGTTTAAAGATCAGGCATTTGATCTGCAATGAGGTCCTCATTTCCAGAGGGCCAAAATGGTATCAGACCAATCTTCACAGAGCATTTGTCAGCCTTCTCAAGTACATTCTTCCCTGCTGCATGGAAAAGCCCTGCTCAGGTGCCAGGGAGCCCTGTGGCAAGCTGGGTTCCAGTCAGGCAGGAAAATCCCCTCCCAGCAGGACCCTTCCATCACCTGGGTGACCCCAGAGCTGGCAGGTGAGGGGTGTCAGAGGAAGGCAGAGCCCCAGCTGAGCCCTGCCACCCCTCACTGCTGAGCTCTGCTTTCCTCAGGCTCTCAGGGCTGAATTCCCCTGGGAATGAGAGAGCTGGGATTTGGAGCCCAAACTGCCCTGGGTTCCTGTGAACAAGGGTGAAATCTGCCCTTACATAACCAGGCAAGACAAGCCATGTTTGAGCTCCTCCTTGAGTGCTGTGCAGCAGGATAAGAAGGAAAATTCTGCAGGATAAGAAGGAAAAATCTGCAGGATAATCTGCACTTCCCTTTTCCCCTGTTTTCTTCACACCCTTGTTCCACCACCCCCCAGCAGGTGGGATTCCCACTTTGCAATTCCCTGCCCTATTTTTTTTGTTCCATAGCAATCCCAAATGCCACCAGACAGAGCCCTGGACAGTGATTATGAGCAGGCAAACAATGGGATAAAGGCCAGTGTAATTATCTCGTTCCTAAGCACTTCACAAGGCTCCCAAATATCTTGTATTGAGTTACTTGGTGAGGTCCTGAACGTCTGACTCCCAGCCACTATGGCTTTATTGCTACAGAATAAGCCAGAAACCACTCAAAAGCTCTAAAAGGTCTTTTTAAAGAGTCAGAATGAATTTACAGTGTTGGCTGCCTGGCAAATGCAACAGGCATTTCAAGTGGAAAGGAACATTTCTTTATTGCATCTGCTCCTGGCATTTAGGGCACCCTGATCACCAACAATTCCTCAGCTCCAGAATCCTGCAGGCTGGGCACAGCCAAGGGGGGAGACAGCTGAGAAAAAAGGGCCTGCATGAAAGGGAAACCTGGATTCAGGGTTAGCTGGAGATTTTCATTATGGTTCATCAGAAAATGATAATTTTTCAATTAC